>NC_138729.1:27375985-28098485 GCF_965113295.1 Leuciscus leuciscus
TACATACTCAATTTGTTTGATCATCAGTTCTGCAAAACCATTAGAATTTTCCTTTTGGTAAGGTTTCTTTGTTTAAATGTATTCAACCAATGCAACTGCAAAGTAGTTTTTAAGTTTATTGAACTCCAGGGCTACACATTTTTAAGACTAGTGACTATTCTTGACTATTCAGTATACTTTTAAATTGTTTTGCACAACTACAGCTACTGAAGTTATTTGCAGCTGTTATTATATTTAGAGGTAAAATAAGTGCAAGGACAAAAAAGCAGAAACGAGGGCAATGTGAATTCCTATGTTTACTGCAGTGGGACTGTTGTGTACATATTTCTCTTAAGTTATGAATCTTCACAAATATCTTAATGAACTTAATGATGTTTTATTAACGTAGTTCGGGAGGAACACGTCAAAATAAGCTACTCTATTGCCACCTGCTGTGGCCAATTACCAAGATCAGAGCCCTCTCCCCGGACAGCACGCCAAATACGTTTACCAATTTAATCTATCCGACTTATTTGTAAGTGTGAACTCGTGAAATGATGATACCTGATGTTTGAAACGTTGAACAATTTTGGTCAGTGACACTTCATTCCTGTTGCATTTCAACAAACCCGAATCTTCATGAAACAGACAGTCCACAGTGAGTGTATTCTCCCTGTTCACATAACTGCTGCTGTCTGGTATTGTCTTCTCTGAGTCAAATGTGTGATGAAGCACTATGAAAATAGCTGGTTTGGAGGCTGTTTCAAATACAGACACAATAAGGTGGTCAAAATGTGTGCATAGTATTTCTACTTTTCTACAATTTCTACAAGTATAACTGGTGCTTAATCTTAAAGTTACCTGAAAAAGAATTAAGTTCTTTCAATGCAGCATCAATGTCAGTTCCTGTCCGTGAAGAAATGGTGCAGAAAACCAGAATAACATGAGAGTCATTCACATGGTGCACCTCCTTCAAACCAGGTCTTTGTTGAAGAAGATCATCTAAAATCATCTTCTTTGAATTGCATGAATTTCCCATCTCAATTATGAAGTAGTTTTTTCCTTTAAGATGAAGAACAGATTTTGTTAGTTTCCAATCTTAGCAAAGAGTCTTTTTTGTGATTGTTTATAATACTAATTAGAAAAAAATAGGGCCAGATTTACTAACAGCTTGCGCCAGCACAAGCCCTATTCTGGAATTGTGCTCTCATGCTAATTTGCCTTGTTTAGTAAATCTGGCCCATAGAATCTTTAGACGTGACTTAAGCCGGGTTCACACTGAATGATTTTGGCCATCTGAGACAAATGTTGAGAATCCTAAAAGATTCCTGTGATCCTAGGCCAAAATCTGAAGTCTTTGATTGCTAGCAAAGTCATTTAAGTCAGCAGCCATCTTTGAAATGCCTCTCAGACAACTATTTCAGTCATGAAAGTGCAGCTCCCATCTATTTGAATGGGGAAACATCAAATTCTCCAAAGCTGTTCACCAAGTTTACAATTAAATTTCATATTTGTAATCCAATTAAATCTGACAAAGACTGTCTCATAAATATAGGTTCTTACGTTAAAATAGCGTTAAAAAGCTTATTTTTCAGGCCAGACCAGCCATTGCGCATGTGCAGTCCTAAGCCTGTGTCTCAGAACATTGACTGTTTATTTTAGCAACCAGAGCTTCTAACGGCAGCTGCAGTGACGCAATGACTTTACCAATTGGCGATAGACTCTTTTATTTAGAATGTGTGACTTATTTCGCCATATTGTG
Source organism: Leuciscus leuciscus (assembly GCF_965113295.1). Taxonomy (NCBI): domain Eukaryota; kingdom Metazoa; phylum Chordata; class Actinopteri; order Cypriniformes; family Leuciscidae; genus Leuciscus; species Leuciscus leuciscus. Next base: position 27,377,727 of record NC_138729.1, read on the forward strand.
CATTGCACTTTCTCCCATTCATAGTAATTTGAGTGCACCATCTTTCTACATATAAAGTCTTTGTTGCTAGTTTTACATGTTTGCCAACAGATGATTAATGACTGAGGCGATCAAATTTTACCTCCTACGAAATTCTGTTAGAAGTTTTGAAACACAGTCCTGTAGTATGACTTCTACGACAACCATCAAATCAAATAATTTTTCTTTTTTCTTTTCAAGACAAGCCATAATCAAAATTAACGCTATAGAGATTGTTTTTGTTTGCTAGCCCCCATTTCATTCCTGCATGTAATGCAGTTCACATTCACAGAACGAATCACGGATTGATAATGTAAAACTCCAGACGAGTCTTCTTGCATGTGTCCGTTTTTAACGCGCCTTGACTGGCGTACAGTCTGACATTAATGACATCTGAGATCCTACAGTGTGACATGGCTTACAGCGGGGCTCATGTTCATACAGCCTGACAAGCCACAGTCGTATTGGACTATTGTAAATCGTACAGTGTGCACCGGCTTTAGACCACCAACTACTTAAGTAATTTACAGTTTTTCTCAGTCGCTTTGGTACATTTCTCAGATCACAACTGATCACAACTCTAGTCCCTTGTGCACATTATAAAAGCATTTTCTTTTTGTACTGGTTCTCTGTTGAAAAGTCTTACCCACTAAAAGATCAGCATTAGTCATAAAATGCAAAATGGTTGAACCAGTTATTTGGTCAGGCGTATTTTCTATACAGTTCTATTAGCAATCTTGTCAATGTGTCCTGAATAACTAGGCCTACATTGATCTTAGGTGAAACTTGAACAAGGGAAATGTGGCTGATTAAACATTCCAAAAGATTCTTTCTGAGCTGCATTGCAAGGGAAAATATCCATTGTGATGTGGAACAGAACCTGTGGCCCAACAGATCGGGACGAGAGGAGGTGCATGAAGACTGAACAGTCATTCCCCATACAGTGTTGCATACAGTAGTCTGCCTGAGGGGTGTTTCCTGTTTGTCTTTCTAATTTTATATCCATTTGTACTGTTCATGTGTTGTCATTTTCTTTTCTGTTCCGCAGTGACATTATACTGTAATTTCTTGACAGACCAACTATAAAAGAGTAAATGTGAATCCTGTCCAATCTCTTGCAATCAATAACCCAGATACAGATGTGTAACTTTGTACTGTTGAAACTGATATACGCCATACAGATAAAATGCAGCCTTTGTCATGATTTGATAAATGTACCAAAGCGACTGAGAAAATGTTTTAATAATCCAAAATCTTACCTTCAGTGATTGCAGTGACATTGATCTCAGGATCAGTTTCATTCTGACAAACGTATTTGACCATTTTCTCTCTTCTCCTTCTTTGTCTTACACAATCAGTCTTTTGTACTTCTTCTGAGTGTTGTTTATGTCTCACCCTGAAACAAAAAAAAGAAGGAAATCTGAAATAAAATGTCAGTATTACGGGTCTTTCGGGTGGAATTACATAAGTACTTTGGGTGTCTTGTTCATCATATTTATTTTCATATAAACAGAACATCATGGTCATTAGCAGCACAGCGCATGAGTGTGAATCACATGATATCCGTCTTTGATCTTATAGGTGTCTGGTCTACTATGAGAAGTGAGAATTGCCCGTTTAGCCTGCACTTATTTCACCACCTATACGTTTGTCTAAATTTCAGGCGAGGTGCATCTCAAATGAGCCTTTTTGCTGCTCACTGCAGTGCCAATGGGTGGAGCTTGAAGTCCAGCTCCCCCTAACTGGACATAATGGGTGGATCTAGAAGGTCCAACCACACCCTAACTCAACCCATAACCCTATCCTAAACATAACTAGGTCAAGTTTACTCGAAAGCAATTAAACATTAAAATGTCTCAAGATGCACACCAGTAATGTTTTTTTTTCTTCTAAGGCACATTTTAAAAAGCTCATTTAACTCAGGCCTAATCCTGGCTTAATCTAAACCCTGTGTGAAAACAGGCCTAAGGGTCTATGCTGTGTTAACCTGTACTGACTACTATAACACTTTCAGCCAACAAATACTTTCCAGTTCCAAACATCAGACACCACTCCTCTCAGGAATCTGGTAGTTTCCTGTAGCTGCCTAAATCAAACATATAACAGTGTTTGGAGCTAATGGTCTTGCCTCTTCCCTCAAGACAGAAAAAAAAAACATGTTGATTAATAATTAATATTAAGAAAAAGCTAAATAAATAATATGCAAAGCGATATTTTCGCTCTTTCTCGACAAAATAGCCATGAATTAATTAACATATTAGAAAAATCATTCTTAAATACAGTAAATCAGTGAGTCAGACTGTTGTCTCGTACTGCTCTTTGCTGCCCTCTTTTGTTAGCATATTAAAATTGAACAACCAGTTTTATCGTTTTCACTTTCATTCTCTTCAAAAATACAACCGAATAGGCTTGCAACACCTGTAACATGAAATCATATGTATTTTACAAAGAAATAACATTCTCAAAATCTTGTAATAAGACCAGTTTTACTCGTAAACCGTTTTCAAAGCTTTCAGCTCTCAATGGTTTTAATATAGCCTAACGTCTGTGTTAACACGGTTTTCAATCATTAAACTTAGCACTATGTTTATGCTTCTCGAAAACACTGATAAACACACTCACACACTCACACACACACATATATAGCCATATAAAAGACAAGCAATGTTTGTCATACTTTTGTCTATAGGTTGCAGACTGCATCGGGTCTACTTACTGTTCCTGCTGCCTGCAGTGTCTCTGTCAGAGCAAAAGTCCTTTCACTTTCATTGTTACTCTGTATTGGGATAGGATTGGATGACAGAAAAGAAAAGTCAAGATGGATGCACGATATCTATTTTTGCATTGACTTCATCTAAGAATATGAATAAAATTAATACATTTTATATTTTAAAAAATAATTATTTTTCGAAGCCTTTATTCTTCATACGAGAAAAGATTATTGTAAAGTTTTCCAATCTGCATCTTTCCCGGGGAGAAGACATTTGAAAATGTAACATGACAGTTTATTAACATTTTGTTAATGTTTTATACAAATATAGCCAACTGTATTCCGTTCTGCACTGAAAAAAGTGGTAAGCTTAGTTACATCTAAATTAACTGGCTTTATTCACATCAAAAATATTATGAACCAACCTATATTATATACATTAATTTATACCAACAAAATTTGTTTTTATAGGTTAAATCAGGAAGAAATCCCTCTTTAAGGTAACAATTGGTTACCACCCCAGCCATAGCTCACACTGTAAAAAAAATAAAATCTTTTAAAAAACGGTCAATGACTGTCAGCTACGGCGGCCAAACAAAAACCGTAAAAATAAAGTAAAATATCCTAATTTCAATAAAGTGCAAAAAACTTTACAGAAAATTTCCTTAAATGTTTTACAGAAAAACACTGTTATTTTACAGCTATTTCCTGAATTATTACGATCAAACACCTTCACTGTAACCCTGTAACTCTACTTTCTAAGAGTTCTCAGGAGGAACAACATCTCTGTGGGGAATTAAAATAGCCCCACATCATCACATAGCCTTCACCATACCTAGAGATTGGCATGGTTTTATTTCAGTTAGCCTAATAGCTGGTTTGATTTGCATTGAGAGATGATCTTATGGAAAGTACTCCATGCCAATCTCTAGGTATGGTGAAGGCTATGTGATGATGTGAGGCTATTTTAATTCAAAAGGCCAAGGGAACTTTATCAGGATGCATAGTATCCTGGATCCATGAAGTAACTGGCCTTTAAAAATAAAAAAATCTGCCTGCCTCTATGGGAATTTAACATAGGGGTGTCCAGATTTATTCACCCTGTATTTTAAGGAAGAACATTTATTCATTTACAATACATTATTCATTCACAAAGAAAATTGGTGTCCTTAAAGGTTGTATTTTTCCAAAAATTTTTAATTAAGGCATTAAGTTCAATTTCCAAAAGATGATTTTTTATTCCTCTTTTTAGTCAACTTTAGCATGGGTGTCTAAACTTATGCATAGCACTGTAGGTCTATGAAAACAAGAACAAATACAAAACAGCTTTTATCCAACAGCCATAAGTGCATTAAATAATGCTGCTAAATTATAGTCCCCACCACTGATCTGTGTCAAAAGGGCCATGTGCAATTTTTAAATGTGGATGTCTGCATGGGTGTGTCTCCTATGTGTTTTAAGTATTAACGCAGTTGTAGTATTTTTGTATTTTTAGATGTTTGGCACTTGACAAGGACTGTACTTAATTTCGTTGTAATGTACCTGTTACAATGACAAATAAAAATTCTATTCTATTCTATTCTATTCTATTCTATTCTCTCTCTCTCTCTCTCTCTCTCTCTCTCTCTCTCTATATATATATATATATATATATATATACAGTATATATATATATTAATTTCTGAATATCAGATTGTTATAATACTGACACCACAATATTATAAGGGTGATGTGAAAGATTATGATGTATAAAACTAAAGTCTCTCTGTATATTATGTAACTAATATATTCAGAGATTTGACTCAGGGTCATATCAGTGAATCAAGTGATGACCATATGATGACTATAACATCACCAATAAGTGACCAACATCATTTAATGAAATTTTCTCCTGCATTTCTTGTCATAATAAATGTGTATCAAAAACACTGTTAAAGCAGCCAGAGAAAAATAATGTTAAAAACCCAAGGGTCATGAGTCCAACTAAAGCAAATACTGGTCTCAATCATGGTTACATCAAATTTCTGTAAAAGTTTTTTGCACTTTATTTAAATTAGCATATTTATTTTATGTTCTTTGTTTGGCAGCCATAGCTGCCAGTCATTTGACCCTTTTTATGATTTTTTTTTTTTTACAGTGAAGATATATGATCAGGATAATTCAGGAAATACCTCTAAATTTAATTTAGGATATTTTACCTTAATGTTACAGTTTTATATTTGTATTGTATATTATATTTGTAATTTTACATAGATTGTTATGTAAATTAAGAAAACAGTAAAAATTCTGTATAAAAAATACAGTAAATTTTCTGTATAAAAAATGTGAATTACTGGAATTTGTCATTAATGTCACAATACCTAAAATAGCAGCTGAATTTTTAATTTACAGATATTATTTGTAATTTTACAGAGTTTTGAGTACAATTTAAAATGAAAGAAAATGATAGTCAAAAAATCAGTTATTTTCTGTAAAATTATGATTTTTTTTATTTATTTACCTGCATAGTTGTATAAGTTGTAAAAAAAATGTTTACGTGTTATAAAACAATTTTATCGGTCTTTATGTTTGATCAGCTTGCAGGAATCTTGTACAATGAACAAATCCTGAGGCCCCCTGATATGATAGTAGAGGTTGTAAGTCTCTGCCTACGAATATAAAATATTTACAGGATAAAAAAAGTTTTGAGTTGAAAAACCTCAAACCTGATTGCTCAAAGGACCAATGGTGAAAGAATACATGCGTGATTAATTGCAGGTACAATTTGGTGTCCAAAGTCATTATTTTCTTTTTGCTTTTTTCAAATGGTTACATTTGTAATTATTTTAATAATTTGTTACTCATTGTCATGGATCACAAGATGTTACAGGCCATAAAAATATAATATTTTCTGTAAAAAGTTTCTTGTATAGCTGAAAATCATGATTTCTTGTTGTCGAGTCAGTGTATTTTTTCCCATCATGTATATCATACAATATTAAATTGATTAAAAAAGAACTTTTATCTTATAAAAATGTGTTCATAAATCTTGCATCAATACTGTTACCATACCATACTTTGCCTTTAAACTGGTGGAATTATCTCCCACAACATGTGTAAGATACAGGAAATGATGTCACTTTCCCTCACTGATAAGATCTGAAGCACTGAAAGTGTGCTGAGTGGTCTCTCTCACTAAATATTTTAATCTAAAAAGTTCTTACACCAAGAGTGTATTACATCTTGTAAAACGTCTAAATTGTTACAATATCAAAAGGAAAACCGAATTTATCCCTGATCACACAGTGAGTTGTTTAAAAGTCTTTTAATCATCATTTCATTAGTGCCATGTGCTCTTAGCATTTATATGGAGTTTTTGGCTAAAAAGTTTAAAATGGTCAATTATGTTAATCACATTTTGTTACCAAGGTAAAGGTGAAGGCCTAATTTGTCTGTGACAGAGTTGACCAATTTTTTTTTATAAAGAAATCGGTTTTTTCACTAAAAGTAAAAAAGGAAGTAGGCTAACTTGTGATTGGCAAGCACTGAATTATTAATATTTGATATGTTTTCAATAACATGCTGGAAAGAATTTCTGTAAGTGAACAGTTTTTTCTTTAACTTTTTTGAAATGCAAAATGTATCTCCAATTATAGAATCACCCACATGTTAAAAATGTATGTAGAAAAGGAAAAGTTAGGGTCCTTGAAGCAAGTCAATTATTTTTCCCTTGTTAGTCTGCACTGCAGGCTTTGATCAGGTTAAATGTTTAAACTTATTAACCAACTTCTGTATAACCTTACTAGTTCTTCAAAGACTACAGGAATATGCATCCAAAAAATATATTTTCTGTCACGCCGTGGTTCAACAGACGAAAGAGAGGATACATTTCCAACAGTCAGTCTTTTATTAACAAAGGGAAACACTCTGGAGAACAATATATCAGGCAGCAGAACAGAAAACTAGCTTAAATACAAGGGAGAGTAATCAACTGAACAGAAACAGGTGCATATAACTAATTAACAACAAAGGAAACTAACTAGGGAACACAAGCAAACCAGAACGGGGAAAAATTCTTAAAGACATTAATCCCCTACAAAAAACAGTAAACTGTTATGTTATAGTTTAAAGCCCCTTACAAGTACAACGAAACGGTAATTCAATTGTAGTAACACTGAACTTGTCGATTTAATGTTTATCTTCTGGATATAAAGCCATTATCTATTTGCATGCATCTAATCACAGAAGCTTAACACATTTTACAGCTTATTATAATTTAATTTAGTTAATGTGGCCATGATAATGAATAACAATCTCTCCTGTCATTTAAGAAATCCAAGGTTCCTGATTAAATTGATCTTTCTCTTCATCTGTTTGTCTTCCATGCCATCTTATCTGTGGGGAAAAAAATGCAGAACTTGAATTCAGTAAATTGTTGCAAATGAAAAGGTGACCAGTTTACCCAAATTATCTTATCTGATACTCACCAGCCCTCAAATTTAATTCAGATTTATTAAGCATCTTTTTCTTCACCTTAATCACTCATTTTGTTTATTTTAAGAGAAAAAGAAGTACATAGACAATAATATGAACTACAGGGCTGCGTTTCCCAAAAGCATATAGTTCGTAAAAACGATCGTACGACTGATCTTAATATTACGGTCTGTTTCCCAAAAGCATCGTAACATAAGTAGCACTTAAAAATCATCCTAGATCTACGAGTGCTCTGGAGTAATCGTAAATCCCCAAGTGCATCGTAAGAAGACAGATTTATGAGGTCACCTGCAGGACAACCGGCAGATTACACTTTTATCTAGATTTAACAGATTACGCTGCAAAGTGAGTACAAATATAAGGTTTTGATTGTACTTTTTTATTGTACACTTTATTGTACTTGTTTTTTGTTTAAATGAATGTATAAATTATTTTTTTTATTTTTTTTAAAGGTAAGACAAAAATACACATCTAAATTAAATGAATGAACAAAAAAACAAAAAAATCATAAAAGAACGAAGTAATGTGGGAAATATGCTTCAAAGACTGGGCAAAATATGGATGAATAAAAAAAAATTATCTGTCAGTGACTTGCTGACGTGCACGAAAACCAGCCATGTATTGGGCATTTCTTGCTGACCACCTTCCCTGATCTTTGAACACCCCGGGTTGCAGTTAGTTTGCAATGTCCACCCAGATGTTTTGTTTTTCCTTATTTGTATGGTGTCCTAAATCTGTTAAAAATAACATCTTTGTTTCGCTCCATCTCCTCTAAAATTATCTTTTTTGAAAGGTATCTTTTCTTGTTTGTTTTTTTGTTCATACATTTTGTCAGTAGGCTATCTCCGCCTGAATGTAGACTTTAGACTTGTCTTGATTGCTAATCCACAGATGATGATTATTAGGTTAAATCTATTAATTAAGGCTAAACGTTCAGAATACGATTCCATATAAGGTTATATTTCAGCACTTCGCGAATGGACAGCGACTCTTAAGTAGCACGTAAAACGCGTTCTCGCGCGTTCATGTTAAGTGCATTTTTGGGAAACGCTCGTTGAATTGCTGCGAGCGTTCGTAACCTTCACGTAGAGAGCGCTCTTAAGAGCTATACATCGTTATCGGGAAACCCGGCCCTGGTCTATATTAAATAGATATATTGGGATAGTGCATCCCAAATAAAAATTCAGTCATCCTCTACTCATGCTTGTTTAGAGTTACTCACAGAGTAGGCCTACAGTAAGACAAATGGAAATCGAGATGATGATGATGATGTTACGATCACAATTCCATTGTTTCTAAAGGGAAAACAGCATATATTATTATTAAATAAAATGTTTTGAACATTCAGAACATACAATAATAACATGTGAAAAATACAAATAAATATTCTTTACAATTTTGTAATCCAAAAATGTCAGTTCAATCTCTGCAAACAGACAACTTTGAATTATCAAATGAAAAAATATTGCAGATCAATGCTGGATATTTTGAGTACATACGAATGGCCGTATTAATTTGTGTTGTCCCTTTTCATTGCAAGGACATCAAAAATTAAGGGTTTATGCTGATATTGTCTGAAACTTCCTCTTTCTACTACAGTAGACATTGCTCAAGCAAGTCTGGGGGAAAAGGTGTTCTCTGAACTCTGTATTTTACTGTAGTTACTGTTCTGCCCACATTTCTCCTACATTACAGTTAATTATTATTATTATTAATTAATTTAATGCCTGCATAATTAGTTTTAACAAATTAATTAATTCAAAATAAACTCAAAGAGGTGTACCTGAGGATTAAAAAAATTAACAATTTGGGTCAGCGCCTCTTCATTCCTGTTGCATTTCAACAAACCCAAATCTTCATGAAACAGACAGTCCACAGTGAGTGTATTCTCCCTGGTCACATAACTGCTGCTGTCTGGTATTGTCTTCTCTGAGTCAAATGTGTGATGAAGCACTATGAAAATAGCTGGTTTGGAGGCTGTTTCAAATACAGACACAATGAGATAAATGTGTAAATAGTATTTGTACTTATATTCATTCATATCTAAGTCCTTGTCTGGTGCTTAAATCTTGAAGTTACCTGAACAGGAATTAAGTTGATTCAGTGCAGCATCAATGTCGGTTCCTGCCCGTGAAAAAATGGTGCAGAAAACCAAAATCACATCGCACTCGTTCACACTGTGCACCTCCTTCAAACCAGGTCTTTGTCGAAGGAGTTGATGTAAAATCTGCTCCCGTGAATTGTAAGACTTGCCCGTCTCAATTATAAAGTATTTTCCTTTAAGATGGAGAACAGAGTTTGTTGATTTTTGTTGTGTATTTTTGGAATATGAACTTCAGGTTTCAATACAAGGTTATAGTATTTTGTGACAGGTAATTATGAAGAACCTGCAGTCACAACTTTAGTCACAACTATCTTATGAAGTCTTGTTATGAATAATGTTTTCCCTATAATGCTTACTTTAGTAATTTAATAATCCAAAATCTTACCTCCAGTAAGTTCATTTAGTAGGTACATTTTATTTTTATTTTGTTCCTCTTAAGCAAACTGTCTTTTGTACTGGTTATCCGAGTGCTGCTTAGTCACTCTGAAACAAATTTAAATGCAATTTATTATCACTTTATTGGTTGATCACTATGACAAATAAGTTAGAACTATTTGTATAGATCTGCTTCAATCATCAATGTATCCATCACCATGATTTTAACTATATTTAGTGAGACTGTTGTATTGTGTTGCTCTTCACTGCCCTCTGTATGTCAGATTACAAATGACCTGTTTAAATACCTTCATCACTTTCATTTTCATAAAGAAAAGCTACCGAATAGATTTGCTGTACGTGTAATATGAAATCATTTGTATTTTACACTGAAATAACACTCAAATTCGTGAAATAAGTCCAATATAACTCGTTAACATTTTTCAAAGCATTCAGCTCTCAATGGTTTTAATACGACGTCTGTGTTAACAAGGTATTCAGTCATTAAACTTAGCACTGTATTTGCTTCTCGAAACCCAATTATAAACACATTCTCACACATACAGCCATATAAAAGATAGGCCTGAACTCGAACAAATATTGTTACAGTGTGTCTAGGTTGCAGACTGCATCGGGTCTACTTACTGTTCCTGCTGCCTGCAGTGTCTCTGTCTGAGCAAAAGTCCTTTCACTTTCATGGTTGCTCTATTTGTGAAAAGAATCAGACGGTAGAATACGGTGGCTGAGAGAGCTCAACGCGCAGCAACTGAAGAAAACACATGCAACTAGAAAACAACACATGCAAATAGAAAAAAACAACCGCAAATTAAGAAAACATCTTCATCAGTTTCACAACACATGTGTGCTCCAAATACTCACAACACAACCAAATACTAGGGATGGCTGACGCGAAACAGTCGTTCCGAAGCTTTGCGAGGTCCCGAAGCGCAGATGTTTCGAAACACTATTCAAAACACCCATGTCACGTGACTATGGCCAAACGAAGCCTCGAAGGCCCTGTCCCAAATGGCACACTCCGGACTTGTGGACTTCCTCAGAGTCCACACTTTGGTGACGTCATGTAGTGCAGACCTATAGGGCTCTTGGCGCGAGTCCACGAGGGCGCATTGAGAGGTATTTTTGGAACAGACTCGATCAGCACGCCGGAAATAACGGCCTGGTTGTTGTTGGCCAGGAGAAATCACATTTTTGCGCTCCGATGTCTTATCTCCATGTCAACTACTCAGCCTAATTTTACAGTTCTATATTTTGATATTGTGCATATCACCTGGGCATTAAACAATAGATATATCATGCTTATTTAAATGATGTATACAGTGGTACATAATAATAGGCTACATAATGTTCCATTTGAACTAAGATTACAATTTTAAAACATAATTTAAACATATTTTTTTTAATTTACAGGTTTCAATATTCATACTATGTTTACATACAGTATAGCCGCCTTTCCACTGCGCACGACATTCGCATTCGATTGTCGCATTTTGCCCCCTGGTGTCAGTCGCACGGAACTTTGAAATTGGTCGTGATGCAACCGTTACCCTCCGCTGTTCACAATGGTAAAATTAATGATTTTAATGAATGTAATGCATGCATGAATATATCCACACAAAACAAATGACCCTCAATACATCTTATATATAAAAAACAGTCGATTTTATAGAGCTAATCAATATAAATATTGATTTAATAATGATACAAATATTTTTTTCAGCCATAATGATTAATAACCGTCATTTTGCAGGAATAGCGTTTACATTAAAGTATTAAAATATTGGTAATTCTAGCTTCGCGCTCATAGTTTTGATTAGAATACATCACATCCGGTCGATCGGTCGCATACGGTCTAGCCGCAGAAGTTCAGATATTTCAACGCATCCGAAGCTCAAATCGGATCCGAAATTTCCGCATACGCATATGATCGGAACTCCCCGCAGCTCCCGTAGGGTCTCTCCTTAGGAAATGAATGACTTCCGGTCCGACGGCTGTCGTTTGTCGTTTGCAGTGGAAAGGCGGCTTATGACTCAGTAAAGCCCTGACATTCGGTTCTATTTATTTAATGAATCATAATGCGATCGTATTATTAAACGCGCTATTATTATGTTTGAGACATCAACCACTGGTCGATGACCATAATGTTTAAACTGTAGGTAACAACTGGTAAAATGTACATTTAGGTCATAAAAACCGTAATATTTTCTTCTCAGTCATGTCAACAATTGTCCGTGAGTGAAATCTCCTCCCATCTGTTGTCTGATTGGCCTTTCGCAAGGATTCCTGGGTAGTTAAAGTGCGTGGAGCCTGCTTCTATGCGGGCTTCGTGGAAGACCGCTTCAAGGGTACAAAGGGGGCGCTGCTGAGCACACTTCAGAGCGCTAAAATGCTGAATGGGACAGCCTACGGACTCGTAGACTCAGCGAGCACGCGCAATTCAAGTCCACGAGACCGAAAGTCCGCATGAAGTGCGCCATTTGGGACAGGGCCGAAGTGTTTCACTAATGGCGCTTTTCCATTACCAGTACCAGCTCAACTCGACTCGACTCGACTCAGCTCGGCTCGGCTCGGCTCGCTTTTCGCTCCGTTTTCCATTGCAGATAGTACCTCCACAATAGTACCTGGTCGTCATAGCGACGCCGCAGGAAACTGCCGTGACTTAATCTTTTACGCGAGACGCGCGAGACACACCCGCTACCCAAACACACAGGACAATGGAGGAAATCGAGTGTATGCTGTTTTTGGATGTTTTTGTTTTTGCTGTTTTTATTCAGGATACTCCGTCTGGCGCGTGCACTGATGACGCAGGGAATAGTGACGATTCTCTCTGACCAATCAGCAGTCTGCTGTGTTTTCACGTCACATTTTAGTATCGCCTCAGCTCGCCTCAGCTCGCCTCAGCTCGCTCAGAACCGCGCCGGAGGTGGTACGAAAAAAAGTACCTGGAAGCAGGTACAGGTACAACTTTTACACAGTGGAAAACCAAACAGAGCCGAGTCGAGTCGAGCCGAGCCGAGCCGAGGCGAGCTGGTACTGTGTAGTGGAAAAGCGCCATAAGGGTTTCATCAGGTTTGGTCCGCCGAATCAGCGTTCGGGAACAGACCACACAATCGGATTTTTGGTGATATAGTGACATAGTGCGATTTGATTAGTTGTAGGCTATTTAGGCTTACATTTAAATTTACACAACACATTGACTGATAGGCTAGAGACAGACAGAGTATACAGTGACACATTAATAGATACATAGATATAAATATATATAGCAAGCTAGATTAATAGATAGATACATACATAGATAGATTATAGATACATATATAAATACATAGATTATAGATAGATACATAAATAGATACATAGATAGATTAGATACATAGATAGATTATAGATATATATCTAGATACATAGATCATATAGATAGATACATAGATAGATAAAATGGAGGCTCCCCAGAAGAGATGCCGTACATCTGTGGTGTGGGAGCATTTCCGTTTAGAAACCCCAAATAAAGTGAGATGTGTGTATTGTGATCGGCTGCTATAGCCTACTGCAACAATACATCATCCATGATGCGCCATTTGAGGAGAATTTGAAATTTGCGTATTTGCCCAGAACTCATGATCCATAACTTACTGGAAAGAGAGAGCAGTAATCTTTCCTCATTTGTATGTCCTAGCTAAAAAATATCTTTGCATGCCAGCAACAAGTGTCCCTTGTGAGAGGATTGGTTGGAGAAATTATCTGTAAAAAAAGAAGTAGGCTAAGTCCTTCCACAGCAGAGAAATTAATATTTTTTAATAAAAATCTCTAAAAAAGTGAGACATTGTGGCTTGATTTCTTTTATTAATATTCATTTTGCAGGACCAAAATAACATTATGCACAGTGAGGAGCCTATAGGTTACAAGCTTCACATATTAGAAAAATACAATAATAAAAAAACAACAATTTTTTTTAATGGCTTGTCAAGGTTGTTTCAGATCAACACCTGCAACGTGACCACTAGGTGTCACCGTTGAGACGGGTGTCGGATTGTTTCGAAGCCTCGAAACAATATGGACCATTTGGTTCAACTGTTTCATAGCTTCACGAAGCCTCGATCTGCCCACCACTACCAAATACAGAAACGCGCTGCAAATAACACAGACCACAACGGAAATGTTTCCAGGGGAACCAAATAAGTGACGAACCTTTGAAGGGCAGACGGCAGAGCCCTTGAAGTGGGACTTTGGAGTGAGTAGGGCACTATAAGTGTGCCATTATGTAGTCATTTGGAACGCACTTGATGAAGGGAGCAACGAAAGACAACGTAATTTCCTCATTAGTTTCACCTGGGATGTTCCCATGACAACGCAGCACGTTGTCCATCAGCTGCATGGACGTCAGTTTGGTTTGAAATGTGCTGGGGACAGAGACGCATTCGGAAGTGCATTTTTAGAAGTGCTGGGTACAATGACGCATTCATTGTTTCTCTCTCTTTCGCGCAGGTTATGTTTTGAAAGACGATGTCCTGTAGCTCAGGCACTTTTCAACAGACCCACCCAAAACTAAAAAAAAAAAAAAAAAAAAAAAATATTACTTTAGCCTATTCGAATTTTGTCAATAATTATATAAAAAAAAACGCCAATAAGCTCATAATTTGTGCTAAAATAGTGTTTAGTTTTAAAAACCATTTTAAAAAGCATCTTATACACAGCCATGTCGAAGTGATCTGATCTGCATAGATATATACATGTAAGGATGATAAAAATGATGTCATACTCATACATTGCATGTCATTGAATGAGTTGATACAAGTTAAAATATACTTAAAATGGTCCATAAAAAGGAGAAAGTTAAAATACACTTATAAGTTGTAGATCAGTAATCCATTGATCAGTAATCCATATTGCTCTTTGGGTAAAAGAGGCTAAAGAGATTAATACGATAAAAAGACTAGACAATCTGTGTTTAAAATGCTGTTTTATTGTATAACATTTAAATTACAATATGTTTGCTTGTTTACATAAGTTTCACTTTAAGTTTAAGTACCAGTTTGTGATTGATCGCTAATGCCTTGTTCAGTGAGGATCTGTTAACGATTAATAATGCCTCGTTCAGCCTGTGTACGGAGCGCGCGGCTGACGTTCGTCCATTATAACATTGGACTGGACAGAAGCTGCATCGTGTCCGTGTTTTATTGTCCATTTCCTCTTTTACAGGTATGAACGAGGGTTGTATTGTGTTTGAATGATTTATAGATGTGTTTAGTAATGTAAGGAACATGCGGGAAGTAAATGTTAGTGATTGTAATGATTCATGTGCATTTAGCAGTCTGAAGTGTTGCTCTAGTGTAGCCTGCGTGCTAGCTGTGTACTGGAGCACATGTTGTAGCACGTGAATCGAGGTTAAAGCGTGACAGTAGCGGAACACAGCAGCCATTTTCTTTGTGCGCATTTGTTTTAGATCATACGGATAAGGTAAAAGTGTTATTGTATAGGTTTAAGAAAAATGAGTTTTTAATGTAAAGAAGCAACATAGTTTATGTGTAAGCACAATGCTACTACTGAGGGTAAAATGTCAAGTGTATTCTGAATTAATAACTATAAAACAGCAGTATAGCATTACAGAATATATTTTATGCTGTTTATTGCTCTAAACACTTTCAGAGTAAATTCAAATCTATTTTTGTTTAAATAATACTGTTTTAAGATGCTGTAAACATATTTTGATATATTTTTGGTAACTCCCTTTAGAGGTTAACTCAGGTATTTCAGTAATATGGAGTTATAACTGACCAGCTGATATTTTTCCTAATTGTGTAGTTTCTTAGAGGGACATTATTATGTCGTGCAAAGGGAAAATAACAGGTTTAACTGTGATACTGTGTAAACATGTTATTATGCTGTTCATGGTAAATACATTATAACATTGGACTGGACAGAAGCTGCATCGTGTCCGTGGTTTATTGTCCATTTCCTCTTTTACAGAGGCGTAACATTTGGAGGCCCCGCTGGGATAGTGTGCAGTGTGGTTCAGTGTCTACAACAGATGCCCCCCCGCCGTCACACATCCCTTTTAAACAACCCAGAACATCAGAAAGCAGGTGGCGAATCAGCGACAGTGGAATTCCGATTGTCTTGGGCAGCTTGCATGTAATCTGAGGTATATCTGCATACCAGGAGAGCTGCTATTACTACCCAAAGATTGAAAGGTACCACTTCACTGCTAGCACACACACTCAGCTGGGAAGATGGAGTCGACAGGGTTAGAGGAGTTACAGCTTGAAGTAATAAGGGCATTGTGTCTGTTGCCCCGAGAAAGTTTGGTGGAGCTGTGGGACTATCTAATCATTGCCGGAGCAGAGTTTGAACATGTTACCAACAAGGGCCGAACTGCTCTCATCACACTAATTTCAAACCATATACAGAGAGAAGAGCTAGAAGAGCTTGAGGATAAAGGTATGGCTGACTTACTCCATCTTCAAGACAAAATTTCTGAGCTCCAGATAGCTGGTAAAGCTGGCACATCAAAACAAGTAGGCGAGCAACAGGACGGGGAGGAGGAAAAAATATTGGAAGGAATTAAGGCCTTGCAGCTTCAGTTAGCAAGCGCACAGAAACAAAATGAGAACAATAAGCCAGAGACAAAAGGAATTAAAAGCGTTACCCCTCCCAGACAGTCACCACAGAGTGTAGTCCACAGTCCTGCACCTCACCCATGGCACAAGGACTTTAAGATAGCTGGCCAAATCGGTGAGCCCGGTCAGAAAGACAAGCTGACTTTTTCAAGCTTAGCACGTCAAATTGAACATGGCTTAAGCAAGGGGTTTCCCGAACTTGAGATAGTAGATGCAGTGATAAGAGCGATATCTCCAGGCATGCAACTCCGCAGCTATTTAGAAGGCAAAACCAACCTGACCTTACCCACACTGAGGCGAATACTGCGATGTCATTATCAAGAGAAAAGTGCAACCGACCTTTATAAGCAGTTGACCTCAGAAGTGCAGGGCATCAAAGAAACCCCACAGAACTTCTTCATTCGCACTTTCGACCTGAGACAAAAAATTTTGTTCGCTTCGCAGGAATCTGAGTCAGGTCTCCAATATGACCCTGGGTTAGTGCAGAAGATGTTTCTTCACACTGTGTTGACTGGCCTGCAGAATGACAACATCAGGCGGGATCTTCAGCCTTATTTGGAGCAAGCTGACATCTCTGATGAACTGTTGCTTGAACGAGTGAATACAGCATGTGCTTATGAAACCGAGAGGCAGAACAAGAAAAAACTGTCAGGACAACAAAGACCTGTTACCATCCATTCAGTTCAGTCCAGCGATGCTCCTGCTGAAAAGAATGAAAACCCACCAACTCAACAAAAGTCTAAAGTTCCTCCAGCTTTTCTCTCCCAGCTTGCGGAAATTCAATCTGAAATGGCTCTGTTGAAAGACCTTAAAGCTGAAGTGTCTCACATTAGAGAGTCCATGCAACAGCCCCAGCACATGCCTAGACAACCACCGCCAGCAGGGGGGGGCGATGGCGCATCAGGACTACCATTCTCAGGTCAGCAGGTGCAGGACCCGGGACAGGGATACTGGTTTAATGTGGGCCCAAGACACCGAGGAGGAACTGCTCAGTATCAGCAAAGGTTTGCCCCACAGCCCAGCTTCCCCCAATCAAATCGTGGTCAAAGGAGAAAATGTTTTGGTTGTCAACAGAGTGGAGCCGAAGATTATTGCATGCACTGTTACAGGTGTGGCAGTAGCGAGCACTTTCTGGCTGGTTGTCGAGCAAGGGGACAGAGACAGTTTGGAGATGAGTCTTTAAATGGGGGAAGGTCACTCGCACGGGACAGGGAGTGACCAGTAACGCAGCAATGTCCCAGCAATGTGCGAATTCGGGACAGGGGGGTAAAGGACTAATTCTGAAGCAAGGTGCATCCTGTAAGAAAATGCTTTACTGTTCTACGCCATGTCAAGTTGATAATTGGACAGCACACAAAAGAGAATGTCAAGCACTCGCATGTATGACTACAAACACCACTTCGAAGAAGGACAAAAGGGCTAAAAGGGCGCCATTGGTAGGGGGAAAGCACATGGTTGATTGCTTCATCCAAGGCCAAAGTGTTCAGGCTTTGTGGGACTCAGGCTCCCAAGTGACCATAATTGATGAGCGATGGAAAGAAACGCACCTGCCAGACACAAGATTAAGAGACATAACAGAAATTCTGGATATAACACAGACTTTTGACATACAGGCAGCAAATGGGGAGAGCATGCCATACACAGGTTGGGTCGAGGTAACTTTTAGATTAGCTTCAGGGGCTGCATCCAACACAGAAGTTATTGTCCCCACACTTGTAATGAAGGGTGGTAAGCTTGTTCAACCTATCATTGGGTCTAATGTGATTAGGATTATTATAGACAGTGAACTGAAACAGTCAAACACCACTGACAGGGAAGGGTTAAGTAGAACAGTAAGGGCAGCCTTTCCAGGTCGAGCAGCGGCTTTTGTAGACCAGGTAACTGCAGTTGTAGAGCAAGTTAGCACCACACCAGGGGATGAGTATATAGTTAAGACAAAAAGGGAGAGGATTAACATACCAAAACGCACAACAGTCAGAGTTGAGTGTCATGTAAACATGAATTCCCCACATGAAGACAACGTTTTTCTCTTCGAGCCGGATGTGAACCCCCGCTGGACAGAGGGACTCGAACTATGTGACATGCTCGTGAAGGTGAATAAGGGCAGCAAAAAATCCTCTATTACTTTAAGTGTGCAGAATACTACAGATCATGACATGATGTTAGCAGGGAAAACGGTAATAGGGGTTGTCCAGCAGGTCCAAGCAGTCTACCCCGCCTCCATACTAGAGGGGTCCCACCTTCCACCTTCAGCTACAACAAATCACATCAGAGCTGAAAAGGATCAGACTACAGGCAATGTTTGGGATCCACCTGTGGATCTGGGCCACCTCAGTGAGCCAGAACGTGAGGTAGTTAAAAAATTGTTACGAGAGGAGTGTGCCTCCTTTTCAAGAACAGAGGATGATATCGGTTGTATAGAAAAACTTCAACTCAGCATCTCCCTGAAAGACACCGAGCCTGTCGCAAAAGCATACCTCTCTGTGCCTAAGCCACTTTACCGGGAAATGAAGGACTACTTGAGTGACCTCATCGCTCAGGGTTGGGTGGAGAAGTCTAACTCACCGTACGCATCACCAGTCGTGTGCGTTCGAAAAAAGGATGGGAGTCTCCGACTGTGTATAGATTTTCGTGAAGTGAACAGAAAGACCCTCCCTGACCGCCAGCCTATCCCCAGAGTGCAAGACATAATGGATGGCTTAGGAGGAAACTCGTGGTTCTCTCTTTTGGATCAAGGGAAAGCGTACCATCAGGGCTTTATGGCGAAGGAGAGCAGACCCATAACCGCTTTCGTCACACCATGGGGTCTCTATGAATGGATCAGAATCCCCTTTGGCCTGATGAATGCTCCAGCCGCGTTTCAGCGCTGTATGGAAGAATGCTTGGAGGGGCTGAGGGATGAGATCTGTATCCCATATTTAGACGACACTCTGGTCTTCAGTAGAACCTTCGAGGATCACTTTGAGAATGTGAGGACAGTGCTACAGCGGCTACGGCAGCACGGGATAAAGTTAAAACCAAGTAAGTGTGAAGTGTTCAAGCGTGAGGTCCGCTACTTGGGGCGCATTGTGTCTGCTGAGGGCAGTAAGATGGATCCAGCTGATACTGCGGCTGTTAGGGCTTTAAAGGAAAAGAGGCCACGGACTATCGGAGAATTGAGAGCAGTCATGGGGCTACTGAGCTATTACAGACAGTATATTAGGGACTTCTCCCGCATCGCCAACCCTCTTTACGCCCTAATGGAATTAGACCCTGGCCCAGATAAGCAGAAAGACCGGAACACCAGGACAAAAAGAGTGAAAGGAAAGTTTAAAGGGACACCATCACACAAGCCAATCACATGGACTGAAAAACATCAACACATATTGGAGGGATTGATTGACTGTCTGGTTGAGCCGCCAATACTTGGGTTTCCAGACTTCAACAAATCGTTCATCCTGCACACAGACGCTTCACAGCAAGGCCTGGGTGCAGTGCTATATCAAGAGCAGGAGGGGAAGCTTTGTGTAATAGCCTATGCATCTCGCACACTGACCAAAGCAGAAAAAAACTACCATCTGCATTCAGGGAAACTTGAATTTCTGGCTTTGAAGTGGGCCGTTACAGAGCGTTTCCGAGACTACCTAATCAGCTCATCTTGCACTGTGTATACGGACAACAACCCACTAACCTACGTGTTATCGACGGCCAAGCTGAACGCAACAGGACAGAGGTGGGTTGCTGAATTAGCAGACTTCGACATAACAATAAAATATCGCCCGGGCAGAGAGAACTGTGATGCTGATGGCCTTTCAAGAATGCCCTGTGACATAGAGACAATGATTGAAGAATGTTCAGAGGAAATGTCCTCCCCTTCTGTGCAAACTACAGTACAAGCTGTGGAAATGAGTGTTTCACACACTGTTTGGTCCATTACGGCTACTGGGTGTGCGGAAACGGATAAAGACATGACTACGCCCCTTTCAAGAGCAGCTCTCTGTCAAGCTCAAAAAGATGATAAAGATATTGGCCCCATCATCGCCTGTAAACAGTCAAATGAAAGACCTGTAGGAAAGCAGTTAAAGTCATTCGGTGCAGGGAGCAGGTGTCTCCTCCGAGACTGGGAGAAGCTCAGCTTTGATGGAGATGGGATACTTCATAGAAAGACTGCAACCAGGACACAACTTGTTCTCCCTGAAATATACAAGTCAACAGTTATGAGACAGCTCCACAATGATATGGGACACCAAGGTGTGGAACGCACAACATCACTTGTTCGGGATCGCTTCTTCTGGCCACACATGCAGAGAGAAATTGAACACTATGTCACTCAAAACTGTACCTGCCTTAAACAGAAAAAACCCTGTCGAGAAACAAGAGCTCCACTCACACCGATTGTCACCACTCAGCCATTCGAGCTTGTATCTATTGACTTTCTGCATCTAGACAAGTGTAAAGGTGGATATGAATACATATTGGTAATCGTAGATCATTACACACGCTTTGCACAAGCCTACCCCACCACATCGAAATCTGCCAAAACTGTAGCTGACAAGATATTTAATGATTATGCGCTGAAGTTTGGGTTCCCCCTGAGGATCCATCATGATCAGGGAGGGGAATTCGAAAATCAGTTGTTTGCACAGCTGAAGAGGAACTGTGGTGTGATGGGCTCAAGAACAACACCGTACCACCCACAAGGTAATGGGCAGGTGGAGCGCCTGAACAGAACACTACTGCAAATGCTGAGAACGCTCACAGAGAGGCAGAAGTCAGATTGGAGAGAGTCATTGCCCAAGCTTATCTACGCATACAACAGCACTCGATGTGAAGTCACAGGTTTCTCCCCCTTCTACCTCCTGTTTGGAAGATCACCGAGATTACCTGTGGACTTATTATTTGGCTTGACACCAGAGGCTGGGACTGCTGATCATCAGGAGTATATGAGAAGGTGGAAAGAACAGATGCAAGAGGCTTATGAGATCACAACGGCAAATGCAAAAAAATGTGCTGAAAAGAGTAAGAGAAATTATGACAGCAAAGTGAGGAGTTCTGTATTGCACGAGGGTGACCGGGTTCTCGTCAGGAATTTGACACCCAGGGGCGGAACTGGGAAGCTCCGAAATCACTGGGAGGATTGCATTCACAAAGTTATCCGTCAGGTGGGAAAAGACATGCCCATATATGAAATAATATCAGAACAAGGCAAAGCGAGAGGACGTAGGATACTGCATCGTAACCTGCTGTTGCCGTGTGACCATTTACCACTGGAAATACAATTGAAACCAGCTAAAGCAAAAAGACAAATCACAGCATGGACCCGCAAAGGAAGGGAGCAACAACACCAAGAAGTAGACGTTGAGGATAGTGATGAAGATGACTATGGATACTATCCGCCCATGGATCAGCCTCTCCCTGTGATACAGCCCGAAGTAGACACATACAGTCAGGATGCTGACAAGGAAGTTGAACAACTTTCGCAGGATGCTGAGCCTCAGCAACAGGACCTTTGCCAGCTGGAGCAAGATAGTGGAGATACACTGACAGAGAGGGACACATCAGGACAACAGGAGATTATTGCTCAAAAGGACACTGCCCTGGAGGAGGGAACGTCCGTAGTGCAGTCACCTGTTCAAAGTGGAACTCACTGTGGACATGAACAGCGATATCAGCGACCAGTCAGGGAGAGACGGCCTCCAAGAGTCTTCACATATGACCAGTTGGGCAATCCTGGTTGTTACAGCACCGAACCCACAAGTAACATCATGCAGTGGTACTCACCAGCACCTTATAGAGCCATGCAAGCAGCAAATGCATGGATGACTCCAGTACAGCACTTTGGCTACCCGTCTGTTGTGGTACCAGGGTACTGAATGTGTAACACACTTACCCATTTGAACATACATCACACACTCATTGATGGACTGTTGAACAATCTGAGTGTTAACACACTTAACCATTTGAACATACATCACACACTCATTGATGGACTGTTGAACGTACTGAGTGTTATCAACACACACACATACATACTTCACTCAATGATGGACAGATAGACAAGCCGAGTGCTAACATATACACTACACACACTCCTGGACTTTTGAATAAGCTGAGTGTTTGTATACGAACTGTTGCAAAGGTGATCTGGTGACATATGTACTGTTTAACTGCATTCATAATTACTCATCTGTTGGTTGGGATGTCGAGGACGACATCTGTGTTGAAGGGGAGTATGTAAGGATGATAAAAATGATGTCATACTCATACATTGCATGTCATTGAATGAGTTGATACAAGTTAAAATATACTTAAAATGGTCCATAAAAAGGAGAAAGTTAAAATACACTTATAAGTTGTAGATCAGTAATCCATTGATCAGTAATCCATTGCTCTTTGGGTAAAAGAGGCTAAAGAGATTAATACGATAAAAAGACTAGACAATCTGTGTTTAAAATGCTGTTTTATTGTATAACATTTAAATTACAATATGTTTGCTTGTTTACATAAGTTTCACTTTAAGTTTAAGTACCAGTTTGTGATTGATCGCTAATGCCTTGTTCAGTGAGGATCTGTTAACGATTAATAATGCCTCGTTCAGCCTGTGTACGGAGCGCGCGGCTGACGTTCGTCCATTATAACATTGGACTGGACAGAAGCTGCATCGTGTCCGTGTTTCATTGTCCATTTCCTCTTTTACAGGTATGAACGAGGGTTGTATTGTGTTTGAATGATTTATAGATGTGTTTAGTAATGTAAGGAACATGCGGGAAGTAAATGTTAGTGATTGTAATGATTCATGTGCATTTAGCAGTCTGAAGTGTTGCTCTAGTGTAGCCTGCGTGCTAGCTGTGTACTGGAGCACATGTTGTAGCACGTGAATCGAGGTTAAAGCGTGACAGTAGCGGAACACCGCAGCCATTTTCTTTGTGCGCATTTGTTTTAGATCATACGGATAAGGTAAAAGTGTTATTGTATAGGTTTAAGAAAAATGAGTTTTTAATGTAAAGAAGCAACATAGTTTATGTGTAAGCACAATGCTACTACTGAGGGTAAAATGTCAAGTGTATTCTGAATTAATAACTATAAAACAGCAGTATAGCATTACAGAATATATTTTATGCTGTTTATTGCTCTAAACACTTTCAGAGTAAATTCAAATCTATTTTTGTTTAAATAATACTGTTTTAAGATGCTGTAAACATATTTTGATATATTTTTGGTAACTCCCTTTAGAGGTTAACTCAGGTATTTCAGTAATATGGAGTTATAACTGACCAGCTGATATTTTTCCTAATTGTGTAGTTTCTTAGAGGGACATTATTATGTCGTGCAAAGGGAAAATAACAGGTTTAACTGTGATACTGTGTAAACATGTTATTATGCTGTTCATGGTAAATACATTATAACATTGGACTGGACAGAAGCTGCATCGTGTCCGTGGTTTATTGTCCATTTCCTCTTTTACAGAGGCGTAACATACACACTAGATGTCGCCTTGTCTACGGCAGTTCATTGGAACGAATGTCTTTAAGGCGACATCTAGTGTATCTATGCACCAGTCTGCGTACACGTCAGATCAGATCACTTGGACATGGCTGTGTATAAGAGGTAAAAACGATATAAATACTGTTCGTTTTCTCACACAAACCGCTCGTTTCGTGTCTTAGGCCATCAATGTGTACTTACGATGGGGAATTGTTTAATTTGGACGACGGGGAATTGTTTTAATTTGGACTCTGTACATGCTCTTTGAGGTGGTGACCATAGACCTGCATTATATGACTGACAGACAAGAACGGTTTGACCCAAAAATATCAAAATTGAAACTACTGCGGAAAAAGACACCTACATCTTGGATGCCCTTGAGGTAAGCTAAAACATACCAAAAATTAATTTCAAAGTAAACTCTCTTTAATCTCTTTAAATATCACAAAATAGCCATGTCACTTTCTCAATAAACACATGTTTTTTTGTGATTGTGTTTCAGTGGAAATAAGCTAAACTGAATGGAAATCAATTACATTTCTCATACAGATTCAGGAATATGAATGATTACCTGATTAAGCAGTGATAAGGATATCATCAAGTCCCAGGTCAGGTGATTATGTTGATTGATTATACATTGAGACAAAAACTCAATGTATAATCAATGTCACGTCAGCATTATCAGGAGGGTGCTTCTCTTTTTTTTTTATTCTCCATCTTCATCTGCCTTCACTCCTACTAAAGGAGCAAAAGTGCTCTGCAAGCACTGATGGATGCAAGACATGGGTTATGTTTGCAGTGTAACATTCTTGCTCATGTTCATGTCTCCTGCACTTCAAGAAATCTGTTAACCCTCTGAGGTCTGAGTGGTTTTTGGGGTCCTTGAGATGTTCTGACATGCCCTGACATTTGTGCTTTTTTTCAGTTGCTTATAAACATATTAATGGCAAAGGTATAATTACACTCTATTTAGCACAAACAGGGCTACCATAATATGTGAGCAACATCATAACATGCATGTACATGTTTGTATTTTTGAGAGAATAATGTTTATGCATGGTTATTGAAAAAACGAAAAACTAAAGTTTCTGAAATAAGGCCACAAAACACATACTAAATATGTGACAATAAGACTTTTGACTAATGGATGTCGTTGCCTAGAGTTTTTTCTTCAAAATGATATCATTCACATAACACAATACATTGATTTAAATCTTGTAAAACACTTTTTGTTTGTAAAGACAATATGCGCAAGGGGCGTCAACAATTCTACAGCATCATGCATATTTAGTGATTCACACCTGAGGAGACAATGGGGCCCGCATACTTAATGAGCCATTCATTCAGGTGTGTCACCTATAGCCACAAGAAAGAATGCAAGAGCAAATATAAATATATATATATATACATATACACTACCAAATTGGTTCACAGTTGGAAGCATGTCAATTTTGCTTGCAAATTGTATAATATCCAAGGAAAACATGTCTAGTAATTGTGCAGTTAATTCTCATACTGTATTTTCAGTTTTGGAATATGTATCCTCTCCCCAAATTTTTCAATAATAAAACACAATAAAAATTATTTAAAGAAAAGGCTTATATTTACCTTTTAAAAATTGTTTACATCTACCTTGTAAATATATATTTTTTATTAAAAAGGTTACAATTACAACAACAATTGAAGTGTAATCTTTCTTTGTAAAAACTAAAGTATACATTTTATCATACATATTTCAAAGTTAAGGATTCATTACTTCGAATATAGCCTACATTGACGAAACATACTATATTTAACATATTAGCAAAAATTGGCAAACAAAAGCTTATTTGAGGTGGCAGATATCTTACAGTAAAAATGTGTAATCTATCCAAAACTACCGGTAGTCAACGAAATGTTGTCTTTCATTTGTCTGTAACATAGGTCTTTCGTTTTTATTATAAGGAATATAAATGTTAATTTGCAGTTTAATACGTTGCTTATACAAATACATTTTATTTCAACATATTTCAGTCGATTTTTACTCAGTATAGCAAAATAGTTTGCTAAAAGCAGATCATTCATTCACACACAGAAACGCAATTCAAATTTAAACCGTCTTTTTGCCAGTTGTGGTAAACAGCGCATCTCTGACATTCACACAGACAGAAATGCGATTTACTTGAGAATGAAAAAAAAAAAACGTACTACAGTATTCCATCCGTTGCTCCTCGAAATACCAGCACTTCTGAGGTACGTTTTCCATTATCATTATTCCTCACAGCGCTGCAAGACAGTGTAAACAAGTGCAATGATCTGAATAAACTTGATGTGTTTTCTCAAGCTGATATGGGGGCGTTCACAGTTTGTATGGGATCGCCTCAGTCATTTGCGTTTGAATAGCGCGCTCTCTCCGTGGGCGGGGCAGATTAAAACGTAATGAGCTGAGATGAGAACGACTGACATCTCTCTCTTTTCATAAAGATTACATAAACAGAGAATATATTTTTTTAATATAAATTACTTCATTTAAAAGAAGAGAATTCAAGCTTCATGCCTGTGTGCCTGTTTGACTGAGTATTCGCTGAGTTATTGTTCATTTTCGGACGGGTTTCAGAATGGACTTCACTGACAGAAAGAAAGCAGAACTCGCTTCGTGTTTATTTTTCTTTATTTGGCAAAAAGCACAACAATGTTTTTATTGTGAGTATACACAAAAATAATACACATTTAACAGAATCGATTGATGTATGAAACTTGTTTGTAATATCAAAGTCAACAGAGCAAAATGAATCTCTTTTGAATTGATAAAAAAAAAAAAGCGAGCTGGTATCGCCGGAGATACAGCCGACCCCAGGGGGTTAAAGGGGTGGTATAATGCCCTTTTCACAAAATATAAAATATGTCTTTGATGTCCCCTGAGTGTGTATGTGAAGTTTTAGCTCAAAATACCCCACAGATATTTTTATATAGCAAATCGCACCATTTTGTGCCTGTTCCTTTAAATGCAAATGAGCTGCTGGTGGCACAGAGGGCGGAGCTTCAACAGCAAAGAAAAACAATCTCTCCTCTCCCACTCGTTGGCTGGGAAAGAGAAGTTAGTGTACATACCGCTGGATCTTGTATTTGACGGAGTCCTTCTGTCACGATCCATCACACGGGAAACAGAGAGAAGATCCAAAAGCAGTATAATTTATTAAGGGAAATCCATTACATCATAATCCAGTCCAGGCAGGGGTCAAAACCAAAGAAGCAATCCAAAACATAAAACAATCCAAAAACAGGCAACAAGGCAGAACACAGAAGTGGTGTGATAGACAACAAGGACTCCGTGACAAACACTGAAACAGACAGGTTATATATACACAAGTGCTGACAAGGTGACGAGAAACAGCTGAAAGACAATGAACAATCAGTGACAGACAGGATCATGGGAATTGTAGTGAAAATGCATAGGCACCGTGAAAACTGAGGACCTCTAGTGTTTAACCCAGGGAACCACCAGACACAGTGACAGAAAGCATCAATTAGATTATGAGAAGTGCACATGCAAAACCAAAATGGGCGTTCAGTGGCCAATTTCCAACTACAGTAGACAGATTGATGAATGACATCAAAAAACGATATAAGAGAGCGATTAGAGGGCAGACAGCTCCGTAATCACTCTCGCTGTACTTTGATGTCGGTCTGTGCAGCGCCAGTTCATGTCGAACAAGCCTAATGTTTCCCAACCATTTTTCAACAGACTAGCTAAAATCATGAAGGCCCACCCCTAAACCAAGCCCCTAGTGGACTAGAGCAAATCGGATAAAGCGGTTGAAAATGCCCATTGTGGTTTGAAAACACCCCACTGATTGAGAAACACCCACTAGTGTTCTGCAGAGATATATGCTTGAATGATCTTGTGCTCATCAACTACAAATCACTGTTAGTTCAATGTCACTGTCTCCACCCAAGTGTGCTGTTGGCTTTCATCAAAATTTCAGTGCTGATCCAACACACATTAAACATCGAAATGTCAACCAAAATGATAGTTTGGGTCAAAACTCAACATTGTATCAATGTCACCATGCTATCATGGGTTACATGTAATGCCGGTTCCATAATCAGGTATCTTTTTTCAAGTAGCTTAACTGTGAAGTATCTTGTTTCTTTAGAACTAAATTTCAGAGTAACTTTTTCAAATAAATAACACAAGTTACTTAGTTTCACATTTATTGACTGACACCTCTCCTGTCCCCGTGTTGAGAGATATCAGGAGTGAGGTGCAGAGGCGTTGTGTGCACTGTCTAAACATGATATTGTAGTTCTACATTAATGTGAGCATGCATTTACTTATCTCACTTGCACAAAATCAGATTCAGTATTCCTCAAAACGAATAAAAACAGTGAAACGCAAACGTACTCGGTTACTAACGTAACCTCGGTTCTCTCTAGAGAGGAAACGAGTACTGCGTAAATCTTACGCTAGGGGAAAATCTCTTTTCCGCGAGATACTGAAGCCAAAAATTATCCTTAATTTTGAAATAATGTAAAACGCGTTGCGGCAGCATGCAGACACAGGCGAGACGGCTTGTGCGCCTATTGGCTGCCCTGCGGCAACTGCAGCAGCCTATCGATAAGGCCCACTCGTGACGTCAGCTCCAATGGGGGCGCTTCGCGCCCAATACGTCACGTCCCGCCAGAATGGGCGTGGTCTAGGGCTATAAACATAGCTTCGAGAGGCTAGCTCACTGGTTTTTCATCGCCGAAGCGAACCAGAGCGTGTGCAGGCACGGCAAGATACGCAGTACTCGTTTCCTCTCTAGAGAGAACCGAGGTTACGTTAGTAACCGAGTACGTTCTCTTACGAGAGGTACTCTCGTACTGCGTAAATCTTATGCTAGGGGAAACAGTGTAAAACGCCGTGCATGCTAAGATCCAGCACCAAAGTCCCAAGGGCAAGTGCCCGGGCTCATATAGTACATGATCATAAGGGACTCACAGAGAGCCCAGGAAAGAGTGGCTAGAATAGCATCATTCCTGTAATAATATAACATCTTATAAGGAGCAGTTATACTGATGATGTGTCGTACAGTCAGGGCGACCCCCGGCCTGGACTGACGAATATAGTGGGTCTTACACACTGCCCATAGAGCTGCGCGATCCAACAGCGAGCATTTGCTCAAGCAGTTTCAGTATTCTGGCCCGAACACATCAGGGCAGACAGTACCGATTTTAGACCGAAAGCAGCTTAGCCTGCAAGGCGGGAACCTCTAGGTTATAAAACCTTATAAATGTAGACGGGGAGGCCCAGCCTGCCGCCATACAGATATCTTGCAAGGCAATCCCACTAGACCAAGCCCAAGACGAGGCCACGCCTCTCGTGGAGTGTGCTCTGACTCCAAATGGGCACTGTAAGCCCTTAGAGGTATAAGCCAGCGCTATAGCATCAACTATCCAACTGGATAGGCTCTGTTTCGACACGGCAAGTCCCTTAGAACGTCCGTAGAGTGAAAACAAAGAGCTGCTCTGTCTGTCTGAAAACAGACGTGCGAGACACATAAGCTCTTAATGCTCTGACTGGGCAAAGGAAGCTTGCGTCTCCTTCCTCGTCAGAGACCGGTAAGGCTGACAGGGAATGACCTGCGCCCTAAACGGTGTGTTGAGGGATTTTGGAACATAACCGTGCTTAGGTTTGAGTATAACTCTTGAGTCATTAGGCCCAAACTCCATACACGTCGCGCTTACTGAGAGCGCGTGTAAGTCCCCTGTGCGCTTCACTGAAGCGAGAGCCAGAAGAAACACTGTCTTGAAAGACAGGTGTTTAAGATCAATCGTCTGTAAAGGCTCGAATGGGTCACCTTTCATGGCTTCCAGCACTGTAGAAAGGTTCCATACAGGGACTGAGGGAGGTCTGGGAGGATTCAGTCTCTTAGCTCCTCTAAGGAAGACGATGACTAAATCGTTCCTTCCTACTGACTGACCCAGCGTTGTTTTTGAGAACGCTGCTATGGCCGCCACATACACTTTGAGTGTGGAAGGGGTCCTGCCCTTGTCCAACAGCTCTTGTAGGAAGGAGAGAACCTCCGTCACCCCACAGTCTAGGGGCGACACGCCACGAGCTGTGCACCAGCTGGAGAACACTGACCATTTCGAGGAATAGAGACGTCGCATAGACGGAGCTCTAGCCTGCGTGATCGTGTTTAACACTCCGCTTGGGGAGGTCAGCGGGTACCCGTTGATGGCCCAAACATGAAGGGACCACAGCTCTGGGCGCGGATGCCAAAACGAGCCCTTGGCCTGAGAGAGGAGGTCCCTCCTCACTGGCACTGGCCATGGGGCAGTGCTTGCTAGCTGCATCAGAACTGGGAACCAGGGTTGGTTTTTCCAGAACGGCGCTACGAGTAGCACTGAGCATCCTTCTCTGATCCGTTCTATCACCTGAGGCAGGAGAAAGACGGGAGGAAAGGCATAGAGCGGGCGGCGGGGCCATACGTGAGCCAGCGCGTCCCTGCTCTTGGAGAAAAATTCCAGACAGTGAGCGTTTTCTTGAGACGCGAACAGGTCTACTTCCGCTCTGCCGAATTTCTTCCACAGCAGCTGGACTGTCTGTGGGTGTAGAGGCCATTCGCCTGTCGGAACATTGTTTCTGGACAGTCTGTCCGGTCCTACGTTCAGGAGCCCTGGCACATGCGCTGCTCTCGGCGAGAGCAGGTTGCGCTGAGCCCACACCAGGAGGCGTTCTGTCAGCCTGTGCAGGTTTCGGGACCTGAGGCCGCCCTGGCGATTTATGTAGGACACCACTGACATGTTGTCCGAGCGGACCAGGACGTGGTGTCCTCGTATTTAGGGACAAAAACGCGTCAGTGCGTTGTCTACTGCCAACATTTCGAGGCAGTTTAAGTGTAGAAGCTTCTCCCGTTCTGACCATTGGCCGAAGAACGGTCTGCCCTTGAGCAGTGCTCCCCATCCCAAGGTGGAGGCGTCCGTAGACACTACCTTCACACTCGAGGAAGTCCCCAGGCTAACACCTGATTGGTACAAGTCGTTTGCTTTCCCAGGTTTCAGAGCTGCGATGCATTTCTGATTGACCTTGAGACGAAGCAGACCGGAAGCCCACGCTCGGCGCGGTACTCGCGCTTTCAGCCAGAACTGTAGCGGGCGCATGCGAAGCAAGCCCAGCTGAAGTACTGATGATGCTGAGGCCATGAGACCTAGCATCCTCTGAAATTTCTTGAGCGGGACAGATGCGCCGCAGCGGAAAGAGCTCGCTGCGCGCTGAATGTCTAGTACGCGCTCTGGTGACGGTCGCGCTATCATAGACAGCGAGTCCAGTTCTGTGCCCAGAAAAGATATTATCTGTCTGGGAGACAGAGAACTCTTCGCCCAATTGACCCAGATTCTCGAGGTGATCGAGCAAAATGGTCCTGTGCTCTATGAGCACCGAGTGAGATTGAGCTAGAATCAGCCAATCGTCCAAGTAGTTCAATACTCGCATGCCCTGTAGTCTGAGGGGTGCGAGCGGCTAGAGACAAGCCGAACGGTAGGACTGAGCACTGATATGCCTGGCCCTCGAAGGCGAATCTCAAACGTCGCCTGTGACGTGACGCTATTTGTATTTGAAAATATGCGTCTTTCAGATCTATTGACACAAACCAATCTCCTCGGCGAATGTGCGTGAGGGTTTTTCTGGTCGTGAGCATTCTGAACTGTTGCTTCGCAAGCACTCTGTTCAGTTGCCTTAGATCTAGTATGGGTCTGAGACCCCCGTCTTTTTTCAGTACCAGGAAGTATCTGCTGTATAGCCCTCCTTCACTCTGAGCTTGAGATAAAGGCTCTATGGCCCCTTTGCTCAACAGTTTCAAAAATTTCGGCTCGAAGTAGGTGGTGCTACTTCTGTTTTTACCGTAGCTTCGACGCGCGTCACATAGCGGCGAGGGCGTCGGCGAAACTGTAGCGAATAGCCTCTTTCTATAATGTCTAGCACCCACTTCAAAACCCCCGGGTAGCCTTGCCCATGCATCTGCACGAATGGCTAGGGGCTGAATGCGGAGCGCGCTCTGGTCGCTCAGCGACAGAGGGGCTTCGGTGTGCTGTAACATAAGCGTCGCGCTTCGAGGCAGGGGGCGCGCTGATAACAGCGGGCAGATTGCCCGCGCTCGACTCCTTTGCGGTGGTCAACCGAGAGGGGAGGGCTGGGCGAGTCCCGTAGGACCTGTCATGTCTATGTGTGAATGTGGGCGCGGGATAGCGGGCACATTTACAACACTGAGAGCATTGTCCGCCTGAGCAGAGCGAATGCACGTTGGTTTTGTTTTTACAGAAACCTTGAGATATGCGGAACGTAGTGTTTGTGGGCACTTGGCAGTGGGCACATTTACCACGTTTAATGCGCAATCGACCTGGGTCGATTTCATGTGCGCGAGCCCTGTGTGACGGGCTGTGTTTGTGTGTAGGAATTCCGTCTACATTCGTAACACCATCGGCCGTGGCCGGGACACCAGAAAATACACTCTTATGGGATTTATCTGGGTAGCCGTAAAAGCGGCGTTTGTGTGCAGGCAAGCGGGCTGTTTCGCCGACTTGTTTACTGCAGAATACACTGGAACAGTCGCATTTACTGGAACTGAACGAGCGAGAAGTTGCCATAGAAACAGAGAGCGTCAACATGCTGGCGTTTGTTTGCAGGCGTGCGTGTATTACAGCAGGCTTGTTCACTGCAATATTGACATTTCCAGTCGTCTGAACTTCAGAGGCGGAAACCATAGAAACAGAGTTTGGGTGCAGGCGAACGGGTTGTACCACGCGCTCGTTGGCTGCAAAATACACATCTGCAGTCGCCTTTTCAGGGAACTGCCAGAGCGAGAATTGACGGCAAAAAGTGTGTTTTGCCGGTAGACCCGGGATTCGATCGCGGGTCTCTCGCGCGAAAATCTGACGATCTACCACTGGACCACAGAGGAAGACACATAGACATTCAGTAGCGCGAGTATTATCAAAGAGCGTCAACATGCTGGCGTTTGTTTGCAGGCGTGCGTGCAAAACAACAGGCTCGCTCACTGCAATATTGACATTTCCAGTCACCTGAACTTAAGAGGGGAATGAGAAATGTGTCAGGAGTGGAGGTCGGCCCGGCCACAGCGGGGCTAAAAACACCCTTTTCTCCTTTCGCCAGTGACGCACGGGAACCATAGAAACGGTGTTTGGGTGCAGGCGAGCGGGTTGTACAGCGCGCTCGTTGGCTGCAAAATGCACATCTGCAGTCGCCTTTCAGGGAACTGACAGAGCGAAGCATTGGCGGCATAATATATCTGCCGTTAGACCGGGATTCGAACCCCGGTCTCTCGTGCGAAAAACCTAAGATTCCGCCACTGAGCCACAGGGGGGAACACAAAGGTGTAGAGATGCATGAGCATATAAGAGAGCGTCAACATGTTTTCGTCGGCGTTTGCTTGCAAGCGTGCGTGTTACAACAGGCTCGTTTGCTGCAATATTGATATTTCCAGTCGCCTAATCAGGGAACTGAGTTGTCTTTTCGCCGGTGAGTGATGCGTGAATGGGGCGCAAGGGCAGGGTAGCTTTCTTGTAACGTAAAGAAAAACTAACCCCGATCGTCCGCTTCCAGCCTCCCTTGTGAACGGCGCAGTTTGCGCGGCTCGAACAGAGGGAGAGAGAAAGCTAGCCCCGTGACCGTCCGCTCCTGACATCCCCTGTGAACGGCGCGG
The DNA here is from genome assembly GCF_965113295.1 of Leuciscus leuciscus. Taxonomy (NCBI): domain Eukaryota; kingdom Metazoa; phylum Chordata; class Actinopteri; order Cypriniformes; family Leuciscidae; genus Leuciscus; species Leuciscus leuciscus. The sequence continues at coordinate 27,411,192 of NC_138729.1, forward strand.
TTTGCGCGGCTCGAACAGAGGGAGAGCAGGTATCATCCCCCAAGCAGGCAAGGCAAGCGGGCGCACCGGCGAGCTTTGCGGGTTGGGGGGGGCGGAGGAGCAGTCTCGGAGAAGGATGCCAGGTGAGTCCTCAGAGTCACCATAGGCAGTAACTGGCTCGCAGTGAGGGCGGTCGCCGTCAGCGAGCGCGAGCGCGAGCGCGAGAGCTGCGTGATCCTCAGGAAAGGGGCGTCTTGAAAAAGACGCCCGGCTCTTTTAGTGCATTGAGAGTGTGTGTCGCGGCGGCGAGCACACACACATACACAAAACACAGTAGCAGAGAAAGGATATAACGCCGGATAGCGCAGCAGGAAGGCGACTGAAGGCGGCGCGGCCAGCGGCTTCAGAGTGTCGACTCGTCCCGCTGAAAGGCTTTTTCAGACGGCGCGGCTTCTCTCCGGATCCAGCGATGCGAGAGCTTCGCTGAAGAGATGAAAAATCAGTGAGCTAGCCTCTCGAAGCTATGTTTATAGCCCTAGACCACGCCCATTCTGGCGGGACGTGACGTATTGGGCGTGAAGCGCCCCCATTGGAGCTGACGTCACGAGTGGGCCTTATCGATAGGCTGCTGCAGTTGCCGCAGGGCAGCCAATAGGCGCACAAGCCGTCTCGCCTGTGTCTGCATGCTGCCGCAACGCGTTTTACATTATTTCAAAATTAAGGATAATTTTTGGCTTCAGTATCTCGCGGAAAAGAGATTTTCCCCTAGCGTAAGATTTACGCAGTACGAGAGTACCTCTCGTAAGAGAACTCAGAATATTATGCAAACCTGCAATAGTTAAATGTTAAATTACACAAATATACTTTATGTATTTAATCTCACTTAAAAAAAATATTTAACCATACTAATAAGCAAAAATGGCTTTAGATAAACATCACTGTCACGCTGTGGCTGTAGCGAAGCACACAACGATTGAGATTCAAAGAAACAGTCATTAATATTAAATCCAACAAGCACAGGAACATTTAGAAGATAGATTATACAACCACGAATAACACAAACAATATCAGACAATGAACTAAGGAAATTCAGGGCTTAAATACATAGACAGGGTAATCAAGGTTAAACATAACAGTTGCAGAGCTAATTAATAACCAAGGAAACTACTAGGGAACAGAACTCAGGCAAAGCAGAACAGGGAAGAAAATGAAAACACAATTAAACTAAACGGACAATCACATTTGTGTTGTTGTTGTTTTTTTGCACTTTCCTCCCTTGTGTCCTATTTTTCTGCAATCCAGAATGGCAGCACAGCTGTTTGAGCTGTGCCCTATACTGTACAGGCGTGAACTTGAATTTCATTAAGCCTGAGGCTTATTCATTTCACTTTTGGTAGTAAGTGAAAGTAACTTTCCCCAACACTGCTGATTTGCAGCAAAGAGACATTTACTCTGTTGCATTGCTGAAATTGAATTTTGCTTCAGTATAACACATTTTAATGCAAATTCCTATTTCCTATAACTAACCTATACATTTATGATAAAAAAAATTGTTTGTTCATGCTTTATAATAACTGGACAGCTATTAAGTATACAGTTTTCTCTCTTTCCCTTTTTTCATGTGTAATTTTTTTCTAGAAGTTATAACCACTATAAACAGATGTACTTTGTCTAGCACATGTGTAGGTTTTATAATAAGGTGATGCTACTGTGTACTGTTTCAATGAATATGTCCTTTAAAACCAAACTGTCAGTTTATCAGGCACGTTTGTGCCAAAGATTCAGCTAACTTGTTTCCTCGCCAATGACCTCATAGCAAAGTTTGGATGCAGAGGTACCTCCTGAAACTGTTCATTCATATTAATTTCTTGCTCAAAATAAAAAAGTTGGAAAAAATTGACCACCAGCTGAAATTTTATAGATTTTTTTTCCCCTCAGCTTAACTGTCACGGAATCACACGCAGAGGATACTGTGGGATATCATAGGCAATAAAGAATCTATATTGACTAAAAAAAACTGAACAGATGCAACTGCTACCTTAAGAGTGATTCAACTTAGTTTTGATGGTATGTATAAGTTGTTTCAGTGATGTTAAATAATATATTTTTTAAGAATATCATTTTTTTTTAGAATGTGACACAATCATTGGGTTTGGGTTTGTTTTCTCGTCTTAATTCCTTCCTCCATTTTCTGCCTGCGGAGACAGAATTTTTCAGCTTTCGGACAGATCATTATATTTTGTTTTTAGTCACAGTTCTGCTTTCTCAGTGTACAGACTTACTCTTTAGGTCTGGAAGGAGTATCAGGACCGAAATTCATCCGCTATCAGGACCTTTGATATACCTCTGATATTTCTCTGTTCAACCAAATCTATTTAATCAAATCTCTGACTTTTTAACAAATATTATAGTCCTAAAAATAAATAAATGTAACATATATAGAGATAACAAAGAAGAACAATCAATCTTTGATTATATATTAAAACATAAACATAATTATTTATTACATTCTGAAGGTCGCTTGTGGAGTAAACAGTGTTGCTTTCTTCTAATGTGTCTTCTAATCTCACAGGTCCATTGATTATAAGCTTATATCAGGTAGCAATATTATAGTTCTAGCAATTACAGGTTAATCTACAACTTTTTACAGTGTACTTATGTGCTTAGTGTTATCTATCGTTTCAACCTCATTTTGAAATTTTATGTGTTTGAATTTTTCTTTACAGTGAAACACCGTAAACTGTGATTTAAATACAGTAAACTGGCTGAGGTAGAGAATGAAGTGGCCAAATAAACACTTTCTAACTATATTATTGCAGCTTTCACAAGAGCGCTATTGTTCCCAATATAATCAACATGGCAGAAGACATGACAGTAGTAGTCTTTGATTGTGAGTGTGATGGATACAACAGTGCATAAGTGTCATAGTTATGGACTTTTATATTATATTATGTAAATAAACCATAATATTCTTTTATATTCTGTTTTGTTTCCCTTAGTTCCTTTTTCTCTGCTCCGTTTAGTTTTGGTTTCCTTGGTTACTTATTATCTCCTTGTTTTCTATGGTTACATATAATTATCATCAGTCATTATGTTTGTCTTGTATTTAAACTCCCTGTTATGTCCCTTGTCAGTTCTCGCATGTTAAGTTGGTTTGCGATTTATCCTACGTTTCTCTCTGTTCCTGAGTGTTATGAAGATTAAATAAATACCATTCTGAATTCCTATTCCGTCTCATCTTGCATGTCGTGTATTTTTGCATTAAAGTGCGTATTTTGCATAAAAGCCAATAAAGGAAGTTTTTTGTACAGACTCTCTGTCAGCTTTAAATAGTTTATTTAGTGGCCAGTCAACAAGACAAGAATTAATAAATGAGATACTTAGAAATCTACAGAACATTGGTTTAGTTCTGAGGGTGCATATGTGGGAGTACAAGGAAATGAAATAATCCACTGAGTAAAGCAGAAATAATCGGCAAAATGACAGAACACCTGAATAAAAAGTGGCAAGAAACAGCTGTTTATTTAGGCTAGGCTGTTTTTTGAACAATGACATGCAACATTAGCACATTTGAAAATGACAGTTGACTGTTTGTCTACTATTCTAACTATTCAATCACAAAACACTTATTTAAAAAGTGAAGTTCATGCATACATCTTTACTAGAAACACATCTCACATAGACATTTATAAGCATCATCATATAACAAGTTACCTGCTAATTTATATTCAAAATGTAATTCTCTTCATGCTGTCTACTATACATGCAGTTTTGGTGATATTCTGTTTATAGGATAATTTGATATATGATTAGGCCTATAGGATAATTTGAGCAGCTGACAGTTACTGCTGAAAATCACAAAATGCTAATTTCATTCTTCATTAAATGAGAGGCAGACTGTGTTAATTAGCACTGGATTAATAACAACAAAGCAGTTTAACTAAAAAATATGCAATAAGTGCCAAAGATTAATGAGGAAACCAAGAGCAAAAGGCCAAAGAGGGTAACAAGCGAGAATAAGGAAGCTCCATCTCTGGATAGATTTTGATTTCCACCATCTTCTGCAAGAATGAAAGACAGCTTATATCAAATATAATACCATAGGTTTTTGTTTTATTCCTTCATTTATTTGTATAACTATAATTAATTACGATATTGCATAGTAAGAGTGAACATTTTACTGAAGAATGAAGAATGTAAAGCTTGGAATACTTACTACTCAAGAAATAATATGAAGTCAGATTCTGGAAGGGAAATTAATATATGAATATATTTGTGTTAAACACAATAAAACACACATTCATCTTTCACTTTGGACCCTTTTCACACATTTGCTGGTTTCAGAAGCGGAAGTTGTCATGAATGGGTAAACTTCTATACAGCAAATATGATAATTTAATTCCTGATTGTTGAAATAGCAAAAGAAAAGAAAAATACACTATAGCTTTTCCACAAGTTTCTAAACGAGAAAAATATATAAAGAGATTGATTACAACAGTAAGAAGAGAGAAGGGCGTCAAATTTAGCCTACCTTCCCTCCCTGTATTTATGTTGTATTTATTTTGTATAAAAAAGTATAGTGTTACAAATGTACATTTAAAAAAATGGAAATATACAAACTTTGCTAGATTTTTATGTTAATAACTGGAAACACATCATCGCAGTTTGTGAAAAGTGTCCATGGTGATCAACATGCCTACCTTTGATTTGAGGTACTGTGCAGTTTCAGCAATTGCATTGTCATTCTTCTGACATCTCAGTAATTCGTTATCAAAAATCAGACAGTCCACTGCAAATATGTCATGTCTCTTTATAGCATTGTTGCTGTCTGGGATAATTCTCTCAGGGTCAAACGTAGAATGGAGTATCACCAAGATGACTGGCGTGAAACCTGTAGGGCAGTTAAAAGTGGATTGTTAATTGGATCATTAAAAAAAAAAAAATCGGTTAAGTTTAATTAATTATGTTATATTATTAATCTGGCTTCACCAATTGTAACTTGATCAATGTACTTCATTGCAGCGTCAATGTCAGTTCCAGCACGAGAAACAATGGTGCAGAAAAACAGTATGAATTGACATTGCTCAAGGGAATAGACCTCCTTCAGACCAGATACTTTATTACGAAGACTTTTCTTGAATTCATCTCCAACAGAATCCATTGTCTGTCCTGGGTCCAAAATAAGGGGGGGAAAGATAAAACAGTTGAAGAACAGAATACAATTTAGAATATTCAGCATTTTAACTAGTTACATCTTAGCCTTTCATTAACACAAACTTTCATAAAAAAAAATATTTTATTAATCAATTCATTATCCTTATGCAGCCTCGTTTTCATTCCTGTTAAAAAATAATCTAAATATGAAATGTCAGCATTTTGAATGCATTTATGGTCAACAAATTACATTATTGCCAGTTTATTGTATGGATCTGCATGCTTTCAAATGGATGATTTTTTTTTAGGACTCTGGCCCGCCTATCTATAAAATGTTTTTTTTTTTTTTGCTGTTGTGGTTGCTCTCTCGTTTTAATTGCTGCGTAGTTACCTCTCTCTGAAAATCTTGTTCTAATCTTTATAGCAGGAACAAGGAAGCAGCACTGGGATGTGGTCACAAATGTTCTATAAATAGAACCTATTTGTCAGGCTGCAGGGTAGATGAAGTAGGAGGCAAACTCGTAGATGAAGTAATCCAAGGTTTTAATTCACAATCTCACAAAAACAAGGAAGTGCTCAGGCAAAGAAAGCCTAACATAAAACATTGACCGACACTGAACAAGGCAAAACTCAGGGTTTAAATACAAGGGAGAACAGATCAGGGAAACAAGACACAGCTGACAAGACTAACGAATAACCAGGTGATACAAATTAACTAATGAGGGTAACCATGGAAACCGAGGAGTGGCGGGAAAACAGAAAAAAGGAAAACATGTGACCAGTGACAAAAACACTCAGACAGAACAGAACTGTGACACTATTATAGTGGGATTTTTTTTTTTTTTTAAGTGCTATAGAGGAGAGACGAATGTTGGAGAGCTAATGAGAGCTAAAAACCTGACCAATATATATATAGCATATAGCATATAGCATATATATATATATATATATATATATATATATATATATATATATATATATATACTTAATCTTTTGTATTTTTTCGCTTGGAAGTCTTTTTATCTTTCATGCTAGATTCCCATATCTGGATCTTGGTGAGCTGCCCTCCTTCTGCTTCCTATCCCACTGAAAATGAACTGGGATGATCTCGTGGTTGTACTGTAAAATGTATCCCCTGACCAAGTGTGTAAGGTACATTAATAAAATGAATTAATAACAAATAAGTAGGTAAATACAAACAAGCTGGAAAATGTGCCAAATTTCACTTTTCCCGGCTGTTCTCGATGACCAGTTTGTGACTGCCTTATATTTAGCACATTTATTATATTAAAAATAAAAACTATGGCATTTCCGGTGAAAAAGGTCGTCCACGGCCACACCCCCGTGCTAAAGCCCACGTCACAAATTACAAGACCAAAACTGGAAAAATAGAAAATTGGTTAGATTTCCTGGCTTTCTTAAGTCACAATTTAGCAAACGTATCTACTGATGAAGTAGCTACACAAAATAGGCCTATGCACTTTAAAATCTCATTCACAAATAACCAGGTAAAGTTCCAGTGTGATAAAAAAAATACATAAAATAAGGCATAATGAAGGACATAGCCAACAGCTACTTACTGTACTTCATCTTCTTCAGAGGCTGAAAGTGCTGCGTGAGGTCTGAGTGCTGAATCCTGAGTCATTGAGCAACACTTTTGTTTTTAGTTGATTCAAGCTTAATGTTCTTTCAGTTTCATTTTGACTCTAATGCGCAAATAAACGTCTAAAAATCAGTTACAGCACACATTAGGCTGCATGCGTCTGTTTTATAATTAGGCTACTGCTTAGGCTACATAATAATCTGTAGCAGAAAATAAATATTTTATTAAATCATTTAATAGTTAGCCTATAGTTGTAAGTTGTGTAATAGCCTACTGTATGGATTTTAACAAAATATTAATTGTGTTACTTTATTATTGTATAGGCCTACTCAAGTTCTCTTTCATACCAGGGGTGTACCCATGGTCCCGTGCTCCCGTGGCAGCTGGCACACCTAAAAATGGATGCAGAATAATTTTTTATAGTCTCAATATTTTTTTTTTACTCTAATAAATTACAAAACATTCTGTTACAGTGTAGTAGTAATGATTTTATGAATTTCTTCACTGAGAAAATAGAAAGCATCAGAAACACAATTGTAAATGTACAATCTTTAATGGTGTCTTATGATTCAGCCTCAATTATCGCCCCTCAAGAACAACTACACCGCTTTACAACTATAGGACAGGAAGAGCTAAATAAACTTATCATTGCATCTAAACCAACAACATCGAAGATCGAAAAATCGAAGATAACGTCAGTAAACTATGGAGTGCCACAAGGATCTGTGTTAGGCCCTCTGCTATTCTCAATATATATGCTGCCACTTGGTAATATTATAAGAAAACATGGAATTAATTTCCACTGTTATGCTGATGACACTCAATTATATATTTCATCACGACCAGATGAAAACACTAAATTATCTAAATTGACAGAGTGTGTTAAAGATATAAAATACTGGATGACGTGTAATTTTCTGCTATTAAATTCAGATAAAATTACTTATGGTATTACTTATGGATCCAAAAAACTGCCCACAAAACCTCTTACAATACAACTTTAATTTAGAAGGATGTCCTGTTACTTTATCCACTACAGTAAAAGACCTGGGTGTTATACTAGACCGCAACTTGTCTTTCGAAAATCATATTTCATATGTTACAAGAACAGCCTTTTTCCACCTTAGAAACATTGCTAAGCTACGTCACATGCTATCTGTTTCTGATGCAGAAAAGTTAGTTCATGCATTCATGACCTCGAGACTAGATTACTGTAATGCTTTATTAGCTGGTTCTCCTGCATCCTCAATAAACAAGCTACAGTTAGTCCAAAATGCAGCTGCTAGAGTTCTTACTAGGTCAAGAAAATTTGATCATATAACACCAATTCTATCATCTCTACACTGGTTACCTATTAAGTTCCCTATCAAATACAAAGTATTACTACTGACCTATAAAGCCCTAAATGGTTTAGCTCCTGTGTATTTAACGGAACTTCAATCGCCCTACAATCCATCGCGCTCTTTAAGATCACTAAATTTGAGGCTTCTGGTCATTCCTAGGATATCTAAGTCCACTAAAGGAGGGAGGGTGTTTGCACATTTAGCTCCTATTGTTCGAGGCTCAGACTCGCTGTCCCAGTTTAAAACTAGATTAAAGACGCATCTCTTTAGCCAAGCATTCACATAATACTTACCTTTTATACTACAGTTGAATCAGATCGAATGCATTATTATTATGAACAGCATCTATGCTAATTATTTCCCACCTGCTAGAGTTCGTCAGCTCCAGTTTGTATCTAGCCTTTCATGGAAACTTCAGATGCCCCAACACCCGTGAAGAGACGGCTCGACGCCCGTGAAGAGACGACTCGACGCCCATGAAGAGACGACTCGACGCCCGTGAAGAGACGAATCGACGCCCGTGAAGAGACGAATCGACTCCCGTGAAGAGACGACTCGACGCTGGCGATATGTTATGCCCTAAATGAATACATGATTAACTAACTGTATTTTTCTATGTACATTTCTGAAATGCACTTTCTGTAAAGCTGCTTTGAAACAATATGTATTGTGAAAAGCGCTACACAAATAAATTTGAATTGAATTGAATTGAATTAAACTTGGGCTATTGTTGTTTACTTAGAATGTATATTTTTTTAAATCAACCCTTTCATGCGTAAGTTAAAAATATTTTAACTGACCCCTTCGTCATGATTGTCACGTGACACACCGCTAGAGAGCCTAAGTCCCTCCCCTCCGCTTCCGGCTCATGGGACCTTATTTCGGAAAAAATATGTATGGTAGTCAATGATGAGAGACAACTTATCTTTTTATTCCGTCTGAACTGTGCCCTGAATTACACATATGATGTTTGTCAATTTAAAAGATAATTATGAAAGTCAAGAAAGTCGCAGTTTGTCATAAAACAGAAGAGTAACATTTAGTTTTATGTGAAAATCGCTCAATGAACTACATCTCTCGTCTCGCACTATGTACGTCACCAACATGGCTGTCACCTTTGTGCGTTTCATCTCGTTCTTCCAGAACGAGGAAAAAAGTATTAAAAGGGGTGAAAATCACTACAAGTCGGGTCATGTTGAGAGCTGCAGCTATGCAAAAGGAGACTTAGTCAGAGAAAATGTATTACGTCACATGTGCGCCTTTTGTGTTTGTAGTCTTTGTAATTATGTATTTTCACAGTCTTACTGTGCGTTCACACCGGACGCGAATAGCGCGTCAAATTCGGGTCTACCGCGTCTAGTTTGACGCGAAAGTTTCGAAACCCGTTGGCGGCCATCTTTTTTAGATGTTTAGCGAGCATTAGCATTAGCATTAATCGAGAGAGTCACCGCTCATATATGCTCTGGAGAGCAGAAACAGCTGCGTAGGGGACATCGTCGCTGTACTCGGGTCCACCAGACCCTCCGGAGGGTTTCAGGAGTTTCACAATTTGCTCCAGGAGCTAGGTTTGGTGGACCTGACGGTGAGGACGCTGACGAGGACAGCGTAGGCCGTTTAAGGCCTCGGCCTCGAGTGGTCTATGCCTGTCGAGCCCGCGCTCTACAGCCCGGCGCGAGGTTCACCCTCGCCCGCACCCACCTAATCTGTCATTTATTTTTGTTTTGATAATAAATGGAGCCAGCCTCCAAAAGTGAAACCTGTCCTGTGATTTTTGAAAAAGTTTTTATACACTAAATTGTGTTTGTTGTCTTTACATTAGAATAATAATGTTTCATATAATCTAGAATATGGAATAAATAGCATTCAATACAAAATGAGTATCTCTCATATATTGAAATCGAGTTTTTATGTGAAAGATTTGCTTTGCACACCAAGCATTTTAGTCATATTACAAAATTATTTATCGAGGCCAAACATAAAATAACATTATAAACTGTCACTTCACCACGTGACAGCAGCAAGCAGGCTCCTGATTGGTTAATGCGGCGCGAATTGACGCAGAAGTTCAGATTTTTCAACTCAGGCGGCAGACGCGAATTCGCGTCAAACGCGAGAATGCACAAAAAGCACTACATGAAACATTCGCGCCAGACGCTCAGACGCTTAACGCGGCAGACGCTCAATTCGCGCCATTCGCGCGAACTTGACGCGCGAACGAGGCGTATTCGCGTCTACCGCGCCACGCTCTACGCCTCAATCGCGCCGCAGGAATTTTTTACGCGCGTAACGCGTCTTTGCAATGACTTAACATTGAAATCACTCGCGCCTGACGCGCTATTCGCGTCCGGTGTGAATGCACCATTATACCTCAACAGTTTTGTTTTACATCAAACTGCGACTTTCTTGACTTTAAAATGTATCTTTTAAATTGACAAACATCATATGTGTAATTTAGGATACAATTCAAACGAGATCAAAATATTTGTTGTCTCTCGCCATTGACTACCATACAATATTTTTCCGAAAAAAGGTCCCATGGTGGTCCACCGGAAGGGGAGGGACTTAGGCTCTCTATTCGTTTTATTTCCTTTTTCCTTTTTTATAAAAAATATTCACAAACTTGCTTACCATGTCAACGTCTCGGTTACTAACGTAACCTCAGTTCCCCGAGAAGAGGGAATGACTATTGCCTAAGTAGCTTACGCTATGGGAAAACTCCTTTTCTCGAGAATATGAAGCCACATTTTTTAATACGCAGTGCAGCTGCACAGCAAACACAGATGAGAGGCAAGTGCGGTCATTGGCTGTGCTGTGGCAACTGCACGAACCTATGACAGGGCGGCTCAGCCGCGCAGTCCAATCAGGGTATTTCGCGCCCTGACGCGTTAGAGCCCGCCAGAATGGGCGTGGCCAGAGGCTATAAATTCAGCCCATCGAGCTGTCATAGACTAGGTTAAATCGACTGAAGCGATACACCGATTAAAGCACAAGCACGGCGGTTTACGCAATAGTCGTTCCCTCTTCTCAGGGAACCAAGGTTACGTTAGTAACCGAGACGTTCCCTTTCGAGAGGTCTCTCCTATTGCGTAAGTAGCTTACGCTATGGGAACCCCTTTCAAAACGCTGTGCGTGTTTAACTTTGCTCTAATATTAGCCTGAGGCAAGATGCCTGAAGCCTTAAGAGTAAAGTATGAATCCCAATAAGCCGGTCAGTGACGGGCTTCATAAGGGAAAAAAGGAGGAGAGGGCCTAATGAGGGCCAAACCCTAATAATGATGTATGTATAGTATATAATAAATAATATATATGTGAACTATAGTTCGTGTAAAACAGGACCGGATGATATCGGGCCCACGTTTTATGGGGGTTTTGTGCTTACACATTTCATACTGACAGTACCCTGGAATGCAGAGCAGGGACTTGTAGGTTATAAAACCTCATAAATGTGGACTGCGAGGCCCAGCCGGACGCCACACAGATATCCTCGATGGGTATTCCACTTGACCAAGCCCAAGACGAGGCCATGCCTCTTGTGGAATGAGCTCTGATGCCTAAGGGGCAGTGAAGGCCCTTAGACTCATAAGCCAGCGCTATAGCGTCAACTATCCAGCGCGATAATCTCTGCTTTGAGACAGCGAGACCTTTGGTGCGGCTGCCAAAGCACACGAAAAGCTGTTCTGACTGTCTGAACGAGGCAGAATGCTCTAGATACACTCTGAGAGCCCTGACGGGACAGAGTAAATTCGCGTCTCTTTCGTCCTCTGGTGAGGAAAGAGCTGCTTGGGAAATAACCTGTGCTCTGAAGGGAGTGGAGAGCACTTTAGGAATATACCCGTGTCTTGGCTTAAGGACGGCTCTGCAGTCGTTAAGTCCAAATTCAAGACAGGACGCACTCGAAGACAGCGAGTGTAAATCACCCACTCTCTTAACGGAGGCGAGCGCCAGTAAAAGAGCAGTTTTGAGCGAGAGATGCTTCAGGTCGGCAGACTGAAGTGGCTCAAACGGGGCGCCCTTTAGTGCTTCCAGGACCGTGGAGAGGTCCCAGATAGGCACAGAGGGGGGTCGCGGAGGGTTTAGCCTCCTTGCCCCTTTAAGGAAGCGGACAATGTGGTTGTTCCTTCCTAATGATTGTCCGGCCACAGGAGTGTGCGATGCTGTTATGGCCGCTACTTATACTTTGAGCGTGGAGGGGGTGCGACCCGTGTCCAAGAGCTCTTGTAAAAAGGCGAGTACACTCGGTATCTCGCAAGAGTGGGGGTTCAGGCTCTTAGTGGCACATCAGCCAGAGAACACCCTCCATTTCTGAGCGTAGAGGCGCCTGGTCGAGGGCGCTCTTGCTTCAGTGATGGTTTTCAGCACCCTATCCGGGAGGCGCCCGGGTACCCGTTGAGGGGCCATACGTGAAATGCCTATAAGTTGGGACGGGGATGCCAGATCCTCCCGTTCGCCTGCCTGAGGAGATCTCTCCTCAGCGGGATTGGCCATGGGGCTGATTTCAGCATTTGTGTCAGCTTGGAGAACCAGAGATGGGTCCTCCAGAGAGGGGCTATAAGAAGCACTGCACATTTTCTCTCCCTGATCCGTTTGATCGCCTGAGGTAGCATCGTGACTGGGGGAAAAGCATAGAGCGGACGGTTCGGCCATTCTTGGGTGAGTGCGTCCGTGTTCTTCAAGAAAAATAATCGGCAATGAGCGTTGTCTTCGGAGGCGAAGAGGTCGACCTCTGCCTCGCCGAAGATGCTCCATATTAGTTGAACCGTCAGAGGGTGGAGAGAACATTCCTCTGGGGGAAAATTTTTCTGGATAACATATCCGCACCCTGGTTCAGTATGCCTGGCACGTGCGCCGCCCTCAGCGAGCGCAGGTTGTGCTGAGCCCATAGAATGAGACTCTTGGCCATGGCGTGCAAGGTGTTCGACCTGAGGCCGCCCTGGCGATTTATGTATGACACCACCGCCATGTTGTCCGTTCGGACTAGGATGTGTTCGTCTTTTAGATATGGGAGAAAGGCTCTGAGTGCTAAAGCGACCGCTCTCATCTCCAGACAGTTTATGTGTAGGCGCTTCTCTGGGCTTGACCAAAGGCCAGAGACGGGCCTGCCCTCGTAGAGGGCTCCCAACCTAGGTTGGAGGCGTCTGTCGTGATCACTTTTCTCCTTGAAATCACACCCAAACACACGCCAGACTGGTACCAGTCGATAGCTTTACAGGGAGTCAGGGCTTTGATGCAGCCGTGATTCACTCTGATCAGTAAGTGGCTGGAGCGCTACGCGTGAGCTGGGACACGGCTCTTTAGCCAGCGTTGGAGAGGGCGCATGTGCAGTAATCCGAGCTGGAGCACCGCTGATGCTGAGGCGATAAGACCCAGCATCCTCTGGAATCGTTTGAGGGGGGCGCGGGCGCCCGCTCTGAAAGATGCCGCCAGGCGCCGAATAGAGAGCGCACGCTCTGAAGAGAGGCGCGCTTTCATTCGCATAGAGTCTATTACTATACCCAGAAAGGAGATATTCTGGCTGGGAGATAGTGTGCTCTTGGAAAAGTTGATCTTTAGACCCAGGCATTCTAGATGGCTGATAATCCAAGATCTGTGAGTTATTAACTGTGCCTCTGATTGTGCCATATGGCTGATAATCCAAGATCTGTGAGTTATTTACTGTGCCTCTGATTGTGCCATAACCAGCCAATCGTCGAGGTAGTTCAGTATTCGCACTCCCCGCTGTCTCAGGGGGGAAAGTGCTGCATCCATACACTTCGTGAATGTACGGGGGGCCAACGATAGGTCGAACGGTAGTACTGTGTACTGGTAAGCTTGTCCCTCGAAAGCGAATTTCAGAAATGGCCTGTGATGAGGCGATATTGGGATATGAAAATAAGCGTCTTTCAGATCCACTGAGAAAAACCAATCCCCCGGGCGAATCTGCGCAAGGATACGTTTGGTCGTCAGCATTCTAAACGAGCGCTTTGTCAGAGCTTTGTTCAAGTGTCTGAGATCTAGGATGGGTCAGAGACCACCATTCTTTTTCTGGACGAGGAAATAGCGGCTGTAGAAACCCGACTCGCTTTGTGAAGGGGGAACTATTTCGACCGCACCCTTCTCCAGCAGTTTGAGCACCTCGGTGCGGAGAATGTGTGAAGCGTCTTTTCTCACTTTCGTCTCGACCACGGCTGAGAAGCACGGCGGTCTGCGAGCAAACTGTAGCGAGTAGCCGTGTTTTATTGTGTTCAACACCCATTTTGATATGTTGGGGATAGACTCCCGGGCTTTGGCCCGTACCACTGGGGGTTGAATAGAGGCTGGGGACGGGTTGCTGTGAGATAGGGACCCGGCCGTCAGGCCGTCTTGAGCTGTTGATGCCGTGTGTACAGCTCTCATAAGCGCACTGTGCAGCGGGCACACAGTCTATTTTTATTGTCTCTCCCGCGCTGGTTGGGGGGAGAGTGAGCGTCGAGTTGACAATATTTGTGTGTAGGGGTGCATGCTGTAACATGGCTATTGGCAAGTTGAGCTGCAGGAGAAAGACCGTGAAAAAACAGCATTCACAACAGGTAGTGGCCTTTATCACTTTAAAGTTATGCCAATGGGTCTCACCAACGCTCCAGCCACATGCCAGCGCTTGATAGAAATGATACTTCGTGGCCTCCCATGGAAAATCTGCCTCTCCAGATTCCAGTCAAGTGGCCTGAAGCTGAATCCCTCAAAATGCTGTTTTGCCAGAGATCAGGTACAGTTTCTGGGCCATGTTGTATCCAAAGACGTCATTCAGCCAGACCCGCAAAATGTGAAAAGTGTTCAAGACTGGCCTATTCCACGGTCAGCTACAGAAGTAAGGGCATTTCTGGGACTTTGTTCATATTACCGCAAGTTCATCCGAAGCTTTGCACATCACAGTGTCCCCCTACACGCCCTCACAGAGAAGAATGCACCTTTCCAATGGACTTTTCAATGTCAGGATGCATTCACTTACCTGAAACATGCACTCACAAACCCTCCAGTGGTTGCATTCCCTGACTTTACTGTGCCATTCTCCCTCTACACAGATGCTTCAGGCTCTGCTATTGGTGCTGTGCTTGCTCAGAGACAAGGTAATCAAGAAAAAGTGGTTGCTTATGCTAGTCATGTCCTCACAAAAGCAGAAAGAAAATGGTCAACATATGACAGAGAACACTGGGCCGTTGTCTGGGCCGTGTGACATTTCCGCCACTACCTTTACAAACAGCCCTTTGTTAATGTCATTGACCACAAACCTCTCCTGGGTCTCAGAAAAATACCCATTGACAAAGACAGAACTGGTAGTCGTGCACGCTGGGCTCTTGAACTTGATCCTTTTGAATGGGCTGTAATTCACAAGGATGGCCACAGTCACCTCAATGCAGATGCAATGTCACGAATGTCACGAATGTCTGCTGACATCAGACCAACAGAGCAGAGCACCTTCTCCAGTGCTCCTGGTAATCCACACTCTGACATTCTAGTCTGAGTCCTGTGAGTCTGTCTAATCCTGTCAGTTTTGTACATCACAGCCTCTGCAGTACTGATACAAAGCCAGTTTGCTGTAACCTGACTGGACCACAGCCTCCTCCAGCCTCCTCACAATGTGTTTCACAGTCTGTCTCCTCCACATTTGTGCTTCAGTTCCCTGAAGAGGATTTCAAAAAGGAACAACAGCGAGACTCCATACTGTCAGAGGTCATTAGCTGGACAGTTAAAGGACAGAAACCACCATACTGGCGCATGAAAAAACGCACACTTGCTGAGAAGGCACTTTGGCACGAGTTCCACAGACTTACCTTTCATAATTGTGTACTCTGCCGTAAAGTTTTCAACCCATCCACAACATCAGTGCTCCATCAACTGATTGTCCCTTATGCTTTGAAAGACACTGTTCTGCAGATGCTGCATGGAAATCCTGTAACTGGTCATCTATCTGCTGATAAGGTCCTGAAACGTGCTCAACAACTGTGCTACTGGCCCTTTATGTCACGTGACATCAAGATGTGATGCCAGATGGAGTCCCACACCTCATCAGAAAGCTCCAATGAAAACAATTGTGGCTACTGAGCCATTCCAAAAGGTTGCAGCTGACATACTTGAGCTCCCCATCATGAGTCGTGGAAACAGGTACGTGCTTGTTGTCCAAGATTATTTTTCCAAGTATGTCAACCTCTATGCCATTCCAGACCAGCGCTCCATAACAGTTGCGAAATGTCTGTTTGAAAACTTCATCTGTGAACATGGCATCCCGGAAATACTTCACACTGATCAGGGACGTCAGTTTGAGTCTGACCTCGTGAAACATCTGTGTGAACTGCTGGGTGTGCAGAAAACACGAACCAGCCCATATCATCCTCAGTGTGACGGCATGATTGAGAGGTTCAACAGGACACTTATTGATCAGTTAGCCAAGACACTTCTTCAGCAGCCTGGTGAATGGGATGACTGCCTCAACCAAGTTGCTTTGGCTTACAATACCAACCCACACTCTACAACAGGTTTCACACATAGGCGTAATTTGCGGGTGGGACGGGTGGGACATGTCCCCACCACTATTTTCTAAGGTCGATATTGTCCCCACCACTTTTGAAACATCTCGCGGCACGAATATACCAATACAAATAAACAAAACATCTCCAGTTAACTAGCAGAGCATTCATTTAGTTCGTTTTTTAAATAAGAGGCGATCTAGCGCTGAAATGTGTTGTTTTTTAAATCAACTGATCAAAGTGCTCGTTGCCGCTGCGATCAGTAGCGCGGATACTATGTTTGTTTCTGGCTCGTGCACAGTCTTCACTCGGACACGCGCTTCAATCCGTTGTGGAGAGACTCTCTATTCGTTCCGGTGAAATTACAAAACAAAATGCACAAAACGTGTCCCTGCCTGATATACAACCACTGAAAAACATAATCGGTTTTGATAAAAAAAATAATTAAAAAAAATATATATGAGTGTGGATTAGAACCCAGTGCCCGGTTGCATAAAGCACCTTAAGTTTTTCCCTTAAGTATGATACTTAAGGGGCGATTTCCCCTTACCTAAGAGAATAACTTAAGGGTGTTGCATATAATCTCTTAAACGGTTCTCTTAGGTAAGGGAAACATTTAAGTGTTTCACGACAGCGATCCTGGATTCACGTTATAAAAGTCTGCTGTTGCCATAGATACGCAAAATACTAACATTTTCGCAATCAAATAAAGTAGGCTAGGATATCGGAATGGATAAAGAAAACAAAAAAAGAGAGCCTAATTGGACAGAGGAGGAGAAACGTTTTATTCTTGACAAATATGGTAAAAGAAAAACTATTTTTGACCGTTGCGTTTAAATGACGGGAAAGACGTGAACCTCTCTGCCGACAGACGATTTATGCACGTGGAAAACATCTCCCGCTAATATTGCGCGTCAATCAAATCGGTATTCCTGCAACAAATTTTTATCGCTAAGATGGTCCAAAGGGTTCTCCCTATCCCTAAAAATTATTCTTGGCACATAATGATCTTCAGCTGGTTCCATAAATTCAGCCATTTCGTCTTATTTTTGTCTGCATTACTCTTAAGGTTACGATTTCCGAACCTTAAGTTATATTTAGGGAAATTACCGTTAAGGGGTTTTATGCAACACTTGACGCTTTTTAAGGGATTACTTAAGTGAAAAAACAGAGTTTAAGGGAAATTCTAAGTGTTTATGACGTTTCACTTAAAGAAACCCTTAAGTAACACTTAAGGTTTTTTTTCTGCAACACCCTTAGGTTTAAGGGAAACATAAGGGAGAACTTAAGGGAAAATTACACTTAAGGTGCTTTATGCAACCGGGCACAGAACCTCTGACACGCTTGGCAAAAGTTCTACCCCTGGACCACTTAAATACACACTTAAACTAGTCGGATGAACATATAATAGGCCTCATTGAACGACCACTTAAACCCAATCAATGTATGCTACTATTTAAATCGATTGCTGGACATCGTAATGTTATTGTACATCTGCTTTATGATTTAGCATTGTGTTCAAAGTTGGCAGTCACGAAGAGCTACACCTTATCTGGCCACAGCAGTACTCCCTCATTAGTCTCTCCTACTGGCCATCCACAACCCCGACCACAGCCCCAATCCCGCTCTCCCCTAACTCAGTCTTGGTCTGCCCCCCGCCTCTGGCCCAGTACGCCAGTTTGACACTGTCCCCTCTTCCACTCCTCAAGCTTCTGGTTCTTTGCTACGCCCTGGGAAACGTCCAGTTAGACCTCCCAGATTCCTTAAGGACTATGCATCCTGCATCCTGCTGTTTATTATCATAAAGAGTGATCCACCACCACACATCGAACCCTCACGTTACACTATCATGGTGAAGGATAACAAATTTTAAGAATCTATTTCAAATATGCTTCCATACATAACATCACGGTAAAGAATATTGTATTTAGCTTTTAAGGTTAAGATGATGATATCACACGAATGATTCTGCTCAGCAATGTTGCAATTCCTGTTTACACTGAGACTCTCACCTTTTGTTCTGCAAATGGCTTTCGGAGCCCAATAATCGTTTGGTTGATTGGATTAGCTGTAGGGGAGACTTTCACCTTTTGTCTTTAATGGCTCTGGGATGGCTCTTGGAACCAGAGTTCCTGGCCAGTATCAGCATTTGAATAGTTACGCTGATTCAGTTGGACTGGTAGCGCTCTCAGAGCAGGGTGTGTTCCTACTTCATTTGCATGCTTTGTTCAGAGTCTCCGCCTCTATGTAATCCCTCCCCCTTGGAATGTACAGTATATAACTACAATGCATACTGTATTAGATTTAGACTGTTGGAAGAACTGCAGCAACACTCAGCGAAGTCCTCAATAAAGAATAACTTCTGTTTGAACGCAATCCCAACGTCTCCTGGTTTATGCTTCGATGAAGAAATAAAAGTTTACAACAATGGGTTACATGTAATGCCGGTTACATAATCAGGTATCTTTTTTCGAGTAGCTTAACTAGTGAGGTATCTTGTTTCTTTAGAACTAAATATTATAGTAACTTTTTCAAATAAATAACACAAGTTACTTAGTTTCCCATTTATTGACTGACACCTCTCCTGTCCCCGTGTTGAGAGATGCGTTGTGTGCACTGTCTAAACATGATATTGTAGTTCTACATTAATGTGAGCATGCATTTACTTACCTCACTTGCACAAAATCAGATTCAGTATTCCTCAAAATGAATAAAAACAGTGAAACGCAAACTCCTGCAATAGTTAAATGTTAAATTACACTATCCTGCAATAGTTAAATGTTAAATTACACTATCCTGCAATAGTTAAATGTTAAATTACACAAATATACTTTATGTATTTAATCTCACTTTAATTTTTTTTTAATTTAACCATACTAATAAGCAAAAATGGCTTTAGATAAACATCACTGTCACGCTATGGCTGTAGCGAAGCGCACAACGATTGAGATTCAAAGAAACAGTCATTAATAATTAAATCCAACAAGCACAGGAACATTTAGAAGATAGATTATACAACCACGAATAACACAAACAATATCAGACAATGAACTAAGGAAATTCAGGGCTTAAATAGGATAATCAAGGTTAAACATAACAGTTGCAGAGCTAATTAATAACCAAGGAAACTACTAGGGAACAGAACTCAGGCAAAGCAGAACAGGGAAGAAAATGAAAACACAATTAAACTAAACGGACAGTCACATTTGTGGTTTTTTTTCTTTTTCTTTTCTTTTTTTCACTTTCCTCCCTTGTGTCCTATTTTTCTGCAATCCAGAATGGCAGCACAGCAGGCGTGAACTAGAATTTCATGAAGCCTGAGGCTTATTCATTTCACTTTTGGTAGTAAGTGAAAGTAACTTTCCCCAACACTGCTGATTTGCAGCAAAGAGACATTTACTCTGTTGCATTTGTAGGGGATCTACAAATTTGTGATTAAAATTGTGAAGACTTTTATTTTGACGTTTGACATGGGCGCCGCCATTTTGGGTTGTGACGAGTCGCACGTGAAGAGAGTAAAAAAGAGCAGCGGCAAGCTGAAAAATGAGTGTCGATCTCGGGTAGTCAGTCACGATAAAAAGTCGAGTTTAGACCCGCAACATACATAAGAGCTGCATGACGTTGCCTTTGAGTGTTTGTTTATGTGAACAAGGTTGTTGAAGTGAGTGTTAAAACAAGTTTTCTGCCGTTTTCGTGCGTGAAGCTGGGCAAAAGACCTGTTAGTTTCGGTAAAGTTTCAGTCGCGCACGAGTTAAATACTCCCGTGTTTTATTTGTTTAAAACAGTTTTTGTTTCATTTGTTCAAACGAACTTGAAACAGTGAATGCTGCTGATCGTGTGAAGAGAAACGTTTGCTTTGTTGTCGGATAGGGTCGTGTGTTGTTCGTCTTCTCATTGCGTCTCAATCAGCTGGGATTGCGGCCTCGTTGAATCAAGCTGCCGTCGTCAGGATCGCGAGGACAATCGCTGAGGGTCAATGAGTGAAGAGACAGTACCCTGCCATCCGTTGGTCATCATTCAGCACCTCATCCACGAACCAAGAGTGGTGATATACATTCTTTTCCTCTTTTCCTACTGAACACTGGTAAGCAAACTATAATTTTCTGTCAGTGAGTCATCAGAACTGAACTGTTCAATCGTGCAGTTATTTTTGCTGGAACTGTGATCAGTGAATTTTCCTGAAAAGGGATTCATAGACTTTATTTTTTGCACATAAACTGAACTTTTTGGCCGTGAACTCATAAATGGACTGAGTATAACTTTTTCCTTTCTTTTCCTGGATTTTTGAATCGGATCTTGGATTTTTGAATCGGATTGAAGTGAACTTTAAGTGAATCAAGTGAACTTTATTTGAAAGGTTGAGTTAACTGAAGTGAACTGTGAAACGTTTCAGTCTACTTACTAAAAGTGAAACTGATTTTTATTTTGTTGAGATTGAACTGAAACATTTGTTGATTTTTCCTCTCTTTATTATTTCCACATCTTTATTTCACTTTGATTGGTCTGCATTTGAAATTGTTTTACACTTCCTGTGAAAACAAAGAAAACAGAATCATTTCAATTCATGCAGTAAAAATAAATGTTATTTTTGTTTGTTAAGCTAAAACTGCTTATGCTAATTTTGAGTCACCTATGCTAAGGAGTGGGGGCGTCTTACCTATCCTGTTAGATCCGGGGAGGGTGGGTTTTGCAGTCAACGAGGTTTAACTCCTTAGTTTTCTACATGTACACACACTTCAGGTGGCTGCCGTGTATTGAGTAAATCCTGAAGCCCACCTCGCCGATTCTTGAGCATTACACATTGCAACACGATAGACACCACACACAACAAGCAGTTGTACAAAGACTAAAAGCATTGGGTGGGGGGACTAGGATCCTGTTGCTCACTCAGTCTTCCTCAGTATAGGGCTGAATATTTCCCCCACAAGGCGGTGGCATATTTCCCTCCGCCACATACTGGCGTCACGAACAGGATAAACTAGCGAGTATTAGTTGGGTGTAGGTTCCTGGTCTTTGAGTCGATGCTATGGCTGAACTGGAAGAATTAAAAAGACAGTTTGATGAGATGGAAAGGAGGTTCGGTGAACAGGCGGATATGTTGGTACAGGCCAGAGCCGAACAGAGAGAAGCGCTTTCACTGGCTAAAGCTGTTATCGATCAACAGGCAGTGGCTCAGAGAGTGCCGTCTACTGTTTACATTCCAAGAGACCGTAAACTTCCAGACTTCAGCGGATGCCGTTCCAAGCCTGGTGAATCAAGTATAGAGGATTGGATAAACTCAATGAAGTCCGCTTTTAGGGTGATGAGAATTCCTGAAGAAGACAAAATTGAGTTTGTTGAGCAGTACCTCAAAGACGAAGCTAAAATGACAGTTAGGTTTGTGCTTAGTGGAAAAGAGAGATCGGTTGATGAGATTTTTGATGCTTTGGATCAGACTTATGGGGACAGACTTCCCATTGGCAGCAGACTGAAAGAGTTTTATGACCGCAAACAAATGCCTGGAGAAACCATCCGCTCTTACGCTTATGACTTGCAGGAGAAGCTGAGTATCATCCAGAACCGGGAGCCGTCTAGAGTTCCTGATGCTGATGGTGTACTGAAAGAACAGCTTGTGTTAGGTCTCAAGGATGACTCGCTACGACGTGAGATGAAGAGGAGAGTCAAAGCTGAGAAGGACCTGACATTTATTCAGCTTATGCAGGAAGCGATTACTTGGTCGGAAGAAGAGGAGGTGCAAGTTCCATGCAATTTGAGAAGCAGTACTCGTTCACGAGGTGTCGTCCAGGCTACCACTGTGACAGATAGCTCCTCAGCTCCTCTCACTCTGGAGAAGCTTCATGAAGCTATTCAACGGATAGCTGCCAGACAAGAAGAGCTCTTTCAGATGGTGAATAACAAAGAGAAAGTGAAACCTGTAGAAAAAGAGGGCAAAACTAAAAGTGAACCTTTAAAAGACAGTGAAGGAAGATACATCTGCTATACGTGTGGTAAGCCAGGGCACACTAGCCGACGCTGTAATCAGAGCAGAGAGAACTCAAGTGGAGTGCAACCTCTGAAACACAAAGTGGAGATGGTAAAGGCAGCGGATCAAGTTCCTTCGGTGCTAGAGAGTCCAGGTCCATCTGTTATCAGAAGTCATACTGCAGACTGTGATGCAGAAAATGTTTCCAAGGCCCTCTGTGAAAGTGCTTTCGGTGACTGTCTTACCATCGACCTGATAATTGCTGGTATTAGGACTGTTTGCCTCTTGGACACCGGGTCAGAGGTGACTACTATCACGGAGTCTCATTTTAAAGCTCACTTTGGAGAAGTTGTGCTGTCATCTGCCAATTGGGTCCGACTCACAGCGGCAAATGGACTAGATATTCCCATTATAGGATGTCTGGAAGCAGACATTGAGTGTATGGGTAAGATGTTGCACGGAAAGTGTGTGTTTGTGATCAGAGAGAACAACCCCAATGGAACAGAGTTGAAAGGATTACCCGGCATTGTTGGGATGAATGTGTTGAGTGACCTCAAAGATCTATTCATGGCCACTGGAGGTATGAAGAAGATGGACCGGCATAGCCATGGTGTCGGGGAGGCAAAAGTTCAGCGAGTGTTGGCTAACATTCAGATGCAGAGTGAGGCTTTGGGCTGTGGAGATCAGATTGGTTTTGTGAAAGTTGCTGGGAAGCAAGCAATCACTATCCCTCCATTCAGTGAGCGTGTTTTGGAAGGTCGCTGTAGAATACCACCGAAAGTAAGCTGCCAAGTGTTGATCGAGGCCTCATCAGAAGTTAGCTTACCCAAGAGTGTTTTGATTGCTAATGTGCTCGCCAAGGCAGCTGATGGTAAAGTCCCAGTCAGAGTGTTGAATTCTAGTGAGAGAGCTGTAAAACTCATGCCACGCTGTAGGATAGCAGCACTGTGTAAGCCACAGGAGGTCGTCCCAAAAGTGCTTGTTGAGTTTGAGGAGAAAGAGGGTGCTCTGCATGTTAAGGCTGTGCAGCAACATCAGGTAAAAGTGGAGAAAAGCACCACAGAGCAGTTGCCTGTTGCAGTTCAAACAAATTTTGAAGACCTCACAGAAACTCAGCGTGAAAAACTCAGAGACCTACTGGCAAAGCACAGTGACGTGTTTTCTAAGAACGAATGTGACTTTGGTTATACGACAGCTGTCACACACAACATCCCTACAGGAGATGCTCCTCCCATTAAGCAAAGACATCGCAGAATTCCACCCCAGGTATTTCAGGAAGTGAAAAAACATGTTCGAGATTTGGTATCTCAAGGTATACTTAGAGAAAGCTGCAGTCCATGGGCTTCTCCAGCTGTAATTGTGATCAAGAAGGATGGCAGCGTGAGGTTTTGCTGTGATTACAGAAGGCTGAATAAAGTGACCTGCAAGGATGCTTATCCCCTACCACGCGTTGAGGAGTCACTTGATGCCTTGGGAAATGCGCAGCTGTTCTCAACGCTTGACTTAACTTCAGGCTATTTTCAGGTGGCCATGAGTAAGGAGGACCGAGATAAGACCGCTGTCACCACTCCTTTTGGTCTATTTGAATGGACCAGGATGCCATTCGGACTTTGCAACGCTCCTGCAACCTTTCAACGTCTGATGGGAGTGGTGCTCGGTGATCTGACGTTTGACTTATTACTCATCTATCTTGATGACATTATTGTATTTTCAAAGGACTTTGATAGCCACTGTCAAAGACTTGAAATCGTGTTCAACCGATTGAGACAACATGGACTGAAGCTAAAACCCAGCAAGTGCTTCCTGTTGAAACCCGAAGTGAAATTCCTGGGTCACTTAATTTCCTCCAAGGGAATACAGGTGGATGGAGAGAAAACTCAGGCATTGGAAACATGGCCTGTACCCACGAATGTCAGGGAGTTGAGACAAGTCCTGGGATTCATGAGTTATTACAGGAGGTTTGTGCCTGGTTTTGCTCAGTTGGCCCGGCCACTTCATGCTCTGGTTGGTAAGGGAGTAAAAGGGAAAATGATGGAACCTTTTAACTGGACACCTGAGTGCCAGACTGCACTTGACAAACTCAAGCAGTGCTTAATGTGCTCACCAGTCCTCGCATACCCAGATTTCGGCAAGCCTTTCGTACTCACAACTGACGGAAGCCTGCATGGTCTTGGGGCTGTATTGAGTCAACGACAAGGAGAAGTTGAGCGTGTGATCGCATATGCGAGTCGAGGCCTTCGTGGATCAGAAAAGAACGATCAGAATTACAGTGCTTTCAAGCTTGAGATGCTTGCCCTAAAATGGGCGGTGACTGAAAAGTTTAAAGAATATTTGATCTACTCAAAGTTCTCTGTGGTCACCGATCATAACCCTTTACGCTATCTGGAAACGGCAAATTTAGGTGCTGTTGAACAACGGTGGATGGCTCAGTTAGCAGAGTTTGATTTTGAAGTCTACTACAAGCCAGGACGACAAAACACAAACGCTGATGCGTTGTCAAGGATCCCATCAGTTGAGGAGCCAGAACAGGAGGACTCTGCTAAAGACTTCATTAAGATGAACTCGGCGGAAGTGCGCACATGCTTATGGCCAGTCTCTAAAAATCAGCAGAAAGTACAAGCATCAGTACAGGTGTCAGTGACAAGGAAAGTTCCTGGACATAGCTGGAGTGAGATAGAAGAGCAACAAAAGGTTGACCTTAATATAGCACCTATCTACCGCGCTGTACTTACCAACAAGAATCCGAGTCCGGTCGAGCAGCGAGACATGAATGTGGAATCGAAAAAACTTGCTAGACAGTTCATACGACTCAAGCTTAAAAAAGGATTGCTGTTCCGAACCATCCTTGATCCTCGAGACGGAGAAGAAATTTGTCAATTGGTGGTTCCGGAATCCCTGCGTTTCAAGGTGTATGAGAGTCAGCATGATCATTGTGGCCATTTTGGAGAAAGAAGCACACTGGAGCGCATGAGGAGAAGCTATTACTGGCCAACAATGGTTAAGGATGTTCAAAGTTGGATTCATGAGTGCAAGAGATGCACTCTTGCAAAGGATGTTTTCCCTAAAATTCGAGCCCCAATGACATGTACTAATGTTTCAGCCCCACTGGAAGTCCTCGCAATGGATTATTCTCTCTTGGAGGAATCTGTGGGAGGATATGAGAATGTCCTTGTCTTAACTGACATGTTCACTCGTTTCACGGTGGCAGTGCCAACCAGAAATCAGACTGCTCACACCACGGCAAAAGCACTGGTACAGCATTGGTTTGTCCACTATGGCTGCCCTGCACGACTGCATTCCGACCAAGGTCGATGTTTCGAAGCCAATGTCATCAAAGAGCTGTGTAAAGTCTATGGAATCGGAAAGAGTCGCACAACCCCATATCACCCACAGGGTAACTCCCAGTGCGAACGATTTAATAGAACTATGCACGACATGCTAAGGACATTACCTCCAGAAAAGAAAAGGAACTGGAAACAGTATCTCCCTGAGTTGGTCATGGCTTATAATAGTCGAACTCACACTTCAACCGGCTATTCGCCATTTTACTTGATGTTCGGGAGGGATGCTCGAATGCCACTGGACATTCTGGGTTGGAGAGACTGGGAGGACAGTGGAGTTGATAATCTTGATGATTGGGTGAAAGACCATCACAACAGATTAAAGACTGCTGTTGAAGTGGCCAACAATGCAGCACAAGAGGCTTCAAGAAAAAGAAAAAGAGCCTATGATCGCAGATCGCATGGAGCGCTCATGAGACCTGGTGACCGTGTTCTGTTACGGAACCATTCACATAGGGGAAGGAAGAAAATACAAGATCACTGGGAATCCCTACCTTACATTGTGGTGAAACAGAATCACGCAGATACTCCGGTCTACACAATTCGTCCAGAGAAAGGGGGTCCATGTAAAGTTGTGCATAGGGATCAACTCAAGCATTGCACTTTTCAGTCATCACCACTACCCTGCACATCTAGACATAAATCTAGAGAATATACAGAACAGGAACACACTGACTCAGAAGATCCTTATGTTCTTGCAGTCCCTGTTGTTACATTTGCACCCGACACACACACAGACATAGGGTGTCGAGGGGAAGATGGGGATGGATTAGAGTTAGACACTGGTATTAGGGATCATGACAATGAGGTGTCAGCTGAGGGTTCAGTAGGTCAGTCAGTACTTGGGTCAGTAAATTCAGGTGAATCTGATACTGAAAGTGAACATGAAAGTATTCCAGAACCTAGACGTTCTCAACGTCATAACAGAGGTACATTACCTGTTAGGTATAGGACTGACTATGTCTTAAAATAATTCTAGGCAAAATCTGAATGTTTGGGAAGTTTATTTTAATGTGAATGTTTATCAATCTTCCTATTTGAGTAACTTTGAACCTTTTCATTGTTGTATTGATGTTTTGCACTGTGAAGAACTTTAACCTGCTATTCTCTGTTATATATTTTTCAGGGACTGAGTTGCTGAATGGAAGTCCGATGGTATGGCAGGGTTTAGCAGGGGGGAATGTAGGGGATCTACAAATTTGTGATTAAAATTGTGAAGACTTTTATTTTGACGTTTGACATGGGCGCCGCCATTTTGGGTTGTGACGAGTCGCACGTGAAGAGAGTAAAAAAGAGCAGCGGCAAGCTGAAAAATGAGTGTCGATCTCGGGTAGTCAGTCACGATAAAAAGTCGAGTTTAGACCCGCAACATACATAAGAGCTGCATGACGTTGCCTTTGAGTGTTTGTTTATGTGAACAAGGTTGTTGAAGTGAGTGTTAAAACAAGTTTTCTGCCGTTTTCGTGCGTGAAGCTGGGCAAAAGACCTGTTAGTTTCGGTAAAGTTTCAGTCGCGCACGAGTTAAATACTCCCGTGTTTTATTTGTTTAAAACAGTTTTTGTTTCATTTGTTCAAACGAACTTGAAACAGTGAATGCTGCTGATCGTGTGAAGAGAAACGTTTGCTTTGTTGTCGGATAGGGTCGTGTGTTGTTCGTCTTCTCATTGCGTCTCAATCAGCTGGGATTGCGGCCTCGTTGAATCAAGCTGCCGTCGTCAGGATCGCGAGGACAATCGCTGAGGGTCAATGAGTGAAGAGACAGTACCCTGCCATCCGTTGGTCATCATTCAGCACCTCATCCACGAACCAAGAGTGGTGATATACATTCTTTTCCTCTTTTCCTACTGAACACTGGTAAGCAAACTATAATTTTCTGTCAGTGAGTCATCAGAACTGAACTGTTCAATCGTGCAGTTATTTTTGCTGGAACTGTGATCAGTGAATTTTCCTGAAAAGGGATTCATAGACTTTATTTTTTGCACATAAACTGAACTTTTTGGCCGTGAACTCATAAATGGACTGAGTATAACTTTTTCCTTTCTTTTCCTGGATTTTTGAATCGGATCTTGGATTTTTGAATCGGATTGAAGTGAACTTTAAGTGAATCAAGTGAACTTTATTTGAAAGGTTGAGTTAACTGAAGTGAACTGTGAAACGTTTCAGTCTACTTACTAAAAGTGAAACTGATTTTTATTTTGTTGAGATTGAACTGAAACATTTGTTGATTTTTCCTCTCTTTATTATTTCCACATCTTTATTTCACTTTGATTGGTCTGCATTTGAAATTGTTTTACACTTCCTGTGAAAACAAAGAAAACAGAATCATTTCAATTCATGCAGTAAAAATAAATGTTATTTTTGTTTGTTAAGCTAAAACTGCTTATGCTAATTTTGAGTCACCTATGCTAAGGAGTGGGGGCGTCTTACCTATCCTGTTAGATCCGGGGAGGGTGGGTTTTGCAGTCAACGAGGTTTAACTCCTTAGTTTTCTACATGTACACACACTTCAGGTGGCTGCCGTGTATTGAGTAAATCCTGAAGCCCACCTCGCCGATTCTTGAGCATTACACATTGCAACACGATAGACACCACACACAACAAGCAGTTGTACAAAGACTAAAAGCATTGGGTGGGGGGACTAGGATCCTGTTGCTCACTCAGTCTTCCTCAGTATAGGGCTGAATATTTCCCCCACAAGGCGGTGGCATATTTCCCTCCGCCACACATTGCTGAAATTGAATTTTGCTTCAGTATAACACATTTTAATTCAAATTCCTCTTTCCTATAACTAACCTATACATTTATGATAAAAAAAACATAGTTTGTTCATGCTTTTCAGAAATGCTTTCCCTTTTGAGGGCACTATACAGACATTATCCAATCAGCAATCCCCTATAATAACTGGACAGCTATAGTTAAAACTTGAATGTAAGGCCTCTAAATTATGCCTGTCTTTCTTAAATAGAATCATTTTTTTAATATATATAATTCGAAAATACCAAAATATTGTAAATTAATAAAGGTAGCCACTATACAATATTCTTCTTGCTTTTTAGAGTACAGGGTCTAGAACAAGGGTATTCACAAAAATTGTAAATTTGAGCCAAAAAGTGACTGCACCTAAAATTACAGTTTAAGGAACTCAAATTGTAATTTATGTAGAGAAAGACATTTTATCTATTTGTAATATGATGTAAAATCGTTTCAGTTTTGATTTCTTGGAAATGCTCTGCTGTGATCAACCCAATCTCCAGAGATCATTGCATAACTGTCTTGGAGTTGTAAGGTCATGTAATAACATCTACGCAAACATAAAGAAGATGCGATTAGTAACTCCAAAGTTTCTTCTATAAAGCCCAGGTGCATTTTTACAGTACTGTTGTTTACATGTTTCTGTGGCCCTCATATTTCTGGACTTGTTCCAGCAAAAAGAAGCAAAGTTTTTCACCTGTAATTACATAGTAAAATTGTTTTGCTTTTTACGACTTTGAAGGATTGTTGTATAAACTTTTTTTTTTTTTTTTGGGAAATTATAACCACTAAACAGATATGTACTTTATCTAGCACATGTGTAGGTTTTATAATACTACTGTGTACTGTTTCAATGAATGTGTCCTTTAAAACCAAACTGTCAGTTTATCGGGCACGTTTGTGCCTGAAAGATTCAGCTAACTTGTTTCTTCACGGAATCACATGCAGAGGATACTGTGGGATATCATAGGCAATATAGAATCTATGTTGACTTAAAAAAACTGAACAGATGCAACTGCTACCTTAAGAGTGATTTAACTTAGTTTTGATGGTATGTATATAAGTTGTTTCAGTGATGTTAAATAATATATTTTTTAAGATTTTTTTTTTTTTTTTTTGAATGTGACACAATCATTGGGTTTGGGTTTGTTTTCTCGTCTTAATTTCTTCCTCCATTTTCTGCCTGCGGAGACAGAATTTTTCAGCTTTCGGACACATCATTATATATTTATTTTTAGTCACAGTTCTGTTTTCTCAATGTACAGACTTACTCTTATCAGGACCGAAATTCATCCGCTATCAGGACCTTTGATATACCTCTGATATTTCTCTGTTCAACCAAATCTATTTTCATCAAATCTCTGACTTTTTAACAAATATTATAGTCCTAAAAATTTGATTATATAAATAAATGAAACATATATAGAGATAACAACGAAGAACAATCAATCTTTGATTATATATCAAAACATAATTATTTATTACATTCTGAAGGTCGCTTGTGGAGTAAACAGTGTTGCTTTCTTCTAATGTGTGGCACTGTCATACTCTTTATGGCTCTGGTAATCATTGTCTCTGTAATCTGTATATCTCACAGGTCCATTGATCATAAGCTTTGTAGGGCTGAGCAAATATTGGCAGAACTCTTTACTGCCCCAGTACTTCAAAAAGCCTTTTAAAGGTATACATGTGAATTAAACGTGGCACAATGGCCTTCATCATCACAGTATGCAAATGCCTATCTAGTACAAGGGTTTCATCACTATGCTGATTGAGGACTGTTGGAACACTCCAGGCACAGGATGGTTCTGTCGGGAGAGACAGAGTCGTTTGCACCTTAATGACATGTCTGTACCATTTGCTTCACAGGACATATGCTTTCAACTACATACTGTTTATTTACTAGTGTGTTCTAATATGTAACTATGCCATGTTTGGTCTCATCTGACAGCCTATAAACTGAAATGAATGGTGGTGAACTTAATAGAGATATTAAAGTATCCTAATGTACAATCTAGGTACTACTGGTTAAACATGCATTGAGGAGAATATGTTAATGTTCTTCTCCCCCTCTTGATCACTACCCATTTGCCTCATCTTTTGGTTTCCTGTCGGTCGGTTTGGTGTTGGTATTTCACTCATGTTTAACAATGCTTTGCTCAGGGAATGAGAAGGAAAGGTAACTGTTGATCTAGGAGAAAGGCTTTAACCCCGCCACTCCCGCACACCGGTGCGTAACCTCATACTACAAGAAAGGCTTTTACGGCCTCTTCTTCCTCATTATTTGTTACAATTGAGTTTCTATACAGTAAGTTGTTCCATTCTACTGTCTGTATATTTAAACATGTAACTTAATAAATAACTTTGCCTAGCTTTAAAGGCTTTGGGAATCTTTCCTTTTATTACTGATTATGTTGAAAGCTAAAGTGATTATAACTTTCGTTATCTAAACATTCAGGTTATATACTACGTTTTCCTATCAGTTCTAAGAAAGTGTTTTATCTTTAAAGAATAAGAGGTTAAAGAATAACAACAACTTTAATGGAGTCAGATTAATTATATTGGAGTCAGATAAATATTTGAATTATACACGTCATCCTTCAACTGCCTTTTGTTCCGATTATCGGTTCAAAATAGCAGCTTAAGTTTCCAGCCTTACAGCTTTATTGTCTACATAAGCCAATATACTGATTGGCTTCATCACTGTCTCCTCTCCACCAGTAAGCTGGTGTGTGGTGGGCGTTCTGGCGCAACATGGCTGCCGTCGCATCATCCAAGTGGATGCTGCACATGGTGGTGGTTGAGGAGATTTCCCCATCTATGTGAAGCGCTTTGAGGTCTCAGAAAAAGCGCTATATAAATGTAACGAATTATTATTATTAAAGCTGCTGGCCGAGATTTGTTTTGTGATTATAATCATGCGAAAATGAGTCATTAAAAAGAACAGTAAGTGTAAATAGGAAATACATGCCAGAATAAATTAGTTTTCACTAAAAAAGTAGTAATCTAAAAATGGTGACATCTAAATTAAGTGGTTTAATTCAAGTCAATAATACTATTTGACATCACTGAACCATTCATTAATTTTAATACATTTTTAATGTTTTATATCGGGTAGCAATAGTTCTAGCAATTGCAGATTAACCTACAACTTTTTACAGTGTACTTTTTTGCTTAGTGTTATCTATCGTTTCAACCTCATTTTGAAATTTGTGTTTGAGTTTTTCTTTACAGTGAAACACCGTAAACTGTGATATAAATACAGTAAACTGGCTGAGGTAGAGAATGAAGTGGCCAAATAAACACTTTCTAACTAATATGATATTGCAGCTTTCA
Organism: Leuciscus leuciscus; assembly: GCF_965113295.1. NCBI lineage: Eukaryota > Metazoa > Chordata > Actinopteri > Cypriniformes > Leuciscidae > Leuciscus > Leuciscus leuciscus. The sequence continues at coordinate 27,443,141 of NC_138729.1, forward strand.
CAAGAGCGCTATTGTTCCCAATATAATCAACATGGCAGAAGACATGACAGTAGTAGTCTTTGATTGTGAGTGTGATGGATACAACAGTGCATAAGTGTCATAGTTATGGACTTTTATATTATATTATGTAAATAAACCATAATATTCTTTTATATTCTGTTTTGTTTCCCTTAGTTCCTTTTTCTCTGCTCCGTTTAGTTTTGGTTTCCTTGGTTACTTATTATCTCCTTGTTTTCTGTGGTCACGTATAATTATCATCAGTCATTATGTTTGTCTTGTATCTAAACTTCCTGTTATGTCCCTTGTCAGTTCTCCCATGTTACTGTAAGTTGGTTTGCGATACGTTTCTCTCTGTTCCTGAGTGTTATGAAGATTAAATAAATACTATTCTGAATTCCTAGTAAAAAAGAAAGTGTGTATTTTGCGTAAAAGCCAATAAAGGAAGTTATTTGTACTAATAAATGAGATACTTATAAATCTACAGAACATTGGTTTAGTTCTGAGGGTGCATATGTGGGAGTACAAGGAAATGAAATAGTCCACTGAGTAAAGCAGAAATAATAGGAAAAATGAAAGAACACATGAATAAAAAGTGGCAAGAAAAAGATGTTTATTTAGGCTAGGCTGTTTTTTTATTTAACAATGACATGCAACATTAGCACATTTAATGACAGTTGACTGTTTGTGCCTCAACTATTCAATCACAAAACACTTATTTAAAAAGTGAAGTTCATGCATACTTATTTACTAGAAACACATCTCACATAGACATTTCTAAGCATCATCATATAACCAGTTAATTAATAATTTATATTCAAAATGTAATTCTCTTCATGCTGTCTACATGCAGTTTTGGTGATATTCTGTATGTCGTTGACATTATAGGATAATTTGAGCGGCTGACAGTTACTGCTGAAAATCACAAAATGCTAATTACAGTTTTTCTCAGTCGCTTTGGTGCATTTCTCACATCACTATTTACATTTGCACAACAGTTAGTTCAACCTCCACAACATTTAGTCATTTGTGCACATCATAGTAGCAGTTTCTCATTCCTTCTAACAAATTGCAAATGCTTTTGGACATGCATCAATTGCTTTCATACAACTCTCTGCTGTTTTATAACATTATCATTTGCTTATGTCATGTCAGTCAAAATTAACTATACTTGTGAATGCTGAATAGTCATTCCATATAAAACTAATAGTCCTCATTTCATTGCTTGAGTCATTATATACAAAAATGTTGAACCAGTTGTCAAAATCTGTCAAGCATTTTTTTTTTTTTTTTTGTGAAAATGTCTCCTAAATTGAACAATTTCTCTCAGGTGAATCTCAGCTTTCACTGATGAGAAGGGGTGTGTGAAGCATTAGTTGCAACCAATGTTCACTTCCAATATGTACTGCAACATTGTTTCCAGTTGTGCACAGTGGGAGTTTACCCAAAGGGAGTTTATGTTTGTTGTAAATAAGGGTGTCTTTTTTATTTTGCACAATGCTGTGAACAAATTAGAATTGCAAAGAGCATAATGCAGTAAAAATGTGAAACATACATATTCAGTGTCTTGTACTCAGTTACCTCACTACTGTAAATTTTTCATTAAATGAGAGGCAGACTGTGTTACTGTAATTAGCACTGGATTAATTAACAACAAAGCTGTTAACCTAAAAAAGATCCAATAAGCGCCAAAAGGATAATGAGGAAAACAAGGAAAACAAGAGCAATAAACCAACGAGAGTAACGAGCGAAACAAAGGAATCTTTGCGGTGAGTCTCCATCAGTGAGTCTGCCATTTTCAGCACTCTGGTCTCTGGGTAGATTTCGATTTCCACCATCTTCTGCAAGAATGAAAGACAGCTTATATCAAATATAATACCATAGTTTTTTTAGTTTTTTTTTATAGTTTTTTTTATAACTATAATTAATTACGATATTGCATAGTAAGAGTGAACATTTTACTGAAGAATGAAGAATGTAAAGCTTGGAATACTTACTACTCAAGAAATAATATGAAGTCAGATTCTGGAAGGGAAATTAATATATGAATATATTTGTGTTAAACACAATAAAACACACATTCATCTTTCACTTTGGACCCTTTTTCACACATTTGCTGGTTTCAGAAGCGGAAGTTGTCATGAATGGGTAAACTTCTATACAGCAAATATGATAATTTAATTCCTGATTGTTGAAATAGCAAAAGAAAAGAAAAATACACTATAGCTTTTCCACAAGTTTCTAAACGAGAAAAATATATAAAGAGATTGATTACAACAGTCAGAAGAGAAAAGGGTGTCAAATTTAGCCTACCTTCCCTCCCTGTATTTATGTTGTATTTATTTTGTATAAAAAAGTATAGTGTTACAAATGTACATTTAAAAAAAATGGAAATATAAAAACTTTGCTAGATTTTTATGTTAATAACTGGAAACACATCATCGCAGTTTGTGAAAAGTGTCCATGGTGATCAACATGCCTACCTTTGATTTGAGGTACTGTGCAGTTTCAGCAATTGCATTGTCATTCTTCTGACATCTCAGTAATTTGTTATCAAAAATCAGACAGTCCACTGCAAATATGTCATGTCTCTTTATAGCATTGTTGCTGTCTGGGATAATTCTCTCAGGGTCAAACGTAGAATGGAGTATCACCAAGATGACTGGCGTGAAACCTGTAGGGCAGTTAAAAGTGGATTGTTAATTGGATCATTAAAAAAAAAATCGGTTAAGTTTAATTAATTATGTTATATTATTAATCTGGCTTCACCAATTGTAACTTGATCAATGTACTTCATTGCAGCGTCAATGTCAGTTCCAGCACGAGAAACAATGGTGCAGAAAAACAGTATGAATTGACATTGCTCAAGGGAATAGACCTCCTTCAGACCAGATACTTTATTACGAAGACTTTTCTTGAATTCATCTCCAACAGAATCCATTGTCTGTCCTGGGTCCAAAATAAGAGGGGGAAAGATAAAACAGTTGAAGAACAGAATACAATTTAGAATATTCAGCATTTTAACTATAGTTACACTTTAGCCTTTCATTAACACAAACTTTCATTAAAATGTTATTTTATTAATCAATTCATTATCCTTCAATCCTTATGCAGCCTCGTTTTCATTCCTGTTAAAAAATAGTCTAAATATGAAATGTCAGCATTTTGAATGCATTTATGGTCAACAAATTACATTATTGGCAGTTTATTGTATGGATCTGCATGCTTTCAAATGGATGATTTTTTTTTTAGGACTCTGACCCGCCTATCTATACCTGCATATATTTCTACCATTTCCATGTTTACTAAAAATGTATAGTAATAATTAATATAAATAATGTTAAATAAAAAAAAATTCTCGGTGGACATGGACACACTAAAGTTTTTTTTTCACAAGCTCCACCACAAAAAATTTCACAAGCTCCACCACAAAAAAGCAAAGCAAAAAAAACAAACAAAGAAAACATACTGTTTTGATCATATTTGACCCATGTAAACTTCTGCTTCCAAGACATTATTTTTCAGCATTATTTATTTATTGATTTATTTATTGGCATCGTAAATAAAAGCTGCATGGGTTATCCCGTGGAATTGGACTACTTATACACTGTTTCCGCAGATTTTTTTTTACCCAAAAAATTATAAGTATAATTTAGGGAAGGGTAGTATAAAATATATAGATAGATAGATAGATAGATAGATAGATAGATAGATGGATGGATGGATGGACGGACGGACGGACGGACGGACGGACGGACGGACGGACGGACGGACGGACGGACGGACGGACGGACGGACGGACGGACGGACGGACGGACGGACGGACGGACGGACGGACGGACGGACGGACGGACGGACGGACGGACGGACGGACGGACGGACGGACGGACGGACGGACGGACGGACGGACGGACGGACGGACGGACGGACGGACGGACGGACGGACGGACGGACGGACGGACGGACGGACGGACGGACGGACGGACGGACGGACGGACGGACGGACGGACGGACGGACGGACGGACGGACGGACGGACGGACGGACGGACGGACGGACGGACGGACGGACGGACGGACGGACGGACGGACGGACGGACGGACGGACGGACGGACGGACGGACGGACGGACGGACGGACGGACGGACGGACGGACGGACGGACGGACGGACGGACGGACGGACGGACGGACGGACGGACGGACAGACAGATAGATAGATAGATAGATAGATAGATAGAGATATGCTTAATCTCCTGCTGCTTCCTATCCCACTGAAAATGAACTGGGATGATCTCGTGGTTGTACTGTAAAATGTATCCCCTGACCAAGTGTGTAAGCTTATTAATAAAATGAATTAATAACAAATAAGTAGGTAAATACAAACAAGCTGGGAAAACAAAACTAAAACTGAAGCGACACGGACCACTCTTACGATATTTCTGATCTATATAATTTCGGCTAAAACATTGGTGGAAGATTTCTATCCATTTGTATTTTACAATTCTGTGATAGGCCTATGCACTTTAAAATCTCATTCACAAATAACCAGGTAAAGTTCCAGTGGGATAAAAAAATACATAAAATAAGGCATATTGAAGGACATAGCCAACAGCTACTTACTGTTCTTCTTCTTCTTCAGAGGCTGAAAGTGCTGCGTGAGGTCTGAGCGCTGAATCCTGAGTCATTGAGCAACACTTTCGTTTTTAGTTGATTCAAGCTCAATGTTCTTTCACTTTCGTTTTGACTCTAATGCGCAAATAAACGACTAAAAATCAGTTACACATTAGGCTGCATACGTCTGTTTTATAACTAGGCTACTGCTTAGGCTACATAATAATTGGTAGCAGAAAATAAATATTTGATTAAATCATTTAATAGTTAGCCTATAGTTGTAAGTTAAGGTGTGTAATAGCCTATGGATTTTAACAAAAGATTAATTGTGTTACTTTATTATTGTATAGGCCTACTCAAGTTCTCTTTCATACACTTAATAAAATGAAAACAGGCCTACAACAATTTAGAAAGTGCAAAGTTCAAAAAGAACCTGTGACCTAAATAATTAGCTTGACCCAATTCTTCTTTAAAAAAAATCTTTGGGTTGGGTTTTTTAATCCAAAATAAACTCATGTTCCAATCTGTTTAACCTTTAACCCATCCTGTTTTAACATCTCATAAACACATTTACAAATGATTTAACACATTCTTAAAAATCTTCCATTGGGATATCTGAAAGTCATGAAAATTAATTAAAGGACATACAGAATCAGTTTATCTTCAGAAACAGAGAGTGTTGTAACTTTAGGAACCCAACTTCAGGAAGATAAAATATTCCTTAATTCCCTATATGCATCATAGTGTAACTTAAAACTTTGAACTTTAACTTATTAAATACTTAGCTTATTAAATCATAAAAGTTAAAGTTCAATGTTTTAAGTTATATTTAGTACACTCTAAAAACTGCTGGGTTGTGTTAACCCAATTTTGGGTCAAATATGGTCTCACCCAACGTTGGGTTAAAAAATGCAATTTAAAAATGGACAAATTGCATTTTGGACAAAATCAAAAATGGACAAAAATGCAATTTAAAAATGGACAAATTGCATTGGTTACATTAAAAATGTAAACCAACGGCTGGGTTTGTCCATTTTTAAATTTCATTTTTAACCCAACGTTGGGTGAGACCATATTTGACCCAAAATTGGGTTAACACAACCCAGCAGTTTTTAGAGTGTAGCATGCTATCATGATCATCATCATTATCATCATCATCTGATCTGCTGACAGTTAGCCAACTGACTAATTTTTAAAAAAGTCAGTTTTGTAAGACAAAATGATACTGCTCTGTGAAAAATCATCTATGTGAGAGCTCAATGGTTATATGCTACTTTTCTCAAGAGAATGCACTTGTAGCCTATATTTTTTTAGCAGATCTTTAGCAGTTTAATTATTATGTTATTTAAATATAATGTAGAGTATTTATAACTAGATGAAAAAGTTTGTAGACAAACTTTAAGTTGGCATGAAAAAGCCTTGCCAGAAAGTTTGAAGAATTTTTAAAAGCTTGAAGTTTGAAGTTTTAATTTGTTTAAGTTTTAGTTTAGTAGTTTTAAAAGTTTGTAGAAGTTTGAAGGTTTTCAGTTTAGAAATAATAGAATGGAAGCTTAAATAAGTCCCAATGAATTAGAAATAGTACATTGAATGGCTGCTGATGGAGTCTAATGAACCTCTCCAACTGTCAAAATCTGAATTTAGTTTGGAGTTAGAAAGAAAGAGAGAAATAGTTAGAAAGAAAGCAAGATTAGAAAGAAAGAAAGAAAGAAAGAAAGAAAAGAAAGAAAGAGAAAGAGAAAGAAAGAAAGAAAGAAAGAAAGAAAGAAAGAAAGAAAGAAAGAAAGAAAGAAAGATTAGTTAGAAAGACAGAATGATTAGTTAAAAAGATAGATAGATAGATAGATAGATAGATAGATAGATAGATAGATTAGTTAGGCAGAAAGAAAGAAAGAAAGAAAGAAAGAAAGAAAGAAAGAAAGAAAGAAAGAAAGAAAGAAAGAAAGAAAGAAAGAAAGAAAGAAAGAAAGCTTAAACGGGTCTCAATGAATTATAAATAGTACATAGAATGGCAGCTGATGGAGTCTAATGAGCCTCTCCAACTGTCAAAATTTGAATTTAGGCAGTTGAAGTTTAAATAGTCTTGGCTCAATTTGAACATTCCGCAATGAAAGTCTATGGGATTTTAAGAGAGTTTATAGAATGGCAGTTTGATTTAGTCTAGGGCTTCAAGGAGTTTAGATTAGAATTTTTGACAGTTGGGGAGTTTGAAAATCTAAACATTCAGCAATGTTAAGTCAATGGGAGTTCTCTTACGAGAGGTCTCTCGTACTGCGTAGGTATCTTACGCTAGGGGAAAATCCCTTTTCCGCGAGATATTGAAGTAAAAAAATTATCCCTAATTTTGTATTATTGTAAAACGCGTTGTGGCAGCATACAGACATAGGCAAGACGGCTCGTGTGCCTATTGGCTGTTCTGCGGCAACTGCAGCAGCATATCGAGCGAGGCCTAGCGTGACGTCAGACCCAATGAGGGTGCTTCGCGCCCACTGCGTCACGTCCCTCCGAAACGGGCGTGGCTTAGGCCTATAAATCCAGCTCGCAGGCAGCTGATATCTGATTTTTCATCTCTTCAGCGAAGCACACGCATCGCTGGATCCGGAGAGAAGCCGCGCCGTCGGAGGAAGCACTTGCAGCGGGACGAGTCGTCACTGAAGTCGCTGGCCGCGCCGCCTTCAATCGCCTTCCTGCTGCACTATCCGGCGCCTATATCCTTTACACTCTCTGTTGTGTGTGTGTGTCGCCGCCGCGACACACACTGTCTAAAAGAGCTTGCGTCTTTTTAAAGATGCCTTCCTGCGGCTCGTGCAGAGCCACACTCAGCGACGGGGACCGCCACGTTATCTGCGTTTCCTGCCTGGGTGAGGATCATGCAGCTCTCGTGCTCGCTGACGGCGGCTGCCATCACTGCGAGCTACTGCCTATGGCGACTCTGAGGACTCGCCTGGCATATTTCACTGAGACTGCACCTCCGCCCGCTGTAGTGCCGCGCCGTAAAAAGCGCCGTGCTCAGCGGGTCCCGAAACCTTCCCCCACCCGTCAAAGCTCGCCGGTTCGCCCGCCAGCTTCACCGGCTTCGTCAGTGTCTCTTCCTGACGGACAGCGGCCGCCGTCTGCCGCCGCTTCCGTCGATGACGCTGATGAAAAAGCCGCGTTGGGGGAGGATGATTCCTGCTCTCTCCTGGCATCGGGCAGTGAGGATTGGGCGAGCTCTGTGGATCTCGCGCCCTCTGTCCGCGCATCGTCAGGCAAAAGAGCTAGCATCGAGTCAGAGCTGATGCGCGTACTCGCACAGGCCGCGGCGAGCCTCGGCCTCGAGTGGTCTACGCCTGAACAGCCTGCTCACAACCGGCTGGATGGATATTTTCTTCCTGGGGAGCGCGCTTCGCCTGCGTCCAGACCAGCGCCCTTTCTTCCTGAGTTACACGAAGAAGTCGCTAAGTCTTGGAACGCCCCCTTCTCAGCTAGAATGCGCTCTTCTGTTTCGCTTGCATTCTCTGCTGTTGACGATGCTAAAAGCAGAGGTTACCATTCGCTGCCGCCGGTCGAAGAAGCGATAGCAGCCCACCTATGCCCGCCCTCCTGCTGGACGGCGCGCTAAGCTGGCTCTGCCTTCAAAAGCTTGCCGCATGACGTCAACCCTGCTCGGTCGCGCTTTCTCCGCCGCTGGGCAGGCTGCGTCAGTGCTGCATACTATGGCCACACTGCAAATTTTCCAGGCCGATCTCCTCCGAAAGCTGGATGAGAAAGGACCAGATGCAATTTGCGTGCCAGACTTGAGAAGTGCTACGGACCTCGCTCTCCGCGCTACTAAGTCTGCTGCACAGGCCATAGGACGGAGCATGGCCTCTCTCACTGTGACTGAGAGACACCTATGGCTAACGCTCTCTGAGATGTCTGAGTCTGAGCGCGCCGCGTTCCTCGACGCTCCGCTTTCTCCCGCTGGCCTCTTCGGAACTTCCGTCAAAGATTTCGCGGAAAGATTCGCCGAGGTACAGAAAGCGTCACAGGCTATGAAGCACTTCCTGCCGAAGCGCTCCAGTTCTGCAGCAGGCCGTGAGAAACCTTCTACTCAGAGCTCACAGCCTCAGCCTCCGCCCACCGCCGCCACTTCGCAGCGCCGACAGGCCCGAAGCGCGAGACCGCGCTCTCGCTCATCTGGCCGCCGCCCCGCCCCACGTGGGCCGCGGCCCAGGATTGCGGTAAAGCCCGAGGCCCCGAAGTCGTCCTAGCACGCCTAGGGAAACGACGGTGTCCAAGTCCCACTGCGGCCGAACTTCCACCAAAACTCATCGCTCGTTCAGTTCCAAGAAATGTGACTGTTCCAGTGTATTTTGCAGTCAACAAGCCGGTTCCACTGCCCGCTTGCCTGCATACAAATGCCGTTTTTAACGGCTACCCAGATAAATCCCACAAAGAGTGTATTTTCTGGTGTCCCGGCCACGGCCGATGGTGTTATGAGTGTAGACAAAATGCCCACTGCCCAGTGCCCATTCCTACACACAAGCACAGCCCGTCACACAGGGCTCGCGCACATAAAATCGACCCAGTTCGATTGCGCATTAAACATAGCAGATGTGCCCACTGCCCAGTGCCCACAATCACTACGTCCTGCATGTCTCGAGGTTTCTGTAAAAACGAATCCAACGTGCATTCGCTCTGCTCAGGCGGACAATGCTCTCGGTGTGGTAAATGTGCCTGCTATCCCGCACCCACATCCACACATAGACATGACAAGTCCTACGGGACTCGCCCAGCCCTCCCCCTCTCGGCTAACCATCGCAGAGGAGCCGAGCGTGGGCAATCTGCCCGCTGTTATCAGCGCGCCCTCTGCCTCGAATGTCATAAGCGCGACGCTTGTGTTACAGCACACCGAAGCCCCTCTGTCGCTGAGCGACCAGAGCGTGCTTCGCATTCAACCCCTAGCCATTCATGCAGATGCATGGGCGAGGCTACCCGGGGTTTCGAAGTGGGTGCTAGACATTATAAAAAGAGGCTATTCGCTACAGTTTCGCCGACGCCCTCGTCGCTATGCGACGCGCGTTGAGACCACGGTAAAAGCAGAAGTAGCACACCTACTTCGAGCCGAAATTTTGAAACTATTGAGCAAAGGGGCCATAGAGCCGTTATCTCAAGCTCAGAGCGAAGGAGGGCTATACAGCAGATACTTCCTGGTACCGAAAAAAGATGGGGGTCTCAGACCCATACTAGATCTAAGGCAACTGAACAGAGTGCTTGCAAAGCGACAGTTCAGAATGCTCACGACCAGAAAAATCCTCGCGCAGATTCGCCGAGGAGATTGGTTCGTGTCAATAGATCTGAAAGACGCGTATTTTCAAATACAGATAGCGTCACGTCACAGGCGATATTTGAGATTCGCCTTCGAGGGCCAGGCATATCAGTTCACAGTCCTACCGTTCGGCTTGTCCCTAGCACCCCGTACATTTACGATGTGCATGGACGCAGCGCTCGCTCCCCTCAGGCTACAAGGCATGCGAGTATTGAACTACTTGGACGATTGGCTGATTCTAGCTCAATCTCACTCGGTGCTCATAGAGCACAGGACCATTTTACTCGATCACCTTGAGAATCTGGGTCTCAGAGTCAATTGGGCGAAGAGTTCTCTGTCCCCCAGACAGATAATATCTTTTCTGGGCACAAAACTGGACTCGCTGTCTATGACAGCTCGACTGTCACCACAGCGCGTACTAGACATTCAGCGCGCAGCGAGCTCTTTCCGCTGCGGCTCATCATTCCCGCTCAAGAAATTTCAGAGGATGCTAGGTCTCATGGCCTCAGCATCATCAGTTCTTCAGCTGGGCTTGCTTCGCATGCGCCCACTACAGTTCTGGCTGAAAGCGCGAGTGCCGCGCCGAGCGTGGGCTTCCGGTCTGCTTCGTCTCAAGGTCAATCAGAAATGCATCGCAGCTCTGAAACCTTGGAAAGCAAACGACTGGTACCAATCAGGTGTAAGCCTGGGGACTTCCTCGAGTGTGAAGGTAGTGTCTACGGACGGATCCACCTCGGGATGGGGAGCGCTGCTTGAGGGCAGACCGTTCTTCGCCCAATGGTCGGAACGGGAGAAGCTTCTGCACATAAACTGCTGGCAGTAGACAACGCGCTGACGCGTTTTTGTCCCCAAATACGAGGACACCACGTCCTGGTCCGTTCGGACAACATGTCAGTGGTGTCCTACATAAATCGCCAGGGCGGCCTCAGGTCCCGAAACCTGCACAGGCTGACAGAACGCCTCCTGGTGTGGGCTCAGCGCAACCTGCTCTCGCTGAGAGCAGCGCATGTGCCAGGGCTCCTAAACGTAGGACCGGATAGACTGTCCAGGAACAATGTTCCGACAGGCGAGTGGTCTCTACACCCACAGACAGTCCAGCTGCTGTGGAAGAAATTCCGCAGAGTGGAAGTAGACCTGTTCGCGTCTCAAGAAAACGCTTACTGTCTGGAATTTTTCTCCAAGAGCAGGCTGGCTCATGCATGGCCCCGCCGCCCGCTCTATGCCTTTCCTCCCATCTCTCTCCTGCCTCAGGTGATAGAGCGAATCAGGGAAGAAGGATGCTCAGTGCTACTCGTAGCGCCGTTCTGGAAAAACCAACCCTGGTTCCCAGTTCTGATGCAGCTAGCGAGCACTGCCCCATGGCCAGTGCCAGTGAGGAGGGACTTCCTCTTTCAGGCCAAGGTCTCGATTTGGCATCCGCGCCCAGAGCTGTGGTCCCTTCATGTTTGGGCCATCAACGGGTACCCGCTGACCTCCCAAGCGGAGTGTTAAACACGTCACGCAGGCTAGAGCTCCGTCTACGCGACGTCTCTATTCCTCGAAATGGTCAGTGTTCTCCAGCTGGTGCACAGCTCGTGGCGTGTCGCCCCCAGACTGTGGGGTGACAGAGGTTCTCTCCTTCCTACAAGAGCTGTTGGACACGGGCAGGTCCCCTTCCACGCTCAAAGTTTATGTGGCGGCCATAGCAGCGTTCTCAAAAACAACGCTTGGTCAGTCAATAGGAAGGAACGATTTAGTCATCCGCTTCCTTAGAGGAGCTAAGAGACTGAATCCTCCCAGACCTCCCTCAGTCCCCGTATGGGACCTTTCTGTGGTACTGGAGGCCATGAAAGGTGACCCATTCGAGCCTTTACAGAAGATTGATCTTAAACACCTGTCTTTCAAGACAGTGTTTCTTCTGGCTCTCGCTTCAGTGAAGCGCATAGGGGACTTACACGCGCTCTCAGTAAGCGTGACGTGCATTGAGTTCTGACCTAATGACTCAAGAGTTATACTCAAACCTAAGCACGGTTATGTTCCAAAATCCCTCAACACACCGTTTAGGGCGCAGGTCATTTCCCTGTCAGCCCTACCGGTCTCTGATGAGGAAGGAGACGCGAGCTTCCTTTGTCCAGTCAGGGCATTAAGAGCTTATGTGTCTCGCTCATCTGTCTTCAGACAGACGGAGCAGCTCTTCGTTTCGTTCAGCGGACGTTCCAAGGGACTAGCCGCGTCGAAACAGAGCCTATCCAGATGGATAGTTGACGCCATTGCGCTGGCGTACACTTCCAAGGGTATGCAGTGCTCGTTGGGTGTCAGATCGGACTCCACGAGAAGCATGGCTTCATCGTGGGCCTGGTCAAGTGGGATTGCCTTGCAAGATATATGTATGGCGGCAGGCTGGGCCTCCCCGTCTACATTTATAAGGTTTTATAACCTAGAGGTTCCCGCCTTACAGGCCAGGCTGTTGTCGGTCTAAATATACCAGTACTGTCTGTTCTGATGCTATCGGTTCAGAATACTGTGTCTGCTGAGCACTGCTCGATGAGCACTGCTCGCTGATCGACCGCAAAATGCTTATGGGCAAATAAATAAGACCCACAATTTTCCATCAGCTCAGGCCATACTCCGCCCTGTCTGTATGATGTAATTTGCGTCTGAGGGACGCTGCTATATGTGGAAGAGCGCGGCTCCGCCCCTCCCTCTTCCCGGACTCCCTGTGAGTTCCCCTGGTGATTATGCACTATATGAACCCCGGGCTTTCGCCCTTGGGTCTTTGGTGTCAGATCCCAGCACGCACGGCGTTTTACATTGGGTCCCCTAGCGTAAGATACTTACGCAGTACGAGAGACCTCTCGTAAGAGAACGTACTCGGTTCTCTCTAGAAGAGGGAACGAGTACTGCGTATCTTGCCGTGCATGCATACGCTCTGGTTAGCTTCGGCGATGAAAAAACAGATATCAGCTGCCTGCGAGCTGGATTTATAGGCCTAAGCCACGCCCGTTTCGGCGGTCTGACGTCACGCTAGGCCTCGCTCGATAGGCTGCTGCAGTTGCCGCAGAACAGCCAATAGGCACATGAGCCGTCTTGCCTATGTCTGTATGCTGCCACAACGCGTTTTACAATAATACAAAATTAAGGATAATTTTTTGGCTTCAATATCTCGCGGAAAAGGGATTTTCCCCTAGCGTAAGATACTTACGCAGTACTCGTTCCCTCTTCTAGAGAGAACCGAGGTTACGTTAGTAACCGAGTACGATATCATAGGCAATAAAGAATCTATGTTGCCTTCATAAAACTGAACAGATGCAACTGCTACCTTAAGAGTGATTTAACTTAGTTTTGATGGTATGTATATAGGTCTAAGTTGTTTCAGTGATGTTAAAGGTATAGCGGAGGATCTTTCCAAATTTTAGATAAGACCCGCCCTCTCCACTTTTTGAAAAGTTTGATTGATTCACCAGAATGATTGACAATTAGGAGGTCCAATAGTATAGGTTACCCACCAGGAAGTAAAACATCCTCCGCTATACCTTTAAATAATATATTTTTTAAGAATTTTTTTTTTTTTTTAGAATGTGACACGATCATTGGGTTTGTTTTCTCGTCTTAATTCCTTCCTCCATTTTCTGCCTGCGGAGACAGAATTTTTCAGCTTTCGGACACATCGTTATATTTTGTTTTTAGTTACAGTTCTGCTTTCTCAGTGTACAGACTTACTCTTTAGGTCTGGAAGGAGTATCAGGACCGAAATTCATCCGCTATCAGGACCTTTGATATACCTCTGATATTTCTCTGTTCAACCAAATCTATTTAATCAAATCTCTGACTTTTTAACAAATATTATAGTCCTAAAAATGTGATTATATAAATAAATGTAACATATAGAGATAACAAAGAAGAACAATCAATCTTTGATTATATATCAAAACATAAACATAATGCTTTATTACATTCTGAACAGTGTTGCTTTCTTCTAATGTGTCTTCTAATCTCACTGGTCCATTGATTATTAGCTTTATTGTCTACAATAAACAAAGCTGCTGGCCGAGATTTGTTTTGTGATTATAATCATGCAAAAATGAGTCATAAAAAAAAAAAACTGTAAGTGTAAATAGGAAATACATGCCAGAATAAATTTGTTTACACTAAAAAAGTGGTAATCTAAAAATGGTGACATCTAAATTAAGTGGTTTAATTCAAGTTAATAATACTATTTGACATCACTGAACAATATTTTTTTTTTATGTTTTATATCAGGTAGCAATAGTTCTAGCAATTGCAGGTTAACCTACAACTTTTTACAGTGTACTTTTGTGCTTAGTGTTATCCATCGTTTCAACCTCATTTTGAAATTTTATGTGTTTGAGTTTTTCTTTACAGTGAAACACCGTAAACTGTGATATAAATACAGTAAACTGGCTGAGGTAGAGAATGAAGTGGCCAAATAAACACTTACTAACTAATATGATATTGCAGCTTTCGCAAGAGCGCTATTGTTCCCAATATAATCCACATGGCAGAAGACATGACAGTAGTAGTCTTTGATTGTGAGTGTGATGGATACAACAGTGCATAAGTGTCATAGTTATGGACTTTTATATTATATTATGTAAATAAACCATAATATTCTTTTATATTCTGTTTTGTTTCCCTTAGTTCCTTTTTCTCTGCTCCGTTTAGTTTTGGTTTCCTTGGTTACTTATTATCTCCTTGTTTTCTATGGTTACATATAATTATCATCAGTCATTATTTTTGTCTTGTATTTAAACTCCCTGTTATGTCCCTTGTCAGTTCTCGCATGTTAAGTTGGTTTGTGATTTATCCTACGTTTCTCTCTGTTCCTGAGTGTTATGAAGATTAAATAAATACTATTCTGAATTCCTATTCCGTCTCATCTTGCATGTCGTGTATTTTTGCATTAAAGTGCGTATTTTGCGTAAAAGCCAATAAAGGAAGTTTTTTGTACAGACTCTCTGTCAGCTTTAAATAGTTTATTAAGTGGCGTGGCCAGTCAACAAGACAAGAATTAATAAATGAGATACTTATAAATCTACAGAACATTGGTTTAGTTCTGAGGGTGCATGTGGGAGTACAAGGAAATGAAATAGTCCACTGAGTAAAGCAGAAATAATAGGAAAAATGAAAGAACACATGAATAAAAAGTGGCAAGAAAAAGCTGTTTATTTAGGCTAGGCTGTTGTTGTTGTTTTTTTACAATGACATGCAACATTAGCACATTTGAAAATGACAGTTGACTGTTTGTCTACTATTCTAACTATTCAATCACAAAACACTTATTTAAAAAGTGAAGTTCATGCATACATCTTTACTAGAAACACATCTCACATAGACATTTCTAAGCATCATCATATAACAGTTACCTGCTAATTTATATTCAAAATGTAATTATCTTCATGCTGTCTACTATACATGCAGTTTTGGTGATATTCTGTATGTCGTTGACATTATAGGATCATTTGAGCGGCTGACAGTTACTGCTGAAAATCACAAAATGCTAATTTCATTCTTCATTAAATGAGAGGCAGACTGTGTTAATTAGCACTGGATTAATTATCAACAAAGCAGTTTAACTAAAAAATATGCAATAAGCGCCAAAAGGATAATGAGGAAAACAAGGCAAAGAGCAATAAACCAACGAGAGTAACGAGCGAAACAAAGGAATCTTTGCGGTGAGTCTCCATCAGTGATTAGTCTGCCATTTTCAGCACTCTGGTCTCTGGGTAGATTTCGATTTCCACAATCTTCTGCAAGAATGAAAGACAGCTTATATAAAATATAATACCATAGGTTTTTGTTTTATTCCTTCACATTCCTTCATTTATTTTTATAACTATAATTAATTACGATATTGCATAGTAAGAGTGAACATTTTACTGAAGAATGAAGAATGTAAAGCTTGGAATACTTACTACTCAAGAAATAATATGAAGTCAGATTCTGGAAGGGAAATTAATATATGAATATATTTGTGTTAAACACAATAAAACACACATTCATCTTTCACTTTGGACCCTTTTTCACACATTTGCTGGTTTCAGAAGCGGAAGTTGTCATGAATGGGTAAACTTCTATACAGCAAATATGATAATTTAATTCCTGATTGTTGAAATAGCAAAAGAAAAGAAAAATACACTATAGCTTTTCCACAAGTTTCTAAACGAGAAAAATATATAAAGAGATTGATTACAACAGTCAGAAGAGAAAAGGGTGTCAAATTTAGCCTACCTTCCCTCCCTGTATTTATGTTGTATTTATTTTGTATAAAAAAGTATAGTGTTACAAATGTACATTTAAAAAAAATGGAAATATAAAAACTTTGCTAGATTTTTATGTTAATAACTGGAAACACATCATCGCAGTTTGTGAAAAGTGTCCATGGTGATCAACATGCCTACCTTTGATTTGAGGTACTGTGCAGTTTCAGCAATTGCATTGTCATTCTTCTGACATCTCAGTAATTTGTTATCAAAAATCAGACAGTCCACTGCAAATATGTCATGTCTCTTTATAGCATTGTTGCTGTCTGGGATAATTCTCTCAGGGTCAAACGTAGAATGGAGTATCACCAAGATGACTGGCGTGAAACCTGTAGGGCAGTTAAAAGTGGATTGTTAATTGGATCATAAAAAAAAAAAAAAAAAATCGGATAAGTTTAATTAATTATGTTTTATTATTAATCTGGCTTCACCAATTGTAACTTGATCAATGTACTTCATTGCAGCGTCAATGTCAGTTCCAGCACGAGAAACAATGGTGCAGAAAAACAGTATGAATTGACATTGCTCAAGGGAATAGACCTCCTTCAGACCAGATACTTTATTACGAAGACTTTTCTTGAATTCATCTCCAACAGAATCCATTGTCTGTCCTGGGTCCAAAATAAGAGGGGGAAAGATACAACAGTTGAAGAACAGAATACAATTTAGAATATTCAGCATTTTAACTAGTTACATTTTAGCCTTTCATTAACACAAACTTTCATTAAAATGTTATTTAATCAATTCATTATCCTTCAATCCTTATGCAGCCTCATTTTCATTCCTGTTAAAAAATAGTCTAAATATGAAATGTCAGCATTTTGAATGTATTTATGGTCAACAAATTACATTATTGCCAGTTTATTGTATGGATCTGCATGCTTTCAAATGGATGATTTTTTTTTTAGGACTCTGACCCGCCTATCTATACCTGCATATATTTCTACCATTTCCATGTTTACTAAAAATGTATAGTAATAATTAGTATATACAGTGCTATGCATAAGTTTAGACACCCATGCTAAAGTTGATAAAATAAAAAATAAAAAATCATCTTTTGGAAATTGAACTTAATGCCTTAATACATTTTTTTTTTTTTTTTTTTATCCAACCTTTAAGGACACCAATTTTCTTTGTGAATGAATAATGTATCGTAAATAAATAAATGTTCTTCCTTAAAATACAGGGTGCATAAGTCTGGACACCCCTATGTTAAATTCCCATAGAGGCAGGCAGATTTTTTTATTTTTAAAGGCCAGTTACTTCATGGATCCAGGATACTATGCATCCTGATAAAGTTCCCTTGGCCTTTGGAATTAAAATAGCCCCACATCATCACATACCCTTCACCATACCTAGAGATTGGCATTTTATTTCAGTTAGCCTAATAGCTGGTTTGATTTGCATTGAGAGATGATCTTATGGAAAGTACTCCATGCCAATCTCTAGGTATGGTGAAGGCTATGTGATGATGTGGGGCTATTTTAATTCCAAAGGCCAAGGGAACTTTATCAGGATGCATAGTATCCTGGATCCATGAAGTAACTGGCCTTTAAAAATAAAAAAATCTGCCTGCCTCTATGGGAATTTAACATAGGGGTGTCCAGACTTATGCACCCTGTATTTTAAGGAAGAACATTTATTTATTTACGATACATTATTCATTCACAAAGAAAATTGGTGTCCTTAAAAGGTTGGATTTTTCCACAATTTTTTTTATTAAGGCATTAAGTTCAATTTCCAAAAGATGATTTTTTTATTCCTCTTTTTAGTCAACTTTAGCATGGGTGTCTAAACTTATGCATAGCACTGTAAATAATGTATATAAATAAAAATTCTCGGTGGACATGGACTCCGGGCTCCACACTAAAGTTTTTTTTTTCACAAGCCCCACCACAAAAAAGCAAAGCAAAAAAAATAAAAACAAAAAAATAAAAAAGATACTGTTTTGATCATTTTTGACACATGTAAACTACTGCTTCCAAGACATTATTTTTCAGCATTATTTATTTATTTATTTATTAATTGGCATCGTAATTAAAAGCTGCATGGTTTATCCCGTGTAATTGGGCTACTTTTACACTATTTCCGCAGATTTTTTTTTACCCCAAAAATGTATAAGTATAATTTAGGGAAGGGTAGTATAAGTATAATTTGAATAATTATGATATAGGGAAGGATTTGTTAGGCACAGGAGGAGAGGATAAGGGTTAAATGTGTTAAATGTTTTTTTTTTTGTTTTTTTTTTTGCTCTCTCGTTTTAATTGCTGCGTAGTTACCTCTCTCTGAAAATCCTGTTCTAATCTTTAGGAAGCAGGAACAAGGAAGCAGCACTGGGATGTGGTCACAAATGTTCTATAAATATCCTATTATAGTGGGAATTATTTTTTTTTTTTTAAAGTGCTGTAGAGGAGACTGTTGGAGAGCTAACGAGAGCTAAAAACCTGACATATATATATATATATAGATATATATATAGATATAGATATATATATATAGAGATATATATATATATATATATATATATATATATATATATATATATATATATATATATATAGATATAGATATAGATATGCTTAATCTTCTGTATTTTTTCGCTTGGAAGTCTTTTTATCTTTCATGCTAGATTCCCATGAAGGATCTGGATCTTGGTGAGCTGCCCTCCTTCTGCTTCCTATCCCACTGAAAATGAACTGGGATGATCTCGTGGTTGTACTGTAAAATGCATCCCCTGACCAAGTGTGTAGCCTAAGGTATAGCCTATTAATAAAATGAATTCATAACATAAGTAGGCAAATACAAACAAGCTGGGAAATGTGCCAAATTTCTCTTTTCCTGGCTGCTCGCGATGACCAGTCCGTGACTACCTTAGCACATTTATTATAATAATAAAAAACTATGGCACTTCCGGTGAAAAAGGTCGTCCTCTGTGTTCAGTCTTTTAAACAAGACAGTCCACGGCCACAGCTCACGTCACAAATTACAAGACCAAAACAGGAAAAATAGAAAATCGGTTAGATTTCGGCTTTCTGAAGTCACAATTTAGCAAAAGTATCTACTGATGAAGTAGCTACACATACACACACACACACACACACACACACACACACACACACACACACACACAAAATGAACGTCTGGTTTCAATTTTGTTTTGTTTTTATTTGCATTTTTGGTATAAAAAAAACAAAACTGAAGCGACACGGACCAATCTTACAGTATTTCTGATCTATATCATTTCGGCTAAAACATTGGTGGAAGATTTCCATCCATTTGTATTTTACAGTTCTGTGATAGGCCTATGCACTTTAAAATCGCATTCACAAATAACCAGGTAAAGTTCCAGTGAGATAAAAAAAATAAAAAAAAAAATAAAATAAGGCATAATGAAGGACATAGCCAACAGCTACTTACTGTTCTTCTTCTTCTTCAGAGGCTGAAAGTGCTGCGTGAGGTCTGAGTGCTGAATCCTGAGTCATTGAGCAACACTTTCGTTTTTAGTTGATTCAAGCTCAATGTTCTTTCACTTTCGTTTTGACTCTAATGCGCAAATAAACGTCTAAAAATCAGTTACAGGCAGCACATTAGGCTGCATACGTCTGTTTTATAACTAGGCTACTGCTTAGGCTACATAATAAGCGGTAGCAGAAAATAAATATTTTATTAAATAATTTAATAGTTAGCCTATAGTTGTAAGTTAAGGTGTGTAATAATAGCCTATGGATTTTAACAAAAGATTAATTGTGTTACTTTATTATTGTATAGGCCTACTCAAGTTCTCTTTCATACACTTAATACAATGAAAACAGGCCTACAACAATTTAGAAATGCAAAGTTCAAAAAGAACCTGTGACCTAAATAATTAGCTTGACCCAATTCTTCTTTAAAAAACATCTTTGGGTTGGGTTTTTTAATCCAAAATAAACTCATGTTCCAATCTGTTTAACCTTTAACCCATCCTGTTTTATCATCTCATAAACACATTTACAAATGATTTAACACGTTCTTACAAATCTTCCATTGGGATATCTGAAAGTCATGAAAATTAATTAAAGGACATACAGAATCAGTTTATCTTCAGAAACAGAGAGTGTTGTAACTTTAGGAACCCAACTTCAGGAAGATAAAATATTCCTTAGTTCCCTATGCATCATAGTGTAACTTAAAACTTTGAACTTTAACTTATTAAATACTTAGCTTATTAAATCATAAAAGTTAAAGTCAGTGTTTTAAGTTATATTTAGTAGCATGCTATCATGATCATCATCATTATCATCATCATCTGATCTGCTGACAGTTAGCCAACTGACTAATTAAAAAAATTTCAATGTGAAAAATCAATACTTTTCTCAAGAGAATGCACTTGTAGCCTATTTTTTTTTTTTAGCAGATCTTTAGCAGTTTAATTCTTATGTTATTTAAATATAATATAGTAGAGTATTTATAATAAATGTAAGAGCCCCTGCAAGTCTACTGTGGGGACATCTAGTGGGCCCTGGCGAATAAGTCAAGAACCACTTTTTTAACCGGACGATCATAGCTCTCCAGTTCGCTAGATGTCAGTAGTGCACACACACAGATTGAGAACCACCACAAATCAACACAAGAAAAAGAGTGGTTCTCTTACTAAACTTCCGGGCATGGCGGAGAAGAAAATAGCCGGTATGTTTGCCTTCCTGTGTATCAGTTGTCTGATAATAGTGCATGGTAAAACAAAACAAAAATGAATAGGCCTAACTAAGTAAATATATAACGCAATATTTTTTAAATCTCTTCCCAGCCCCGTGTTTTATTATTTGCAGCAGAACATGTAAACAGCCTAGCTATGCATCATCACAGTATCAGCCCTATTCTGTAATCATGTAAATCCAGCTGTAGTGCACATTCAGATGATTTGTCCTCCTCAGTCCGATCGCAGGATCCCGGCCAGCGGCGCGTGCTGGACAGCGCCACGCGCCAGCGCCGTTTGACCCGCCAGCTCGAGGCGCTCGAGAAAGACAACTTCCAGGACGACCCTCACGCGAGCCTCCCGCAGCTCGTCAAGCGGCTGCCGCAGTTCGACGAGAGCAACGAATCGAGTCGGTGTTTTGCATCGTTCAATCCCCATCCATTTGCACGTATTAAATATATCGAACTCTATCCGACTCTGTAACGTTGACGGTTGTGTTGTCTTTATTTTGATTTCAAGGCAAGCGGAGGAAGAAGACAAGGGGTGATCATTTTAAACAGAGGTTCCGCAAAAACTTCCAGACGCTTCTGGAGGAGGAGGTAACTTAAAGCAATCGCGTATTTGACTCATTAGCACTGCGTGCTGAAAAACTCAAACACACCCCTCACTTTTTAATGGTGAATATTACGGAACCCCAAAAGAAACCGCAAAAATGGTAAGACCATTAAAGGGATGGTTCACTCCAAAATTAAAACGTTATCATCATTTATTTTACCCTCACGTCTTTCCAAACCAGTACGAATTTCTTTCATCTGTTGAACACAAAATAAGATATTTTGAAGAATGTTGGTAACCAGACAGTTGACGGTTGTCAATGACTTCCAAAGTATTTTTTCCTACAATGGAAGTGATTGGGTACCGGTTACCAACATTCTTCAAAATATCTTATTTTGTGTTCAACAGAAGAAAGAAACTCCTACAGGTTTGAAACAACTGAGGGTGAGTAATGATCATTTTCATTTTTGAGTGAACTATCCCTTTAAAATTGTAAATTACTCTTAAATCATGGTAGCATTTGAATAAAAGTTACTGTTATGACAGTGCTGTAACAGGATGTAAAAATAAATTTTCAAAAGTGAAATTCCAGGGCATAATATAACAATGTCACAATGTAAACTTATGATTAATTCTAAATCTAGGCTGCTGCTACTTTTCTTTTCTTTTTGGGGTCCTGAAAATATTTCCGTGCCATTCACCCTATTACACTTTTTTTGTTTTCTTTTTTACTTCCAGGACTTGAGTGTTAGTGAGGGTCCGAACTATCTGACTGCATGTGCTGAGCCCTCTAAGTTTCCTCAGCGTCATTTCTGTGCAGTGTGCGGCTTCCCTTCAAACTACACCTGTGTGTCGTGTGGATCTCGCTACTGCTGTGTCCGATGTTTAGGAACACACCACGAGACCAGGTAACACACTCGCTCATGCATGTGTGGCTGGAAGGCAACACACTAGCTCAAAAGTGATACCAGATAATAGTAACACAACTTACACAAGAAGATTACTACACTTTTTCTAGAAATAAAGAAAGTCATACAGGTTTGGAAGGACATGAGGGTGAGTAAATAATGACAGGTCAAGATTAAACATAATGAAAGGTCAAGATGAAACACCAATATGGTAAACTGATAGGACTAGGCAAGATTAAATGTGTTAAATTGTGCTCCTTGTCTTTTCAGGTGTCTAAAGTGGACGGTATGATCGGTTCATCTGTCCTGAACTCCTATCAAAAGCAAAGCAAGCTTATGGGTCATACTGCACTCTTACAAGCTTATGTTCCTCAAAAGCATCACAGCTATTTACCTGCACAATAAACATATTGAGGCATATATTACTAGCAGTCCTGGGTCTGGATGCTAAAATAACTTTCGGTCATGCACCCCTCTGTACAACAAATAACAATTGAAAGTCCATGTAATCAGATGAAATGGATAGAACATTTCCCAAACACACACACACAAAAAAAACGGCTGTTGAAGTTTTGTAATCAGAGTTAATTCTGTGGCAAGTAAGATTTGGCTTGTTCTTAAATATATAAATAATGACAGTGGAAACAGCAATTTAAGTGTTTTTGGAATAAATCTCCCCAGTTGGCAGAAAGAAAAGACATTATGGCTACAAAAGCTAAAACATGTTATATGAAAAACAACATGCTTATTCAGAGATTTCTTTTATCATAATTAAAGTAACCTACAGCAGGTACAATGGTATTTGTATATGAAGTTTTGTAATTCAGCACAAAGTATTCTTCAAGCTTTTGTATGTAAATATATGTACATAATTGTTTATCTTATTGTTATAAAATGTTGTCTGAAACAAATAAATGACTAGAAGTGGTAAAAATGTGCTGGTTTTATGATCCATTTGGCATAAATTGAGAGGTACTTTTAAGACTTTGTGATTATAAATGCCACCGACGAATTTAAGGTAAAAGCATCAAAATACATTTCGAAATCCTCCATGCATCCGATATTAAAATAATTCTGAACTGTAATAATTCCATACTATAACCGCCCCCAAATTCTCTTCATGCATATATCTATGATGAGCACTAACATTAAACTGATATTACATTTCTAGTGCTTCAGCAGGAATAACTTCAAAACTATGCAAGTACTGTGATGAAGGTGAGCAATCATTTGATTTCTTTTCTGTGTTCTGTTAAGGCACATATACAGTTCAATATGAATAGAGCATTATTGTGATTTACAGCCCAAATTGTATTAATTCATTTGGTTCATTTTGTACTTGGAGCATAATTTTGGAGAAGTTCTAAAAAGCTAAAACATTCACATGGCATCAGTACAAAAATAAGTACATTTTCCTCTTCTTGGATCTGTCCCACATTATTTTCCAGACAGTTGTTTCATTAACTTTGTGTTTTCCATAATTTCTATATGAAGCGCAGCTCGTGTGTTTCTGCCAGTCCGCAGCTGGTCTTATGTCTGTGGAAAAGTTCAGACAGAGCCTTCATGTATAGACTGTGGTAATGATCCACCTGTTCCTGAGATGGACTGTCAACCTGTGGCACTGTAATGGGATGGCCCACTGGAAGACAAAAAGGAACATTGCAATCATACAACAGTTCACCGTTTCAGCAGCAGACAGATTGGTTAGTGTCGCAACCAGACAAATAATTTGAGAAATCTTTCGAACTGACCCACGGTTGTGACAGGACGTCTGAATGGCAGAAGCAGCCAGCGCCCCCCAGTGAAGATACAAGGAGCAAAACCCATAATCTGCTTAAAAAGAGCCTGCAGCCGTCGACCCACACTGCCCTCAGACAGAACCACCTGCGGGAACAGCTCGTTCTCACCAAAGGAGTACACAGGAACCAGGTCAGCCCTGAGTACACAGCAAAAAAATGATTGTGCAGTCAAGTCAAACATGAAGGTGAAAAGTATGTATTAAGTTGGCAGTTGCTGCTTATAATATGTGTAGTTTTTTACCAATTAGTTTCCATGATTTCTCCATTACTGTTTCAATCAAATTCTATCTCCTGTCTTTCTAGTTCAAATTATTGCCATCCTCTGTTTAGAGGTCAACCTGGGGGCAGGACCGACTAAGGGGAGTCAGCAAGCTTTCAAAGCTTAAAATTATATAAATAAGACAAATCAAGCTTTAAAATAACGTATGCAAATAAGTTGCAAATATATACTCAGCAAAATGTATGCTGTCATTGTACTTATTTTAGTTTGTTCCCTCAATAACTGTCATTTTTATTTAAGAAACAAGGTTCTCATGGTCTTGAGGGAAATTCACAAGTATGATTTATAGACCTGGAAAAGTCATGGACATTTTTATAATGAATAGAAATTTGTCTAGTTATGTCAAGCTCTAGAATATTTTATAGGGTATCAATTAGAATAGTTGAGTAGAGTAGATTAGTTGCTATTTGTGAGACAAAATAAATACATTTTAAAAATGCAATTGCAAATTACCAGAGTCATATAAATTAATTGGTTATAAAACATAATAAATATATAAAATTAAAGATTCTGAAATTATGTAATGCAATTATAATTATTTTAATATAACTGCCTCTCATAGTTTCTGTAAATAAAAAAGTTTGAAAATTAGCAGTTTTGTTATTACAGCAGAAGCACCAGAAACATCTTGGTGGTCTTTTATATCATATTTGACAATGGGTGACCTTGAAGTCACAAATTTTAGGAGCTATTGGAATCAGAAAGGTAACCACTGATTTAGAGCATTTGGGAGAGGGGTCAGAAATTAGATAATAGTTAAATGAAAATAGTTTTCCCAAGGCCCTGGTTGAGAACCACTGGTTTAAACTAGGGCTTTTTATTTCAATAAACTGGTGCTCAATCTTCTTGTCTCTTTCTCACCCATGCTTAAGGGCCAGTCGTACAAAGCCTTTCCTGTGTTTCATGACTACAGTGTTTACTCCTGGAGTCGAGGTAAGTGATTCCTCTGCCCCACCAATGATGATGACCACAGCGTTACCCACACCAGTACGGCTCAGCAAGTAATCCAAACTCTTCTTACTAACAGGCAACAGACCTGAAAATGAGAAATAGTTGGAGAAACACTTTGTTTTCTTGTCTCTCTCATTGAGTTCTGCTGTAGCTATTTTTTTTACTGACCTGCACATAAAACATATTCTCTGAAGAGAGGAAGGCGGAAAAGTCCAGCCAGGATTGCAAGCGTGGAGCGTATTCCAGGAAAGGTTTCCGCAAATCCATTACGGTCTGTGCTGAAGCATGAGAATGCTCCCACACACATGATGCCATGAGGGTGACAACCCAAAACATAGTTCTTACTGGGATTTAATTCAGCAGTTTTTACCAGCTGAAGGAATAGTGAGTCAAAGAGGGAGAAAGAGAGAACAGCAAGGGTAGGAGACAAAGAAGATTCAAGAGGTGAGGCTGAAGAACAACTGATGTCTTTTTTCAGTAAACTGGGTATAATGATTGTGTTATTTACCTTCACAGGAAAATAGTCTCGGAAATGTTTCCATACTTCCCAGTTTCTCACAAACTTTGTTCTTCTGCCACCTAGTGGACATATAAATCATTAGCATTTTTTTTCCCCAATTCTATCAGACAATGAAAGCTCTTTTATATTTAAAATTGAATTGATCTTAGGTCAACCTGTGAATTTAGTTGGAAAATTATAGGTCTGCAACAACTAATCGATAAAAATCTATAATAAAAATCAGACAACGAATGTCATTATCGATTAGTCGCGTCTTTCAATGGACAAAATGTGTCTAAAAATAGTGGAGGAAACAGAGTGAGCTGCTGCTGGAAAGGTATGTGATCCAAGCAGCCCAAAACAAGAGAATTCTTGATTTTAGGCTTCTAGCTGATGCAATAGCGTAATGTTTAACTATGTTGGCCTGGTACAATATGAAATGTTTTAAAGGGCCCCTATAATGGATTTTTGAAAATGACCTTTCATGTAGTGTGTAACATAGCTCTAAGTGAATGAAAACATCCTGCAAAGTTTTAAATCTGAAAGTGCACCATAAAGTCTTTCAAAAGTAAGTGTCGACTCTAAATTAATCGTTTTTCAAACGAGTCATAAGCCGTTTCGTTGTGACGTCAAGACGAAACATTAGTATATTGCCCGCCCACATATTGCGCGCAGACATCAGGGAAATCTTGAACCTCAAACCAGCAGCTGATTCCTGTGGATACTGGAGAGCATCATCATGTAGAGAAGACACTGTGCTCTACAATGTGAAGGTAAAGCCAGTTTTTTTCACTGCCCAAGGACGAGCATGTGAAGAATCAGTGGTTAAAGTTCACTTTACCATGATATCACAGCAGTATAATCCTAAACTTTTACTGTGTTCCCTTTATTTCACTGACGACTTCTTCTCAAATCTCAAGAGTTCAATGCAGGATTCACAAACCGCTTGCTCTTGAAAGATGGCGTTCAAAATACTTCGTTTTGAGTTTTATATTGTGTAGGTCTCCTGCTAACTGGCTACGTTATCACTGTCTTACTGAAATACTTCTGCTAATCAGTTGTGGGCCACGATTATCTATAAAGGTGTCTATTAATGCAGATTGTCTGTCGTTCTCACTACTTTGAGGAAATATTTGTTTTACCAACGTTTGTTACATCAGATCATTCACGCCAGAGCTCGGCTAATGTATACATGCACTGTTATTGATACAGTTTCCACATGTTCACCGCAATATATTAGAAAGATATTCGGTAAATAAATTAGTACAAGTAAAATAATCGGTTTGCTGATGTACATGCACTTGTTAATGCTGATGGTGAGGAATTACAGTTGCAACATCTCATAATGTACCTCAAACTGAGTAAGTTAGTGTTCATCACTGAGAAACGTTGTGCTCGAGCCGTGCTTGTGCTGGAGGTTCGGGTTGAATAACTAGTTCTTCCAGTGTTTCATCATCGGACTCGTGCTCGCATTGATATGGTAAAATTGACGTCATTGTTCGTTACTGTGTTTAGTTTACGGGGTAGGAAGCCTCAGGACAAGCAGAGCTGACGTTGTAATGGCAATTGGCGGTTTTGTTTTCGACGCGCTGTACACGGTAGGCCAATCACAACAGACTGAGCGCAAAACTTTCATTTTACGGTTATATCCTTATCTGTAAGTATTACAAATTCACACAAAATATTTCCATTTTGCATGAAGGTTCGTCCTGACAGACTGCGTTAAATTTAGACTTTAATGAATCAGTGCGCGTCAAACAGAGGATTAGGTTTAAAAGTCAACATGTAATTCAAGTAGTTTATGGGAGTGGTAACTTTAATGGGATAACAGCATGTAATTGAATATTTTCAGACTTTTCTTTACATTTACAGGATAAAGAAATAACAGCAACAGTTCAGAGTGAATGTGTGTGTTCCTGCAGAGCATTCCTATTATCTGTTAACACTGAGTTCGTGTTTTTATTCATTATCTTCATTTTTTTATTATTTTTTTATTTCGTTTTTTATTCATTTTTAATAGGGATTTAAACTGTCCTTTTCCTTTATAGCCCTTTTCGCACATAGCTCTTTTGCATATAGATATATTCACTATATATGTTATCATAGCATTGCATGTTATCATAGCATTCAGGTTTGTTTGAAGGATAGCATTGGGCAGGATGTATAATAGTATGTTTTGTCAATAAATAAAAAAAGAAAATTGTGCTTTTTTAAGTCCGATTAATCAAAGAAATAATCGTCCAACTAAGCGATTATCTAAATAATCGTTAGTTGCTGCCTATGAAAATTCTGTGATAATTTGCTCACCCTCATGTTGTTCCAAATCTGTCTGACTTTCTTTCTTCTGTGGAACTAAAGAATGTTGGTAACCAGACAGGTTTGGTGACCATTGACTTGGGGAATAAAACATTAAGACATTTCCCAGAATGTCTTCTTTTGTTTTCCTCAGAAGAAAGTCATACAGGTTTTTAGGGCTGCACAATTAATTGCAATAAAACTGCACACGATTTGGCAATGGCTGCGATTATTTTATGTGCAGCTTGTTAGTGCAGCCATAGATATCATATAAAGGCTAGATGTCTCGTGCGCGCTGCTGGCCAATGGAGGTCGACGTCCGCACACGGCGGCCATCATACCACAGTGTGCTCGCTCACTGGTAACATGGTGCATGTACTTTTAAATAACAATAACTTGCTACATTTTCTACCGATTTTCAAACGGTTTGGTTTGTTATAAACGTCAGAGATGTAGCTATGACACTGCATACATATGAATAATTATAACACAAATGTTCAAGCATTCGGAATTATAGCCACGTTAATAACGTTTGTAAGAAACCAAACCGTTTGTAAATCCGTCAAGATTTCAGCGAGATAAGAGGATTTTTGTGCGTGCTGATCACTCATCTTAATTCACTGCTCCCCTGTGGTTAGATGGCCGCCGGTGATGCCGGAAGTGACATCTAGCCTTTATATGATATCTATGAGTGCAGCACGGCTGATCGGTAGTAAATTTTGCTCCATCTGAACTCCAGAGGGCGCTCTCACGCAGACACTCCAAATAAGCTCCGTGATAGCACACATCTTTCCAGTAAGGAATGTAAACAGAAGATTGAAACGCTTTGATTAAACATGACTAATAAACACACGACTGCCTTATTCTGTGTAAGAAGCTACATCACCTCACAGAAGAATGCTCAACTGTCATTATGAAGTGAGTTTGGAGTAAAAGCATGTTATTAAATGTTGTCTTTTGTTGGACAAGAGGTTCACAAATGCTTGTTGTGTTTGGAAAGATGTTTGACGCGTGTTGCTTTTTCAAATGCACGTTATAAGTGACTCAAACTCACAGTGCTTTCAGATGGAGCAGCGTTTACAGAGCCGTACATCAATGACAAGCTGCACATAAAAAAATAATCGCAGCCTTTGCGATTTCATAATCGCGGTAAGCAAAATTAGTTTAAATTAGTGCAGCCCTATTTTGAACGACATGAGGGTAGGTAAATGATGACATAATTTTCATTTTTGGGAGACCTATCCCTTTAACAATCCATGTGTGTTTGTGTGTTGTAGTCATAGGTTGACCTCTCTCAGGTGTTTGCCAATCATAGATCTGCCAGGAGATGTAGAGAACGGGGATGAGCCACAGAGAGGTGAACATCAAGTAGATCATCAACAGGACACAGGACACTCCTGCATATAGACACACATACAGCATTGGTAGTAATCTTACGATGTCATTTCAACACACAAGGCAATGAGAAGCATCATGGAAATTTCCATATAGCACCCAAAAGTAACTTGTTTTCTTAGTCTTTTTTCTGTCTGTCTGTGTGTGTGTGCGTGCAACAGGTCTCACCTAAAAACAGAAATGAAATCACCAGTTGTAAAACACTGATATCCTCGATAAACTCCTTCCATTGAGACTTCGCCTCCTTCCCCTTTAAATCTGAAACTGACAAAGAAGGGATAAAACAGAGAGGAGGAAGAGGAAACATTATGAGATGTCTCACATTAAGGTTGTTCAGTGTTTTAACTGCTGAATCTGAATCACATGTCTACTCCAGTTGAACTGTGTAATTTGAGCAGGATATTCACCAAAGCAAGTGGTAAAACATTTTTTTCACATTTTAATACATTTGAGTTTAGGTATTTGGTACAGTATTTGAACCATTGACCTGAACCTGTGCAGGCAGCAAAGACCTCAGCCGTCAGATTCACTCACTGTAAATCTGTGTCATACAAGGTGAAATACCTTCATTGGGCAATCTGGCAGTCACAGTTCAGTAGGCAGCGAGATCAGAAATGAACCTTAACTTAGCACTAAAATGCCACATATTTTAAATGTGGAGACACAAAAATGGCCTGTGAATGTCTTTGTTTAATTTCTGTTATCTAACATTTGATGCATTTCATTATATTCTATTACAACCTTTTGTAGTTATGGGTTAGTGTCTTGGTAGACGCTAGTGGCATGTCGCTGTGACCTGTATTTGTATTTGGATATTTGTCTTGGTTTCAAAGGTGAGTGATTTTGAATGTGTAGTTAATGAGATTTTATTTAATGAACACTGAACTTCTACACTGAACATGAAGAAAATATTCACACTGAATCCAAAAACTGAAACCATGATTACATGAATAGTAGTAGGCTGTATAATCTAATAGAAGGACTGTTTAGTTATTTCAAATGGATTCTAGCAGCTCTTTTGTTACGCAGATCTTGATAATTATTCACAGCTACTAACTTGATGTAGTTAATTGTTCAGATTGAAACATCCCCCCCGTTCAGGTTTCTGAACAAGCCCTAGACAGCAACGTCATTGCAACTTTCAAGGCCCAGAAAGGTAGTAAAGATATCGTTAAAATAGTCCATGTGACTACAGTGGCGTAACCTTAATGTTACAAAGCGATGAGAATACTTTTATTGCAAAAAACAAACAAAAATGACAACTTTATTTAACTATTTCTTCTCTTCCGTGTCAGTCTCCTACGCTGATACTACCTTTCTGGGCCTTGAAAGTTGCAATGACGTTGCTGCCTATGGCTAGTTCAGAAATCTCTCGGCTTTCATCAAAAATATCTTAATTTGTGTTCCAAAGATGAACGAAGGTTTTATGGGTTTGGAACGACATGAGGGTGAGTAATTGATTAAATTAATTTCAGTTTCATTCAACTATCCCTTTAATAATGCATTTCTGACAACAGTTGGTAAGTGCAACTTGAAGTTCAGCAGTGAGCTGGGACCTTTTGTTGCACCTGGGATGTGTGCAAGAGCACAAAATTCGTTACTCATTCGAGAAGAAGACCCCATCACTTCGTTTTCTGACAACTGAGGTAAAGGTCTTAAATATTTTTAAATGGCAGTTTTATTTGCAAAAACAAGATGTTTGTGAATCATTGTGGCATCATGTTGTTCCTAAATCAGCAAATCACACAAATCTTGAGTTCTACTTTAAAATTTTAAATTTAGATTTAGACATTTAGCTATAGGTGTTATCTTTATATTCAAGATGCAGACTTTGGATGTAGCCTACATGATAAACAATAGTTGTACAGGAAAAGAATGGAACAATATTACTTCAGAACTTGGTTAACTGTAAGTTGCCTTACCAGACACAGTGAAACATTATATTTAAAGAATAAATTTAATGTTACTGTTAAATTAAATATGAATTATCATTATAAATTATAATATATAAATACTTGTTGTATTTTAAATATTAAAAATCATTTTATATTACTGTGAAAATCTGTAAAAAGATGTTTCCAGAAATTCTTGTGACTCATGCATCTACTTGTGCACTTTGATTTTTTGATTCTGTCTTAAACAGTTATATACATTATGTTTTGAGACATTTTATGTTTAGTTTATGTCTGTATTAAGTTTGTGTTTGTACTGTTACCCCTATTTTGTGGGTAATGTACTATGCTGCCTATACAGTTAATTACATTGCCTATACAGTTAATTAGATAATTACAAATAAAAGTGCCAATCTAGATGAACTTTAATTCATCATGTGGCTTTCTATTTTACAACCTGTCTTTATGGTGCTTATCAGCATCACAAAGCAGATTGTACTTCAAATAAATGAACATTAACATTATAGCCTATCGTTAATGTATAGTTATCCCCAAATTCCTTTCATTAATCATTAAATAGTTGTATTTAATGAAAACGTGACATTTGAAAACTTGTTTCAGTGTAATATGACAATAAGCACATCTTTTTTAATTTGGACAATCTGACATTCTGACCCCCGCATTATTACCTTTCAGCAATTCATATCCGCGGTTGGATTTATTTTAAATTGGAAAATATAGGCTATGGAGGCTGCTAGGTACATATTTACAACATTTAGTGTTATGACAGACTAACAAATTGATAATATTTAAACATTTGGGCCTAATGTTTAACCAGATTTGCTTAATACAGACATAAACGTATAAACTTTGCGGTTATAGCTGCGTTTTAAATAATTTTCAAATGTTATATCATTCTCCCGTCAAATCATTTTACAGTACTGACATTTGCGTGAGCCTACCGTTATCTGTGCCCATTAAGTGGTCAATTTTAGTGATCCCTGTAGCAAACGATTCCTCTTCCTCACCTTCTCTGACTGAAACCTCGCGTTTCTCTTGTTTGCACTTTGATCGGTTCAATTGGTCAAACAGATAGCGATACGCTTTCTAATCGCGTCATTGTAAATGTATGTGGGCAGTATCCGGACGGCGGACTCGCTATCTAGTGTTTATCTCCAGCCACATATGAATCCGCGTCCGCATGACTGAAAGCCGTTTAAATCACCATTTGCTTTAACATGAATCGTTCTTAAACAGTGAAGAAAGCATTTAGATTCTTTGCTGTCAAACCTAGGCAACGAAAACGCCACAAGCGCCTAACATTACTCTTATGCCCGAATAATAGCCTACATGGGGTCGTAAGATTTCAATCTCACGACCCGGTACGGCCAGCGTCGCGATTTGGCTGAACGAACGAACGATCCTCGCGCGCGTGGCCGACAGCTGTAGGAGGAGCGACTCGACTGTGTGTGTGTGCGCGCTCTACCGCTGCATTTGAAAAATGTTGCTTAGTTCCTAAGTATTGCTTAATGCTTGCGACTTGTTGCTTCATGAAGAGCTCATAGGAAATGTATTGTAATCTCTCATTTGTAACGAGTCCAACCCTGTTTTTTTCTCTCTTTATATTACTATTAATATTTAATTACCTTATAGATCAATATTTTTGCTATGTAGCTATCAATATCTTTCATCAGTATCTTTCATTTATTTAATATCTTTCATTTGTCTAGTGTCATGTTCCATTCAGGGGTGAAAAAAAGAATAGCCTAATTAAATACAATAACTCATATTTTTTTTCCCTGGCTTTAGAGAAAGATTGAGACTGATGAGATTTTCCCAAAGTAACTTTGAATAAAAATTTGTGAAGCAACCTGTCCAATCCCAACTGTATTAATGTACATGTGTGAAACATTAAGAACTCAGTCTCTCTAGCTACTTACTTGTGTGCTTAACGAGATAGGAAATAGCTATTCATAAAGCACTTAAAATGTAAAATCATGACAATTTTCCTGTACTTGCAGAGTGATCATCAGGCTGCAGCTGGTTCAAAAGTTGTCATCTGACAATGTGCCCATGAAGCAAAGATTTGCAGCATCGGGTTGCGTATACTTCTGGGTTTGTATGGACAAGCCAAGCATCTGTCTTTGACAATTGTTGAAGTGCTCAATTCTTTTAACTATAGTCTGTGCTTCACCCCTCTGGTTGGTGTCAATCAAAGGTTGGCAATGTATATTTAGCCCTGAATTTAGGATAGGCCTATAGATCAGTGGTTCTCAAACTTTTTACACCAAGTACCACCTCAGAAAATATTTGGCTCTCCAAGTACCACCATAATGACCAATATGAATACAGTAGCGTAGTAGGCCTAACTATTCAGCTGGTTATGCGTACAGCTCAAAAATGAGGCAGCTTATTTTCTAATAAGAATATTTATTATTGTCAGCCACATTAAACATTGTAAAAACACAGTTTGAACATTAAAACTGCACTGTGCTGCTTACATACAGGTAAATAAAAAACTTAAATAATGATTCAATTAAAATGTATTGCACCTAAAAGTGAAATAAAAACTGAAGCCTACTGTACTTAAAATATGAAGTAAAAAAAAAAATACTGTACTTAATTAAAAAAACACAGGCTGTGTATTGATATTTAACCTTTTAAAACGTACATTTAAAATATTCTGGCTGACCCCTAAGTTTTTCAAGGCGATCATTATTTAGAACTGATCACTATAATTGTTTCCATGGTGATGCGTCATTGCTTGTCACGTTACACACCGCAGCCACAATTTACTGACACAATGTGTAATGAATCAAATCTGATATTAATAAAATGTGTCGTCTAATTATAATGGAAATTATAATTATTTCCGCTTCCATAGACATCAGTGTGTATTTTACAAATTCTAAATGTATTGTTTTTTTTTTTTAGTACTTGGGTGAATTTAAATGTCTGAAACCTAAAATAAACATTATGTGGTTAAAAACACTGAATAATTGTGATATTTGACAGCGCCTGACGGCGCTGATCCACTTGTCCGTGCGACACTTCTGTCGCGCCGCGCTCCACTATATTCCTATGGGTGACGTCAAGCGACTTTGTCGCGCCCGCAAAGCATTCCGGGAAGGCGGCGCTTCATTTGAAAAAATGCTGCGCGTCAAAAAGCTGGCCGATGCCCATCTTTATGCAAATGAATTCCGTCAGACGCGACGCGTCTATCCAATAGAAGTAGAGCATATGGAGACGGAGGGAAGTCTCTCGCAGGTCCTCTGTTCTGATACGCTACATTTCCCGCTGGGTCAAAACCACGCCCATAGCGGTAAACCCCCATCAACGTACCAATGTGGGGAGGCGTCGCGACACCACGCGACAGTCGTGTCGGACAAGTGGATCAGCGCCGTGAGTGGCGCGCGTCCGTCTCTGGCTCAGCGCCAGCCAACTGCGAAAGCACGATTTGAATTTAGCAGTTGATCGCGTGATGCACTGGCCGTTCTACACCGGTGTCAAAGAGTATACGCTGATTTCACGCAGCCGTTATTTTGAAATCGAAAGCGAGGCTCCGGTGGGAAGAAAACCGGAAGTGTCGCCTTTAATCACAGGAGAGTGAATGCGATGGCGTATTGTTGTGTTTAATGATGTTGTGTCAATTCTAAAAATGTACAAACATTTCTTTCATACTTTAGACTATATACAGTGAAATTCATTTATAAATAAAATATTTTTATATATAATTCAGCTAATGTAAAAAACGAAGCAGGAATGAACTATATACATATCCTATATTGGATATTAACATCCAATAGTGTAAATCGCGGCAGCAGCTTCAGGTTGGTAATCCAAGGCATTGTTGTTTATCTTTACTTCCGGGGTTCTTCCCACTGGAGCCTCACTTTCGATTTCAAAATGGCGGCTGCGTGAAATCAGCGTATTGTTTGCCGGTGTAATCGTATTGTACGCTCCAGGGACCAGCCAAGACTGAGCACAAAATAATAGACAGTAAAAGATCACACCGGTTTGATCTTACGTGCGAAATTCAGTGATTCCTCTGCGTACCACTAGACGGAGCCTGCGTACCACTAGTGGTACGCGTACCACACTTTGAGAACCACTGATATAGATAATTGGATTAGACATCATTTTTATCTTTCCATTGAACATTTAAATATAAACCAACATTTAGATTACATTCGAACATTGATATAGGTTACATTTAACATCTGACTCAGTCTGTCTTGATAACAAATTGTTTAGACCAATTTTGTGCATGCCAGTTTAACTGATGCGGCAAAAAGATCTGACTCAAAAGTTGTTCACTAATTAGTTATTGCTGTTAGATTTGCCTTTTAACATTGTGGCAAGGGGGGCGTGGTTCAGCAAAGTCTGTAAAAGGGAGAGAGAGAAAGGAGACGAGCGGTGCATAAGTAGGTCAAGTGCAAATTACGAACACCTGTGGCATGGAGAGACCGGATATAAGCCGCTCTGGAAAGAGAACGGGAGAGAGAGAAGGACTGAGGACTCGTACAAGATCGCTGGGGAAAGAGTAATGTGAAATAACCTGCTGGAAAGAGGGACAGAGCCTGTTTGTGAACTACTGTGCTGTAGCGAGTCTACGGTGAATGCGCTGTGGGCACGACTTTTGTTTGTTGTTATTTTGAAGTTATCCTAATAAAAACGTATGAGTCCCAGTCACGCCGACCCTGTCTTCTTCCTTCCAACCTTGAACCTCATCACACTGGTGCCGAAACCCAGGAAGGAAGAAGATCGCCGCCGCCATCATGCAGTCTCTGTCGGGATCGCCATTTGCGGACGTCATCTAATCGCTCGCGAGTCTGCATCAGGAACACCATCAAGCCCTGCTGGGCTATGAAGACCTGAAATGCGCCATACTGCAGCGGGTTGGCCACCGCCCAGGGGGGTGGGGCTGACAACCAGCAACACCGCTGCAACTCCTGTTCCTCCGCTCTCTCCACGGCAATTTCTTGACCCACTTCCTGCCACTAGGGCGGCGGGGAGGCCTGGGCCGGCCTGTTAGCGTTGCAGGGACCCGGGTCATTTTATCGATCTGTGTCCAGTGATGGAGGTGGGGACACTGATCCAGGTCCTGGACGCTCCGCAGGCCGCCCCCGATCAAGCTGGCCTGTACCAGATACCTGTGAGTATTAAGGAAGGGTATTCAGGATGTAAACAAAGCTCCATTCATCAAAGCCTGATTCAACCAGAGGCATTGGACAAGAGCAGCATGGTTAAAGGACGGTGCATGCAGGGGGAGGTGGTGAACGACCCCTTAATGTCGGTGGCTATTTAATTTCGGGGTCAAAAGCATAATATAGACGTTGCGGTTAACCCGCACCTCCGACATTCGCTAATTTTAGGAACAAATTGGCCAGATTTTAGTGTCTTATTGGAGTATTTATGTGCGGATGTCTCTTTGAAGAAGGGGGAGCGGGGAAGGGGGGCGGTCGCTCAGCCAGGAGAAGCTGAGCCGGGACCAATGGGAGATGAGCGAGGGGAACGGAGCGCTCTTGAAAGGAGAATGGATGATTTTCCCCTGGAACAGTCCCAGGACGAAATGCTCAAAAATGCTTTTAAACAGGTCCGTACTATCGATGGGCAGCTTCTCCAACCAGATCGACCACTCTCATATCCTTATTTTGCTATTTTAAAAGAGAAGTTGTATCGAGTGATCCAAGACACTCAGTCAGAACAAGATACAACTCAATTGTTGATACCAAAAAGCCGTTGGGAAATGCTTTTTCAGGCGGCTCATTATAAACCGATGGCCGGGCATTTGGGACAATCAGCAACACTTAATCATCTAATGACCCAATTTTTCTGGCCAGGTATTCACGAGAACGTGCGCAGGTGGTGCACGTCTTGTCAGGAACGTCAGCTGGTGAATCCACCGGCCAATCCAAAAGCACCATTGTGTCCACTTCCTCTCATGCAGATCCCCTTCGAACGAATTGGCATGGACCTCATCGGTCCTTAAGAACTATCTGCACGGGGGCATCGCTTTGCATTAGTCCTGGTGGATTATGCAACGTGATACCCAGAGGCAGTGCCACTACGCAATATTTCCGCAGAAAGCGGAGCGGGCATGCTGTTTCAGTTAATCTCCCGGGTGGGAATCCCGAAAGAGATTCTCACTGATCAAGGCACGGCGTTCATGTCACAGACTATTCGCAAACTTTACAAATAATTGTGCATTACATCTATTCGCACCAGCGTTTATCACCCACAAACAGACGATTTAATCGCACGTTAAAAACCATGATTCGGAATCATGGGATAAGTGGCTGGAACCCCTCTTGTTCGCTGTGCGCGAGGTCCCCCAAGCCTCCACAGGGCTTTCCCCTTTCGAGCTTCTCTATGGGCGTCAACCCTGCGGGGTGTTAGATGTCCTTAGAGAGACTTTGGAGGAGGGATCTTCGAACAGTAAGAACGAAATTCAATATGTACTGGACCTGAGAATAAAACTCCACACTTTGGGGCAGCTCTCTATGGAGAATTTGTTACAGGCTCAGGACAAACAAAGCCGGCTATACAACAGGGGAACTAGACTACGTGAATTTGCACCGGGAGATAATAGTGCTTGTATTGCTCCCAACTTCTAGCTCTCAATTACTTGCGAAGTGGCAAGGACCCTTTGAGGTCACACGGTGAGTCTGGGATCTCAATTATGAGGTAATACGAACAGACAGTAACGGGGCACATCAGATTTACCATCTCAACCTCCTTAAACAGTGGAGGGAGGCGGAGTCAGTGATGCTGGCGACGGTGGTGAGCGGAGAGGAGGATCTCGGGCCAGAAGCGAACACAAAAAGGCAATCTCTCATGCTGACCCCAGGAGGAGATCACCTCTCACCCTCCCAGCTCACTGATGTGGCCAATTTTTGTGGCCAGAATTTGCCGATGTGTTCTTGTTCCTGCCTGGTTGAACGGACCTTATCCAGCACCACATTGAGACTGAGCTGGGCGTAGTAGTGCGCAGCCGGCCATATCGCTTGCCTGAACACAAAAAAAGGTAGTTCAGAGTGAATTAGAGCTAGACATGGGAGTAATAGAGGAATCCAGCAGTGATTGGGCGAGCCCGATAGTTTTGGTGACTAAAACGGACAGCTCGGTTCGGTTCTATGTGGATTATCGCAAGGTGAACGATGTATCAACGTTCGATGCATATCCAATGCCACGGGATGACGAATTGCTTGATTGGCTGGGTACTGCTCGATTTTATTCGACGCTGGATTTAAAGAAAGGGTATTGGCAGATCCCCTTGTCTCCTATATCCAAAGAAAAGACAGCTTTCACAATGCCGTTTGGATTACACCAATTTGTTACACTTCCTTTCGGGTTTTAGAGACTCTGGCCACCTTTCAGCGTCACATGGACAAAATTATCCGGCCGCATGCTGCATATGCCGCTACCTATCTGGATGATACAGCACATGCGGGCTATCCTGAGTTCGCTGAGAGGGGTTGGACTAACGGCCAATCCGAAAAAGTGTGCGGTTGGGCGTGTGGAAGTCAGGTATCCGGGCTTTCACTTGGGTCACGGACAGGTGCGTCCCCAAATTGATAAGACAGCAGCAGTTGCAACCTGTCCGAGACCAAGACCAAAAAGGAGGTGAGGCAGTTCCTGGGGCTGGCGGGATATTATAGAAGGTTTGTACCTCATTATTCAGACCTCACCAGCCTGCTGACTGACCTCACTAAAAAGGAAGCACCAGGTCTGGTCCAGTGGACGGAGCAGTACCAGCAGGCTTTCACCCAGATAAAGGCTTGCAGGCCGGATGGCTCCCTGACCTGAGTCGGGCAGTGGGGGTATGTGGCAAGGGGGGCGTGGTTCAGCGAAGTCTGTAACGGGAGAGGGAGAGAGAGAAAGGAGACGAGCGGTGAGTAAGTAGGTCAAGTGCAAATGACGAACACCTGTGTCTTGTTGCAGTAATTGGCGTGGAGAGACCGGATATAAGCCCTCTTCTTCCTTCCAACCTTGAACCTCATCACAAACATATCATGAAATAAAAATTGAAAAGTCACCACAAAATCAAAATGGACAATCCTTGTTTTTTATGGAATATTGCAGTATTTATTATAAAGTATTTATCCAATGCACATCATAATATTTGTTTAAAATTCATGTGCCTTGTAATCTTTGATCTAAATATGTTTCCCCTTCCTCTTGCAGTAACATCTCTTCTATTTTCTGATGATGTGTTTACTGTGAGGGAGGGATCAACCTGTCACTCACATGACATCACAGCTGTGGCCAGTCACAACCATCAAATCAATTCCCAATGGTCAAAATCAAGCCTTGCCCTACTTTTTTCATGTTCAAGAAGCCATTTCACTCGGATGTACGTCACAACAGGGAAGAAAAGACTTATCACAACTTCCGTTTCATGCTGCCTTTAAATTGAGCAGTCATCTGAGGTATGACCCATTACATATCCACTACAAAAATATCTCCAACCAAGTGAATTTAGAAGTGTACTGTTGTCTTGTCTGTTGTCCTATTGTCTTTATCCATCTTATCATATTCATTTATACACATCAGGTATATTACTAGTTATTTATTGACTATAATGTATATCATATTTTTTCATGATTTACACTTGCATCTGGACCTGTGATTTCACAACTCACCATCTGTTCAATCAGTGAGCTGCAGGGCCTCACCAGATTAGGACCGAGTGTAACCCCTCCGGTACTTACACCGCTCCGAGTTGGAGTGAGGTTTTCCCGGACAGCTGTACTTGCTGGCCTCCATTACTCAAGAAAATTTCTAGTCTTTTTGTTTGAACCCAGTCATAGATTATGAGAAACAATCTGGATTACCAAACATGACACCAATAGTGTTCACAAAGCTTTACTCATTACTCAGCAGCACATGCTATTTTCAGTGCAAGTTCTTATGTGCAAAGTGTGATTCATTACTGATCAATGGTTAGGCCTATATTCTTGCTATCCGACTATTCCTGTGATGCAGTCTCATGCCGTTTGCGCATGAGCTGCGCTAATTAAATGTGTGATGACACGATGACTGTCTGCCATCCTGAAGTGTGAGTACTTCACTGTTATTTTTATCTTTTGTTTTCATGTCTTCAAGTCCTACTTTTCA
The DNA here is from genome assembly GCF_965113295.1 of Leuciscus leuciscus. Classification (NCBI taxonomy): domain Eukaryota; kingdom Metazoa; phylum Chordata; class Actinopteri; order Cypriniformes; family Leuciscidae; genus Leuciscus; species Leuciscus leuciscus. Next base: position 27,483,661 of record NC_138729.1, read on the forward strand.
CATTTCTCCTTCATCGCTTGTCTCTTGCTCAAATCACAACGTTTTCTCACTCTAGACATGGATAGCACACAAAGGAGAGGTGCATCTAATAATAAAGTGATGGAAGTGTGGGGATGGAGTGAGAGAAAAGAAGAATGCCAATGGAAAATTTATGGAAAAATGGGACTGTCATCAATAATGAGTTGTTCTTGTTGATGGATGGTCTGATGGCTAGGTGATTCTGTGGATGAGTGCTGTAACGTACCTGAACATGTTCAGGTGAATTAGGTGATTGCCCAGCTAACAAATTTATGTTCTAAAAACGTTGTGGGAACAATGATTTGCAATTTTTCTAAAATGTTACAATGTCATTGTCCAGTTTTCTTGTTGTATTTAAAATGATACAATAATGTTACAACATTCTTAAAACATTTAGCCTATTCGTAATAGTCCAAAAAGGATAACATTAACATTATAAGGATGTTCAGAAAATTTTGTTTCAGAATGTTTTCTCTCAACGTTATGAGAACGTCCATCAAGTAAACAACATTATAAAAACGTTCCAAAATACGCTGGTCAGAACGTTTCTTACAACATCATGAGAACGCATGTTATAATGTAAGAACGTTCTATAAATTGTATTTAAATAACGTTTTATATTAGGCTTACATTTACATTTAGCCTTTGCAAAACATTAGTGAAAGTTGAAACGTTCCCTGTTACCTGGATTTTACGATCTGACAGTATCTGCGATAGGCTATATCAAAATGCTCAGGTGCTAAATTCATATAGGATAAATACAAGTGTATAATTGAAAAGAAAGATAAGTTTAAACAATAATGGAATATTCAGCAATTACTTAAATGTTTGTCGCGCTGACAGACTGCATACGTCTGCACACAGCGAACGTGGACACAATTGTAAATACGTTCGTCAAATCAGCTGTCAGAAAGGTGGAGGCAAGGGCAGGCATAAACGTAACAACGGCATAACAACAGTCGGTGGAATTTATATTTATTATGGTGAGGGCAGAAAATGTCGACCCTTCGCAAAAACAGCAGCATGATACAACGTCATTTTTGGAGAGCGAGGCGCGCATCAGAACGGAGTCAGTAGCTCGGCATCTGCTTCTCCGTTGACCGACGAGCTCTAAAACAGGAATATTAATATCAGCGCGAAGTGCGCCGCCACCGCCGACATATCTGTTTATCTGTGGACTGCATGCATTCATTACCGTGAAGTCGTCTCGGGGTTATAGTGAGCAGGCACTACCAGACTGCATTTGTGAATGGTTCTATGGGCCTGCTTTGAACGGATGTTTTGTTTTTTCTCTCTCTAACGTCGCAGTGAACTGCACCATGGATAGCGAAGCGCTTTCTCATCGTGCTCCGCGCGGAGGGTGAATGGGGATGAGGATGTTGTTTACAAAAAGCAGCCAGCCGTCAGCGCACTGATGGTCGGACTCCCCGAATATATACTTTTTTTTTCATCTAATCTTTTATGACACGTCTGGAAATGACTGTCACCTCCGTCTTTCCTCTATAAAGAGGGCAATGTCATCGTCAGCAGACCGGCGTGGATTTGTTGTTGTCTGATTTTACTACTTGTCCTCTGCAATTCGACTTCACGCCATTTATGTAAGTCAGTCTATTTTGCACCATTTTTTCTCTGTACATTGAAAGCGGATGTTTAAATCATACAAATTGTGACGAAATTCGACCTCAATTGGTATTGACTTGTGTGTGGAAATATAATTACAAACATGTAGGAAAGGCTAGCAATGCGATCTCCCACAGAGGAATTGACCAACCACCTAGGCTACCGTGTTTGTCAATATAGCCTATAAATATTTTTTTCGTTGACTACCTAATTCATGCGTTGTAGTATTTCTCAAGACAAAAAGCTTGTCCATGAAAACAGTTGTCAGTCAAATCAGCCGTGTATTTTGTTCGCTATTGCGACTGTTCGTAATTTTTAAAACGAAAAATATGTCATGGTTGACTTGTGCTTACACCGTCGATATTTCCTCCACAAAACCCGGCAGAGTCCCTAAACAATGTAAAAAGAGTAATGTGTAAAGGTAGCGGGTTTGTGATCATTTGAGCGTATAAAAGTGACGCGTCTGGAGGAGCGTCTTCAGGTAGAGTCAGAGTGCGCGCGAGAGTTTTAGAGTTCGCTACGTAGGAAACGAACCGTTAACGGGTGATTTATGAGGTATTCCATCAATTCTGTCATTATTTAAAAGCATACACGATGCATTTGTCTTTTTTTTTTTTTTTTTTTTTTTGTCATTCATAGACTTTGGTGACGAGTCGTGTAACCTGGTCTGTTGTACCGTCGAGTGTCTCTAGAAATATTCGCCTCACGTAACGTCTGCATAAACCGCGCGTGAAGGTGGCATCAGAATGCCAATGGCACGTGCGACAAGCTACAACTGCAGCCAATTTTATTACAGTCGTGACTCGTGATGTGATAGTAGATGGAGGCGTGGCTGCGCGTGAGCGTGTATGTCTGTGGCTTGAACCTGGTCGTCTCCGCATCTTGTGTATTCTTGTGTATTCCTGGTAAAGATTAATAGCACTAAGTTAGAATGACCAGCGGAGACATTATTCGCGGATTAAAAGCAAGAGAGGTGGGGTGAGCGAGGGGAAAGCCAGTTAGGCGAGGAGGTGTAGACTGGAGTAGCCTACACTGCAGACATGAGGAGACCAGCCCCACCTTGTCTGGGGGTTGTGGAAACGCTCACACAGGGCTTTTTTCGGGGGCCATTATCATATTATGAGACATTTTTACAATACAGGATAAAAATAATTCGATTATTTGACCTTCAACCAATCCTCCTCAATTAATCAAATAGTTGTAGCAATGTGTATTTCCCTTTTGGGAGTGATGCATCTAAATTAGTGATGGGTGTGTTCTCAAATTGGAGTTGGATATCAGTGTGTGTGTAGGCTATATATAAATATTGAGAGAGAGAGAGATGTGTCTACAACCTGTTTCAGATCAAACCCCCTTTGTTGGAATAGAGACAGACACTCACTGTATAAAATTAAGTGTTGCATTATAAGCCTGGCCTATAATTACATATTTTATCAATGTATCTACATTCTTTATGATGCGTACATTGCATAGCTATTAGTCATATATATGCAGAAACATTTACTTGCACATGCATTTTAATTTAATACATTTCAATGTGGGAGGGGCAATGAAACATTTAGCTGAATTAACTATTAGAAAATTAACTTATTATTACAATAAACAAATAGCCTACATTTTATTATAATTGTATTATATTAAATGTAAAATATTACATTCATCTATTTATTGTAATAATATCTTTCTCAAAAATTAGACCCTTTGCAGTACCACCACAGATCCTCTGGACTAAAATCTAGCAACTTCATTCAAATTCACAGCACAATAAGAGTGACTTCTAGTGGCTGGTAAGAGAATACCTACTGTCTCTCTATCTTCAGCTCCCATTAATTTGTTTTTGAAACTTGATGAAACAGCATATGACAACAGCATGTGGGATAGAGAGAGAGACATGAGAAAAGAGCAGAAAGGGTGAATAAGCATAATAAGATAATGAGCAGATAGTTTAAAAGACTGTGTAATTTGAAAATAAGAGAATGGTAGTGCAGTTGTGAACAAGGTAGAGAGAACATGAAATGATCTTAAGAGACTTGAGGATTTATCAGGATAGAAACCAAGGAGAATACATGTGAGTGTGTTGGACAGAAGGAGAGACTGTACAGTATGTTTGTGTGGCTCTGATTAGACTTTGACAGATGTTCCCCATGTAAAGCTCATTTTTCGGGTTGGGCTTTAGTCCTGTCTGTCTTTCTTTCTGGATGATCCAGGCTCAGGCTTTACACTGTAGATTTCCTGAAAGGACCGAATTGAATTTTAATGGCATGTTTGCATCTGAGCACCAGCATGATGTCTGTTTTAGGCTTAAATCAAATGAGATATTGGAAGGGTGGGTGAAGAAATAGTGATGAATAAAGATGAATGTTCGCTAATGTGAAGCAAGACAGAATTATTAAGGGAAAGCTGGGTTTGGTGTACATTAAAATGAACCCTTCAGGCACTGAGGCTTACTGTATGCTTGGCAGAGTAGCAATCCATGTATTTCACAGTGATGTTCTGTTAGTGAAGTGCTGTAGCATACTAATGTAAAATATAACTTGGTTAGTAAAGCGTAACACTTTAATGTAGCATTGTAAAGTAGTGCTCTCAGACAGAATGGTAGTTTTAAGGATTTTTTCTGACAGCAACTATATGTGGATTTTCATATGTACACGCACTTGCACATACACATCCAACTTCTATTAGGGTCCATTCACACAGAACACGTTTTTCCATTCAACTGCGCTACTTTTCCATTGTTTTTCATTGTAAACAAACGCTAGATGGACATCTTTAACTGTAGCACTCACGTCTTTTGCAGCGCCTCGCGGATGACATGGCATTTGTAAATGTGCCACTAAAGAAGTTCAGCTTTTTTTTTTCATTTATCCGACCTGCGTCTTGCGTTTTTAACAGCAAAAACGCATTCTGTGTGAACCGGCCCTTAGTCTGTCTTTGAAAGTATTGTAGATAAAAAGAGGAGCACTGGGTCTGGTGAGTGCAGAACATGTTTTGCTCAGGACTCCAGGCAGAAAATAAAAAAGAATGGAAGAGAAAGAACATGGAGGAGAGGCCAGCGTCATTGGGGACCCTCACAAGCAACATCAATGTTTCAGATTCAATAGAGCATAGCTTGTATACAGACTGAGGGAACAAGAGGGGGCATTAAATTTTCATGGTTTTAGTTAGATTTGTGGACCTGGTTTCTACTGAAGGAATTTAAAAGCAACAGAAGAATTACCACCACACAAGTTGTGTGTTCTAGGTACAAAATAGCTACTGCTACTTAAAAAGTCAAATATTTCACACTGTCTTCCACTTGGTTGCACAATATGTCATATCTGTTGCAGTGTAACACAGAAACACTTTCAGGTCAGAGAGTCCAATGCTTTTAGCAAGAAAGACAGAGGTTTTTGGGATAGTTGTGTATGTATGCATTAATGTGTTCTGCACTAAATAATTGGAGGATTTGCTTTACTGGAGGAGTATCATGTGGCTGGATCTGGCATCTGTCAGAAGTAGTGTTGCTGTGAACCGGGGGAGTCCTACACAACTGGGGCAGAGCAGGTTACCACTTTGCTTTATTTATGGTAGCGATTCCTATTCAGGAGTGCATGTAACTCAGGGGTACTTAAAAATTATGGTTTTGCCTTGTTAAACCTATATCAGAAAAAAAAAAATTATATTCATCTATAATTTAAGTGTTTCCGAAAAATAATAGCATGTATAATATGTGCAAGATCTAAACATTTGTGTGTAAGATATACTTTGAATATTTGTTCATAAATATTAAAATATTTGTTGCTTAAAAATGTAAAAAGTTAATATGTATTTTGCACTTTGTATACACACATATATAACGCGTATATTCACTTACCGGCCATTTTATTAGGTACACCTTGCTAGTATTGGGTTGGACCCCCTTTTGCCTGAATTCTTCATGGCATAGATTCAACAAGGTGCTGGAAACTTTCCTCATAGATTTTGGTCCATATTGATAGCATCACACAGTCGCTGCAGGTTTGTCGGCTGCACATCCATGATCAGAATCTTCTGTTCTACCGCATCACAAATTTGCTCTATTTGATTGAGATCTAGTGACTGTGGAGGCCATTTGAGTATAGTGAACTCATTGTCATGTTCAAGAAACTAGTTTGAGATGATTGAGCTTTGTGACATGGCGCATTATCCTGCTGGAAGTTGCCATCAGACGATGGGTACACTGTGGTCATAAAGGGATAGACATGCATGGTCAGCAACAATACTCAGGTAGGCTGTGGCATTTAAGCAATTGGTACTAAGGTGATACAAGGCAGGATGGATCCATGCTTTCATGATGTTTATGCCAAATTCTGACCCTACCATCTGAATGTCGCAGCATAAAACAAGACTCATCAGGCCAGGCAGCGTTTTTCCAATCTTCTATTGTCCAATTTTGGTGAGCCTAGCAGTAAAAATATTGTTGCTTCTCTCATCACAGCACCCACGTCCTTGTCCTCATCTTACCTCTGTACACACATGCATACACAGACGAGCAGTCTTTTGTTCACTTATATACTCAGCACATGAAACAGATGTGCAAGAATACACATGCACTTACACCATATACAAAGCAATACTCAAAACAAAGTCTTCCCTAGGGATGAGCATGTGAAGGGGTTCATTACTCCACCGTCTGCCCCTAGCATGTGTGAGTGTACCGTGTGTTTTTGTGTGTCCGTGTGTCACACACACACACACACACACACACACACACACACACACACACACACACACACACACACACACACACACACACACACACACACACACACACACACACACATATATATATATAGGCTATAGGCATGTACCAAAACAGTACCATCATGTTGGGGCTCCTTCCCAAAACACACACCGTTGTTTAAAAGCCAAATCTTTCTTTTTGTGTAGAAGGCCCCATTAATGTGATATTTAAGGGTTTCTGGTATGGTACACGCGAACACACACAGATGTTACTATGTAAGATTGTTTCCTTTTTCCATTTTCTTGTCTTCACAATTCTGCTTTATGCTTCACGTGTTTGCATAAGTGCGTTTGCATATGTATCAACATGCATGTGTATGTAGCGTGTCACCTTGATTGCTGCAGATTACAGTGAGAATCATGAAGCCAAGGGCAAACTAGGAGAAAAAGAGAGAGAACAAGGGAAAGAGTGAAGCGAGGAGGAGGGGGAGAGGAGGTCAGTGAGTGCTTCCGTGAATAAAGTGAGAGTGAGTGAAAATTGGATGCAGAAAACAAGAGAAGAACAGAGTGAAACAGCAGTTGAAGGGAGGAGTGAATCGAGACAAGGAAATATATTTTGTCAGCTTGCAGAATAAGGCAAATACTGGTAGTCCCTGGTGATGGTGCACTTTGTTTCGACAAAACACACTTGGACACGTTCAGATGAGTGCTGCGTGTAAGGAAGCGGTTGCTCCTCCACAGTTCCTCACTAATTGGCAATCTGCTGCAGTGCTCAGTGTGTGTTTGCTTGTGTGTATGGGTGTTTTCCAGACGGTGCAATCAGACACAGCTACCCTCTCTATGGAGCGTTACTCTGCTGGACAGACGGACTGCAGTTTGTGTGCCATGGTATTTGGTTTTATCCTCCCGGAGATGCAGAATAGTTCCTTGCGTTTTATGTGTGAGATAGCAATTTGGATAGAGAGATGGAGAGAAAACAGGATATTTTTAGTCCAGACTCCATTAAATATTCATCGGAGTGTGTTGTTGGTCTTTGGGGAGGGTACTGTATGTGTATTTGTGTGCGGGTCAAGTTGTGCCTAAATTGTGGGGATCAAATGTCCCCACAATTATAGTAAAAAGTGATGTCACTTGCGTTGTGGAGAGCTGCCAACATTTCCCATGAGGACAATGGCTTAATAAATGTATGACTTTTTGAAAATCTAATAATGCACGTGTTGCATTAATCTAAGGTGTTGCATTAACTGACATACTAGGGCTGCATTTAAGTCCTCTTTTTTATGCCCTTCCTTCGCTAACTTCCCTCTGTTTTGTTCACTCGAATGTCTGCAATGGGTTTAAATGGAACACCCTAAGCCCTTGATCACTGAATCTGCTATGGAGCCATGCTGTTTAATCTCAGTATAACTCTTCTAAACTGCATGATTGACCTAACTTAACTAACAGGTGTAAACTACTTTTCCCTCCATCGTTTGAATCGTGTAAGGTTTGTTGGTAAATTAAGTTGTGACGTCACAGTCATGTTGCATTGTGGTCTATGGATCTGCCTGAAGTGTACATTCGAGTAGACTTGCTACCTCTGTCAAAATTGAGGGGTCAAGGGGCTATAGAGGTAAACTTTACAAAGTTGAAGGCAGTTCAAAATGGTGGTGGGGATTCCCCCAAGGGGAAGTGCTTAGGGAAGTTTGTGAGTGCATGTCTAAAAGTGGAGTTAAATGCAGCCTAGAGCAGAGTTTCCCACGTGGGGATAAGCGAACTCCTGAGGGTTCATGAAGGATCTGCCACAGGTTTCAGAGTGAAGCATAATTCAGGGCGGATCCCATAATGCCTCTCATAAACAAAATCCAAATGTCAGTTTATGGAGATATAGGGGGCAAGAAGAGAAAGGGAGGGGAGAGATGATATATTAGCATAGCATGTTAGCATTATACACAAGGACATGATCAAAGCAGGTTAGTGTGTCACCATGAACAAACAGAGCGTACACATGCACAGAAGGCCACAGCACCAAGCCAATGACTGAGAAGGGTCCGTTTGCAGAACTATAAGCAATGCCCCTACGAGTTACACCTATTACTACTAGTTACGCCTTCCGCAAAGAAAAAAACATGGATGTCATTTACGGAAATAGTAAGGCTGAATTATATTGATTTCAGATATTACGAAGAATGAAATAATAGCTATTAGTGAAAAATGCAATACATTATACAATCAAATGCATATTATGTGGTAATTAGTTACAAAACCTAACCCTGACCCTATTCGTACCCCTTTAATAAAAATTGTAATTACTATACCAAGTATAAATGTTTGACTTTTACAGAAAAATACAGTACAATGCTATAGTAAAAACATGTTAATTGGTTAACAGTTAGTGACCTTACTATACACAGTGAAAAACTGTAAATAGTTTTTTCAGTAAAAATTACATGTAATGTGATGTAAACGTGAAATGTATGGGTTTTGCAAGTAAAAACTATGATTTACCATATAACTTATGGGTCCTGCGGTAGGCTAAATTATTTACGACAGCGGTAATGGACAATTCTGCTTCCAACCTGTAGGGGGACCGAAGAGGAAAAAAGCTTTAAAGGACAAGTTCGGTATTTTACACTTAAAGCCCTGTTTTCAGATCGTTTCTGATGAAATGCAATGGTTAAGATTGAAATTTGGACAAATGCTGTTGGCCCGAGAATTTTCGGTTTCTGTGGTAGCACCCCCCCACCTCCACAATGGTTGCATAGGTGCACTGGAATAATCCTTCCTAAAACGCATTAAACTTTCGTTTACAAAGACGTGAAACTCACCGAGTGGTCAGGGGTGTTCACTGATATGCTCACACAAAAATCGCTGCAAAAGATGCTTTCCAACAGGTTTTATCGTAGTTTTTGTCCAACTCCATTGACTTGTATTGGATGAAAAACTACGATAAAACCTGTTGGAAAGCATCTTTTGCAGCGATTTTTGTGTGAGCATATCAGTGAACACCCCTGACCACTCGGTGAGTTACCACAGAAACCGAAAATTCTCGGGCCAACAGCATTTGTCCAAATTTCAATCTTAACCATTGCATTTCATCAGAAACGATCTGAAAACAGGGCTTTAAGTGTAAAATACCGAACTTGTCCTTTAAGTTAGTATGTGTTGTTGTAGTGTTGAGCACTGTTTGTCTCGATTATAGTATCTGAATAGGGTTTATCTGTAGTCCCACAAAACACACTCTAATGCACACAGGTGCTGCGCTGTATATGTACCACCTGATTTCCCTGTGGGTGACACTCCCAGCATGTGTGTGTCCTTGCTTGCATCTATCATTTATCTTGCCTTTGACTCCATCCCGTGACAGTTCTGTCTGGTTGAGTTGCTGAGTGTGTTTTAATAACAGGTTGAGTGTGTTTGATAAAGTAAAGCGATGCGAGCATGCACACACGCAGATTGGAGTCCTACAGTGTGAGCATTGAGATGGAGACAGACAGAGAAGGGATGTGGACGGCAGTAGACAGTGTTGCTAGGAGACCGCACACAGTGACTGGTGTGAGAGACATGGTTTCACATCCCTCCCCCATCCCTACAATACACTTCCTTTTCTCTCCGCCTGTTTTTTCATTCTCGTTTCTTGTGTTCATTGTCTCCATATTCCCCTCCATTCATCTTTCCGCACTTGTCCTCCTGTCTGTCTGCTCTGATCTATCTATCTGTTCATATCTGTCTTGCCTCTCTCTCTCTCTCTCTCTCTCTCTCTCTCTCTCTCTCTCTCTCTCTCTCTCTCTCTCTCTCTCTCTCTCTCTCTCTCTCTCTCGAGGTTCCTTTCGTCTTTCTAAGCACTTCCTGCCAGACTCTTTAACCTTCCCCAACCTCTCAAATGTGGTCTCCTCCCTCCTTCCTCTTTTTCTCCACCTTTCTATCTACTCCCCCCATTTCTCTCTCTATATATCAAATTCATCTCTGTCTGTGTCTTTCATTCACACTGTCGCACGAGAGCGCTCTGAGCTTCTGAAGTGACAGGAGAGCAGTCGCCAAAGCGACAGCTGGCCGGTCACCATGACAACAGCCAGGTGCAGGGTATAGGGATAGCACAATAAATGAGGGATGGGTTATGTGACTTCAGTTCACACACACATGCACGCATAGATTTTGGGAAGATCTGCAAAATCTGCAGTTCAAATAAAAGACTAAATTACATACATACACATTTGTCTGTGTTTTTTGTATTACTTTGTGTATTGTCATGTGGTTGGTTGTTTATGCAGTGGATGTATTGCTGTGTGTGTGTGTGTGTGTGTGTGTGTGTGTGTGTGTGTGTGTGTGTGTGTGTGTGTGTGTGTGTGTGTGTGTGTGTGTGTGTGTGTGTGTGTGTGTGTGTGTGTGTGTGTGTGTGTGTGTGTGTGTGTGTGTGTGTGTGTGTGTGATGTGTGCAAATGCCATCTGTTCCTGAGCTTTAATGATCTGTATTACTGACCTTATGACCCACACATCTATATAAAGCGTGTGTATGTCTTAACTGGATGTTGCACCTGTAATGAGCTGCTTGAAACAATGTTATGTGCTTAAATATGTGTGTGGACAACATTTATATACAGTGCATATAAATATATCACTCATTTAAGTAAATTTGTAACATTGATCATATAGCAGACACATCATGTGGCAGACACATGACACAATATTTGTCTTCCATTTAAGCCCAAGATGCTCTATGGATCATTCTCAAATCATGATGGAGAACATGATCATCAGCTTTTACACAAACTGCTTGAGTGCTGCTGTCATTAAAACAGAAATTACGATTTTTCAATCTTATCTTATCATTTCAATCTTTATCTATTTAACTCTTTATTAAATTGTTATGCTGATTGGAGAAGCCGGCATATGTCATGTAGTGAGAGTGAAGTCTGTAACTTCACCTGAATATCAAGTTAGGACATTTGAATATTTTTGACAAGGTAAAAAAAAACATGCATGGATGAATCATCCACCATATGATCAATAACATACATTAAAAAAATATATAAATAGATATAGCCTAGATACTGTGGGGTGAATATTCATTTCATGCTGACTAAAAATAAATGTAAATAAAAATACCAAATGGAAGGATTTTCATTAGTGTTCATTTGATGCTTGATGTATATACTAAAGTTACATTTTTTTAAAGTTATAAAATATAAATGTATAAATGCAGATGGGATTGGCCTCTATAACATGTCTAACTAATTATGTTGTCATAACATAAAATATGCTTCAATAAATCAGTAAATGTGTCTTAAGTGATGCTCAATTCAGTATTTATACTGAAGCCCACCTTTGTGATCAGTATGTTGTATCAGTTACAGTATTAGACTCTGTCGCTTTCTGTGCACTTTCAAAATTGTATCTGTGATTCTGTATTTGTAAGTCTCTGTTTTTGGTAAAGTAACAGTATCTGTGATTTCTCAGGCTCTGTGTGATGTATAGTGTTATATGTTGTGGAGATTGTATTTACAATCTGATTATTGTAGCATCAGTTCTGTTGTTGGATTTGGAGGGAAAAACTTTGAGGGGAGCATGTTCGTGTAATCCTGCCAGGAAAAACAATATCCACACTTCCTCAACTCTCTTGATATCTGTCTGTCTTACCATAGTTATAGCCTAGGGGAGCCTTCATTGATTCCCATTTTCAAGTGTCTCACAAACCTGCCTAACTCCCTCCATAGCTCTCATGTGTGTTACACGAACATGCGTACTAATCAATACGTGATATGATTATGTATGACAGTTCCTGTGTTGGGTACGCTGCCAGAAGCTGGTGTCTGGTTATACATCTCGTTTGCAGCAGGTCATAACAGCAAAAGTGTGTTCTACTAAGTATTGAAGATGCTAGCCTTGAAGGGGTTGAATAATTTTGAGACCGCAGAAGTCATTAAAAGTTGCATTTTCAGTTGAATTTGGGGAACCACTTGAAACATTTGTTGTGTTAGGCTATTTGACTGACTTTTGTTTGATTTGTTCATTGCAAACAGCTGAAAGTCTGTATATTTTGTCATTAAACTTGATTTGCAATGGGGGTTGAATAATTTCGATTACAACTGTATGTTGTTAGTCGATGATTTCTACCTAAAGGGACACATTAATAAAGCACAGAAATAATGTTAACAAGTACGGGCAGATGGGAGTATATGATGCCTCCTGAAATGGATGGATTGATTTTCTTCAGAATGGTCTAGACTGAGCTTAAGGTTCTGAGGTTACAGATGCAGATGAGATGTGGACCATAATATAAAGAACTGAGTCATCAGCATAGCAGTGAGTAGAAAACCTGTCTATTGAGAAATCTGGTTTGGAAGCAGAAAAGGAGTCAAAACATTAATCTCTGTGTTATTCAGGTTGTGAGCATGTAGAGCCTCTCCAGCTGACTTGGTAGTTAATGTTATTCAGGTAAAACCTAAAACAGTGGTCAAGAAATAGCAGTCTGGTGATCATAAGTGTGTTATTCACAGTTTTAAAATCTCCATAAGAATTAGAATATGCTCTCATCTGAGACAGTCATCATCAGCGGGGTGGATGACTGGACCATGCAGTGGGTAGTGTCAGTGTTGGTGGAGTTGCAAATGATGACCACTTTCAAAATGTTTCACTCTGCCTCTGTGTTTGTTTCAGCAGTGAGTGTGGAGGCATTAGGACGCGGAGGAGGATGGAGAAGATGAGAAGGTGGAAAACGGGCATACGTTAGAGACTAAACTGTTCATTCATGTGTTTGCTGATTTGTGGTGACAGAATTTTTGGGGGGGAGGAATATGGTGATAGGTGTGCTATGTATACTGAGGTCTTCTGAGGAAATGATTCAGGGGTTGACGCATTTAAACATGAACAACATCATTTGAAAAAACTAGATGCCCTTTTTTCACAGTGCCTTTCATTTTATTACCAGTTGTGGCTATTAAACACAACATTACACTTTATATGCACTACCTTCTGACTTTTTTGGCATATTTGGACCGAAGTAGGAAATAAAGACTTAAAGGTACAATATGTAAGATATTTGCATTAAAATATCCACACACACAAAAAAACACTAGAACAATGTTGTATATTTGGTGACCTGTATACTAACATTATTCCAAATGTTTACAACAATGTGTAAATCCAGAGAAATTCACAATTTTAACCAGTTTAATTCCACGCTCCGTCACTGCGTCGTCAAACTGTATCTTTATTTTTTTGAATAAGCGACCTCTAGCAGTGAAACTTACATGCTGTGCCTTACATTTTCTATTTGTGTAATTGTAGATATATATTTTGTTGTTTTGAACCAGGTCAAATATGTTACTACCAGGGCCACAGTAAGCAATTATTGGGCCTGGTAAAAAACCTTCGCTTTCCACCCCCCTCCGCAATCCAGTCTAGGCGATGGATGGATGGATGGATGGATGGATATATAGATAGATAATATTAACATGTAGATACTAAAGGAAGATGAGAACTTTTGGTGCCTGCTGAAAAAATAAAATAAAAATAATGGATGGATAGATAATTGATCCATGTGTTGTTCAGTTGGTGAGCGTTTAGACTGAACAGAGTGAGCCTCTCCAGCTGACTTGTAATAGTTCCCATTATTCAGGTAGAACATTAAAAAAACAATGTTCCGGGCTCATGACAAAAGGCCCTTTTCAACAGCCCTGGTTACTACTACTAGTATTTGCTTCTCTTAAATTTTCTTCTCTGATGCATGTTGTGGTCTTCTGTTGAGTCCTATAAAGATCCATGAAGTGGTTTTGAGAACAGCAGAACAACTGTACATGGAGAAGAGAGCATTAAGTGTTTATTAAAAGGTGGAGTTTGGGTTAGCTGAGGACTTATTTTAGAGGAAGTCCATGAAGGTTAGCACTTTCCAAACTTGCAGCCATTCTTTCCTTCCTTAAAGGGATACTCCACCGAAAAATGAAAATTCTGTCATCATATACTCACCCTCATGTTGTTTCAAATCTGTATGAATTTCTTTCTTCTGCTGAACAGAAAGGAATATATCTAGAAGAATGTCAGTAACCAGACAGTTTTAGATACCATTGACTTCCATAGTATATTTTTTTCCTACTATGGAAGTCAATGGTATCTAAAACTGTCTGGTTACTCACATTCTTCTAGATCTCTTCCTTTCTGTTCAGCAGAAGAAAGAAATTCATACAGGTTTGAAACAACATGAGGGTGAGTATATGATGACAGAATTTTCATTTTTCGGTGGAGTATCCCTTTAACAGATTTCTGCAGATAATTTTCTTGTCTTTTTCTTGAGTCCCACAGATTTAGTCTCTATTTTTGTACAGTTCTTTGTGTTTGTAGAGAACACAATAAAGTAGACATCTGAAACAGCTGAAAGGTAACTGAAAAAAAGAGATCTGTCCTTGTATTTTTTTATTCAATTGAAGCATCACCATACTGATGTAGCTGAACTGTTAAAGCCACATATAGAAATATAAAAACCCAGGGGCCTCATGTATAAAACTTTCCACAGATTACATCCTAAAAGTGTATGTATACACAAAAGCTAGATTTTGCATATGCACAGAAGTTTTCAGATTTATTAATCCATGCGTACACCAGAACCTGCACAAAATTCCCTTTATAAAACTCAAACTCAAAATCAGCTGAAGATATATATATATATATATGGAGCTTACATCGCCTAGTTTTACTATGCATAACGTCATCTGCATATGTAATTCCATATGCATATTCCTATCCACGTGATACCATGTTTTACGGTATAAGACGTTAAGAAAATATGAAATTCGGACTATAAATGCAATTTTCACCTTACATTGCTAAAAATCATTCGGTACCCTTGTCTTGTTTATTCAAACTTGTGCAATCTTACCGTTTCCTTCAAATTCTATCCTTCAAATGCACTTCAGAATCTGGTCTAACATATTCGGATGCAAGGAAGGTCTTTAGGATTGCTAGAAACTTCCAGGAGCAGGATTGGACACCCCTGTTAAGAAGTTTGGCTCACTCTTAACACAGATAAATTGTTGGCATAGGAATGATGAAATCAGCTGTTTATCTAACATTTTTAATGGCAGGATTGTATGAAAATGTACCGAATATGTAGCCTGGCTCCGCCCTCCTATGCACTTCCGCTCAATTTTGGGGTTTTCTTTGGCCAAATTTTTCCCGGTCCAGTCAGCGAACAGAGGGAGTGGCTGAGAACGATGACGTTGAGGTTGTGCGCTAGTTTGAGTTGTAGGGTTACGTCACGACCAAACGTTAGCGATTGGTTATGGCAGATCCAGAGTGGCTCTGGGCAGATTCAATAGTTTTAAACTTTAACAGAGTACCTGCCTTCAAGGAAGTTAACGCTTGTCAATGGAGAGTGGCCAGACTCTCTGTACAAATGAAATGTACGAGAGTCTGGTAGGACCAGGCTACCGAATATGTACATGCATTGTATGAATATGTCAGGAATCAGGATCTCCATCCATCGGTCCATTTCTCAGTCAAGCATCAGTAAATGTGTCTCAGTTGATGCAGATAAACTGCCGTGTATAAAAGTTTGAGTCAGTATAAGCTGTATTCATCTATGACACTCTGTATTGCTCCATATTCGTCTCTAGCTCCCCTCTACTGTAAGATCTGACCCAGTTTACTATGAAGTTTAACTTGCAGGCATGGGTTTAATGAGTAATTATATAAATTCATTTATTTTTCATTCATAGCTTCCTTGAGTTAGGCAAAGACTGGAAATAAAACTGCCCGTGTGATCCAAATAAATTACATCTGCTTGCGTGATTGCATGTGTGTTTGGTCATGTTTGACTTTATGAACTGGTTAGTGATGCATGACTGCATAAGTGGGTGCCTGGATGCTCATGAGTCATGAATTATTATTGTGTATGTGTGTGTATTAAGTGTGTTTGTTGTCTTTAGGACACTAAAACTGTGTGAAAACATTGGAGTCCAGCTATATTCCTGTTACATAGCAATACTGCTGATGCGCTGGACGTACACGTATCTGCACATTCAGCAACATACTCAGCTAACCCACTCACCTTCTTCTCGTCATTGCTCTCTATCTCTCTCTCAGTCCCTATCTCTCCTCCTCTACCGCGCTTTCCCTTTTTCACTGTCCTGGAAAAACACTGGAAAAGCACAGCAGTTGACAGCTGTATCCTTTTTAGCCAATCAGAGCTCTCTCTCGTACTACCCGGCACTCAAACTCAGAGCACTCTGTACAATATCTGCCCCACAACAAGCAGCTCGAACACACTCATTCTCTCTCTCTTCTTCTCAAGCTAGCTTGCTCTTCTCTACTGCCAGAATGCCTGTGTACTACATGTGACAGGCTGCATTACAGACCACAGATTTACACAGGCACAGCCGGGGCAGCCCTGGAGCCTGCAGCCAACTGAGCCTCTCATTCTTACTCAGATCATCTTCCTCTGATCTTACTCAGATCATCTTCCTCTAAAGGCCCCACATGCCCTTTACAGTCCACTGTGATAAAGATGAAGATGAAAGTGCAGTGGTGATGACAAAAAAGTGGTGACACTATTTGTGTGGTCATCAACACAGGGTTTTTTCAGATTTTCAGTCGTGCCATTCTCTATGTATTTACCATCCTTACAACGCGCTGGATGCTTCACTGGAAGTCGAAAAGTAACTCACTCCCGCTAAATGTTTACTCTTTGAATTCTTGCACCCGGGAACAATACAAGTCGACACCATTATGACAAAAAATTTTGCTAAGAAGTATTTCCTACTAAAGCAAGGTGGTATTTGACTCTTGTCAAGCGTATCCATAGCGGACTGGTGGGTGTGGCCTTGGATGGCAACATGCCCAGTGCATTATGGGTGTTGACGTTTTCCTACCTATTTAGCAAAAGGGATGACAAGTCTTTTTTTATCTGTTTTCTGTAGTCAGGTAGCACGGATTTCAAAATTGTTTCAAAATTCTACTGTACAGGCAGCCATGTTTTATTGAAAGCCCATTTTGCCTGAGGTACCCCTTTAACCAAGTGCCTGCATTTCCCTCTTTTACAGGTAACTGGGACGGGGGAAAGCTTTAAAATACCTTCCCCTGCTCCTGATTGGTTCTCTATACCATGAGCTCTGGCTCCGCCCAGGATGTGGCGGTGGAGAATTTCCTGCGTGACATAGAGAGGCGGGGCCAGTGGCTGCACTGCGCTGTTATTGGCTGTGAGGAGGAGCATCCACGTGGCAACATGAACCTGCTGTACCGCAAAAGTCGACTGGACTGGAGACACAGAGATCAGGAGGGCAAGAAAAGGTAAAAGAGAGAGACAATAATCAGAAAGAAAGAAATCTGTGAGCCTGCTGTAGGAGAATAAAGGAATATGTGAGGAGAGAGAAAGATAGAGGGGGGTTACAGAGATGCTTTGCAGTGCTTAAATGAAAGTTAAAGAAGGGGGTGAGAGGAAGATTAGTAAAATCCTTACTTGATAAAGAAGGTGAGAAAAAGGTGAAACGGAAGGAGGAGCGTATAGAATGAAAAAGATTAGAAGAAGAGAGAGAGAGAAGGAAATGGAGGAATATGACACGATTAAGAGAAGTCTTAACTCTGAAATAGAGACATTTGTCTTTCATATTTTATGCAAAGCACCCAAATCTTCCTTTCGTCTGAGAGATGGAGGGAGAGAGCAGGATATATTCAACACAATCTGCCCCTCTGGTGTCTCAGTGGATCAGCAGCTGGAAATTTTGAAAACAGACTTTTTGTTTAATTATCTTACAAATAAATATAAATAACTATCAATTTATTCCATTTTTTTTTTTTTTTTTTTTTTTTTTTGCTTTTAACTAGTTAACTTGAAATTATAAAAAGTTGTTTTTGTATATTTTTTTTAATTATTTTTTAATTGTTTATATGTAGCAACAGGTGAATCATGCACTGATTTTACAATTCTGGTCAATAATAATTTTTATCTTATGGATGATAACCAAGAAATTGTTGGTATTAAATATCTGTATTTTATCTAAATAAATTAAAATAAAAGACTAAAAAATAAAATCACTTCTTGTAAATGTGACAAGTGAATTTAGGCATCACAAAATAATGCATGAAAAATGGATGTTCATTTTGAGATTTATACACAAGATTACATTTAACAGCATTATTAAATGTATTAGTGTTTGTAAAGATTAACTTTAAGTTAGCATTAGATGATCACAAAGATGAACAATAAAATATACAATATCGACCGAGACTGATAACCTAAAACTGATATTAACTGGTAGTAATATCATGCATCCCACAAAATAAAAACACTCCTTTTTGTTTTGTAAATGTGTGTACCTACTTAACCATATTTTGGGGACAAATTTGTACCCAGAAGTGAGTAAAATTAAAGTTAAAGTGTGTGTGTCGTGTCAGCTGTGATTTCCTGTCCTAAATCCACATTTCTTCTTTAAGACACATTCAGTTTCATATGTAAGTCTGTATATTACCATATTCTGCAATGCTTTGTTTACATCTTCAACTGTGTTCTTTTGAGTGCTTTGTTCCATCTTTAATTCCTTTTAGCTGGGCCGGATTGATTGCAGCCTTAACGCCTCTTTGAGTTCCTCTTTCTCCATCTCTGTGTTTCTGGATGAAGAGGAGAATGCATTTAGATGATTGTCTCTGACACCTGTGCAAATGGACATCAAAGCGCTTTTCATCCGCTCTGTGTTCTACATTCATGACACACGCAGAACCCACAACACATCCTGAGCTTAGACAAACACGCCTGCTTTTATTATAAACTGCTCACACATGCAGACAGACATGTGCTGTCACATCAAACATGCTTTGATACATGCACAGTATCTTCAAGTAGTGATCTCGATCTTCTTCCAGCTCTTTCTCTCCCCTTTACAGACGTAAAGAGATACACAAGAGGTCACCCACGCATGCTCGCTTTCTGTCTGGAGGATCTGTCCACTTCCTCTCTCTCGTCCTCCCACTCAATCCCTCCATCCTCCTCCTCTCTGCTGCTGAATGCAGATGATTCTCATTCATTTATCAATCTCTTCCTGTTCCCCCTCTGCTTTTCTCGCATCTTGCTGTCAGTCTTTGCATTTGAGGGGCAGCAAATGAATGAATGAATCAAGTGAATCATTTAGGATGTTAGTAAACTGATTCTGCACTCTAATACAAAGAGAAAGCCATGTAAGAGCCACATGTTGTGCAGCCTTAAGCAAAACAACAGAAATAGAGCAGACATAAATCGCTTCAGTTCCCCGTACCTTTGAGCTTTCACTCTGCCATGTGAAGCATCGCGTCAAATAAAAGCAAACAACCCAAAATCCTCAGATATGAGAGAAAACCTCATGTGACTGTCAGTCTGTTCGCTCTCATATCAGATTTTAACGTTCCGATATTTTTGGCACAAATGTGTTACAAACCATAGCATTTATTTTGTACAGTGATTAGCATAAAACTTTAGTATACACTACCGTTCAAAAGTTTGGGGTCAGTCATTTTGAAAAAAATCATTTAATACTTTTATTCAGCAAAGACGCATTAAATTGAAAAAAAGTGACAGTAACGTTGTTACAAAAGATTTCAAATAAATGTTGTTCTTTTGAACTTTCTATTCCTCAAAGAATCCTGAAAAAAAGGTTTTAAACATTGATAATAATAAGAAATATATATTGAGCGCCAAATCAGCATATTAAAATGATTTCTGAATGATCATGTGACACTGAAGACTAGAGTAATGATGTTGAAAATTCTGCTTTGCCATCACAAGAATAAATTACATTTTAAAATATATTCAAATAGAAAATGGTTATAAATTGTAATAATATTTCACAGTATAACTGTTTTTAATGTATTTTTGATCAAATAAATGCAGCCTTGGTGAGCATAAGAGATCTCTTTCGAAAACATTTTTAAAATCTTACCGATCCCAAACTTTTGAACGGTAGTGTACAATATTTTGTTTCAGTCACCAATTTGTTGTGGACAAGCGACATTCCTGGAGTGCTGATATTTAGCACTGGGACGTTTCACTCATTGTATCACCAACCAGAACTGACACATATGTAGTTGATACACCGATCAAGTGTGGAATACTGGCTTTTTGAGTTTGAGTTTGGAAAACATCCAAAATTAAACATCACACAATGAGAGAAAATAATTCAGTCCAGTGGTTTGTTCTGAATATATTACTGTGGTGTGTGCAGCTGAAACTGTGTGTCTGTCTTTCATGGATTTTATGATGGGATGATTAAACCCATTCTGGTCTTTTTGTCCAGATTATACCTGGAAGTCTCCATTGCCAACTCATATGCCGTGTCCCCTGCCTGCACATCATATCCTGTGGTGCTGTTCTTTTCTTTTCGTGTGTGTCACACTCTACTAGCTCAGCATCTTCTCTGCCTTCTGCCTGACAACAGAGACTCACACACACATGAACACACACACACACACACACACACACACACACACATTGCAGAACAGTGTATTGATGAGTCGCCTCCATCTGGACTTTGTGCACATCAACCTTCATAAAGGTCAGAGCAGGGGGACACGGTGGACTCTGGACAATGTTTACACATCTTAAAAGTTGACTGGAGGAAGTTCATGAATTTCTAATATAACAGTTGAGCATTGGAAGAAAAAATATGCTCACAAAAGAGATTTATTTAATAGCTGTAATTATTTGAGATTGAATAGAGACTTTCCTTGTTTATTTTTTTATTTTTTTTTTATTTCTCATCAAATGCTTGAAAAGACCAAATTGTCTACTGTATGCTTTAATTCTATCCACATTATTTATATTGCTCTATATTTTTGCTGTAAGAATTGTCTCATATCGGTTCTCATTTTTCATTCAAAGAACATCTAGAAAACACTTGAAACTTAGCTTAAACTCCATTAAGTCTTGAGATATAAAAATAGCAATATCAGTTTCTTCTGGGTGGTTATGTTACAAGGAAAAAACATCTCTATCTCTAAATATCTCCAAATAATCTAACTCACCCCATCACCAGAAAACAGCATTAGTGATTCATTTCTCTTTAAGTGTGTGTGTGTGTGTGTGTGTGTGTGTGTGTGTGTGTGTGTGTGTGTGTGTGTGTGTGTGTGTGTGTGTGTGTGTGTGTGTGTGTGTGTGTGTGTGTGTGTGTGTGTGTGTGTGTGTGTGTGTGTGTGTGTGTGTGTGTGTGTACATGCATGCACATATGCCAGTGTGTGCTCTGTGTTTGTGTGTTTAGAGAAAAAAAATCAGCAAACAATAAACAAATGACCGGCTAGTTGCCTTGGAAACAGGGAGAGCATACTAGTAGATTCAGGAGAATAAGAGAAGATGCAGAGAGAGGGATGAAAGGAAAGACAGGGCCCGTGGACAAAGTCTTTTTTGTGTTGGGGAAGAGAGCAAAAGATCAGCTGATTAAACAATGCTTGCAAACATGTCATGAGGAAATATTAAAGGAATAGGGCAACCATTTTTATATGAACTGTCCCTAAGAAAACAGGATATAAGGTCGCAATGAAACAGAGTCCTGCATACAGTACGTCACCAGAGAGAAGTGTGTTGTTAAACCGGAAGGTCCTGTTAAGACTTCTGTTTTTAAATAAATAGGTAAAATATTCATATACATGGATAGATTTTTAACATTTATAACATGAATTTAGAAAATAAATAGGGTGATTTTAAGCTGACTTAAGAGAATTGAAGAGGGAGAAGATGAAACAAAACAATGGAGGGGACCTGAGGACAATGAAGGAGTGGAGAAGGATGGGAGGGTAAAGGAGGCTGTCACAGGTCTCTCTGGGTGTCTCACAGGCTGGCATGAACTGTTTCATCTCTCATCATTCATCCTGAGCGTGTGTGTGTGTGTGTGTTTGTGTGGACCAAGTGTCCTCACAAGGATAGTAAAACCTGAAATTGCCTACATTGTGGGAACCACACAAAAAAGCATAATGAACATATTAAATATTATTTTAAATAAAATCTAAACATATGTCTGTGAGGGTTTAGTTTAGGTTTATAATACAGAAATCATTAACTCGTTATAAAAACAATATAAGTCAATGGAAAATTTATGTTATGACAGAGTGTACATATTATTTGTATTGGTCTGTTTGACTGTGCAGTAGTAGGGGGGATGTATTAACTCCGGAAATGAGGAAAGGATGAGAGTGAATAACGGGGGCTGTAGAGACAAAAATGAAATTGACTGTGAGCTATTAATAGAGCCTTTATCAGTTGAAATGAGGAGAGAGGGAGATAAAAGAGGAGAAAGTGGGATGCCTACAGCACAATGAGAAACAAATGTATTATTCTTATCTCATAAAGAATCTCTCCACAAAGAAACTATTCCTTTTTCTATTCCATTCCCTGATCTTTCTTTCTCTATTCCCATCTCCCATAGCTCCAACTATAAAGATGCCTCCTCTGCAACAGTCGGGAAGGTTCGGGATCTGGCGTCATTTCGGCGTCATTTCCGAATGGGATTTATGACGATGCCAGCGTCCCAGGACCTGTCGCCTCACTCTTGTGCTGCTGCCATGGCACCACGCTCTCAGTCCTGTCATGCTGTGGGCACCGGTGAGGGAGAGGAGTTTGAGAATGGGTATTATCCAGACTCAGACCCTCAAAACCAGTCAAATTCATCCCGCTGCCCCCCAACCAAGCCTAAACGCCACCCCAATACTCGTCTCAGCTCTACGGGCCAGCAGGAGCACCCTTCCCGTGGGGTCCATGCACCACCTGACACTCCGCCACCTCCACCTCCCAATCACCCACCCAAACACCCAGAGAAGCGGAATGGTAAGTGAGCAAATCAATAGTATATTCATGCTAAAATTAGGGATGTGATTCGATTAAAAAAAATATATAATCTGACCAGCGATGATTCTTGAGTAGAGAAAGTTCTCATAAATTGCTGTAACTCTGATGATTCGGATATCAATAAGGAGCCGTCTGACATGTAACATAACCTTGCATCTAAATTTGTGAATTATTTGAAAAAATTTGTTGCCGGGAATCTTGAACTTGAACGGGAAACTCCCATGTCTAGTTCTTAATTATAAATGCTAATGACTCATGACTATTAAACCATCCATTGTTTCCTGACAGTATATTGTTAGTCATTCATACATATTTTCGGTTGAACTATTATGGAATTGATTTGAATCAAACATAACTTATATTATTATCTCTACAGAAATTTGGGCCTTTGTTCGGCTTTCTAATTGTCTCGATTAGAATTCTTAAAAAATTATGATAATGAGTGTTATTTTTCTGCCTCAAGAAATTATTTTATTCATAAGATAAAATCTATGAAAATCTTTTGTATTTCAGTATCATTTTGATTCATTGTTAGAAAAAGAAAAGATGCCATTTTAATTTGTATAAAATCATGTACAATAAGACCAGGAACATGTATTAATAAAAGTAAAATTAGTCACATTTGATTTAATGAAACCAGAAAGCTGTACACACCTGGCATGTGGTCTCTGTAAAAATGCCCTCTCTCTCTTAGCCTTTGTGTCACTCTTTTTTCCCCTTTTTTCTCTGCTTTTCTCTGTTAAACAGCAATGAAAAAATCTGATTCAGGTGAAATGTCAGGACGAAAGGTCCCTCCGTTGAAGCCCAAACGGAGTCCAAGCACACAGCTCTCCTTTGACCCCCCGCCCCCTCGGGTCCCTCCCCCAACCACACCCCTTCCCTTCCAGAGCTCTGAGCCCTCTCCACGGGGCGAGGGTGGAGATGACGAGCCGGTTTACATTGAGATGGTGGGCCAGGTCTTCACCCGAGAGACTCAAAACGCCCCGACTCCTCACCCACTCACGCCCTCCGCCACCACGCCTGATTCTGACTCAGACCAAGGAGAGGCCATTTACGAAGAGATGAAGTACCCCTTACCAGACGACAAAACTCGAGAAGCCCACCGCCGCTTACCACTCAAACATGAGCGTATGAAGTCCTCTAAAGCATACCACTCCTCCATCATCTCGTCCTCCACCTCTTCCTCGCTTCCACGCCCCTCTTCCTCTTCTCCAGCCTGCACCTCTTCCAAGCCTAAAGCTACCGTCTCAATCTCTCACTCCTCTCCTCTGCCTTCGTCCTGCTCCTCTGCATCCTCTACTCCCGTACCTCAAGCCCTCTCCTCATCACCACACCCTCCCCGTGCTCCCACACCCTTCTTGCCGCCAGGGTCCAAGCCTGAACATGAGCCCAGCTCCAGTAAGATCCCAGCACCCTTCCCTAACTTGCTTCAACACAAGCCTCCTCTCCTAGCTTTTCCCCAGCCGGCCGCTGCCTCCAGTGGGATAGGGGCTCAACATAAGACCAGCTCGGCCAAGATCAGCGTGCAATCAGCCTCCAGCCTGCCTACCAGCACCTCCTCCAGCTCAAGCTTCACCAGCACTTCCAAAGATTCCACTGGAGTTGAGAAAGAACGAGAGAAGGAGAGGAGGGAAGGACAGCTGGGACCCACACCGGGACTCAGAGCCCGCAGTCATTCCACTCCTCTTCCTCCTTCATCAAAGTCCTCCTCTCCATATTCCCACCATCATCATCATCACCACCCTCACCACAGGCCTTCCCACTATCACCATTACCGCAAGCCTGAGAAAGAGATGTCGTTAGTGGGCAAGGGGTCAGGACAGTCCTCCACCCAGACGCAAACGCAGCCTAAGGAGGGCAAGTCTGTCAGCTTCCTGCTCAAGTCCGAAAAATCTGAGAGGGAAAGGGACCGAGAGAGGGATCGTGATCGAGAGAGAGATCGAGAGAGAGATCGTGATCGAGAGAGAGACCTGAGCAGCACACCATCTTCCAGTCATTCTGAGACCCCCTCCTCAAACACATACACACACACTTCTCAAACCGGCACTAGCACCACGCCAACGCCGAGTCAACCATCATCGTCCACAGCAGCCACGCCACCTTCCTCCTCTTCTTCCTCCACTCAGCGCCCTCCATCTCGCTCTCACATGCACCGGTCACACACCCCGCACTTGTCCCATGGCCTTCCTGCTTACAAACCTCCCCCCTCTGACAGCCCCCTGCTCTGGACCTACCCCTCGGTTGGCTTCCGCCGACCGCCTGCCTATGATAGCTTGCGCGGGGGCTTGCAGTTGCCATCCTTGCACACAGACCCCACTAAAACTGGATCTGCTGCCCAGGCATTGCAGGCCAAGGCCGGGTTCATTCCCTGGGAGAGTGCAGCTGCCTTGGGGCTCACAGAAGAACAGGCTTACTGGCCCATGCAACGAAAATTATCATTCAGTCATGGGAGCCGAGACACTGAGAGTGAGTAATGGTTGTAGGGAGGGTGGAATGAGTATGAGGAATGATTATTGAGGGGGTTCTCTTTCTATTGTACTGTCGTAGATGTTTAATTGTGTTTTTCTCTCTAATGCTCTGTAGAGGAAGATGGAGGTGTGTGGAATGGCAGTGCAGATGCTCTATTGAGGAGAGAGAGGGATGACCTAGCAGCCATGCGGTGTGGCGGACACTCTGGAATACCTGTGCGGGCAACAGGGAGACACAGCGAGAGCTTGGCTGGGGCGGATGGACCACCAGGGTTGAGAGGACTGATACGAGCGGGCCTGCCCTTACCCTGCCAAACCTTCCCAGCATGCCGCAATGGAGGTGAGATCCAATTGAAATGACATTAGCACAGGCTTTCTGCCATGACCTCAGTAGTTAAACTCTGGATATAGATCAAGCATGTTTAGGTTAGAGATAAAACATTTGTCGACTTAGTTCATAAACCACTGATTGAAAAGGTTTAGTTGCTTTATAAGATGTAATTTGATGTTAACTCATATGGCTGCTAGGATCAGTGTGCATTGATTTGTTTGAAAAGCATCAGATTTCATTAAAGAATAATAAGATAGCTATAATGTCATTGAAAATAAAGTTTTAAACCATAATGAAAAAATCCGAAAAATCATGTTACACAATTAGCTAAGCAGAACAAATATTCCTAGCTAACTAGCTGCAGTACCCGTTACAGTTATGGGATATTATTGGATATTTAAGAATTGATAACTGTATGCCACCAGTGGCTTAGCGGACGGGCACGCACTGCAGGGGGCCCTGCTTGTTGGAGGGCCCAGCAATAACCGTGCCAAGTTGCGCCGATAGACGATGATATCTAATGGATTTGGCATATCAAGAGGATTTGGCATTTCCAATTACTGTATTAAATAATTATTATTACTACTACTACTACTTTTATTATTAAATTAATATTACAATTAATTTGCCCCACAATAATTTTATAGTGCATCACCCCATAACCAACGCATCGTGAGGAAAATAAAAGCTTAGTAAGATTAGCTTACTCTTCATTTCAAAAACAACTTGTTTGTCATAAATACTTCTCTTCTAATTTTTTCACTACTTATGGGCCACAAGAGAAATATTAAGAAAATAAATTAAGACCGTTATATACCGTTATCAACATGTTGAAGTAGATTCAGCTCTCATCTTGTCATTATTCTTGCCCCGTGAATTTGCCACAAATGCTACGCCACTGTTTTCCATGATACATTCCTGAGTGAATTGACTAAACACTTGAGTCATGCAGTATTCATGTGCATTGCACATTATGCATTTAATTCACAGTCTAACTTAGCCAAGCAATACATGCATTACACTGTGCAATGCACTTTTAAATTAAGTCAGTGTCATTTTTACAATGCAAACACACCTGCTTTCAATGCAAATGAGGTTCATTATAGAATGCAACGCATTTACAGACGTCAGCGCTATTTGCTTGCTGCAATTAATGTTGCGCTATTAGTGGAAAGTAGTGTGGAAAGCAGGCTGAATTTCATTATTATCTGTAGAAACAGTTTGTGTACTGCTTCTATTCATCAAGGCAGCAATAATTCATCAAATTGTGATAACGAAGGATAAGAGTGTTATAAACGAGCACATATCCAGATGGAACTTTTAAAGAATGATTTAGGTGGCTGGATTGCAGTGGTGGGGTGTTGCTGTACAGTCCCAGCATGCACGGCAAGCATGCCAGATCATGGTGTACTTCATCCCATCCTCCACAACCTTACGGAACTGCAACATGCAAATTTCATTAGCCTTAATTTTTGTCCACGTTAGCTCTATTGCGTTATTTGCATAATTCCTTTATATGAACAATGCTATCAGCGAGCATAATTCCTTCTTAGTGATATCCCCCTCCATGCTCTTGAATGCTGTCATGTACATTTTAACATATTTATTCTGCTTTCTAAAAGATGGCAATAGGAACTGATTCATGTAAGGTTAAAACTATGCGACTATTTCCATTATTAATAGTGCAAGTTAAGATATATCCTAGAATTAAGGATATGTAAACTTTTGAACTGGGTCATTTTTATAAATTCAGCTTTTTTTGTCTTGTGGACTATTTGCAAATCTTTCATGTAAAATATCTTATTCAGGACAGTACTAAATAAAGAAATAACATGAATTTTGTATAATCAGATTCTGCAAGGTGTATGTAAACTTTTGAGCACGACAGTATTTTAGATTTGACTTCTTGAGACTTAACCTTGCAAAACAATAACTTGACTCTGTGTCTATGATCTTTTATAGAGTTGGGTCGCCTTGGCAGGTCTTCCTCCACTTCAGGAGTGAGACAAGCAGGGGGTGACGTTCAAAGGCAGAGCAGCCTGCCGGCCAGAGAAGCACTCAACCAGGTAACACACGCCAGCACTATTAAAGCTGTCACTAACTCCACATAAACACACACTCAGAGAGTTATTATATACCTGCAGTGTTATAGTTTTCTTCAGCCCTGTTTAAACACACTCATCTGGGTAAAACTGCGATCATATTAGGTTTTGAGTATGAAATTACTTTGGACCTGCAGCCATTTCTTCTGCACAACTTCAAAGAAGGTATTTTGAAGAATGTTTCAAGTGGTTTTGTTCATACAATGAAAGTCAGTGGGGTCCAGAACAACACTTTTGTGCTCCACAGAATAAAGAAACAACTATGTTTACATGCACAACTTTTGTTTCAATCGGACTGAATTCATTCCGATTGATGAATCTAAATATAGTGTTTACATGAACGCTAAACATGTAATTGGGTTGATGTGCGCGTTTATGTCACAATCTTCAAAACAGAATATATTTTTTGACATGCGCACACTGCACGAATATAGAGTTTCCCGCTGTTTGCGTATAATAACCATTCTTCTACATTGGTTCTTTATTTGTTTTAAACAGCAGACTTAATATTTATTCATTTCTGGTCATAATTTGGAGACTATGGAGATATGAACCATTGTGCCGTGCTGATTATATTTATCACGCAGTAATAATGTCCCTCCTCGTGCCCAAAACTAGTCGTCTGCGGATGAGAGTCCAAAACAAGGACTGGTGGGACGTTGTCCTGCTCCACTTCACAGACGCAGAAAAAGGAGATTTTTAGAATGACGGAACACTCCTTTATATGACACTTTATTCAACGGGAAGCACAGCTCGTTCGGCGCACCATACGTTATTACGCTATTTCTACGTCATTGCACATGCGCAGTCCTTTCAGTTTCAGTTTTCAATCCGATCAAGTGTTTACATGTCCTCCCGATCGGATTAGAAAAGGAATAAACCACTGTTTACCAATGAGTAAACAATGAGAGAATTTTAATTTAGGGGTGAACTATTCCTTTAACTTATGTTAGTTTATATATCTTGAAATGCTCAATATTTATTTGTATATGTTGAAAATATGTAGAAATTAACATTAGCCAAAATAAAAGTCAGCATGAAACAGAAGTTGTGATCATGTCATCAGAGAAGAGATGATGTTGCCAGGGGGAGAGGGAAATTAATCTTTTTGATCAAAGATTAAGATGTGCACTGATGAAACAATATTCCATAAAAAAGTTGTCAGTTTTGATTTCATAGTGACCTTAATAAATGCTGTAAAATAAAAGAATTGTAGAATGTAGCAACAGTGTAAAGTACAAGAAGATTTTCCATATTTAACTCCACAGCGGTTCTCCCAAAAATTTAATAAAAAAAAAAACCTTGCATATTCTGTCTGGGCCTGATTATATATAGTACTGTAGATGCTGTTGCAATGACCTTTAATTCACCTCGTACACCAACCTGACACTCTGAGAAAGAGCTTATTTGCATATTGTGTTTTTCAGTGCAGGGTCTTCAGGAAATTCTTTGAATTCACACCGGCTTGTTCAGCCTCAGTCGGTGTAGATACTGCAGTAATTAATTAAATTCAGTTCAACTGGTTAACATGCTTAAGTGTAATTGAAACCAAGCTTGACAGTTACGGCAGGTGATCTGAAACTAATTTCATTCCATTTTGTGCCCCTGTGGCTGCTATTCCAGACAGTCATTAGGTAAATCGCGGAGCCCATTGAGTCACCAGCATCCCCACCCAAACATGTCTGTATCTGCACTGCACTCCGCTGCAGGGTCAATGAGTGCAGAGAAAAAGGGGGATGAATACAGAGCGGGAGCGAGGCAGAGAAATGCAGCAGAGGGAAAGACAGACAGGGAAAGGGGGAGAAAAATGCAGCATAGAATAGAAAAACGTGGCGACAGAATGAAAGAGAGGGGACAGACACAGCACATGGGTGGAGAAAACAGGTGCAGCAGGAAGAAAGACTGTTTTTTGTCAGTCTGTGGCAGGCAGACAAACACTCTGTGAATGATCAAACTCAAACCTAGTCCCGCTGCCGGTGTCTCTCCGTGTCGGTCGGTGACAGGCTTTGATTCTGCCGTCTGACTGTCTCCGTCAGCGGTTTGTTAAAGAGCCATTTTTGGAGTTTAGTACGTGTGAAAAGTTACAAGGAGAATCCAGGGAGACTGCGCACATGCAAAGCAGCTTATGTTTTTTTATGTGTTAACAAACTAGGGATATTCCAAGTCCTATAGTTCTAGCGGTGTGTGTGTGTTGTATTATAGACAGACTGGTGTGCAACACATGCAGGAAAGAATCTTTCATTTTCAATCTTGTTGAATGTTAGCGGCTGTACAGAAGCCTCTTCTTTTCCCCTGGTGTGCTGTTGACTCTTGGCAAAAGTTCACATGCTGACACAGTCATAGTGTGTGTGTGTGTGTACACCACAGAGATTGACTCGGTGAGCTGATATGACCTTCCCACTCAGAGAAGGGGGATGGGACGGATGCTGTGAGTTGGCGCTATGCCGCTATCTGGTGGCGTTCTTTGATATAGCACAAAGCACACACCCAGAGTCCACAAAATACACGTTATGTGGAAAATCTGAATAAAACTAGCCAGTAGCTTTATTAGTGGTTAAGTTTGAATCGTAATATCTATAGTCTGACGTGAGCGATTCCCGATGTGACTGCCATATCATAACCATTTTAATCTTTAAAAAAAAGTACTATAACAATTTATTTTCTCCAGGAAATATATATATATATATATATATATATATATATATATATATATATATATATATATATATAAATAATTACAATTTACAATACAAAATCTCTTTCAAGGCAAGTATTAATATCTGTGGCCTCCCCTCAAATCATCAATCACTGACAGGTGTACTTGCACTACCAACTGTTTTTCTCCCCTTTATTCCTCAACCTTGGCCAAAAATTCATAATGAAAATGCATCAAGCAGCAAAACAGAAACTTTTCACTGTTGTATGATATATTTGGTGATGATATAACAAAAAGAGAGAAGCATTGTGATAAATACATATTTATACCCTATAAAACATAATATAAAATAATAAAAAGCTGGAAATGGTGAGATATCTACTATAACATAATCAAATATTTGCAATTTATTTGTTGTTTGTGAAACGATTTATTCAATCTAAATATATGACTCAATTTTAATCACCCCTCAATGTTGTTATCGTTAGCTAAAACTATTTTCAGTTGAAATAAACTTCATATTGAAAAAGCTGAAATAAAATATATTATAACTATCAGATGAAAACAACAGTTAGAAAAAGTTGAAGTCGAAGTACTAAAATTATTGAACTACAACAGAAATAAAAAATAAATAAATAGAAAAAAGTTAATTAAACTAAAATTTAAATGAAATAATTAAAGCTCATTTAAAATATTAATAAATGCTATAATTGTTTATAATTTTTTTTACTAAAATAGCCCTGATCACCCTCAATGCACCTCTCGCTTTTGGCAGCCAGATGGTGTAGTTATGGCGTCTACCACTTGACGTGCAAACCAGCCAAACCTTTATATCTTTATATCAAACAATCACACGACGAACATCTGCTCTGAACTATGCAAACTAAATTAATTTCAACAATGTTTCTCTCCCTTTCACCATCTGTACCGTCTGCAGCTCCACTCTCTCTCGCAGGTTCAGTGTCAGGCTCCCTGCAGTCCGTCTGTGAGCCGGCAGCAGCAGTACCAGCAGCAGGTCCAGCTCCAGTTCCAGCAGCTGGCACAGCTCGCCGCGCAGGCCCAGGCCCACATCGGCACCTCCGCAGCCCCGGCCCAGCGAGACGGCAAGCTCCTGGAGGTGATCGAGAGAAAGCGCTGCCTGTGTAAGGAGATTAAGGCTCATCGCCGGCCGGATAAGAGCTTATGTAAGCAGGACAGTATGCCTATTTTACCCAGCTGGAGGAGAACGCCGGAGCCCCGCAAGACTGGAACGCCGCCCTGCCAGAGGACGCAGGCTGTGGTGTGGGACACGGCTATCTGACCAAGGTAGAGAGAGGAGAAAGGGTAGGGAATATGAAAGTCATGACTGATAGAGACAGGGGAAGTGGAAATCCTTTCTTTCTTTTTTTCTTTTTGGTGTAAAAAGACAAAATGGGAATTTCGCGAGAAATGAGAGAAGTGGCCTTTGAGTGAAGAGATTAAAATAAAAGTGGAAAAACAAAGTGAGAGCATTTTGCCAAGAGAGAATAGCATGATTTAGATTAAATCTCTCTGTAGAAGCAGGAGAAAACGTGTTCACACAGTGTTTATGTGCCATATAGATGCAGCAGCCAACACACACACATTGGAGTCTGAACTCTCTCTGAGCTGCTGCAAATATAACCTGTGCTGCTGAGTTTACAACCCTTTTTGAAACGCACTGGAAACCTTTGGAGCATCGCAACGTTCGTACTCAAAATATAATCCATCAGCGAGGAGAATAGACATGCATTTTCCTCCAAGGATCGAAGAAATTATCAAAACTTGATGCGTTAAGAGTGAAGAGACGCTGAAAGATAATAGTGGGGCTTTTCCTCATATCATAAACTCTCTGTGACTTTGGACTTGTGTGTTTTTACTGACCAGATGTACTCGGATATGCTGCTGTTTCCTGGGCATCCACTAGACTGATGTTTTTTTACATTCCAGAAGAGTGTGAGTGTGAGTGTGTGTGTGTGTGTGTGTGTGTGTGTGTGTGTGTGTGTGTGTGTGTGTGTGTGTGTGTGTGTGTGTGTGTGTGTGTGTGTGTGTGTGTGTGTGTCATGGTGAACTTTGTAGATGTATCTTTGCATCAGAGGTGTGTGAGGTTGGATGTAGAACAGTGACGAGAGGAAATTCAGACACAGAGAACAAAATTTAAAAGAATACAGGGAAACGTCAATAAAACAAAATTCGACATACTGTATGTATACACAGAAAAAAGTCAAACTCTTGCTTACACATTCAGACACGATGATGGAAACAATGATGAAGGTCTGTGTGGTACCGTCGTAGATTGTAGAAGAGATCCATTTTAAGTCTACTGCCTATTGATTGAGTGCCAATTTGCTGACTGCAGTGATACGCGTGTCTCTGAATCTTGAGAGAATAAGAAAAGCTGGTCAGCAGAAGTTACGTGACTTTTGTAGCAATATTCGTTAAAGCAGGAAACTGATCATTTGCCCCAGTCCAATACAAAATCATGATGGAGAAAAAAAGATAACCAATAACACTTAGGTCAGATCGCATTGCATTATTTTGCAAGGGCAAATCAACTGTTGAAATTCACTTGATGAAACTAGCGACCAGTAAGATCACCGGATGAGCTTCATTACAAAAACCATCATAGGAAAGAGAGTGAGGACCAATGCACAGGCTGCTTTAACACAAGGTGTCATTGTATTCACCTAAAAACTACCATATTTATGCATCTGTTTACATTTAATCTGTATCTGAGCATATGCAGAGCTAACATCCAACTGTATTTTTCAGTCCTTTTGGCAGAATAGTCTCATGTGTCAATCAACTGGGGTTTGATAAGATAGAGTGACATATATAAAAGGTCTTTGTCAGTTGTATCTTAAGTACATTAAGATTGAGCAATCCAGTCACTCTGTCTCTTAGAGAATAAAACAACAAAAACACAACTTTCCACACTGTCCAGTGCTCATGCACACATGCATATACACACAAACGCACACACTCGCAGCGCCTTATTGGGAAAAATGAACATGCAGGGGCGCTCCTCAGACCGATGTTGGAACTTTCCGCACAAAACAAAGCGACCCACATGATATCGAGATTAAACAAGAAAAAAATACACAAGTGTTAAAATCTGTAAAATAAACATGTACAACTGTATTGATTATGTAGCAATTATTTCCACTTTCATACTTGTAATCAATAAATATATTGTAGCATATAATGTATAAAAGTACAAGGTGTTTAATTGTTTTATAAAGAAATTTAGTAGTTTTATCTGTGGCTACCTGTCTACACTGTACTGAATGGACCGCTGAAAGGCGAACCCTTTCTACTAAAGGCGCAGTCTCAGACACTCACACACACACCAATGTTTTTACAGCTAGTGTCATGCAAGTCCCTTTAAGCAACTTAAGTCTGATCTCATTCATACCCCACCTGGCTCGTTGGAATATCAGTTGGATATTTTTGAAGTACTTCTGCTGCTATATTGAATTTCTACTTTTGCTTACATATCCCTCACTGCTGTTGTTTCATTTCTCTTGTTCGTTTTTTTTGAGTGCTCTATGATTTTTGTTTTGTTTTGTTTTGTTTTGTTTTTTGGGGGAGAACATGCAATGGAGTTTTGGGGAGGTGGATCCTTTTGTAACTGTTGGCAATTGAACGTTTCTCAGTTGTTGTTGTTGTGGTTGTATTTAAAAGTTGTTGTTATTTTTTGAATAGTTAACAGCACCAACCTGTACAGTTCTCACCCTGGCAACACTACTGTAAATGTGATGGCAATGTTGCAGTGATGTTGCCAAGGGTTTGACATGCTGTCACCACGACACCGGGGTTTCACTGCACCATGTCTTTATCAAACAGTACGGAGGACCACAGTAGAGGAGGGCTGGTGCAATGCATGCTGGGAATTCTTGACAGATTCCCTTAAAGATTCAGTTCAAGGTTGGGCTGCGTCCCAGTCTTTATAAATTGTGCCCAGTTTGTACTTCAGATATACTAAATAATCACCTAGTGGCAATTTATTAAGATGAAAAGGGTAACTTAAGTATTATTGGGTAAACTAGTTTACAGAAACTGTCGGCTTTGCGTGTCTACATAAACGGTGGCCATATTATGAGTGCCATAATATATTGGTATGGTAAGATACGGTGTACCTTGGAAATCACTGTAGTGCTATATTTGCATTGATATCGTCATGAAATAAATTTTATATGATGAACATAGCATCATGTGTGCGAGTAACAGTGTGTGTGTGTGTGTGTGTGTGTGTGTGTGTGTGTGTGTGTGTGTGTGTGTGTGTGTGTGTGTGTGTGTGTGTGTGTGTGTGTGTGTGTGTGTGTGTGTGTGTGTGAGAGAGAGAGAGAGAGTAAAAGAAACTGTTGAAACCCACATGGCTTTAATATCTTCTTGTCCTGCAGTCTACTCATGATACGATCAATTGGATATCTGCTATCACAGTCTGATGTGCTAATGTTTTTATTCATTCATTCACTCTCTCTTCATCCTGACCTTCTAGGCTTGTTGTTTCAGCATCCAGTTTCACTGTGGGCAGTTGTTCCTTACTCAAGTGTCAGCATCATGAATACAAGGTGCTGTAACAACAACAGTCTGTTGCAGAAATGTGTGGACTTGCTGTTCACTGATGCCCTGTATCAAAGATGCAGCTCTCATACAACGGTCTCCTGTGTAAGATATTGTTGGTCCTGATCTGTCATCTGTCTCCTGAACTTCATTACATACGTTGTATGACTTTTTTTGATATAACAGATGTATCAAGAGTGCAAGATTTAGACTTCTGAAGCTGGACTTCTGAAGTATTGAATTTATACGTAATGTGTTGCTGTCCAAAGCATCAGAAATATTAAGTAGCCAATATAGTTAGATAAAAAGAATGCTTGGCCACTTCCCAGGACTTTTTTTGTTTCCCTGCATTAGGAAAAATGGTACTGCTTAATTGGTACTGCACTGTAAAATTGGGATGTTTGTAGAACTAAAAAAAAAAAATGAAACCAAGAGTTTGAATGTTTGGTCACACTTTAGATTAGGGTTCAATTCTCACTATTAACTACGACTTTTGCCTTAATAAACTCCTAATAACTGCTTATTAGTAGTTAGTAAGGTAGTTGTTAAGTTTAGGTATTGGGTAAGATTAAGGGATGTAGAATAAGGTCATGCAGAATAAGGCATTAATATGTGCTTTATAAGCATTAGTAAACAGCCAATATCCTATTAAAATACATGCTAATAAGCAACTAGTTATTAGTGAGAATTGGACCCTAATTTTTTATTACATATTATTCATATATAATTCATTATTTTAAAATAAATCTCTTACTGAACGTAAAATGTCAAATTGCCATTAATCTGCTATCATATTAAAAATGAATTCTTGACATCAAGACAAGGTTTTGAACATGATGAAATCAATGGCAATGTAAATAAAACTTGCAAGTAGCCAAGCAATGTAACCCTTGCTTCGGAACCACATGCTAATATACCACTCTTACTGCTATTACAATATCTTTCTATGACAGAAATAGTTGGGGTAGTATGCGATTCTGAATCCACACATAGACTATTTAAGTATTAATGCCCCAGTGCATGCTGGGAATATGGCAAATAAGATTTAAACAAAAAATTTGTTTTAATGTAGCACTGTCTGAACTAAAATAATTCATTGATCCAGTTGTATCTATCTGTAATGCCAATTGACAGTCAGAGTAGTATCTACGTTAATCAAGTACATCTTTAGTTATTTATTTTCAGTACCATTTACTTAATCTAAGATTATGTTTTTACAGTGCATTTGATAATCTGAGGCCTTTGGGAGTGCAGTGCGCATCCTGAGAGGAGTTTTTCCTGACTTCACCTGAGACTTCCCATTGCAGGGCACAAGAAGAGTGTCTCCTTGGCAATGGCCACATGAGATACTGTCAGCTGAAAGATGCCCCCACAAGTCTCTGCCATCACAGCCTTTACAATTTGTCACTTTGCTGAGGGGGTGGGGCTAAGTGCGCCGCATAGCGTTGCTATTGGCCAAGACGTGACTTGAGTTTTGCCCAGGGATGGCAATTTTTCTTTTTTTTTCTTCTTCTTTTTTTCAGGCAGAGCTTGTCCTACTGCAGTATAGGCACATTAGTGCTGCACTGCTCGCTCTCGCTCTCTCTCTCTCGCGCTCTCTCTCTCTCTGTCTCTCTCTCGCGCTCTCTCTCTCTCTCTCGCTCTCTCTCTCTCTCTCTCTCTCGCTCTCTCTCTCTCTGCGGAATGCGCACTGCACTTTTGGGTGGGCAGAACACCGGGCGTCACAGAGGGAGCGAGATCTACTCACACTCAGTTCTCGC
The DNA here is from genome assembly GCF_965113295.1 of Leuciscus leuciscus. Taxonomy (NCBI): domain Eukaryota; kingdom Metazoa; phylum Chordata; class Actinopteri; order Cypriniformes; family Leuciscidae; genus Leuciscus; species Leuciscus leuciscus. Next base: position 27,520,651 of record NC_138729.1, read on the forward strand.
TTGAGTGCTCAGGTTTCGGCAGAGTGCCTTGAGAATCGCTTGTACCCTGTTTTTCAAATAAAAACGCTTTCCATTGAGACCTAAAAGCTCGTTTTAACCATTTCTCTACACTATTCAAGGGTTGAATAGCTCTTTATTACTCTCAAAGAGAGTGTTAGCCTCGAGGCGTTGACTCTGTGAGTGCACATTTATTTCGGCAAGGAAAATGGCAAAAGATGATAAGGAGAACGGGTGGAAAGAGTTCTTCTGGAACCCGAGGACGCGCGAGTTCTGCGGGAGGACCGCGAGCAGTTGGGGTAAGTCTTACACAGCATTGACAGGATTACTCTCATGCATGTATGATAATTAGTTCCACATAATTTTGCCTTATAATATGTAACTGAGCTGCAAACTTTAGCACAGTGAGTCTCACTGTTTGTGCGGAGAAGTTCACTGAACAGACACATCGCTGTCCGAGGTGCTGAAACTCCAGTTGCTTTGCCGGGCTGTACGTTAATGCGTCACATGCGTTTCCGCTCCTCGGCGTGTTTATGCAGCTGCAAAACGTAATACGTTAGAATTGGTGTGTGTTTATGCTTGCCAAATTAACGAAATTTGTATGTACGGATAGATGTTACTGTACTCAATGATTATTGTCTTATTCTTCTGGACTTTGCGGTCAGAAGTGTTGAATGCGCGGCATCAGCCAATGAACAGCGCGGAGAAATGTGATGCGTCGAGTTACTGCAAAACTCCACAATGCGCTTCTGGCAGAATGTCTAGCTGGGATGGGCAACTTCGGTCCTGGAGGTCTACTGTCCTGCAGAGTTTAGCTTCAGCCCTAATCAAACACACCTGAACAAGCTAATCAAGGTCTTCGGGATTACTAGAAAGCTACAGGCAGATGTGTTTTTATCAGGGTTGGAGGGTTGGAGCTAAACTCTGCAGGACACTGGCCCTGCAGGACCTAAGTTGCCCATCCGCATTCTGTAAAGAATGGTCATTTTAACTGCAAAAGAATGTCAAAATTCTGCAGTAGTTAAATACCTTACTATGTACAGTTGTTTATAGAAGTACAAAGTATTAATTACTGTATAATTTTTTCGTGAAAGATTACAACCTACTTAACGAGGCAGTTCAAATATAGTGAAAATACTGTATAAGTGATGTTTTTGTTAAAATTATGAATCACTTTAATTGGAAAAGGGGCATTTCCTGCTCAAACAGAAGGTTAGTTTCTTTCTTTGTAGCAGTTATGTAGATTGGAGGGCTTTATGTTGTATTTTATAATGTTTATTGCATTATTTTACCTTGGTGTGTGTTACCATGAGCTACCCAAACAGTTGCTAGAGAGGCCAGTTTTGATTATCTTTAGCCCTTAGCGTGCCACCTTTATCATTATGTGTACATTTGATCATAAGGCTGGTATAAACCTAATTTAATGACAGTTAGGAACTGTAACATATACAGTCACCAAATGCCAAGCCTTCATTTTGATATCATCAGCCAGTATTTTTATTTTTTTAGGCGGTTTGGCAGTTTTACAATGTTCATTCTGCCATTTGGTTTAAACCTGTTTAAACTTTCCAAACATATCCAAATCTAAATAGAAGTGAACCATAAAACACCTTTAGCCCATTGCATGCTGCTGCAAATTGTCTTTTGCAGTGACATTGGGATGATTTAATCTAGCCAAGGGCCATTTTGAGTGTGTGCGTGGGGGTTTGTGAATTAGTGTAAGATGTAATCCTTTACTAATAGGCTCATTGGTTGCCTTGGTGAGGCTATCATGTGGAGACGCAGCCTATTCAAAGGCCGTAGATTAATTCTGGAACTGAATGTATCTTTTAATCAGGGTGTGATGGCATTAATTGCCATCCAAAATTGCCCGCTGGGCATCTATAACTCAGCTGTCAATGCTATGGGATTGTGTGTGTGTGTGTGAGAGAGAGAGAGAGAGAGAGAGAGAGAGAGAGAGAGTGCACTTGAGTTGGAGAAATGCTAGATCACTGCCCTCAAGACTTCCATGTATGCCAGCACATTTTGCTCTAGGGAGCTGAGTGTGTAACACTTCACCGAGTGTGTGTTTGAGTGTGTGTGTGTGTGTGTGTGTGTGTGTGTGTGTGTGTGTGTGTGTGTGTGTGTGTGTGTGTGTGTGTGTGTGTGTGTGTGTGTGTGTGTGAGATGCTCTGAGGACTAGCTGCCCAGTTAAGCCAGTGTGCTCTCTAAGACTCCTTAATTAGTCTATTTTTGTCTGTGCCCAAACTAGAGTGAACCTGGGTATGCTTAGATTCTTTAACAAAGTACATCCTCATTACTGGAGCTTAATCGTGACCTATGGAGGACGGTGGAAGCTGCAGCTACATTCATACAGCTGTGTCTTCTACTGAAACATATCCAAGGTTTCTTTCAGGATTCATGGGGCACAGAGGGGTCAATACATCCGATAAAAGCACTTAAACCTGATCTCACTACAGCCCTCTGGAGGGTCATATACAGCCTGTGCCCCATCTTGTTGTTAAATATCACTCTTGCAAAGGCTGTAAGTGAATCTCTAAACCACTCCTGAGAATTACAGCTCATAATGCAGCATCCGACAGCAGAAGATCTTGAAGTTATGACAACATACGTTTTTACATTGCTTTAACTCATCAAAATAAATAATTTTCAACTTTAAGTTATACACCAATAAGTTATACAAGATTCAACTAATTTTTAAGCATTTTTAAGTTGAAATTACTTAAACATTCAAGTTGATTGTACTTAAAAATTTAAGGCAGCAACTTTTTTTTACAGGGAAAGTTTTGGAGATATTATAGGGCTGATATTCTAGATCAGGGGTTCCCCAAAAAAAATATCAGCCAAAGCCCTTTGACATAAAATGTTTACTTGAAGTAAATAATTTAGACTTTAAGTTAATATTTCAATAATTTAACAATACATTTGCATGATTATGGCTCTCTGAAGATGGTTAACAGTAAGTAAAAAAAATTAAATTCATCTTTTTTAGTAAGTATTTAATTTTGACTGAGATGAAATTATGTAATTTTACCTGCATATTATCCTTAATATTGTACTACAAAAAATAGTCCACTACAATGTACAAAACAATGAGCCTTGCATGGGGAACACTGTAACAATATTACATTAATATTAATATGAGGTCTTCTGAAAGTAGCGGCAGTTTCAGTTTAGTTTCCGAAGTACAGTACAGCGTTGCTATGGATGACTGGGAATGTTCAAATCAAGTATTCCAGAGAGCTAAGTAATAAGCTATTTGCTGTAGTTACCCTGAGGAGCTTTTTTCATTTCTTTTTTTTTTAACCTGATCTAACCCTTATCTTTGTAGCTTAATTTATTCGGGGATTATAAGTATTTTTGCCTCAAAATAAAATCAGTTAATTTAGTTACAATGTGAAGCACATTGCAATGTTATCATTTTAGTTACTATATTTCTTTGCATCCATTACAAAGTTCTTGTTGCCAAAACAGGAAATTGATATTCACTTGATATTCCCTTTGTCTACATCACAGCTGTGTGTTCCTCTGAAGCTGTGTTTGATAGTATGGTGGCATGGTAGGTTTGATGAATCAGAAAGGATGTGTGCATAGATCTAAAGAGACTGTTTGTATGGGGTTGTGTCTGGATTAATGAACAGATCACAGCGGCACATTTTGCTCCCGTCTTTCAGGTTGCATTCAAATTAGAGGGTTGAAATAGGGAGGGTGACTTTCATCATGATGAGAGACAGATAAAGAAACAGAAGAGCACCGATAGTGTATCACTCTCACCCGGTGCAGAATTCGCCACACACACACACACACACACACACACACACACACACACACACACACACACACACACACACACACACACACTCACACACACACACACACACACACACACACACACACACACACACACACACACACACACACACACACACACACACACACACACACACACACACACACACACACACACACACACACACACACACACACAGGGCCAGCAGAGCTAATGAGGATGTACCACATTTTAACCCTATAACCAAGTTCAGCAGGTAATGTTTGATAATGCAGGTACTTGGTGTCCTGATAGAGCTGTTATTTTAAGGCTGTGAGATTAAGTAGTGCTTAATGATTCGATCATTTGGGCATTGTAAGTCTCTCTGCACTAGGCAACGTTCTCACCTTATCTTTGCTCGCTTTTTCTCTTACGCATCCATTGCGTCCTTTTTCACTCTCTCCAGGCATATTAACACACACTCCTGTGTAATCCTAGCCTGAAGAGTAACCTCACATTGCACTGCTGTTATTGATCAGTGAAAGCCTGTCTGTGCGGGGAGCTCCTGGATGCAGCGGAGTGGGGTGGGGGGGCAGAGATCCGGTATCCCTCCTCCCTCGGCCCGGGGCAACCTGATCGACGGTCCCCAGGGGCCTCGCTGCCTGAAGCTCAGGTGTCCCGTAGCTTAATGAGCTCTCCTCAGGCGTACACAGTCCTGCAAACATCCCTCATATCCCCTCTATGGAATGATAGAGCCTGATCTGTTCAAAATAGCAACCATAAATTATGTAATGTGTTGGTGAATTTTGAAGTACATTCTTAGTACAGAGGCAAATGGAGGAGCTACTATTTATCAGAGTATTCAGGTAATTAACATAAAATGTTAGACAGTCCAAGTGTCCTACAAGATATACTATTTTGAGCAACATTTTCCTGATATATAATATAAATACTACATGTACAGAATTTTGGGATTAGTAAATTTTTTAAAATGAAATAATACTTTTATTTAGCAAGGATGCAATTGAGCAAAACATTTCCAGTTCAAATAAATGCTGTTCTTTTTAACATTCTATTATATTTCTATAATAACAATAATAATAAAGTCAGTTTCCACAAAAATTCAGCAGCACAGCTGATGTTTCTTGAACAGCAAATCAGCATATTATTTTACAATGTATTTTATTCCTGTGATGTCAAAGCTGAATTTCCAGCATCATTACTCCAGTCTTCAGTGTCACATGATCCTTCAGAAATCATTCTAAACTAAAATAGAAAACGTCTCGGTTACGTATGTAACCCTCGTTCCCTGAGTAGGGAACGGAGACGTTACGTCGGATGACGACGAATGGGGTTTCGCTTAGAAATCCTATCATCTTCGAGTATTAAAACACGAGCCAATGGCAAAGAAATGCCATGGGTCTGCGGAATTTGCATAGCGTGACTCCGCCCCACCCTGGGGGTATATAAGGAAGTACGCTGCAACATGCAGATATGTCTTCGCTGAGGAGCCGAGACTGAACTCAGGCGTTCCAGCGGTACAGCGGAAGTGGCAGGGAGACGTAACGTCTCCGTTCCCTACTCAGGGAACGAGGGTTACATACGTAACCGAGACGTTCCCTTTCGTTGTCACTCCGAGTTACGTCGGATGACGACGAATGGGGTTCCCGTATAATCACGCCACCTCTCGACTGTCTTCCAGTGCCCTGCGTAAGTCTGAGCTCCCTGTCGTGAGACTAGCACGGACGAAGGAGTCCTACTTAACACAGGAATACCAAGGTACACTGGGAAGCATATCCAGTGGAAATATGCAATCATGCCCAACCCGAAGGGGGGGACTTGGAATACACATATGACCCCGAAGGGCTGCATACGGAGTAACACTGGGGTGTCCAGCCGCAGGTGGAATATTTCAACCCCAGGGGTGGCAAGGCGGCTTGCCAAGGGAAAGACACATGCTCAAAGAGGCTTACAGTGGAATACACATGTGGGGGTCGCCCGAAGGGAACCATGCACATGGTGGCACCTAGCCAAGCGCGAAAGCTGCCCGTGGCATAACTCTGGCGTTGACGTCATCAGTGCTGGAGGAGACTCAGGGCTTATGAGGCTCACCTGAGGAAATATCGCACGTATCCCGTCCGTGGAGAGGAATGGCGAGCAAGCGAAGACACCTGAGCAGAATCTAGTACCGGCTAGTTGAAGCGAGTACATGAGAAGAAACTGGCTCTACTCGGAGATTGTAAAATCTCGCAAATGTGTTAGGTGTCGCCCAGCCTGCAGCTCTGCAGATGTCTGTTAGCGAGGCGCCATGCGCTAGAGCCCAAGAGGATGCCACACTCCGAGTGGAGTGGGCCGTCACACCAAGGGGGCACGGTCGACCTTGCTGCTGGTAAGCCAAAGCAATGGCGTCCACTATCCAGTGAGACAACCTTTGTTTGGAGAGAGCCTTTCCCTTCAGCTTCCCACCATGACAGACAAAGAGCTGGTCTGAGGTCCTGAAACACTGCGTTCTGTCTACGTAAGCACGAAGGGCGCGTACTGGACAGAGCAGTGCCAAGGCTGGGTCTGCCTCCTCCAAGGGCAGCGCTTGCAGGTTCACTACCTGATCTCGAAAGGGTGTGGTAGGAACCTTGGGCACATATCCAAGCCGGGGTCTCAGGATCACGTGAGAGTTAGCCGGCCCGAATTCCAGGCACGCTTCATCAACCGAAAATGCCTGCAGGTCCCCTACCCTCTTGATGGAGGCCAATGCAACCAGGAGCGCTGTCTTCATTGACAGGAACTTAAGCTCCACTGATTGCAAAGGCTCAAATGGAGCCCTCTGCAGGGCAGTCAGAACCACTGCGAGGTCCCAAGAGGGTACGAGGGGAGGGCGAGGAGGATTTAGTCTCCTCGCTCCCCTCAGGAACCTGATGATCAGGTCATGCTTCCCCAGAGACTTACCTTCAACTGCATCGTGATGTGCGGCAATGGCGGCAACATACACTTTCAGGGTGGAGGGAGACAGCCTTCGCTCCAACCCTTCTTGCAGGAAGGAAAGCACGACACTGATCGGGCATTTCGTGGGTTCTTGCTGTTTAGAAGAACACCAGTTGACGAAGAGGTTCCACTTCAACGCATAGACATGTCTCGTGGACGATGCTCTAGCGGAAGTGATGGTAGCCACCACCGCTGGTGGTAGGGTACTCAAACCTGCCTCGTCCCGTCCAGAAGCCACACGTGGAGGTTCCAAAGACCGGGACGAGGGTGCCAAAGGGTGCCCCGTCCCTGAGAAAGGAGGTCCTTCCTCAGAGGAATTGGCCAGGGAGGTGCTGTCGCAAGGAGTATGAGTTCTGAGAACCAGGTGTGGCTGGGCCAGTATGGGGCAACCAATATAACCTGCTCCTTGTCCTCCCTGATCTTGCGCAGGGTCCGCGCAAGAAGGCTCACTGGGGGAAACGCATACTTGCGTAGGTCCCTCGGCCAGCTGTGCGCCAGTGCATCCGTGCCGAGCGTGCCCTCGGTCAGGGAATAAAACAGGTCGCAATGGGACGAGTCGTGGGAGGCAAACAGGTCTACCTGTGCGTCGCCGAACTGATCCCAAATCAGCTGAACCGACCGGGGATGGAGTCGCCATTCTCCAGCGAGAGGCTGAACTCGAGACAGCTCGTCGGCCGCCTGGTTCAGGTGTCCCGGGATATAAATGGCTCGAAGCGACCTCAGATGCTTCTGACTCCATATAAGGAGGTGGCGGGCGAGTTGCGACATACGGCGGGAGCGTAGACCACCTTGATGGTTGATGTACGCTACTGTTGCGGTATTGTCTGATCGGACTAGTACGTGCTGACCCCTGAGCAACGCATGGAAACGGTGCAGGGCGAGACGTACAGCCAGCAACTCGAGGCAATTGACATGCCAAAGGCGCTGGGGTCCTGTCCAGGAGCCCGCGGCAGCATGACCATTGCACATGGCGCCCCAGCCCGTGGTGGAGGCATCTGTTGTGACAACAACATGCCGGGAAACTCGTTCTAAGGGCACTCCGGCCCGTAGAAAGCTGAGGTTCGACCACGGGGTGAAGGTCTGACGGCAGGCCGGAGTCACTGGGACCCGGAGCTTGCCGTGTTGCCATGCCCACCTCGGGACTCGATCGCGAAGCCAAAGCTGAAGCGGTCTCATATGAAGCAATCCGAGCGGCGTTACTGCGGCTGCGGATGCCATATGCCCCAGGAGCCTCTGAAAAAGTTTCAGTGGGACCGCACTCTTGCCCTCGAACTGGCGAAGACAAGTCAGCAGTGACTGCGCGCGCTCGCTCGTAAGCTGCGCGCACATGGCGACCGAGTCGATTTCCATACCGAGAAAAGAGATCCCCTGCACTGGGCAGAGTTTGCTCTTCTCCCAGTTGACCCGAAGGCCCAGACGAGCTAGGTGCCGGAGCACAAGATCCCTGTGTTCGCAAACCTGGTCTCGAGAGTGAGCTAGGATCAGCCAGTCGTCGAGATAGTTCAGGATGCGAACCCCGTGTTCCCGGAGGGGAACAAGGGCTGCCTCGACGACCTTCGTAAAGACGCGAGGAGACAGGGCTAGCCCGAAAGGGAGAACCGCGTACTGGTATGCCCGCCCCTCGAAAGCAAACCGTAGAAACGGTCTGTGTCGAGGTAAAATGGAGACATGGAAGTAGGCGTCCTTCAGGTCGATCGCTGCAAACCAATCCTGTGGCCGCACACACTCGAAAATGCGTTTGGCCGTGAGCATCTTGAACGGCAGCCTGTGGAGGGAGCGGTTCAGGACGCGCAGGTCCAGGATCGGTCGTAACCCACCCGATTTCTTCGGAACAATGAAGTAAGGGCTGTAGAAGCCGGACCTCATTTCGGCTGGAGGGACAATCTCGATCGCACCCTTCGCCAGTAGGGTGGCGACCTCCGCTCTCATGACAGGGGCATTGCCACCGACCATAGTGAAGCGGACTCCGCTGTAGCGGGGAGGAGATCGCGCGAACTGAATCGCGTAGCCGAGCCTGATGGTTCTCGCGACCCAGCGGGACAATCTGGGAAGCTCTAGCCAGGCTTCCAGAAAGTGCACCAGCGGGGTCATACGAACCACAGACGTTCCGTCGGGGGTGCAGCGAGGCGGAATGACCGGCCCAGGCGTGGGTGGCATAGCGGCCCAGTGCGGGGGCACGGCCATTAGCCGCGTCCTGCCAGAGGAGGCCAGGGGAGGACCAGCGTCCCACAGGGGCGTGCTCTGGCAGGGGTCTGGCGACAGAGGGGGACGAGAGGAGCGTGGCCCGTGGGCGGCGCGTGCTCTCATCCGCACACTCCGTGTGCTCAGAGATGGGGTAGTGAGTTCTTTCTTTAACCATTTTAGGGTGCTGCCCGTCGTGGGACGAGCAGCGGGAATGGGAAAACCAAGGATTCTCCCCCGGCCCTCCACCGGGGGAAGGAGCGGCCCTGCAACCGGCTCCTGAACAGAACTCAACGCCATCTCTGAGCAGCCCGTCTCAGGAGCGCCGCTTAGCCTGGCGTTTAGCGGGGCACGGGGCGGGAGAGGGCTGTGGCGCCTTCCTACGGCTTCCTCTCCGACGCGACCCGGAAGCAGCGGACTGCTGGGGCCGATCGGGAGGGGGGGGAACCGTAGGAGGGCGCCCTCGGCGGCGAGCGGGCTGAGGCACCTGTGCCGACGGCTGCGCTGCCGGAGCAGCGGGCCGCCGGGGCAGGACGTGTTTTAAAGCCTCAGTCTGCTTCTGGCCAGTCGAGAACTGCTGGGCGAAGTCCTCGACTGCACCGCCGAACAGGCCAGCCTGGGATATGGGGGTGTCGAGGAACCGGGTCCGCTCGGCCTCCCGCATATCAGCCAGGTTTAGCCATAGGTGTCGCTCCTGGACCACCGAAGTGGCCATCACCTGACCCAGCGAGCGTGCGGTCACCTTCGTCGCTCGGAGAGCAAGGTCGGTGGCGGCACGCAACTCATCAAAGAGTGCTGGGTCAGACCTCCCCTCGTGCATGTCACGCAACATCTGGGCCTGGTAGACCTGCAGAGTCGCCATGGCATGCAGTGAGGAGGCCGCCAGCCCCGCAGCTCTGTAGGCCTTCGCCACAAGGGTGGAGGAGAACCTACAGGCCTTGGAGGGGTGCTTTGGGTCCCCGCGGGAAGAAGCACTCTGAGGACACAACTGCATCGCAACAGAGCGTTCAACCTGGGGAACCCCAGTGTACCCTTTGGCGGCCGCCTGATCAAGGGGAGGCAAGGCGGAGGCGGTCGCCGAGCGATCACGGGAAGACAATGGTGCCTTCCAGGACCTCGTGACCTCCTCATGCACATCCGGGAAAAAAGGCATTGGGGTTGGCCGCCGACGCGGATCAGCAGCCGCACCCAAAAACCAATCGTCCAGCCGCGAACGAACCGGCCCAGGTGGCGGGGACCACTCAAGACCGATCGCCGCGGCTGCCCGGGAAAGCATGGCCGTCATCTCGGGATCAGACTCGGACAATGCTGGGACACCCGAGGGTGGCAGCACAGCCGAATCCTCACTTCCCGAGGACTCCTGCCCACCTTGTGATGCAGCGATCGACATTGAGTCTTCCTCTGGAGCGCCGAATGAAACTCGCGGCAAGTCAGAGGACTGTACAGCGGTTTCCACGCGGACACTCGCGGGTTGCACGGGAACAGAGGGAAGTGTGGAGCGTGGAATAGTCGGCGCTTTGTTCCACACTGTAACCCTCAGATCACCCTGGCCGCCAGCCGAAGTACCAGCCCTCTCGGGACCAGTAGATCGGGGTGCGGATGAGGGGACTCTCACATTAAGATCATTGAGTCTCGATCTCAACCGTGCGATGGGCATGTTCCCGCAGTGGGAACATGACTCATCCACAAACGCTGCCTTGGCGTGATCGACACCCAGACACACAAGACAGCGATTGTGCCCATCAGAGTCAGATACAAATAGACCGCAACCAGAAGTGCACGGGCGAGGCATCTTTAAAAAGACGTGCCGCGTGCAATGCTCTTTTGTGAAAGGAGATTTCTCCGCAGAGTGTTGAAGCGACCAGGGAGAGAACACACAAACTCTGGCAAATCACTGCACAGATCAGCAGGGAATGTGCACTCGCTGGAACTCGCTGTCACACCAACACCTGGAGAGAGGCTCGTCTCGAAGAGATAAAGAGATGAACTCAGGATTTGGCTGTGGAGTGAAGTAGATCAACTTGGCTCCGAAGCGAAAACATATCTGCATGTTGCAGCGTACTTCCTTATATACCCCCAGGGTGGGGCGGAGTCACGCTATGCAAATTCCGCAGACCCATGGCATTTCTTTGCCATTGGCTCGTGTTTTAATACTCGAAGATGATAGGATTTCTAAGCGAAACCCCATTCGTCGTCATCCGACGTAACTCGGAGTGACAACGAAAGGGAACTGTTATTTTTAATTGTAATGATATTTCACAATATTACTGTTTTAATGTATTTTATTGCAGTCTTGGTGAGTAGAAAATACTTGTGAGTAGAATGGTAGTGTATATAATTATTACTATAATTATTACTATTGTTATTACAAGTCTATTGCAAAAAGGTGTTTAAAATAGTGAACATCATACATGTTCCCATATACATAACAGTATACAGTATATATGCATTTTAAACGTTTGACATTAACTGTCAGCTATGTCAGCTACCCATATGATAAATATTACCGTTATATCAATGGCTCATAAACAATACTTATTTATGCTAAATGGCTCCGTCTGTCATTAACATCAGCAAAAACTCCTGGCTCTTTTAAAACCATATATGGTGCAGAGTACAGACATTAAATTCCTCATGAATAAACAACCATTGGTATCATTTAGCCATTCATCTAAGTGGTACTGCCAAATATCAACCCATAATGCCACTGCTGCAGTCTGTAAAGATACCTATTTAGCGCAGTTGTGTGGACAATCATCTTTATGATTAAGAGTGCTTGCATGACTGTCTGTAGAGACATAGGCTACTCTGGCCTACAGTATATTCCCTGAAAATCCCCCTTGTGATTTAATCTGCCCTCTTCTCCTCCTTCTGTCACCCTCCCTCCCCTTTCCCCCCTCTTAACACACATCTGCCCTGCAGTAATTCAATTTTGTCAGAGACATTGACCAGAAAGGATTACAAGAATTCCTGTATGGGACATTTGTGTGTAAAAGTATGAATGTGTGTGAGACAGAACTGCAGTGAATGTGTATTAATGTACTGTATAAATATATGAATGAGGAGAGGAGATTGGGATGCTCTGGTGAGAAGTTAAGAGGATTAGGCCTACTAGTCATTTCTTTTCTCAGTTACATCAGCAGAAGGAGGGAGAGGAAGCAATAAAAAGTGCAAAAGATGGTTATGGTCATATAATATTCTGTATATCTTATAACAAACATTCTGATCACAAATATGTTTTTATAAAAGAGTGTAGCGTGTAGGAGAAGTTACAATAAGGGAAAACAAGTTTTATCCTATAACATTTAATTGAGTCATTGGGTCAAGACACACTAAATGTATAGCTCCGATGTAATTTCTGTCAAGAATAAATAGGGATTGTTTGCAAAACATACTTTTGCAAACTACTCCTAGACTGCTGGCCCAATCTGAAAAAATCTTTGGAGTCCCTATGCAAATATTAGTTAATTAAAGGCTTAGTTCAACTAAAAAAATACAATTATCCCATAATTTACTCACCATCAAGCCATCCTTTGCATACAGTATATGACTTTCTTTCTTAAGCCAAAAACAATCTGAGTTAAATTTAAAATATCCTGGCTCTTCCAAGCTTTATAATGGGAGTGAATGGTAACTGCGATTACCGGACGTTACCGGAAGGCTGTGATTATAGTTTATAAATGTATAAATATTGATATTTTTCTTATAAAAATGCATTGCTTCACTTCAGAAGGCCTTTATTAACACCCTGGAGCCATATGGATTACTTTTATGATGTATGGATGTGCTTTTTTTGGCCTTTAAAATCTGTTACCATTCACTCCCATTACAAAGCTCGGAATAGCCAGGATATTTTTAATATAACTCTGATTGTGTTTGGCTGAAAGAAGAAAGTCATATACGCCTAGGATGGCTTGAGGGTGAGTAAATGATGGGTTCATTTTCATTTTTGGGTGAACTAACCGTTTAACAGTAACATTTATCACTCATTAATATTAACTTTTCATCCAGCATGGCTGCCACATACTGTACCAAAATAAATGTATTGACTTTACAAACTTTTGTATATTAATATAAGAGCTCAAATTAAGGACGCATGACAAATTTGGAGGGATTTGACCACTTGGCAGCACTATCACAGTGAAAATCTTAAAAATGGCTCTCACTATACAGGACTGTTGTTCAATCTATATTTTGTATGTAGTATACTTGTTCCATCAGTGAGGACAGTCATATATAAAAATAGCCGCCATCAGCCAATCAGTATCACCTGCAGCTATTACTGTAGACAGGTTAAAATGATCTGCTCAAAACACATATAAAGTGGGAGACATGTAAAATTTGCTTGTGCTGATTGGACAGTAGGTAGCATCAAAAATGCCTTCTCCATATGGCCCCTTGAAATGTATGGGGCATTTACATTGTCATTGTGCTATCTGTCTGTCAAAAATGCTTAATGCCATGCAAAATATGGGTTCATGGTGCCTAAACTCCAATAATTCCTGGTATGCAGCTGTATTTATTTGTCAATTTAAATGAATCAGCATTATTTATTATTATTATTATTTATAGTAGTAGTAGTCGTAGTAATTATTATTAATAATTAATATTCTTAATGTGATTCACCCATAATTCCCTTAAAAAGTATATTTTGATGTTAAGTTTGACCAGTGACACATATGTTGCATGTACTGTATGGGGAATTTCCAAGAACTTGAGTGCAGGATGTGTTCGTTTAGAGTTTGTATTTGAATGTGTGTGTCCGTCTAGGTCTGATCCTGCTGTTTTATCTGGCATTCTACATTTTCCTGGCTGGATTATTTACTCTCACCATGTACGCAATGCTGCAGACACTCGATGACCACAAACCAACATACCAAGATAGACTTTCAACTCCAGGTGATACACACAGACTTGTTCCTATACATGTGGAAACCTTTTATAATATGTTTTTAAATTAAGCAAATTATAACCACTGCACCCGAATGTTACCATTAATTGGTCTATTCATTAGCCTTTTTGATGTATAATCAATGCAAAATAAATGCAAACATATTTTGGTCACAGTGATTGTGCCAATTAAGACATGTTCGTGGATCAACATATTTTGTTGATCCTGGAACAACATTTCTGTCTGAAAATGTACCTATCATATCGTTACCCCTAACTTAACCCTACCTTAACCTAACCCTAACCTTGTCCCTCAAATCTGACTGGTTGATTGGAATGTTGTTCCAGGATCAACAAAGATGTTGATCCAGAAACATGTTGTACTTGGTGAAATCACGGTGACCCAAACATACACACACTCACAGATTACATCTGTGAACATTGCCTCTTATTGGTTCTCTGTTGTTTTGTAGGGATGATGATCAGACCTAGAGGAGAGCAGTTGGAGATCGATTACACAGTGGAGTACACAGAGACCTGGGAAAGATATGTCCAGGCCCTCAATAACTTCCTCTCTCGTGAGTACAGTGAGGTTTTCGAACAATAATATATGTAGGCATATTACAGAGAAACTGCTGCAGTTATTTTACTAATAAAATTGCGCATGTAATTTAGCAAGACATTCACAGAAGGTCATGTCCTTTTGCTTCTTTTATGCAGCCTACAATGACTCAGTCCAGGCCCAGAAGAATTACGAGTGTAAACCGGATCAGTACTTCATTCAGGAGGACAGCGGCAGTTTGAAAAACTTCCCCAAGCGTTCCTGCCAGTTCAACCGCTCCATATTGGAGGATTGTTCTGGGATCACAGATCGTTATTATGGTTACAACGAGGGCAAGCCCTGCGTCATCATCAAGCTCAACCGTGTAAGCTTCCGTCAATCCGTCAAGCTTGGAATGGAATGGAGTGAAATCTTTGTGTCAGAAACATTTACAATAATATCCAAAAAGTTGTACTAGTAATGGTCAAATTACAGTTTATGGTAACACTTTAGTTTAGGGTACAATTCTCACTATTAACTAGGCCTATACACTTTTAAGAAAAATGGTTCTAAACAGTACCAAATGGGTTCTTTGGCTTATAACAATAGCAGAACCCTTTTTGGTGCTAAATAGAATCCTATTTATAAGGTTCCATAAAGAATATGCTTTTAAAGTGCTATATAGGACCTTAATGGTGGTATAAATAACCTTTTCAACAATATTTATTTTCATTAATATTAGAATATTAGTATCTTCATATTATTAAACGTACAGTATGGAATTTTTCGACACTAGGGGTCGCTAACCTATTTACAATAACAAAGGCGTAGTTTGATGACGCAACATTTGCTAAGAATTATGGATCTTGTCGTCAACGTCAAGCCGACTGATCTAATCTATGGATCTAATAATGTTTATGGATGACTGAATACATCGATGCTTTTATCATGACTGTGATATGAAGCAGTTCGGGATTGCTAAGAGACAGCTATCAGCTATCATATAAGGAATATGGACATTTCATTCTACCGAACTAACGTTACACGCGAGTGCAGAATTACTATCACAGTCACAGGTCAGTTTATTAGACAAATTAAACTTGTGAGGTAACGCAGCGTTGTTTCACTTGGTCTAACATTACACTATCACACTAAACTGCATTTGAATGTGTTGAAATGTATGTGTTAGTTTGTCTGTATGAGACTAGCAGTAAGCTAGATCAACATTAGAATAACATACAGATCATATTCTAACATTTCATCATGTTGAGCTATATAACATTGATTAGTTTTATGTAAATGTGCTCACCTGTTTAATAAAGTACATGTAGAAGCGGTCGAAGTCTCGGACGTGGAGCTCTCGTTTATATACTGCTCTAGGCATCTCGAAAACACCGTGCTGATATTGATTTTCGTTTAGTTCTCCTTTTGTATCCAAAGTCTGCTTGCCATGGTCCATAATGTTTGAACGAAACAACAACAGCGTGCAAATAGACATTGCGAACTACCGTCAGTCGCTTTGGTTACTATCAGAGGGCTCTGGTTCATAGCTCTGGTTGCCATGGCAGTACGAGCGGAAACCAGGGACAACGCGGATATGACGCCATTGACGGCGACAAAACGGAAATAAAGAAACGGGACGTTTCTCGAATTAAATTACAAATTTCTCCTGGTTTGAAAGTTGTTGGAAACAGTCGGGATAATGTAAGTACACAACTAAAAAAAAATATATAACATAGATATAGTGATTTTTGCTATTTTTAAAGCAAAAAAGTTACATATTGTGGCTTTAATGTTAATATTATCTTTTATAAATTATTTATTAATGTTTTTTTTGTTTTTTTTAAGTCCTCTATCTGCTTGGTCTTATATCTTGTTGCCTCTTTTTACATAAAAAACAGCATGTTGTGTCAATTAGGTAGCTACTTTTATTTTTTATGGACATGGCAGGTTGTAGCAAAAATGACAGTGCTCTAACAACAGTTGATAGCTGAATACATTAATAAATAACAATTGACATTGAACACAATATAGATGTAGACAGTGAAATATCTTCAGAATCCTCTATGATGTCTTTATGTCCTTCATTATGTGTGTGTATTCTGAGTGGCAGTTTGTCTCTGCAGACGATGAGGTTATGATTTGGACAGCATCTAAAATACACAATTGAGTTTAGAGTTATGTCTCTTCCATTTGATTATGTAAAAACAATTATGTTCATGAAGGCCAAAATTAGCAAAAATGGATAGTATGAGCCCTTTACCATGTTAAAAGGAAAAAGTGATTTTAAGTCATGGGATGGCTTTAATGTTTTTGTGACTGGGTATGTTTAGGCATAAAGTCATAATAATAATAAAAAAAAACAATTTGGATCATAAATTCCATATCTCTGTTACTTACTTTGTGGAGAAGAGAAGATGAGTAACGTTATCCTTAACTGAACAGAGCTGCTAACACTTACATGTTCTGTTAAACTAAAAAGAGACAAAGACATGATTGTTAGGAAATGATTGTTACCATTTTAAAGTTATAATTTATAGACATTTTAAGAAAGAAATAATTTACCTGTTGAGAGAATGTTGACAGTCTGTGTAGTTGTATAGCTGAGCTCCAGAAAACCAGTATGAGGAGGCTTTGACAGTTACAGATTTGAAAAACAAAAAGGCGGGAATAAAGAACCCTAAACTCTAACATAAAGAACCATTTCAACATATAAAGACAACATCTTCAGGACGATACGGTTCTAAATAGAACTGTTACTATGTGTAAAGAACCTTTAAAGAACCATATTTTTTTTTTAGAGTGTAGTTGCTTATTAGCATGCATATTACTAGGATATTTGCTGTTTATTAGAACTTATAAAGCACATATTAATGCCTTATTCTGCATGATCATATTCTACATTCCTTAATCTTACCCAATACCTAAACTTAACAACTACCTTAATAACTATTAATAAGCAGTAATTAGGAGTTTACTGAGGCAAACATTATAGTTAATAGTTAGTTAATAGTGAGAATTGGGCCCTAAAGTGTTACCCAGTTTATATGCAAACATATTGTACCGCTCAATCCTTCAATTGGCAAATCAGAGACAAGTATTCCTGCAGACTCTCCCACCTGACTGTTTATAATAGTTCATCAGAGTTATTTTAGATTGGTAACGAGACCCAGTTTGACCTTTTGGTTCTTATCTGTGGGTCACTTTCTTTTTCTCTCTCATTTCAATCTTTTTTGCAGGTGATCAATCTGTTACCTTCTCAAAGCAAGATTGCTCCTTACGTCACATGCAATGCTAAGGTAAGAGCGCTCTGTCTCAGTCTCCCACTCTCTTCTTATCCTTCAGTCTATTAGAAAGGGATTGATTTCAGATTAAAGTTACATGAGCCATTCAACAAGGCCACCAGATTAAATTAGCCAGTAATCAGAACTGCGGCCAGCTTCGGAGAAAAGCTGCCACGACAGACTATGTGCTGCCGACTCACATGCAAATAAACTAGAAGATACAAACTGAAATGAGAACAAGTTAAGAAACATTGGTGTGTTTCCCATTCATTGTAAGTCAGAATGCATTCAGCATTTATTAGTTGGTGCAAGATTCAGTCTCTTTGCACTGTTTTCAAATTCCATGAAACTGAGAGGTGGGCGTGTTTAAGCCATTACCTCATTTGCATAATTACTTTAGATGTTTAGTTTTAGAAAATGATATAGTTTTAGTTAACAACACCGTTGCTTGTTTGTATTCACATACTGTAAGTTAGTTTAAGTTGTTGTTACCCCACTGTAATGCCACACATTATCAGGTAGCAAACTTTGATCTGTATTGCATTAGAGCAGATGTTTTTCATGCTCTTTCCCGGAGCTTTCTCAATAGTGTGTACCATTGGAATCCGAATCAGTTATGTTTGTGTTGGTTCTGGCTGTCGACCAGTGGTTTAATCTGATGGTGCCATTCAGGCTCATGCAGATATGTTCCTTTTTTCCTTTTAACACATCTTACCCTTTTGTCATCATGGACACATCATTCCTCCTCCTGTGTTCTGTATTGTTGCCATTTAATTGTTGCTTTCATTGTTTGTTCAATGAGTGTTGTTTTACACCATTGCTCATCATCTTCGTTTATGTTTCATGTGGATGATTTGTTTTGTTTTTTCTGTCTCATCTGTTCTCCCCATCCATTCTTGTCAGAAATACAAACTTGGGAAAGACGAGTGGGTAAGAATAATAGACAGAATAAAGAATAATCATTTTAACAGAGTATTTTACTAGCTGTATTTTACAGCTTCAATATTCTGCAAGGAGAGAAAAATTGGAAGCCAGACTTTATATTTTTCTCAAACTGACCAATCTTTATTTAAGTTTAAAATCTATGTTTTAGCAGCAAATGATAAAATGATTATTCATACAGTCAGATCATATGCTAGATAATTCCAGCATAAGATCATATCAAGGGGTAATTAGTTTTTCTGTTCATTTGTTTAATATAGTAATAGTAGTTTTGGTATTAGAACAGGTTGATACCCTCAGATCAAATGCTGAGCTGAGATGAACTGAATGTATCCTTCCCTCTGTAGACGGATGACTCAGACAAAATTGGTGAACTGAAGTACTTTCCCCCCAATGGCACCTTGAATCTTATGTACTATCCATACTATGGCAAGAAATCCCAGGTACAATGCACACACACACACTTGGAGAATACACCTGTAAGCACGCAGACACACATCTTGCATATGTACTTAAAGTCAGCATGAAATTAAAATTCACCCTATCTGTTTTGATATATGTACTGTATGTTTCATTATTATTATTATTGACCATTTTAAATCAAAATGAAAAAACTGAATTTTCCTGTGAAATGTCATACATCTCTCGTATGCTGGAATTCTCCAATCAATTAGTCCACTTAAACCCCGCCCCTTTCTTACAATCAATCTAGAGATCGCATTCAGATCTTCCTCCGTCCAATAATCAATTGATGGAAAGAATTGTCCCCATCCTACATGTTTTTTTTTTTTTCTCGATAACCCGTTTACTCAGATGTACATGATTAAATGGAAGAAAAGACTCAGGCTGCATCTGAAATCGCATACTTCTCTACTATATAGCAAAAAACAGTATGTGACAAAAGAAGTATGTCTGAATTCATAGTACTCATAAAAGAGTAGCCAAAAAGTGTCCGTAGGAACCCGTAGAAATGACCTACTTCTTCTGGCGAGATTCTGAAGTGTGCATACGATGTACACTTTACTATCCCATGAAGCCACAGGAGAGGATTTATGAATGGCAGTGAAGCGACGCAACTAACACTGGTAGGTCACATGATAATGACAACATGGCGAATGTAGTATGTCCAAATTCATACTACACACATTCATACTATATACAGTGGGGAGAACAAGTATTTGATACACTGCCGATTTTGCAGGTTTTCCCACTTACAAAGCATGTAGAAAATCCAGAAAATCACATTGTATGATTTTTAAGTAATTAATTTGCATTTTATTGCATGACATAAGTATTTGATACATCAGAAAAGCAGAACTTAATATTTGGTACAGAAACCTTTGTTTGCAATTACAGAGATCATATGTTTCCTGTAGTTCTTGACCAGGTTTGCACACGGCAAGCAAGGATTTTGGCCCACTCCTCCATACAGATCTTCTCCAGATCCTTCAGGTTTCGCGGCTGTCGCTGGGTAATACGGAATTTCAGCTCCCTCCAAAGATTTTCTATTGGGTTCAGGTCTGGAGACTGGCTAGGCCACTCCAGGACCTTGAGATGCTTCTTACGGAGACACTCCTTAGTTGCCCTGGCTGTGTGTTTCGGGTCGTTGTCATGCTGGAAGACCCAGCCACGACCCATCTTCAATGCTCTTACTGAGGGAAGGAGGTTGTTGGCCAAGATCTCGCGATACATGGCCCCATCCATCCTCCCCTCAATACGGTGCAGTCATCCTGTCCCCTTTGCAGAAAAGCATCCCCAAAGAATGATGTTTCCACCTCCATGCTTCACGGTTGGGATGGTGTTCTTGGGGTTGTACTCATCCTTCTTCTTCCTCCAAACACGGCGATTGGAGTTTAGACCAAAAAACTCTATTTTTGTCTCATCAGACCACATGACCTTCTCCCATTCCTCCTCTGGATCATCCAGATGGTCATTAGCAAACTTCAGATTGACCTGGACATGCGCTGGCTTGAGCAGGGGGACCTTGCGGGCGCTGCAGGATTTTAATCCATGACGGCGTAGTGTGTTACTAATGGTTTTCTTTGAGACTGTGGTCCCAGCTCTCTTCAGGTCATTGAGCATGTCCTGCCGTGTAGTTCTGGGCTGATCCCTCACCTTCCTCATGATCGTTGATGCCCCACAAGGTAAGATCTTGCATGGTGCCCCAGACCGAGGGAGAATGACCGTCATCTTGAACATCTTCCATTTTCTAATAACTGTGCCAACAGTTGTTGCCTTCTCACCAAGCTGCTTGCCTATTGTCCTGTAGCCCATCCCAGCCTTGTGCAGGTCTACAATTTTATCCCTGATGTCCTTACACAGCTCTCTGGTCTTGGCCATTGTGGAGAGGTTGGAGTATGTTTGATTGAGTGTGTGGACAGGTGTCTTTTATACAGGTAACAAGTTCAAACAGGCGCAGTTAATACAGGTAATGAGTGGAGAACAGGAGGGCTTCTTAAAGGAACACTCCGACTTTTTGGGACTTTAGCTTATTCACAGTATCCCCCAGAGTTAGATAAGTCCATACATACCTTTTTCATTTCTGTGCGTTCTGTAAGTGTTATTTGACGCACCCACCGCTAGCCTAGCTTAGCACAAAGACTGGATGTAAATGGATAAGGTAGCATACTAATCCCAATAAGTGACAAAATAATGCAAACATTTTCCTATTTACATGTTGTGATCTGTATAGTCACAGCGTGTACAAATAAAAAGGCTATATGAGACAGAGACCTGTTTAAACAGTTTAAAAAAATACAGATTGTTATTTGTACACGCTGTGACTATACAGATCACAACACATAAATAGGAAAATGTTTGCATTATTTTGTCACTTATTGGGAATAGTATGCTACCTTAACTATTTACATCCAGTCTTTGTGCTAAGCTAGGCTAGCGGTGGGTGCGTCAAATAACACTTACAGAACGCACAGAAATGAAAAAGGTATGTATGGACTTAACTCTGGGGGATACTGTGAATAAGCTGAAGTCCCAAAAAGTCGGAGTGTTCCTTTAAATAAAAACTAACAGGTCTGTGAGAGTTTTTACTGGTTGGTAGGTGATCAAATACGTATGTCATGCAATAAAATGCAAATTAATTATTTAAAAATCATACAATGTGATTTTCTGGATTTTTGGCAGTGAAATCGGCAGTGTATCAAATACTTGTTCTCCCCACTGTATAACATACTTTTTAGTGGTCGTGAAGTAATTACTTATTAAAAATAAGTACCTACTCAGGAGGGTATGCGCTTTCGGACGCAGCCTTCAAGTGCAATCAGTGGCTGAATCAGAAATCGCCCCCTATACCCTCAAATAGGGCATTATTTGAGGGGACAGCCAGTTGTAGTGGTGTCCGAAACCATAGTGGACGTTATTGAGTGCACTTATTCAATCCCACATTGCACTGCAATAACGAGTGTTCAACTGATGTACGCTCAACGTCTGTCCGAATTCGCTCACTCCTTTTCATTCACTCCTTCAAGTGAACAGTGTTAGTGGACTAATGTAAGAAATAGTGAATGAGGGTTTAGGGGGCGATTTCGGATTCGGCCAGTATTTTATGTTGTGCTGACATAGTATTCATCTGATACTGACACCTAGTGATGTGGATGTAGCATCACAGGAAGAAAAATGATAGGAAAAGTTGACAGTTACCAATGTCATTTTAGAAATGTGCTATGCACAGCAAATGAAAGTGTCCAATAACAGGAGGCAACTGAGATAAAGCGAGTTGTATTCAGATGGTCATGTGATCTCAACATCTCAATACAGCTTTTATTAGGCCACCTTTAATAAATCAGCCAAATCTCACTCTTATTCTGCTGCAGGTAAACTACTCTCAGCCTCTGGTGGCCATTAAGTTCCTCAACATCACCATGAATGAGGATGTCAACGTGGAGTGCAGAATCAACGCTGACGGCATTGCTGTGGGCAGTGAGCGAGACAAGTTTGCTGGGCGCATTTCCTTCAAACTGAGGATCAACTCCAGATATTAAATAGATGAAATTATGTTCCTTTATTTTACACACACACACACACACACACACACACACACACACACAGACAAACAGAAGGCACAATATGCACAGAAGGCACAGCTAGAGACATAAGCCAGGCACAGCAATCCTCAGCACAGACAGATCAGAGAATAATACTTCAACATTTCAAAGAATTATTATAATTTTTTTTTCATTTGAGACTCTAGTGAGGTTGTAGAGAGTTATCAAGGTTGTGGTTTTGTGTGTATTAATGTGTGTACATCTGTGTGTGCGTGTGTTTGCATGTGTGAGTTGAGATATTACAGTATTTATTTTCTGAAACAAAAGTTAAACCGCATGCTCAGCTATGAGAGCTATTTATTAAATAATATATTATTCTATTAAACAATAGAATAAAGGGACATCATTTTTAAAAGGAGAAAAAGTCAGAACTTAAAAAATGCTGTTTTTCTTCCATTAGTAGCTGTAATAATTTAGCAGAAAATAATTATTATTTCAAAGCAGTTGTCTATGACTTAATGTGAGAGATCTCATGTTTGGATCTCATGCTCTTGAGTGCTAGCTTAGAAAGGTTTTTTTTCGCATGCATGCATGCATGCATCAGTTGTGAAAAGTGGTACTGAAACCTCTCCTCTGTCTGATTTGTGGATATTTTATACCAACATGTAGATAACACTGATCAAAGTCAGCTCTACATTCATCTTCAACACATGAAAAATCTGATACATTCTGATTCATACAAACATTTCTGCATTCCTATTGGTTTCGGCACTGACTGTCAAATGCGTCACGTTTCATTTATTATGAGGCGTGTCTATTTAAGTTTGTTTATATGTATAAATAGATCTTTTGCAGTATTTTCCTTCTTTTTTTTTTTTGCATGTGTAATCCTATTTGTCTCACATGGTGAGGGGATATGATGTTTTGTATTGATTTGCAGTGGCTCAGAGGATAACAACAGGCCTGGGTTCAGTTCAAAATCTGAAAAATAGGTAGAAAAAGTTTAATATGTGTGTGTGAGAATACGTATGGATTTCTGCATGTGTGTGTGTGTGTGTTTTATTTGATTTGATTTGATTTCTTTTATGTTAATCTTTGTGCACAATTTACTTTCTGAATATATTTGCATTTTGTTGTAAGTGATTCCATAGAGACAGATAGAGAGGCTCTAAGAGCAGGAACAGCAGGCTTATGTTTCTGCTGATAAGGGAGACAGAAGTGAATCCAACCGTCCTTACCCTGCATGAGTCAATAAAACAAACAAAAAAACAAGGTCACCCACCTCATTTCTCCTCATTTTTAAAATCTAATTTCTTTCTTTTTTTTTTTTTTATGTTTTTAAACACAAAAAACTCCCCTTTTGAGCACATACACCTCATGCTCCATACTGTGAGTGTCTTGTGTTTCATGTTTAGGCTACTGTCATACAGAGAAGAGAACGGATCACCCATAAGAATATACACACATGCTTCTCTGTGCCGTAGTTGCTCTGACAAGAGTCTGTGTGTACACTTCCTCTAATGCCCTAATCCTTTAATCTCACTAGATAATCCTAAATAGGTATGGTGCTCTACACACCAACATTTCTCCAAAAGTCTGTCTATCTAACCATCTATCAGACATAAGTTAAGTGTCTTCATTTATTGAAGAATATTCAATTGAGTGACAAGATGCTTTATTACATTTGATCACGTTCACATGTTGCTCTGTGATGTCTGTATTGTATATTTTTTGTTTGTGCAAGGTAAGGATGTTATCTGACCCAGTAGAGAAAGCTTCAAATCAACTAAATGAAATATTCATTTACCTCAGGTCCCAGCTCACATATCATTAACTTGATCCTGTTCTATAGTCACTCTGGAGTGAAAGATCAACATAATTCTAATTGTGCAATATAATTCCAATATTGTTCTAAATTATTTTATTTTTTTGAGAATGCTGTTCATTTTCAATACCATGCACAAAAAGGAAAAAGAGAACAGCTGTAAGTGCAGACTTTGCTGCAAGCAGGCTTGGAGATTTTGCAAACAGCGCCCCCACCGTTTCTATGGGTGAACTACACATTTAATAGTACCTATTAGCATGTGTTTATTAAAGGTATAGTTCACCCAAAATTCTGTCATAATTTACTCACCCTCAAGTTGTTACAAACCTGTATGAGTTTCTTTCCTCTGTTGTACACAAAAGGAAGACCCATTGACTTCCATGGTTTCATTCCATTTAAGTCAATGGCTACCACCAACTGTCTGGTTACAAACATTCTTCAAAATATCTTATTTTATGTTCATCAGAAGAAAGAAACTCGTACAGGTTTGGAACAACTTGAGGGGGAGTAAGTGAAGACAGAATTCATGTTTGGGCGAACTAACCCTTTAATATGCATCTTTTGAAAAGCAATATATATTTTTATTTTGTGTCCATTTCGTGTATAAAGAAAAGTTACATAATATTTATTTACCTTTGGAATGGCTGATCATGAAGATAATTATGTATTAGTAGCATATATTTAAATAAATATATAGATGAGAATGGCTAGATGTGTTTTAAAATCAAATGCAATACAGAAAAGATAGTATATTTTCAAAGAACCTATTTTTATTTTTGTTGAGCATTTTATGAAAAAAGCATGTACCAGCTGGGGAATGTATGATATATTAAGCTTTGCAGTGCTTATTATAAAGGAGGTCACAAGGCTTACTTAGCCCGAGAATGTAATAATTCATGGTCACGTCTGGATCTCACCGTAGCCTTTGAAATACCAAAATATATGCAACTTTTATGTTTCATAAAACTACAAATGTCACAGTGATAAAACAGATCATGCCAAAGATGATGATCTGTTAGAACAAATTAAATGTCTCCTGTGAACATATTAACCATATGAACTGAACAGCTTTTGAAAACAAGATGACAAGTCATCCATCTAATGTATATGAAGCATATGAAAAGGGATATATAGTAAATGCTGTGGTTTGGATGTATTTGAACAGATAAAGTGGGTTGTGTAAACAGGCCCAGCAACATCACAGAACAAAACTGCAGTTCATTCGATATGGCTCAATGTTCAGTGGTTCACACAGAACTGGACCTTGCGCAAAGTGTGCTGAAATGTTTGATGAACAATAAGAGGGTGAAATGATATTACCTAGTCAGTTAAATTAATTATATAAACGCCTTATACTGTATATGTTCAGAAGCTTAATCTAATGTATTGAAATAACAAACTTAATAAAATGAACAAAAATACACTGTCTGCTCTTCATCAATAAAATCTGCATTAGAAATACTATAACTCAATTCTAGAGGTAAAAAGGGTTAAAACCAAGGTTTCTTGAGTTTACATTAGTGATATCTGGTCAACTTAAACATACTAATAAAGAGCAGAGCTGGCATACCCACACAATTGCATGCTCAGTATTTCCATTGTCCACATAAGAATATGAATGCCATGTGTATTTGTGTGAGTTTGCCCTTATAAATAATTTTCATGCATGTTAGCAGTGGTCGTTATGCGAAATTTATGAAAAACAGCCTCAGCTAAATCCGAATTATGGCCAATTTCATTGCAATAAATACTGAGTTTTTATTTGAGAACCTTTCTTTATTTGCATGAGATTTGGTTTCCTGAAATAATATGCATATGTGACTCAATGCAAGGTTAAATATCCATTTTTATGTCTAAAAATGTGATTTCATAAATATTATCATTATCATATAATCTCAAATATTTTGAAAGAATGTTTTAAACAATACATTTCAGTACATTTTCAAGTTTACTGTTCAAAATTATTGTAAAATAATATAATTTAGCACACTTTCTGTTCCATACCCATCCGTGCTCTTCATTTAGAGCCAATTTTAGCCACCTTGAGTGGTTTCTGTAAACCGACCACTTAAAGAAAACAAGTGAAAGAAAATAGTTGCATTGCTATAGTTGCTATCTCATGTCATCATGCCAGAATAGATGTAGGCATGTGTGTGTGAGAGTTGAATATCACCTGGACAATCATTAGGTATCAGTTGCACAGTTATAAAACTGAATTTGATAAGCATATGGATTGTAAAAACGTTTTTCTGCTGAAACTTGAACTTACATAACAAAGTCTGTCACTTTTTCTGTGCCTGCATTTCTGGATATTTCATAATCAACCACTATTATGGTGCAAACCTATTGAAAACTGCTAATATCTCCACAAAAATCAATGCATGTTTTTTTTCCTCCAATATCAGGAAAATAGATGACAAACACTGAGCACAGCATGTTGAACAATTGCCTAATTTCTATAAAAAGTTATGTTAACAATATTAATTATTGATTTATTTTCTGTATTTATGTAAATTGTAAGTTGTTTTAACAACAAAAAACGATTACATGTTTAAGGTGTTTGATTTTTTTTTAGATTTTTTTTTTTTAATTTCAGACAAAGTTCCCCAATCCAAGTTGACATGAATTTTGTCATTAATAATCCTTTAAGAAAGCTGACCTTTCTTTGAGTATGCCAGTAAGATGGAAACAATAAGCCTTGTATTTCTCCCATTTATCCAGCTGTGTCTTCATTCTCTTCTTATAAAGGTTCAAAGTTCTAGTCTTGTATTTTAATGTCCTGTTCTTCAGGTTGGTCCCATTCTTATTTCCCTTTCTCTTTCTACACTCAGGGTAGATCCAGCATGCCGTGTTCCTTTAGAGCAACTTCATTTCTCTTGTACACTTCTCCTATCGCACTCACAACCCTGTTCAGTACCACAGTGGCTTCTGCCTGCGTTCCCACACACACCAACTTGTAGAAATAAGGTCGTTCAGGCATAGCAAGAAAGGCCAGCTCTGCTCCTTTTCTCACAAACCAGGTGTGATGGTGGGCCAGTGTGCGCTGGTAAGTCTCTTTGCAGAGGTCAGAAGGGCTACGTAGACGCTCTCCTTCAGTTGCATCCTTCCCTAGTTCTTGCAGGAAGTTTTGCAGCCAGAGCAGAGCGCGGTGTAAGCGCAGAAGAGTCCTGCAGCCTGAGTTCGTCTGCTGGTGAAAATCCACCAAACCATTCTCCAACTCCCATTTAATCATAGACCGAACAGATGTGTATCCAAATGAGAGGCTGTGGTTCATTTCAGAGTAGCTAGAAGATCTGTTATGAGATGACAGTATGACTGTGTCTCCTTGCTGAGTCATTCTTTTTCTGTCTTTCATTTTCTTCTCTGCCTCTTTTTCCGCTTTTTGTGCCAGGTCACGGATGATGGTGGTTTTTGACTCAATTTCTTGTGAAATTAAACCCACCATTGGCCCCAAGGCTTCCAAAAACCTTAAATGCACAGAAAAGAGGAGAGATATTTTGAACATGCATGTTTCTACTTTATTTATGATATTGTTATCTGAGTGTTGCAGTTCTCGGATTTGATTGGCCAGCTGGTGTTGTGAAAAAAGTAGTATGTCCGAAGTCATATGGTGCGTCCCGATTCATGTACTTGTGCACTATTTTATGCTTCCGTTTTGTAGTATAAATAGTGTGAGTAGTGTGTTTACAGTGGAAAAAAAGCACTTAAAATACCCAGATGATACACTTAATTCACCAAAAAAGTTAAGAGTGAATTAAGTGTGCAATTTTGGACACTTCATGCACTGTGGCAGCTTTCCTTACAGCTATCAGACACCGATGCTGGATGAAAAAATAACCTTATCAATTCATACAATAGATGGATGCATGTAGTGCATAGTATAAGTGAATAGTGTATAGTGCAGGAGTTCTCAGCTCTGACCCTCAAGGATCACTTTCATGCAGAGTTTTGCTCCAACCCTAATCACCTGAACACAGTAATCAAGGCCTTAGGGATTACTAGAAAGTTGCAGCTAGGTGAGTTTAATCAAGGTTGGAGCTAAACTCTGCAGGAAAGTGAACCTCTCAACCAAAGTTGAGAAGCCCTGGTTTAGTGACATTTGGGACACAACTAGGCCAATAGTAGCCTATTCATAAAACATTAGGTGAAAAGTACCGGTATGACCTACTAAGTCTGGCGAGATTCTGAGGCTTGCATCTGATGGACATTTTACTATTCCATGAGGCCATGGGAGAGCAGTTGTGAATGGCAGTGAAGCGACACAACTGACGCAGGCGCATTGTCACATGACATTGAGATACAGAATTATACTCATACTAGCTATATAATACATACTTTTTTAATGGTATAGACTAAAGGTAAATTCTTCAAATGTAGTACCTACTTTTGCTTTTTAGACGCAGTAAGTAACTCTTTCTGCAAGTTACATTGGTAATCCAGTTGGTGGCGACAAGTGACTTTTGAGTGAGTTGTTGAATCATTCATTTAACCAATTTGTTCAACAACATTGTTTCATTCTGGAACGAAACCCCTCTAATGTGTGTTGCTCGGAGACACGCAACGGTTTATTCTTGCTTTGCTACTTGTTGGTAAAAAAAAAAAAAAGCACAAAATAATGTGTCTAAAATATAAATTATTCAGTATTAACTTGTTTATTGGAGTATTGCTGCTTGTTATGTTATAGCTTTGGAATATTTAGGTTAGCATAGCCTGCTATATGATGAGATTATGTCCGTTAACCTACCTGATAAGCTCATCCCAGCTTGCTAGGTATGGCTTTAGCAGCACATCATTGGCCGAGACTGGTGCTGCCTGCAGGTGAGCCAGCAAATCGGCAATTTGAAACCTCTGACCAGGACACACCCTCAGTGGAGCCTCACCTTTATCTGAACTATTAACTAAAGCCAAAGACGGAGGCTGAGAAAAGACAAGAGGTGGAAACGTGAGGTAAGAGGGACAGATTTCTAAGGAGAGTGGTGCAATAAAATGAGTGACAATAACTGGGCAAAGTTCCTGTTATCATGCACAAGCTGGAAATAACTGACAGCTTCGTGTTATATCGTGATCTCTTTTATATTTTACCATTCTTACCTTGTATTTTAGGCTATAAGCTAACGAACAAGTATCCCAGTGTTGCTCCAGGTTCCCATCTACAATGAGAGGCAGAGGATGGGAGAATAAATATTTTTAAACAGGAAGAGAAAATAAAAAAGTAATACAGTCAAATCACATAGTTTCACAGAGTGTAAGTTAATTAGATTCCCACAGAAACACATCCAGGAGTAGGGATGGGCAAGAGTACTCGAGTACTCGTACGTGACTGCGGTGATCAGTCATGAAAACGAGGATTGCCCTGACTTTAAAAGATATATTTCTCTTTTTTTCTGATTGGTTATTGCAGCATTTGTGGTGGTTCCTGCGGTCTGATTTGTTAGCGTTAGACATTACGCCTTCCAGATCTGCGAAATAAAGTGAAACTGGATTTGAAAGCGCGCACTGCAGTGATGCCTGGAATCACTTTAATCATGACAGTTAAAGGAGAACTCTGTAACTCTAGCGAACTCTAGTCACTTCTTCGCTGATTTTCCCTTTTGTTGTCGCATGTTTTCCCCACGAGCTCCCCCTACAGCTGTGGGGGGGCGTATATTTCACAACACAGTCGTAAAAAACTCACTTGCGGCGGCCTCCTCCCCCTCTCTACCGCTGCTCATGTGCGTTTGTTTTGATCGGAGCAAGCCAACTGTATCGCGTGGAGCTATGTCTACCGAGGTGGGTAATCTGGTAATACATCATACATGCGTGTGTGTTTATGTCGAATTGCCGTAAAGCAATTTGTGTTTCGCGCTCGTTCTCGTTCTAGTTCTCGCTTCTCACGAGACTTCCAATTTCACTTTGCCGGGACGGCAGTGCGCAAGTTGCAAGGTTGGTTTTCCGCCTGGGAACGCTGGGGGGAGCGGGGAAAGTCAACAATATCACCAGAACAGGTTGTTTAACCATCCAAATGATTTCTAGACAGTTTTATTAAGTTAAAAAAGTTACCAAGTTCTCCTTTAAGTGCAAAATGTACAGCGCCAATCTATCATATACAAAACATTTTGTATATTGTTGTAAATTCCCTGTGCTTTAGTTTTTACAGCGCGCTGTTAATGAAGAGTGTCCACAACAAGAGTTACACATCAGACTAGCACGATCAAGATCATGTGCGCATTCACGTACTTTTGTGCAGATGTAAGTTGAAGGATTACGTTTATGATGTCTATATCTGAATGATCTCAAATATTAGACGCATTTGATTGAGTTTAATAACCAGCTAGCAAAAAGCTGCAGTTTACCGACCGGTGTTCATTCTCTCTTCAGTTTCAGCTCAAATACAATGTCTGACATTATTGACTATGATTGGGTTATTTGAGACAGTCATATTCCTTTTAGATAGGCTATTTCTTTTTCAAAATCATTCATGATATTAATAATGCAGCAGTGTTATTTTGTTCTCATCATTTAACGTTGTTTCTCTTTATGGTGCAAAAACGCGATGTGATGACTGTAATCACTTTCTATCATGAAAAATAAAATTAAGTGCAATATGTGCAGCACCAATATACATGCAATCTGTGCTTTGCCCGTGTATCTGCGTGCTGTGAGGGAAGAGTGCATCCAGAGTTTCCCTTTCAAACCATACACTATAAAAAAACTAGTTCACATGCGCATTTGCGTCCTTTTGTGCAGATGCAAGTTGTAATGTTACGCTTATGTTATGTATCTAGGATATCTGATTAATAATCTCATAGGATGTGTCATAGAACGGGCTTCAGTTTACTGGAGATCATTTAATCTTCAGCTTTACCTCAAGCAGCTATTCCTTTTAGATGTTTCTTTTCCAATAACATTGATACATCATAATCTAGCAGTAATATACGTTCATGTTTTAATAGATGCATGTTTTCATGTCATTTTTTTATTTGTCAACATTCATTTTCGTTAATAGTCTTAAAATATTCAAATTTTCATGACGGACACGCCTGCCCTCCGAGTAGTACTCGAGCAGGCCTACTTGTTTTTTGAGACCTGTCAATGATAGAAATGAGAAAATGTTGACAAAAATGCCCATCCCTATCCTAGAGGTCTATAAACTGTCACTGACTTGCATGAGATAAAGAAATCAATTGTAAATATTTATCTGAATATTAAAGGAGTAGTTACCTCCAAAATAATAATAAAAAACCTGTCATCTTTTACTCATCCTTATGCCATTTTAAACATAATGACTTACTGATCGCGGAGTGAAGTGCACACTTCTCTTTGTGCAGTGCAGTCAGACAGTCTTTTGATAAGGACACAGCCTTATCACGCTTTGATTTTAGTTTGTTTGACAGCAATGGTGCAAAACACAACATTAAAGACCTTTTATGTTTTTATGGGAAGTTTATATATACTTTCTGGCTGCCACAGTCTAGTTAATGAATAGGAAGCACTGGAATTTATTTGTGGCAGTCAATGTTGATATTGTGGCGAGCCGCTACAGATAAATCAGTATGGGAAACACTCCAGCTACTTTCATGAACTGTACACATATTTAAGATACAAAATAAGATAAAATATATTTTCAGCGTCTGTTCATTGATGAGTGCACTGTAAAAAAAAATATATATAATCATGATGAAGACATGACAACATATGTTTTAACATTAAAATTATTTTAGCAATTTAAACTTGTTATACAAGATTCAACTCAATTTAAGTCAGCTTAATATAATTTAAGTTGAAATTACTTGAAAAGCCAATTTGATTATACAATTTGCAGCAGCTGAACTTAAGTTTGTCAGTTGAAAGGTGGAAATCCCTTACAGTGTGATGGTCAATCAGCTCTGCTGTAACAGCCATACAGAGGGACAAGTATAACTCAATATCAACAAAACCGATATTGGCCTATGAACCAATTGTACATGCACCAAATATGTTACATCGAGTCTGTCGAAGAACAAATAAAAAAGAATATGGAAAAACTTACGTAGCCACATGGAGCCAAGCAAAAGGAGGATGAAGACTATAGCAACACAAGCCCTGAATTTGATTCCCATAATGATCTGCTGTCCTCCTCTCCGCTGCGTCTCCTCGGGTGGCCTCTCTTTCCTTCTCAGTCTATTCACTCACGCTCTCTCTTCAGCATCTCTACACCACCACCACCACTGCGCTCAGTATCTTTCTTCTCTTACACAGTGTTTTTTTGATTGGGTTTCAATCTTCGCTTAAACTCAAATTGCCTGGCGAATCTTTACTCTCATGTTTTTACACTACTGCACAGACACAAACTACTCCTCTCTTTCTGCATCTCCAGTTTATTCCACCAGCCTAACTTATTCTAAGTTGATCTTTGAATTATGTTGTTTTTCTTTCTCTCATCTCCTGTCCTGCTCTCTCTGTATTGTCAGTCTCCAATGATCTTGCTCAATCAGAGTCCATAGATTAGTCAGGAACAACAAATCACTCCTTATTAGGCAAGCCCTAAGCAAACTGTAGTAACCTTTAAACCAACACGTACAGACACTACACACTTGTACAACGCGTGTCACAAATAAATTGTGAAATCCTGAAATCCACAAGGGAATGTCCTGGGTTTTATCTGTCCAATATGTGCATCTCTCAACGAAAGAGAGATTTCTTTCTTCGACAGAAAGTAAGGACTGTTTGAAAGATTCAAATGTCCCATTCAAATGTTGAATTCAAATGCGTCACATTCAAATGTTCTGGTTAGGCAGCTAAATAATGTTGTTGGTTTTTATTCTTTAATTACCTTAAATTCATATATTTGTATAATTTTAGTGAATCTGACACACTTTTCAAAGAGACCATGATATTTGTATAGGCTATTTAGAATGGTTGAATTGCATGACAATGCCAATGTGAATCAAGTCAGCACTGGACAGTCACTCTGGCCTAATATGTCAGTAAGCACCTTAAAAAAAAGCTGTCATGCCCTAAAAACCTCACCACACTAGTTTGAAAGCTGATGAATTTTAATGCCCCAGTTTGGCAGAGTAAGTATGACTGTAGGCATTAGCAGTCTACCCAAGTCATCTGTTATAATTTATAGACCTCAGTTCATTTACACAAAGGCAAACATAGTCACTCATCAAGGGTGACATTATCTGATCAAAGCTATCATTAATTCACACGCTATATATTATCAATGTTATTTCCCTCCACATGATTAAATTATTCTTATCTCTAAGGTGATATATTAAAAGTCAAGACAAATCAAGAAAAATTATGGGTTTTTTTTCAGGCTAAAATATATCGTCATATTTTTTTAAAGCAACACTTTTCCTCTTCCGTCCCCCTACAGGTTGAAAGCGGAATTTTCCAGTACCGCTGTCGTAAATAATTTAGCCTAATCATTTTACCGTCGCACGCACGCTATTTGTTTATCCAGCACCGGCTTTGGAAATAACGATGTCCACAGACAAGGTAGAGTATGTTTCATGGTTTTATGAAAATATGATATATTGCGACATCAGAAACGGCTGTTTTTTATATAGGCTCCTCCACCTATCGGCTATAGTAACGCTTGCCGTAAAGCAAGTCAAATTTGTAGCTTCTTATGTCTCATTCGAACTACAGACAGAGAATGTCTAATAGGAAGAGAATTGGCACTCTCTGGTTCCTTCCTGCAGTAACACATCTCTGTCCATGCGGGGGCGCTCGCAGGCGAGTGCAGAATGAATGGAGGTCTATGGCACTATACCCATCAAATTCCACTTTTCTCAGGATATAATTTGTCATCTAGTAATTTGAATGTTGTATTCGAAAGGAGATGCAAAGAAATTACACATTGCTGGGTGTTAGATTTTTTAGAGTCACTTATTTGCTTTAAAAAGTCTTTTAAAATGTCAATGACGTCATACACATCGTACGACCAGAGATACTGCTTTACGGCAATCCTTCAGTCGCTTTGGTGCTTTCGCGCTCTGCACTTTCTTTTCTCTCGAGGCATCGACAACACAGCTGACACAGGTAAATACACGTGCTAGAAGAGTTTTTGTTTTGTTTGTTTCTGGTCCCGCTTCGGATTCCATGATGCCATCAAGCGGCATCTCTGGTCGCAATCAGTCCTTCACTGACCAATCAGCGTTCATTAGCAGAATGCTAGTGTGTTATGGGCAACAACAACTCAACCTGTAAGAAATCGAAAGGACATAAGTACTCGTTCATTCAATTTTCGACCTATAACCCATGTTGAACTTGCAAAACCTACAATAAAATCTGTGATTTCTCAACGGCAATCGGGTGAAAGAGACAAATTTAGCCGTCTAGCCCCATAGACTCCCATTCAGTCTGCACTCGCCCGCGATCACCTCCAGTGGAATTTTAATGGAACTGCAGCCAAGATCGATACAATGGGGCTAATAGGAAGTGCCAAGGCTCTCCGTAGACGGGCTCTGCTACAGATCCACTACTCGATCTGGCAAACTTACATAGTGCGGTTATAGCCAATAGAGGGTCGCAAAGCGAATGCAGAAGTGCCGTTCACCCTGTTACGAGTTGATGAACCACTGAAACGATTTTGGAAACATTATTTTTAGAGAAAAAAGAATATTTGATGTTACTTTAAGGGGTGGTTCCTTAAAGGAATTTCAGCATACGGCTTCTGTTTGATTGGCTAACATCATTGCACAGGAAACAATATCAACAGAACAGAGTTTTGAAAACATATAAAACCTTAATTTACAGACAAAGCATTATGAAATAATTTACTTACGTATTTTGATGCAGCTGCTGTCAGAGACAATACCGTTGGCTGCTTCATTTTATCTATCAACAGAAGTTTGTTTGCAAACTCTCCTTTACACTGTGCCTCGTTTACAAAACAATTTGCAGGCAAATACTCTGAACAAACATGAGCTCAAACGCAATCCATGACACCATTTAAAATAGACCATCCACTTGTTCCGGATAGGGATGGCTGACGCGAAACTGACGTTCCGAAGCTTTTCGAGATCCCGAAGCGCTGATGTTTCGAAACACTGATCCGAAGCGTGATGTTCAAAACCATAGACATGTATAGAAAGGCTAGATGGCTCAAGGCGGAGTCAGCTGTGTCGTCACTTGGCGGCCATCTTAGGTCAGGAGACTGCGCTGCTGCTCCCTGCTGCTGTGGACGGAAGGTGAGTGACATACGCCAACTAAAATGCTCGTAACTTGCTGAATTCTTGACGGATTTACAAACGGTTTGGTTTATTACAAACCTTATTAACGTGGCTATGATTTGTGCTGATGCCGTTTGTGGCTATAATTTTTCACAAGTATGCAGTTAAATAGCCGCATCCCTGACGTTTATGACACACCAAGCCGTTTGAAAATCGGTTGAAAATTGAGCAAAATATAGTTATTTCAGCACTACATGCACAATAGATTTTAATGTTATAACTGGACGAGCGGTCCTGTCCTAAGATGGCCGCCGTGTGACGTCGTCGGGTCCCATTGGCTCTCAGCGCCGGTAAGCTATCTAGCCTTTCTATACATGTCTATGTTCAAAACACCCATGTCACGTGACTTCGGCTAAATGAAGCTTCGGAGTGTTTCACAAGTGTTGCGACGAATCAACGTTTGATTGACAGGGTCGGGAACAGAAAACACAATCACATATCTGTATAAACGCATCTTGACCTCGTGGGTTTTTGTGAGAGGAGTTTGATTTTGAGATAGCGGATTTTTGGTGATATAGTGACATTTATAGTGCGATTTGTTTAGTTATATTTAGGCTTACATTTAAATTTACACATTGACTGATAGGCTAAAGTGACACATTTATAGATGCATAGATAGAAATATATATAGACAGATAGATTAATAGATAGATACATATATAGATACATAGATAGATTAATATAGATAGATACATAGATAGATTAATATAGATATATACATATATAGATACATAGATAGATTAATATAGATACATAGATAGATTAAGAGATAGATAGATAAATAAAAATGGAGGCTCCACAGAAGAGATGCCGTACATCTGTGGTGTGGGAGCATTTCCATTTGGAAACCAATAAAGTGTATGTATTGTGATCGGCAGCTAGCCTACTGCAACAATACATCATCCATGATGCGCCATTTGAGGAGCACTCATCCTGCCATTTTGCAGGGTGCAGAGGATGGTAGCATTCCCCCTGTACCTAGGCCTGCTACTGACACTGCTGGGCCATCTAAGCAAGGTATGCATCGTTTGAAATATAATTATTTGTATGTCCTCCTTGCTAAAAAATATCTTTGCACGCCAGCAACAAGTGTCCCTTGTGAGAGGATTTTTTCAAAGGCTGGAGAAATTATCTGTAAAAAAAAAAAGTAGGCTAAGTCCTTCCACAGGAGATACATTTATATTTTTGAATATACATCTATAAAAAAGTGAGACATTGCGGCTTGATTTCTATAAACGTACAGTATGGGATTTTTACTAACCTATTTACAATAACAAAGGCGTAGATTGATGACGCAACATTTGCTATGAATTATGGATTTTGTCGTCAACGTCAAGCCGACCGAACTAATAATGTATATGGATTACTGAATACATCGATGCTTTTATCGTGACTGTGATATGAAGCAGTTCGGGATTGCTAAGAGACAGCTATCAGCTCCAAACGCGATGCGAGTCCCGCGGATATAAAAGGAATATGGACATTTCATTCTACCGAACTACACGCAGAATTACTACTCACAGGTCAGTTTATTAGACAAATTAAACTTGAGAGGTAACGCAGCGCTGTTTCACTTGGTCTAACATTACACTATCACACTAAACTGCATTTGAATGTGTTGAAATGTATGTGTTAACGTTACTTTGTCTGTATGAGACTAGCAGTTAAGCTAGATCAACATTAGAATAACATACAGATCATATTCTAACATTTTATCATTGTTGAACTATATAACCTTGATTAGTTTTATGTAAATGTGCTCACCTGTTTAATAAAGTACATGTAGGAGTTCTCGTTTATATAGTGTCCATGGGAGCTCTCGACATCTCGAAAACACCGCACTGATATTGATTCTCGGTTTAGTTCTCCTTCTTTATCCAAAGTCTGCTTGCCATGGTCCATAATGTTTGAACGAAACAACAACAGCGTGCAAATAGACATTGCGAACTACACAGTTGTCTGCGTCAGTTTGGTTACTATCAGAGGGCTCTGGTTCATAGCTCTGGTTGCCATGGCAGCACGAGCGGAAACCAGAGACAACACGGATATGACGGCATTGACGGCGACAAAACGGAAATAAAGGCTGTTTCTCAAAACCAAGAATGCAAAGAACGGACTTGTGTTCTTGGGGAGAACGCTCTTGCTAGTTGTTCTTGGAAGAATGAACTCACAAGGTGACGAGCACACAGAACGCTGCTGACAGTTTGAGACGATGTGTTCTTGCTGGTATTGCGCAATAATACCCCCGCACAGACGCCGTCTGCAGTACCCAAACATAACGATTTAAATAACGGTTTAAACGGGTTAAATAACGGGTTTAAATAACCCAAACATAACTCCTTCCTCGAATGCCGGGATATTTCTGCCGTCAAGTTCACACAAGTTACCAACCTATGCATCCTCGGTAAAATGGGCGTGTCAAGAACACTTCCGGGATTTTTAACTGTTCTTGCCAAAATGCAAACTTCATCTGTGCAGACACGTTTTGAACGTGTCGTCAGGCAACTAAGAGATTAACATGAAACTACTTCTGAAAACCCCGATAAATTTGATCGATTATTAGTTTAGTTGTTCTTCTTCTACTGTGTGGTTTGTCAGGCCCATATGGGTAAGAAAAGAAACAGAGATAAGACTCAGGTTAATACAGACATGGCGACTGACAAATGCAAAAGTGTCGACGAGATGGACACAGAAGAAGAATTTGCGACATCTTTTCCATGCACTCCGAGTAAAAGTCCACCAGGAAAAAAGGGGAAATTAAAGATGAACATTGATGAGAAAATTGATTCACTCATTAATGCTGTCGCTGAACTTACATCGAAGTGTGACGGCACAT
This sequence comes from Leuciscus leuciscus, assembly GCF_965113295.1. Taxonomy (NCBI): domain Eukaryota; kingdom Metazoa; phylum Chordata; class Actinopteri; order Cypriniformes; family Leuciscidae; genus Leuciscus; species Leuciscus leuciscus. The sequence goes on from NC_138729.1 coordinate 27,559,100, forward strand.
TTCAGAGAGTTGAGTCCATGGAGAAGGTCTTGGAAAGTACGGCTTCTTCTATTACCTCTCTTTCTACCACCGTAAGTGATCTGTTACGTGAGAGCATGTCCCACAAAGAGAAGATTCTGAAACTCGAAAAAAATGTTGCTGCGTTGCAGCAAGAAAATAAGCAACTAAAGGAGGTGTGTATGGGGATGCAAAACTACAAAAGAAGATGGGATCTCAGGATTTACGGGGTAAAGGAAAGCAATCCGGACAAGGAGAGTAACGTTAGCACACGAGATCTTGTTATCAAGATCCTCTCCAAAGTGTCTCCAAAGATCGCGCACAAACTTCCAGATGTCGTGGATTCGGTTCATAGACTGGGACAGGGAAGAGGTGATGGTCGCCCCAGAGTGATAATTATTCAGTTCGCCATGCGTCTTTATCGAGATACAGTGTGGAGAGATGCCAAAGACAACCACTATCTGAAGGAAAACAGGCTACACATCAAAGAAGATCTGTCTTCGGAAGAACGAGCCGCAAGAAAAAAAGCATGGCCATTGGTGAAACGTGCGAGAGAAGAGGGTAAGAAGGCCGGCTTTCGAGGAGGATTTGCCTACATTGAGGTGGTTCGCATCAGTGTTCCTGACATTACCTGAGCGAATGGTGCCCGTCAGCAGTTATGGATACATATCGGGGTCAACGCAAGTTTTGTGATTGATGTAATGTTTCATGCTTTCTCAGTTTTCACTTTCTCCAAAGGTACTTGTTCTATATACTGGTTAATTAGTTACATTTTTGTAACGGCTGATTACAAGTTTGGTAAGTTCAAATTAATTTCTTTAAATGTTCGAGGCATTCGTGACGCTGTTAAAAGAAAAGCTATATTTCTTTTTGGAAGACATACAGAAGCTCAAATACTTTTTTTTCAAGATACTCATTCTTGTGACTCTGATTCGAATTTTTGGAAAACCCAATGGGGAGATTATGCAATTTTTAGTCATGGTTCCAATCACTCAGCAGGTGTCGCAATTTTCTTTAACAAATTCAAAGGCAATGTCTTGGAGTCTATTCGTTCAGATAATGGAAGATGGATTATACTGACTGTTAAACTGGACAATTCCACTTTAATAATTTGCAATGTCTATGGATTTAATACTCGAGTACACAATTTAGAAATGTTTAAGAAGATTTGTGATACAATAACAGGTTTAAAGAAGAAGTATAAGGATGGATATGTAATTATTGGGGGTGATTTCAACGATGCTCCAGACGATTCTGTTGACCGCTTTCCACCCAAACATAGTTCACGAATTTCAGATTTATTTGATTTTATAACTAACATATTACAAGTTTCTGATGTGTGGAGATATTTGAATCCAAATTGCTGTGACTATACTTGGAATAATAGCACTTTTTCTGTAAAATCAAGAATAGATTACTGGTTGATTTCTTATGACTTAATTAACTATGTTTCAGAAACAAAAATTACTTGTGCCCCTCTATCAGATCATAAATTGATATCAATCTTTTTTGATGGGTGTAAGAGTAGTATTATTCGTGGATACTGGAAATTTAACAACAGTCTACTTTCTGACAATTGTTTTGTGGAACAAGTTAAATTGATAGCAAATATTTTTGAAAATAATCATTTAAATTTTGTCCAAAAGTGGGAGTTATTTAAGTTTAAAGTCAGGGTAATTGCTATGAGAAGAGGTAAAGAATTAAAGAAAAATAAACTTAGGAAGATTACAGAGATAACAGAGCAACTTAATACTTTAATTAAACAAAATGCTCTATCCGAAGATGACAAGTCTAAATTATATCTTCTTAATTTAGAAATAGATAATCTATATATAGAATTAGCTAAAGGTGCTTATGTGAGATCAAGAGCCAAATGGTTTGAGGAAGGGGAAAGAAATACTAGTTATTTCTTTTCTCTGGAAAAAAGAAATTATACAAGAAACTCTATTTCATCGTTGACTATAAATGAAAGAATCTCTAATAATCCTTCAGATATAGCATCTTTTGTGTATTCCTTTTATGAAAAACTTTATACTTCCCATTCTGACAATGAAAAAATAAGCACTTATATACAAACAGTTAAAAATTTTGTTCCAACAGTTTCTAATGATTATAGTGACTATTGTGAAGATGATATTTCCAAAGCTGAGATCTCTAAAGCTCTTTTTTCAATGAAGAAAGGAAAATCCCCTGGATCAGACGGGTTAACTGTTGAATTTTATTGTGCCTTTTGGGATCTGATAGAAAACCCTTTATTTAGCATGTATAAAGAATGTTTAGAACAGAAAGAAATGAGTACAACAATGAAACAAGGTATTATCAGTTTAATTCCAAAACCAGACAAAGACCCCTTGATCATTGACAACTGGAGACCAATAACATTATTAAATATTGATTATAAAATTTTAGCCTTAGTTTATGCTGCTAGATTAAAGAGTGGTTTAAATAAAATAATTGGAGAATCTCAAACTGGTTTTATGGCAAAGCGTCATATTAGTTCAAATATTAGGCTTATATTGGACCTATTAGATTATAACCAATTTGTTAATTCAGATGCACTCATTTTATTCCTTGACTTTTACAAGGCATTTGACACAATTGATCACCAATTTTTATTACAAAGTTTACATGCATTTGGTTTTGGAAATAAATTCATTCAGACTGTTAAAATGTTTTACAAAGGCATTAATAGTTCCGTTATATTACAGAACAATACTTCTAGAAGATTCTCCATCAACAGAGGAGTGAGGCAGGGTTGCCCAATTTCTCCATTTTTGTTTTTAATTGTTGTGGAACTATTAGCGATTAGTATAATTAAAAATCCAAATTTACTAGGTATAACATTATTTAATAGAGAAATAAAAATATCACAATTGGCTGATGATACAACTTTATTTCTAAAAGATAAGACTCAAATTAAGAATGCAATCGAATTAGTTCAAACTTTTTCTGATGCTTCGGGTCTCCAGTTAAATATTACAAAGTGTGAAATTCTCACAGTGCATGATTCTTCTGAACATTCAATGTTTAACATTCCAGTGAAAGAATATGTTAAATATTTAGGAATTTATATATCTAAAAATTTGACAGTTAGACAGCATCTCAATTTCAATAACAAGATTAAAAAAACAAAAATGATTTTTGACAATTGGTTAAGAAGGGATTTATCTGTTTTAGAATCTTATTAACGAAAGTAGAAGGTTTATCCAGATTCACTTTTCCTGGGCTGTCTTTATTTGTTCAAGATTCTACTAGTAAAGAAATTAATAGATTATTAGTTGATTTTTGCTGGAAAAATAAGCACCACCATCTTAAAAAAACTTTATTGGTTGGAAAGAAATCTGAAGGAGGTTTTGAAATGCTGGATTATGTAGACATGAACAATACTTTTAAGATTAATTGGATCAAAAGGTGTGTTATTGATACTGATTCAATTTGGTCTTTTATTCCACATAATATTTTTAAGAGGGTCGGTGGTCTTAAATTTCTTTTAACTTGCAATTTTGTACCATCTAAATTACCTATAAAACTGTCTAAATTCCATGAGCAAGCACTCTTGGCCTGGAAATTGTGCTTTGTGCATAATTTTTCTCCTCACAGAATGAAAATATGGAACAATGAATTGATTACAGTTAAAGGCAAGAGTTTATTTTTTGAGAAATGGTTGGATCACGGGTTAATGTATTTAAGTGATTTATTTGATTCATCTTTGAAAATTCACTCTTATGATTCTTTTTTGTCCAAATTCAATTTTCCTATAAAATTTAAAGAATTTTCTGTAGTAATTAAAGCTATTCCCTCTGGGCTTATTAATTTAATGTGCAGCCACCTGACTTATTATAAAGTTGAAAATAAAGATTACGATCTCCTTATAAATGGTAAATATATTTTTGATAAAAAATGTACTAACAAAAATATAAGACAAGTATTTAACGAACAAAAGAGAGTTACTCCAAGAGGGAAATTTGACTGGAATTCCATTTTAAGAGATGTTAATTGGAGAAAAGCATGGCTGCTCCCTTACAAATTTTGTATTTCTAACAAAGTAAGAGAAATTCACCTGAAGATCTTACACAAAATATATCCAACTAATATGTGGCTTTCTAATTTTATGGATATTGGGAAAGAATGTTCCTTTTGTAACAACTGTGAGGAGTCTTTAAATCATCTGTTTGTTGATTGCCAGAGTGTAAAGTCATTTTGGAAAGATTGTTTTTTTTCTTTTTCAGTTAAAATTAATCTAACGATAACACTGAATGTGAAAGAAATGATTTGCTACTTTGAGAATGATGATAAAAATATTCACAATTTTGTAAATTTTATCATCCTGAATGGCAAATTTTTCATTCATAAATGTAGATTGTCAAAATCTCCTCCTTTATACAAGGTTTTCTCTAACGAACTCACTCTGTTAATGAAGTCTCTTAAAATTGTAAAAAATTCAAAAGCTATGTCTATTGTAAGATATTATGAATCTGTATTTGGCGTCTTGTGAATGTCTCTATTTTATTTTATTTTATTTTATTTTATTATTTTTCTTTTTATTTAATCATCTTTGGAGTTTGTTATCCATGCCTGTTTTTTTTTGTAATGTTATTTACATGTTCTAAATAAAAAAAATAAAAAATAAAATAAAAAAAAGACACGGTCCGTGTCTTCGAATTAAAATATTAATTTCTCTGGATTTAGAAGTTAATTGGAACTGTCGGGATAATGTAAATACACAACTTTAAAAATAACATAGATATAGTGATTTTTTATATTTTTAAATAAAAAAAATACATATTGTGCCTTTAATTAATATTCATTTTTCATGACCAAAATAACATTATGCACAGTGAGGAGCCTACAGGTTACAAGCTTCAAATATTAGAAAAATACAATAATAAAAATTTTTTTTTTGAATGGCTCGTTGTCACGGTTGTTTCAGATCAACACCTGCAAGTGACCACTAGGTGTCACCGTTGAGAGGGGTGTCGGATTTTTTCGAAGCCTCGACACAATATGGCACATTTGCTTCAACTGTTTCATTGGGTACTTCTCAATATCCCTCCTCGTCTCCTCTCTCCTCCGTCCTCCATCCTATGACCCGGAAACCGATCGAGCACAGCCATCTTGAAGGACATCTCAATTCTCTAATTGCACCGCGAGGAGTCGAGGATCGAGGAGTGAGGAGGCTTCCTGAGGAGTCTTGAGCGAGGATACACAGGTGTGTCCAATGCGGAAGAGTTTTATCGACTTAAACGTGACGCACGTCTAAATTTTCCTCCCCCTTCACATTGGTCACAATCATTTTGATTTATACTTTACCTTTGCAGTTTATATAAACCACACATCTCACATATTTCAACAGGGTGTCTTGCTTTATTAATATTTATTATGAATTTCTTAAATAAACAAACTTCAACAACATAAGGGCAGATCCTCTGAGCGCTGCTGATGACGCGGTGAAGTGACGCTCGAATGATCATGTATTCCAATGTATAAAAAAAGCTTTCATTCGATCCCTCCGTCCTCGCGTCTTTTCCTTGCAGCCTTTCCTCGCATCCTACAGGGGGCGGAGCTGAGACGCGAGGAAAGGAAGCGAGGAAAGGAAACGAGGATGCACAAATAAGAATTGAGAAGCACCCATTGTTTCATGAAGCCTCGATCTGCCCACCACTAGTTCCGGATGCTGATCATGCTTCTAAAGTCTCAACAGAAATGAACAAATGAGCAGTTTAAACAGAACGCGTCAAAGTGAATTTTCCTTTATGCGTCCAATGGCTAAAGAATACAGAAACAGCAGAACTTCCTTCTTGCAAAGGAACGATTCGAGCGGCGTCTTCTGTTCCTGTTTTAGATAAAAAGTCAAGTCTAACTCGTTCATTGTAGCGGCCAAAGCCGTTTCAAACAGCTGGTATTTATCCATAGCCATCATGCAATGTTTACTGATGACTTCGACTTCACAGCGCTGTCGTCATCTGTTTAGCTCACCTATGGCCCGCCTATATCAGCCGATGTGATTGGTGCAGCTCAGATCGAGGGGCATATTTAATGAGCTTCGTTACTCGACACCAGAGCCGTTGAAAATATCATATTTAACGGCTCTGCTCGACACCAGAGTAACTCGCTGAGCAAATTCAACTTGTGCTCTCGCGAGAACTCTGGATTACCAGGATAAGAGAATAGGCTTGTTTGAGATGAACAAAATCTGCGCAGAACCGATCACCGGTGATCAGCGCGAGATGCATGCCGCAAATGTGTCCGAGTGCGGTCCGCCTTGCTCTGATGTCATGCTGATGTATGTTAAAAATCTCTCGCGAGCGCAAGGCGCACGTGTCGGATTCTGCAGTCGAGCGCAGTTGCTCTCCACTGACTGCGCTGATCAAAAGCATGATGGGAAACGACTTGCTGACAACACAGCTTAATCCTCATTGTCATTGGTTTAAACAACTGTGATGTATTGTTCTCTTTTAAAATGTTTGATTTTAAAACTATAATATCATGTTTTATGTGTATATGTTATGTGTGAATATTCCCAAACTATCTGACAGTGCGATCTCTTTGGGTTATGCAATTTAATTTTTATAAAAAAATTAAATAAATAAAAACACATAGCCTATGTCTGTATTAAAGAAAAAATTATTGATAAACATGTATTTGGAATGGAATGAAATAACAAGTACTTTGGGTGACTTGTTCATTTTATTTATTTTCATATGAAAGCAACAGAACTTGAATTACATCCAGTTTATTAGCAACACTGTGAATCCCGCGATATCCATCTTTGATGGTGTCAGATCCACTACGAGAAGAGAGATCTGTCCGGCTTGCCTGCGCTTTTTTCACTCCTCCTCTCACCATAGACAGTATATAAACGCCTCTCACTGCAGCCGCCTACTCTCGCATACATTTCAGGCGAGGCAAGGCGCATGCCACACTGCCTGCCTCCTATATGGGGAGGCTGCAGACCTGGAGCCGGTAGATCTACGCCCCTAGCAGTTTTACGCCCCTGGCAGTTTTACGCCCCTGCTGTTCCTGATGCGTCCAGTAGGGGGATATGCTGCGAAATAACACCATTAAATCGATGCTCAAAACTTACACAATAATAACCGTCCAGTTCATAGATTTTGCCCGAATTTGTGGTTTTTGTTAATTTAAATATTAAACGTTTTAGTATAAATCTGCACTGCACTATGGATTAAAAAATCTCTAGATATTAGGTTGGGCTTCACTCAGCCTATACAGAAGACTATTTGTTTTCATGAATTAAAAAATAACACACATAGTTGGATCAGATGACAAGTAATGATATATGACCTACTATAGAATAGTTAATTGAATATTGAATACATTAATATTGAATAAATAGTAATAATAATAATACTAATTAATAATAATAGAATATTCACTGTATGTTTTTATACAGGAGACTGAGTGAAATATGTTGTTGTGAATTTATATAAAGTTACAATTAGATATTGAATACATTAATATTGAATAAATAGTAATAATAATAATACTAAATATAGCTGCAAGCAGCCATTACCGGGGCCAAGCAGAATAAGACGACAAGACATGGCTGAAAGTGTCAGATCAACTGCAACAATGAGCAATTAAAGACATTTAAAGAGGATTTTAGGCGAAATGGCTGAAAAATCATAGAAAGAGTAATTAAAAATATGATTTAATTGATTGTCACTTTTGACCATTAGGTGGCGCTGTCTCAAAATATTTTGGGTACCTTCAGGGGATGGTGCTGATGGCACATTCTGAGTTTCGTAATATTACACCAATGCATTTGTTCAGTATAGCATTTTATTTCACAAAACTGTATTGAAGTCAATGGGAATTTCATGTTTTGTTCTGTTATAGCGCCACCAAGAGGCTCAGTCCCACAATTTTTTGTACGTGTCCTCAGAGTGAGCCCATACATATGTGTGTCAATTTTGGTGAAAATATCTCAATTCGCTTCGGAGTTATAGACATTTATATGAAAAAACACGAAAAAAATGACTGACACATGACTTTGATTGGAAATTAGTACCCCTAAACATCAATATTTTCGCATTTGGGCATTGGCGTATAGCTATCGACCTATGTTTCCAAACTTCTGACGGTGGTTTCGTCTCGATCGGACTAGCGGTTTCAAAGATATAGCCAAATGTTTTTTAAGCGCTAAATCACAACGCTACACAAACCGTAAGGCGAAACCTAGCATGTTTGGTATCGTAGGACTCGGCAACGATTCAGGAGTCTAAAAAGATGAGTTTCGTGAAAATAAGTTGACCACACCCAAAGTTATAAGCATTTGAAAAAAAAAATTCACCACTAGGTGGCGCTGTTTCGAAACTTCTCAGGCTCATTCAGGGCATTGTGCTGATGACCCATACCACGTTTCGTAACAATCCGTTCATGCAGTCATAAAATACAGAATTTTAGCACAAAATTCAAAATGGCCGACAGCCAAAATGACCGATATGGTCAAATTGGACATCAGTCGACTCGGCATGTTGCCCTGAATCTAACGAGACCAATTTTATGATTTTTGGACAAACTGTTCAGAAGTTATAAGCAAAAATAGCCATTTTTCATATCTCCGGACCAGTAGGTGGCGCTGCGCCGAAACACAGCATGTAGCCTCAGGTCATGCTTGTGAGTACAAATACCAAGTTTGGTCTGAATACGATAAACCGTTGCGGAGATACGGCCTTACGACCGTTTTTGCTAGCGCTACGTAAAATGTATTCGTGCGTTTATCGAAAACGGTTTGACGAATCAATTTGAATTCCATAACTTTTTGTCAGCACTACCTGAAGATGATCTGGTTCAATTTTCGTGCAAATCGGACAAACCGTCTAGGACGAGTTCGAAAAAGTAGGTTTTTAGAAAAATTCTAAATGGCGGCCATATTTTAATGACGTAAAATTACGTCATAGGGTGCAATCGAATTGCCATGAGCTCAGAAATCAGAGGAAACAAGAATTTAGCTGATTGGCCTTACGGTTCAAAAGTTATTAGCAAAATAAAAGTGAAATTTTGGACAGGTGGTGGCGCTAGAGGGAATGACTTAGAAACACCAAAATTGGTGTATTTAATGTTGGGACTGTCCTCTATCAGAATGTCAAACCAAAACAACTTTCCCGCGCTCGGTTCTATGGGCTGCCATAGACTCCCATGGCGGAAGAAGAATAATAATAAATATAGCTGCAAGCAGCAATTATCGGGGCCAAGCGCAAGCAGATGACAGGATATGCCAACATGGCTGAAGGTGTCAGACCAACTGCAACAATGAGCAATTAAAGACATTTAAAGAGGATTTTAGGTGAAATGGCTGACAAATCATATAAAAAGTCATTCAAAATATGATTTAATGGATTATCACTTTCGACCAATAGGTGGAGCAGTTACAAAACTGATGTGATGTGGTCAGAGTGAAGTGACAATGATACATACAAAATTTGGTGTCAATATGTCAAGGCATTACAGAGATAAAGCCTGAATAGTGCTTTTGGCATCATGACTCAACTTTGCTGCTGCACTATACGAAAACGGTTTCGTCTATCGACACGAAATCCATAACTTTTAGGCGGCACAGTCTGGAGATGATATGATTCGATTTTGGTGAAAATCGGACAAACGGTCTAGGAGGAGTTCGAAAAAGTAGGTTTTGAATGAAAATCAAGATGGTGGACAGGAAGTTCGGCCAAATAAGGAAAACTTGGTATCTATGTTGTCGGCTTGACCCAAGGAATCTATTAAGACCAGTGGCATTTCGATAGGCCGATTTATTCAAAAGTTATTAGCCTTTTTGGAGAAATGTTTATAAATTTTGACCACTAGGTGGCGCTGTCTTGAAATATTTTGGGAACCTTCAGGCTATGGTGTTGATGGCACATTCTGAGTTTCGTAATATTACACCAATGCATTTGTTTAGTAAAGCATTTTCTTTCACAAAACTGTATTGAAGTCAATGGGAATTTCATGTTTTGTTCTATTATATCGCCACCAAGAGGCTCAGTCCCACCATTTTTTTTATGTGTCCTCAGAGTGAGCCCATACATATGTTTTTCAATTTTGGTGAAAATATCTCAATTTGCTTTGGAGTTATAGACATTTATATGAAAAAACACGTAAAAAATGACTGACACATGACTTTGATTGGATTTTACTACCCCTTACTATCAATATTTTTGCATTTGGGCATTGGTGTTTAGCTATCGACCTATGTTTCCAAACTTCTGACGGTGGTTTCGTCTCGATCGGACTAGCGGTTTCGAAGATATAGCCAAATGTTTTTTAAGCGCTAAATCACAACGCTACACAAACCGTAAGGCGAAACCGAGCATGTTTGGTATCGTTGGACTCGGCAACGATTCAGGAGTCTAAAGAGATGACTCTTGTGAAAATAAGTCGACCACACCCAGAGTTATAAGCATTTGGGAAAAAAGATTAACCACTAGGTGGCGCTGTTTCGAAACTTCTCAGGCTCCTTCAGGACATCGTGCTGATGACCCATACTGAGTTTCGTAACAATCCGTTCATGCGTTCATAAAATATAGCATTTTAGCACATAATTCAAAATGGCCGACAGCCAAAATGGCTGATCAGGGAAAATTGGATATCAGTCGACTCAGCATGTCACCCTGAATCTAACGAGACCACTTTTATGATTTTTGAACAAACCATTCAGAAGTTATAAGCAAAAACAGCCATTTTTCATATCTCCGGACCAGTAGGTGGCACTACACCGAAACGCAGCATTTAGCCTCAGGTCATGCTTGTGGTGATATGTACCAAGTTTGGTCTGAATACGATAAAGCGTTGCGGAGATACAGGCTTGTGTCTGTTTTCGCAAGCGCTACGTAAAATTTGTTTGCGTGGTATTCGAGAACGGTTTGACAAATCAACACCAATTCCATAACTTTTTGTCGGCATGGTCTGAAGATGATCTGATTCAATTTTCGTGGAAATTGGAGCAACGGCCTAGGAGGAGTTCGGAAAAGTAGGTTTTTCGGAAAATTCAAAATGGCGGAAAAATATTATGACGGAAAATGACGTCATAGGGTGCTTTCGAATTGTCATGAGCTCAGGAATCAGAGGAAAAAAGAATTTTGTTTCTAGCCCTTGTGGTTCAAAAGTTATTAGCATAAACATGAGTGCAACTTTGGACAGTTGGTGGCGCTAGAGGGATTGGTTTTAAGACACCAAATTTGCTATGGTGACAGATTGGCCTGTCCTCTATCACGGTGCCAAATTTCATAACTTTCCCGCAAGCGGTTCTATGGGCTGCCATAGACACCAAGTCGGAAGAAAAAGAAGAATAATAATAATAATAATAATAATAAGAACGCGAACGAAAACAATAGGTGCCTAGCACCTTCGGTGCTTGGCCCCTAAATATAGCTGCAAGCAGCAATTATCGGGGCCAAGCGCAAGCAGATGACAGGATATGCCAACATGGCTGAAGGTGTCAGACCAACTGCAACAATGAGCAATTAAAGACATTTAAAGAGGATTTTAGGTGAAATGGCTGACAAATCATATAAAAAGTCATTCAAAATATGATTTAATGGATTATCACTTTCGACCAATAGGTGGAGCAGTTACAAAACTGATGTGATGTGGTCAGAGTGAAGTGACAATGATACATACAAAATTTGGTGTCAATATGTCAAGGCATTACAGAGATAAAGCCTGAATAGTGCTTTTGGCATCATGACTCAACTTTGCTGCTGCACTATACGAAAATGGTTTCGTCTATCGACACGAAATCCATAACTTTTAGGCGGCACAGTCTGGAGATGATATGATTCGATTTTGGTGAAAATCGGACAAACGGTCTAGGAGGAGTTCGAAAAAGTAGGTTTTGAATGAAAATCAAGATGGTGGACAGGAAGTTCGGCCAAATAAGGAAAACTTGGTATCTATGTTGTCGGCTTGACCCAAGGAATCTATTAAGACCAGTGGCATTTCGATAGGCCGATTTATTCAAAAGTTATTAGCCTTTTTGGAGAAATGTTTATAAATTTTGACCACTAGGTGGCGCTGTCTTGAAATATTTTGGGAACCTTCAGGCTATGGTGTTGATGGCACATTCTGAGTTTCGTAATATTACACCAATGCATTTGTTTAGTAAAGCATTTTCTTTCACAAAACTGTATTGAAGTCAATGGGAATTTCATGTTTTGTTCTATTATATCGCCACCAAGAGGCTCAGTCCCACCATTTTTTTTATGTGTCCTCAGAGTGAGCCCATACATATGTTTTTCAATTTTGGTGAAAATATCTCAATTTGCTTTGGAGTTATAGACATTTATATGAAAAAACACGTAAAAAATGACTGACACATGACTTTGATTGGATTTTACTACCCCTTACTATCAATATTTTTGCATTTGGGCATTGGCATATAGCTATCGACCTATGTTTCCAAACTTCTGACGGTGGTTTCGTCTCGATCGGACTAGCGGTTTCGAAGATATAGCCAAATGTTTTTTAAGCGCTAAATCACAACGCTACACAAACCGTAAGGCGAAACCGAGCATGTTTGGTATCGTTGGACTCGGCAACGATTCAGGAGTCTAAAGAGATGACTCTTGTGAAAATAAGTCGACCACACCCAGAGTTATAAGCATTTGGGAAAAAAGATTAACCACTAGGTGGCGCTGTTTCGAAACTTCTCAGGCTCCTTCAGGACATCGTGCTGATGACCCATACTGAGTTTCGTAACAATCCGTTCATGCGTTCATAAAATATAGCATTTTAGCACATAATTCAAAATGGCCGACAGCCAAAATGGCTGATCAGGGAAAATTGGATATCAGTCGACTCAGCATGTCACCCTGAATCTAACGAGACCACTTTTATGATTTTTGAACAAACCATTCAGAAGTTATAAGCAAAAACAGCCATTTTTCATATCTCCGGACCAGTAGGTGGCACTACACCGAAACGCAGCATTTAGCCTCAGGTCATGCTTGTGGTGATATGTACCAAGTTTGGTCTGAATACGATAAAGCGTTGCGGAGATACAGGCTTGTGTCTGTTTTCGCAAGCGCTACGTAAAATTTGTTTGCGTGGTATTCGAGAACGGTTTGACAAATCAACACCAATTCCATAACTTTTTGTCGGCATGGTCTGAAGATGATCTGATTCAATTTTCGTGGAAATTGGAGCAACGGCCTAGGAGGAGTTCGGAAAAGTAGGTTTTTCGGAAAATTCAAAATGGCGGAAAAATATTATGACGGAAAATGACGTCATAGGGTGCTTTCGAATTGTCATGAGCTCAGGAATCAGAGGAAAAAAGAATTTTGTTTCTAGCCCTTGTGGTTCAAAAGTTATTAGCATAAACATGAGTGCAACTTTGGACAGTTGGTGGCGCTAGAGGGATTGGTTTTAAGACACCAAATTTGCTATGGTGACAGATTGGCCTGTCCTCTATCACGGTGCCAAATTTCATAACTTTCCCGCAAGTGGTTCTATGGGCTGCCATAGACACCAAGTCGGAAGAAAAAGAAGAATAATAATAATAATAAATATAGCTGCAAGCAGCCATTACCGGGGCCAAGCAGAATAAGACGACAAGACATGGCTGAAAGTGTCAGATCAACTGCAACAATGAGCAATTAAAGACATTTAAAGAGGATTTTAGGCGAAATGGCTGAAAAATCATAGAAAGAGTAATTAAAAATATGATTTAATTGATTGTCACTTTTGACCATTAGGTGGCGCTGTCTCAAAATATTTTGAATACCTTTAGGGGATGATGCTGATGGCACATTCTGAGTTTTGTAATATTACACTAATGCATTTGTTTAGTATAGCACTTTATTTCACAAAACTGTATTGAAGTCAATGGGAATTTCATGTTTTGTTCTATTATAGCGCCACCAAGAGGCTCAGTCCCACAATTTTTTTTATGTGTCCTCAGAGTGAGCCCATACATATGTGTGTCGATTTTGGTGAAAATATCTCAATTCGCTTCAGAGTTATAGACATTTATATGAAAAAACACGTAAAAAATGACTGACACATGACTTTGATTGGAATTTACTACCCCTAAACATCAATATTTTCGCATTTGGGCATTGGCGTATAGCTATCGACCTATGTTTCCAAACTTCTGACGGTGGTTTCGTCTCGATCGGACAAACGGTTTCGAAGATATAGCCAAATGTTTTTTAAGCGCTAAATCACAACGCTACACAAACCGTGAGGCGAAACCTAGCATGTTTGGTATCGTTGGACTCGGCAAGGATTCAGGAGTCTAATGAGATGAGTTTGGTGAAAATAAGTCAACCACACCCAAAGTTATAAGCATTTGAAAAAAAAAATTCACCACTAGGTGGCGCTGTTTCGAAACTTCTCACGCTCCTTCAGAACATCGTGCTGATGACCCATACCAAGTTTCGTAACAATCCGTTCATGCGTTCTTAAAATACAGCATTTTAGCACAAAATTCAAAATGGCCGACAGTCAAAATGGCCGATATGGTAAAATTTTATATCAGTCGACTCGGCATGTTGACCTGAATCTAACGAGACCAATTTTATGATTTTTGGACAAACCATTCAGAAGTTATAAGCAAAAATAGCCATTTTTCATATCTCCGGACCAGTAGGTGGCGCTGCGCCGAAACGCAGCATGTAGCCTCAGGTCATGCTTGTGATGACATGTACCAATTTTGGTCTGAATCCGATAAAGCGTTGCGGAGATACAGCCCTACGACTGTTTTTGCAAGCGCTACGTAAAATGTGTTCGAGCGTTATTCGAAAACGGTTTGACGAATCAATTTGAATTCCATAACTTTTGGTCAGCACTGCCTGAAGATGATCTGGTTCAATTTTCGTGCAAATCGGACAAACCGTCTAGGACGAGTTCGAAAAAGTAGCTTTTTCAGCACATTCAAAATGGCGACCATATTTATAAGCCGGAAAATGACGTCATAGGGTGCAATCGAATCGGCATGAGCTCAGGAATCAGAGGAAAAAAGAATTTTGTTGATTGGCCTTACGCTTCAAAAGTTATTAGCATAATAAAAGTGAAACTTTGGACAGGTGGTGGCGCTAGAGGGAGTGACTTAGAAACACCAAAATTGGTGTATTTAATGTTGGGACTGTCCTCTATCAGAATGTCAAACCAAAACAACTTTCCCGCAATCGGTTCTATGGGCTGCCATAGACGCCCAGTCGGAAGAAGAAGAATAATAATAATAATAATAAGAACCGGAACAAATACAATAGGTGCCTCCGCACCTTCGGTGCTTGGCCCCTAACAAGCAGCATTTAGCGGGGCCAAGCACAATCAGATGACAAGACATGCCAACATTGCTGAAAGTGTCAGACCAACTGCAACAATGAACAATTAAAGACATTAAAGAGGATTTTAGGCAAAATGCCTGAAAATTCATAGAAACAGTAAATAAAAATTTGATGTAATGCATTATCACTTTCTACCAATAGGTGGCGCAGTTACAAAACTGATGTGATGTGGTCAGAGTGATGTGACAATGACACATACAAAGTTTGGTGTCAATATGTCAAGGCATTGCAGAGATAAAGCCTGAATAGTGCTTTTAGCATCATGCCTCAACTTTGCTGCTGCGCTATACGAAAACGGTTTCGTCAATCGAGACGAAATCGATAACTTTTAGTCGGCACGGTCTGGAGATGATACGATTCGATTTTGGTGAAAATCGGACAAACGGTGTAGGAGGAGTTCGAAAATGTATGTTTTGAATGAAAATCAAGATGGCGGACAGGAAGTTAGGCCAAATAAGGAAAACTTGGTTTCTATGTTCTCGGCTTGACCCAAGGAATTTATTAATACCAGTGGCATTTCAATGGGCAGATTTATTCAAAAGTTATTAGCATTTTTAGAAGTTTTGTTATAACTTTTGACCAAAAGGTGGCGCTGTCTTGAAATATGTTGGGTACTTTCAGGAAATGGTGCTGAAGGCACTTTCTGAGTTTCATTAAATAACACCAATGCATTTGTTTTGTATAGCATTTTATTTCACAAAACTGTATTGAAGTCAATGGGAATTTCATGTTTTGTTCTATTATAGCGCCACCAAGAGGCTCAGTCACACCATTTTTTTTACGTGTCCTCAGAGTGAGCCCATACATATCTGTGTCAATTTTGGTGAAAATATCTCAATTCGCTTCGGAGTTATAGACATTTATATGAAAAAACACGTAAAAAATGACTGACACATGACTTTGATTGAATTTTACTACCCCTTACTATCAATATTTTCGCATTTGGGCATTGGCGTATAGCTATCGACCTATGTTTCCAAACTTCTGACGGTGGTTTCGTCTCGATCGGACAAATGGTTTCGAAGATATAGCCAAATGTTTTTTAAGCGCTAAATCACAACGCTACACAAACCGTAAGGCGAAACCTAGAATGTTTGGTATCGTTGGACTCGGCAACGATTCAGGAGTCTAATGAGATGAGTTTCGTGAAAATAAGTCGATCACTCCCAAAGTTATAAGCATTTGAAAAAAAAAATTCACCACTAGGTGGCGCTGTTTCGAAACTTCTCACACTCCTTCAGGACATAGTGTTGATGACCCATACCAAGTTTCGTAACAATCCGTTCATGCGTTGTTAAAATACAGCATTTTAGCACAAAATTCAAAATGGCCGACAGTCAAAATGGCCGATATGGCAAAATTGGATATCAGTCGACTCGGCATGTCGCCCTGAATCTATCAAGACCAATTTTATGATTTTTGGACAAACTGTTCAGAAGTTATAAGCAAAAATAGCCATTTTTCATATCTCCGGACCAGTAGGTGGCGCTGCGCCGAAACGCAGCATGTAGCCTCAGGTCATGCTTGTGAGTACATGTACCAAGATTGGTCTGAATACGATAAACCGTTGCGGAGATACAGCCTTACGACTGTTTTTGCTAGCGCTACGTAAAATGTATTCGTGCGTTTATCGAAAACGGTTTGACGAATCAACAAGATTTTAATAACTTTTTGTCACCCCTGCCTGAAGATGATCCGATTCAATTTTCGTGCAAATCGGACAAACCGTCTAGGACGAGTTCGAAAAAGTACCTTTTTAGGAAAATTCAAAATGGCGGCCATGTTTTTATGACGGAAAATGATGATATAGGGTGCAATCGAATCGGCATGAGCTCAGGAATCAGAGGAAAAAAGAAGTTTGTTGATTGGCCTTACGGTTCAAAAGTTATTAGCAAAGTAAAAGTGAAACTTTGGACAGGTGGTGGCGCTAGAGGGAATGACTTAGACACACCAAAATTGGTGTATTTAATTTTGGGACTGTCCTCTATCAGAATGTCAAACCAAAACAACTTTCCCGCAATCGGTTCTATGGGCTGCCATAGACTCCCAGAGTGGAAGAAGAATAATAATAATAATAATAATAATAATAATAATAATAAGAACGGGAACAGATACAATAGGTGCCCGCACCTTCGGTGCTTGGCCCCTAATAATAATAAGAACGCGAACGAAAACAATAGGTGCCTAGCACCTTCGGTGCTTGGCCCCTAAATATAGCTGCAAGCAGCCATTACCGGGGCCAAGCAGAATAAGACGACAAGACATGGCTGAAAGTGTCAGATCAACTGCAACAATGAGCAATTAAAGACATTTAAAGAGGATTTTAGGCGAAATGGCTGAAAAATCATAGAAAGAGTAATTAAAAATATGATTTAATTGATTGTCACTTTTGACCATTAGGTGGCGCTGTCTCAAAATATTTTGGGTACCTTCAGGGGATGGTGCTGATGGCACATTCTGAGTTTCGTAATATTACACCAATGCATTTGTTCAGTATAGCATTTTATTTCACAAAACTGTATTGAAGTCAATGGGAATTTCATGTTTTGTTCTGTTATAGCGCCACCAAGAGGCTCAGTCCCACAATTTTTTTTATGTGTCCTCAGAGTGAGCCCATACATATGTGTGTTGATTTTGGTGAAAATATCTCAATTCGCTTCAGAGTTATAGACATTTATATGAAAAAACACGTAAAAAATGACTGACACATGACTTTGATTGGAAATTAGTACCCCTAAACATCAATATTTTCGCATTTGGGCATTGGTGTATAGCTATCGACCTATGTTTCCAAACTTCTGACGGTGGTTTCGTCTCGATCGGACAAACGGTTTCGAAGATATAGCCAAATGTTTTTTAAGCGCTAAATCACAACGCTACACAAACCGTGAGGCGAAACCTAGCATGTTTGGTATCGTAGGACTCGGCAACGATTCAGGAGTCTAAAAAGATGAGTTTCGTGAAAATAAGTTGACCACACCCAAAGTTATAAGCATTTGAAAAAAAAAATTCACCACTAGGTGGCGCTGTTTCGAAACTTCTCAGGCTCATTCAGGGCATTGTGCTGATGACCCATACCACGTTTCGTAACAATCCGTTCATGCGGTCATAAAATACAGAATTTTAGCACAAAATTCAAAATGGCCGACAGCCAAAATGACCGATATGGTAAAATTGGATATCAGTCGACTCGGCATGTTGCCCTGAATCTAACGAGACCAATTTTATGATTTTTGGACAAACTGTTCAGAAGTTATAAGCAAAAATAGCCATTTTTCATATCTCCGGACCAGTAGGTGGCGCTGCGCCGAAACACAGCATGTAGCCTCAGGTCATGCTTGTGAGTACAAGTACCAAGTTTGGTCTGAATACGATAAACCGTTGCGGAGATACGGCCTTACGACCGTTTTTGCTAGCGCTACGTAAAATGTATTCGTGCGTTTATCGAAAACGGTTTGACGAATCAATTTGAATTCCATAACTTTTTGTCAGCACTACCTGAAGATGATCTGGTTCAATTTTCGTGCAAATCGGACAAACCGTCTAGGACGAGTTTGAAAAAGTAGGTTTTTAGAAAAATTCAAAATGGCGGCCATATTTTAATGACGTAAAATTACGTCATAGGGTGCAATCGAATCGCCATGAGCTCAGAAATCAGAGGAAACAAGAATTTAGCTGATTGGCCTTACGGTTCAAAAGTTATTAGCAAAATAAAAGTGAAATTTTGGACAGGTGGTGGCGCTAGAGGGAATGACTTAGAAACACCAAAATTGGTGTATTTAATGTTGGGACTGTCCTCTATCAGAATGTCAAACCAAAACAACTTTCCCGCGCTCGGTTCTATGGGCTGCCATAGACTCCCATGGCGGAAGAAGAATAATAATAAATATAGCTGCAAGCAGCCATTACCGGGGCCAAGCAGAATAAGACGACAAGACATGGCTGAAAGTGTCAGATCAACTGCAACAATGAGCAATTAAAGACATTTAAAGAGGATTTTAGGCGAAATGGCTGAAAAATCATAGAAAGAGTAATTAAAAATATGATTTAATTGATTGTCACTTTTGACCATTAGGTGGCGCTGTCTCAAAATATTTTGGGTACTTTCAGGGGATGGTGCTGATGGCACATTCTGAGTTTCGTAATATTACACCAATGCATTTGTTCAGTATAGCATTTTATTTCACAAAACTGTATTGAAGTCAATGGGAATTTCATGTTTTGTTCTGTTATAGCGCCACCAAGAGGCTCAGTCCCAGAATTTTTTTTACGTGTCCTCAGAGTGAGCCCATACATATGTGTGTCAATTTTGGTGAAGATATCTCAATTCGCTTCGGAGTTATAGACATTTAAATGAAAAAACACATAAAAAATGACTGACACATGACTTTGATTGGAATTTACTACCCCTAAACATCAATATTTTCGCATTTGGGCATTGGCGTATAGCTATCGACCTATGTTTCCAAACTTCTGACGGTGGTTTCGTCTCGATCGGACAAACGGTTTCGAAGATATAGCCAAATGTTTTTTAAGCGCTAAATCACAACGCTACACAAACCGTGAGGCGAAACCTAGCATGTTTGGTATCGTTGGACTCGGCAAGGATTCAGGAGTCTAATGAGATGAGTTTGGTGAAAATAAGTCAACCACACCCAAAGTTATAAGCATTTGAAAAAAAAAATTCACCACTAGGTGGCGCTGTTTCGAAACTTCTCACGCTCCTTCAGATCATCGTGCTGATGACCCATACCAAGTTTCGTAACAATCCGTTCATGCGTTCTTAAAATACAGCATTTTAGCACAAAATTCAAAATGGCCGACAGTCAAAATGGCCGATATGGTAAAATTTGATATCAGTCGACTCGGCATGTTGCCCTGAATCTAACGAGACCAATTTTATGATTTTTGGACAAATTGTTCAGAAGTTATAAGCAAAAATAGCCCTTTTTCATATCTCCGGACCAGTAGGTGGCGCTGCGCCGAAACGCAGCATGTAGCCTCAGGTCATGCTTGTGATGACCTGTACCAATTTTGGTCTGAATCCGATAAAGCGTTGCGGAGATACAGCCCTACGACTGTTTTCGCAAGCGCTACGTAAAATGTGTTCGAGCGTTATTCGAAAACGGTTTGACGAATCAATTTGAATTCCATAACTTTTTGTCAGCACTGCCTGAAGATGATCTGGTTCAATTTTCGTGCAAATCGGACAAACCGTCTAGGACGAGTTCGAAAAAGTAGCTTTTTCAGCACATTCAAAATGGCGACCATATTTATAAGCCGGAAAATGACGTCATAGGGTGCAATCGAATCGGCATGAGCTCAGGAATCAGAGGAAAAAAGAATTTTGTTGATTGGCCTTACGCTTCAAAAGTTATTAGCATAATAAAAGTGAAACTTTGGACAGGTGGTGGCGCTAGAGGGAGTGACTTAGAAACACCAAAATTGGTGTATTTAATGTTGGGACTGTCCTCTATCAGAATGTCAAACCAAAACAACTTTCCCGCAATCGGTTCTATGGGCTGCCATAGACTCCCATGGCGGAAGAAGAAGAATAATAATAAGAACGGGAACAGATACAATAGGTGCCTCCGCACCTTCGGTGCTTGGCCCCTAATAATAATAATAATAAGAACGGGAACAGATACAATAGGTGCCTCCGCACCTTCGGTGCTTGGCCCCTAAATAGCTGCAAGCAGCAATTACCGGGGCCAAGCAGAATAAGACGACAAGACATGCCAAAATGTCTGAAAGTGTCAGACCAACTGCAACAATGAGCAATTAAAGACATTTAAAGAGGATTTTAGACGAAATGGCTGAAAAATCATAGAAACAGTCAATAAAAATATGATTTAATGCATTATCACTTTTGACCAATAGGTGGCGCAGTTACAAAACTGATGTGATGTGGTCAGAGTGAAGTGACAATGACACATACAAAGTTTGGTGTCAATATGTCAAGGCATTGCAGAGATAAAGCCTGAATAGTGCTATTAGCATCATGCCTCAACTTTGCTGCTGCGCTATACGAAAACGGTTTGGTCTACCCACACGAAATCCATAACTTTGAGTCGGCACAGTCTGGAGATGATACGATTCGATTTTGGTGAAAATCGGACAAACGGTCTAGGAGGAGTTCGAAAAAGTAGGTTTTGAATGAAAATCAAGATGGCGGACAGGAAGTTTGGCCAAATAAGGTAAACTTGGTATCTATGTTCTCGGCTTGACCCAAGGAATCTATTAAGACCAGTGGCATTTCAGTAGCCAGATTTATTCAAAAGTTATTAGCCTTTTTGTAAATGTTGTTATAAGTTTTGACCACTAGGTGGCGCTGTTTCGAAATATTTTGAATACCTTTAGGGGATGATGCTGATGGCACATTCTGAGTTTTGTAATATTACACTAATGCATTTGTTTAGTATAGCACTTTATTTCACAAAACTGTATTGAAGTCAATGGGAATTTCATGTTTTGTTCTATTATAGCGCCACCAAGAGGCTCAGTCCCACAATTTTTTTTATGTGTCCTCAGAGTGAGCCCATACATATGTGTGTCGATTTTGGTGAAAATATCTCAATTCGCTTCAGAGTTATAGACATTTATATGAAAAAACACGTAAAAAATGACTGACACATGACTTTGATTGGAATTTACTACCCCTAAACATCAATATTTTCGCATTTGGGCATTGGTGTATAGCTATCGACCTATGTTTCCAAACTTCTGACGGTGGTTTCGTCTCGATCGGACAAACGGTTTCGAAGATATAGCCAAATGTTTTTTAAGCGCTAAATCACAACGCTACACAAACCGTGAGGCGAAACCTAGCATGTTTGGTATCGTTGGACTCGGCAAGGATTCAGGAG
The DNA here is from genome assembly GCF_965113295.1 of Leuciscus leuciscus. NCBI lineage: Eukaryota > Metazoa > Chordata > Actinopteri > Cypriniformes > Leuciscidae > Leuciscus > Leuciscus leuciscus. The sequence goes on from NC_138729.1 coordinate 27,581,268, forward strand.
TCTAATGAGATGAGTTTGGTGAAAATAAGTCAACCACACCCAAAGTTATAAGCATTTGAAAAAAAAAATTCACCACTAGGTGGCGCTGTTTCGAAACTTCTCACGCTCCTTCAGAACATCGTGCTGATGACCCATACCAAGTTTCGTAACAATCCGTTCATGCGTTCTTAAAATATAGCATTTTAGCACAAAATTCAAAATGGCCGACAGTCAAAATGGCCGATATGGTAAAATTTTATATCAGTCGACTCGGCATGTTGACCTGAATCTAACGAGACAAATTTTATGATTTTTGGACAAACCATTCAGAAGTTATAAGCAAAAATAGCCATTTTTCATATCTCCGGACCAGTAGGTGGCGCTGCGCCGAAACGCAGCATGTAGCCTCAGGTCATGCTTGTGATGACATGTACCAATTTTGGTCTGAATCCGATAAAGCGTTGCGGAGATACAGCCCTACGACTGTTTTCGCAAGCTCTATGTAAAATGTGTTCGAGCGTTATTCAAAAACGGTTTGACGAATCAATTTGAATTCCATAACTTTTTGTCAGCACTGCCTGAAGATGATCTGGTTCAATTTTCGTGCAAATCGGACAAACCGTCTAGGACGAGTTCGAAAAAGTAGCTTTTTCAGCACATTCAAAATGGCGACCATATTTATAAGCCGGAAAATGACGTCATAGGGTGCAATCGAATCGGCATGAGCTCAGGAATCAGAGGAAAAAAGAATTTTGTTGATTGGCCTTACGCTTCAAAAGTTATTAGCATAATAAAAGTGAAACTTTGGACAGGTGGTGGCGCTAGAGGGAGTGACTTAGAAACACCAAAATTGGTGTATTTAATGTTGGGACTGTCCTCTATCAGAATGTCAAACCAAAACAACTTTCCCGCAATCGGTTCTATGGGCTGCCATAGACTCCCATGGCGGAAGAAGAAGAATAATAATAAGAACGGGAACAGATACAATAGGTGCCTCCGCACCTTCGGTGCTTGGCCCCTAAATATAGCTGCAAGCAGCCATTACCGGGGCCAAGCAGAATAAGACGACAAGACATGGCTGAAAGTGTCAGATCAACTGCAACAATGAGCAATTAAAGACATTTAAAGAGGATTTTAGGCGAAATGGCTGAAAAATCATAGAAAGAGTAATTAAAAATATGATTTAATTGATTGTCACTTTTGACCATTAGGTGGCGCTGTCTCAAAATATTTTGGGTACTTTCAGGGGATGGTGCTGATGGCACATTCTGAGTTTCGTAATATTACACCAATGCATTTGTTCAGTATAGCATTTTATTTCACAAAACTGTATTGAAGTCAATGGGAATTTCATGTTTTGTTCTGTTATAGCGCCACCAAGAGGCTCAGTCCCACAATTTTTTTTACGTGTCCTCAGAGTGAGCCCATACATATGTGTGTCAATTTTGGTGAAGATATCTCAATTCGCTTCGGAGTTATAGACATTTAAATGAAAAAACACGTAAAAAATGACTGACACATGACTTTGATTGGAATTTACTACCCCTAAACATCAATATTTTCGCATTTGGGCATTGGCGTATAGCTATCGACCTATGTTTCCAAACTTCTGACGGTGGTTTCGTCTCGATCGGACAAACGGTTTCGAAGATATAGCCAAATGTTTTTTAAGCGCTAAATCACAACGCTACACAAACCGTGAGGCGAAACCTAGCATGTTTGGTATCGTTGGACTCGGCAAGGATTCAGGAGTCTAATGAGATGAGTTTGGTGAAAATAAGTCAACCACACCCAAAGTTATAAGCATTTGAAAAAAAAAATTCACCACTAGGTGGCGCTGTTTCGAAACTTCTCACGCTCCTTCAGATCATCGTGCTGATGACCCATACCAAGTTTCGTAACAATCCGTTCATGCGTTCTTAAAATACAGCATTTTAGCACAAAATTCAAAATGGCCGACAGTCAAAATGGCCGATATGGTAAAATTTGATATCAGTCGACTCGGCATGTTGCCCTGAATCTAACGAGACCAATTTTATGATTTTTGGACAAATTGTTCAGAAGTTATAAGCAAAAATAGCCCTTTTTCATATCTCCGGACCAGTAGGTGGCGCTGCGCCGAAACGCAGCATGTAGCCTCAGGTCATGCTTGTGATGACCTGTACCAATTTTGGTCTGAATCCGATAAAGCGTTGCGGAGATACAGCCCTACGACTGTTTTCGCAAGCGCTACGTAAAATGTGTTCGAGCGTTATTCGAAAACGGTTTGACGAATCAATTTGAATTCCATAACTTTTGGTCAGCACTGCCTGAAGATGATCTGGTTCAATTTTCGTGCAAATCGGACAAACCGTCTAGGACGAGTTCGAAAAAGTAGCTTTTTCAGCACATTCAAAATGGCGACCATATTTATAAGCCGGAAAATGACGTCATAGGGTGCAATCGAATCGGCATGAGCTCAGGAATCAGAGGAAAAAAGAATTTTGTTGATTGGCCTTACGCTTCAAAAGTTATTAGCATAATAAAAGTGAAACTTTGGACAGGTGGTGGCGCTAGAGGGAGTGACTTAGAAACACCAAAATTGGTGTATTTAATGTTGGGACTGTCCTCTATCAGAATGTCAAACCAAAACAACTTTCCCGCAATCGGTTCTATGGGCTGCCATAGACTCCCATGGCGGAAGAAGAAGAATAATAAATATAGCTGCAAGCAGCAATTACCGGGGCCAAGCAGAATAAGACGACAAGACATGCCAAAATGTCTGAAAGTGTCAGACCAACTGCAACAATGAGCAATTAAAGACATTTAAAGAGGATTTTAGACGAAATGGCTGAAAAATCATAGAAACAGTCAATAAAAATATGATTTAATGCATTATCACTTTTGACCAATAGGTGGCGCAGTTACAAAACTGATGTGATGTGGTCAGAGTGAAGTGACAATGACACATACAAAGTTTGGTGTCAATATGTCAAGGCATTGCAGAGATAAAGCCTGAATAGTGCTATTAGCATCATGCCTCAACTTTGCTGCTGCGCTATACGAAAACGGTTTGGTCTACCCACACGAAATCCATAACTTTGAGTCGGCACAGTCTGGAGATGATACGATTCGATTTTGGTGAAAATCGGACAAACGGTCTAGGAGGAGTTCGAAAAAGTAGGTTTTGAATGAAAATCAAGATGGCGGACAGGAAGTTTGGCCAAATAAGGTAAACTTGGTATCTATGTTCTCGGCTTGACCCAAGGAATCTATTAAGACCAGTGGCATTTCAGTAGCCAGATTTATTCAAAAGTTATTAGCCTTTTTGTAAATGTTGTTATAAGTTTTGACCACTAGGTGGCGCTGTTTCGAAATATTTTGAATACCTTTAGGGGATGATGCTGATGGCACATTCTGAGTTTTGTAATATTACACTAATGCATTTGTTTAGTATAGCACTTTATTTCACAAAACTGTATTGAAGTCAATGGGAATTTCATGTTTTGTTCTATTATAGCGCCACCAAGAGGCTCAGTCCCACAATTTTTTTTATGTGTCCTCAGAGTGAGCCCATACATATGTGTGTCGATTTTGGTGAAAATATCTCAATTCGCTTCAGAGTTATAGACATTTATATGAAAAAACACGTAAAAAATGACTGACACATGACTTTGATTGGAATTTACTACCCCTAAACATCAATATTTTCGCATTTGGGCATTGGCATATAGCTATCGACCTATGTTTCCAAACTTCTGACGGTGGTTTCGTCTCGATCGGACAAACGGTTTCGAAGATATAGCCAAATGTTTTTTAAGCGCTAAATCACAACGCTACACAAACCGTGAGGCGAAACCTAGCATGTTTGGTATCGTTGGACTCGGCAAGGATTCAGGAGTCTAATGAGATGAGTTTGGTGAAAATAAGTCAACCACACCCAAAGTTATAAGCATTTGAAAAAAAAAATTCACCACTAGGTGGCGCTGTTTCGAAACTTCTCACGCTCCTTCAGAACATCGTGCTGATGACCCATACCAAGTTTCGTAACAATCTGTTCATGCGTTCTTAAAATACAGCATTTTAGCACAAAATTCAAAATGGCCGACAGTCAAAATGGCCGATATGGTAAAATTTGATATCAGTCGACTCGGCATGTTGCCCTGAATCTAACGAGACCAATTTTATGATTTTTGGACAAATTGTTCAGAAGTTATAAGCAAAAATAGCCATTTTTCATATCTCCGGACCAGTAGGTGGCGCTGCGCCGAAACGCAGCATGTAGCCTCAGGTCATGCTTGTGATGACATGTACCAATTTTGGTCTGAATCCGATAAAGCGTTGCGGAGATACAGCCCTACGACTGTTTTCGCAAGCGCTACGTAAAATGTGTTCGAGCGTTATTCAAAAACGGTTTGACGAATCAATTTGAATTCCATAACTTTTTGTCAGCACTGCCTGAAGATGATCTGGTTCAATTTTCGTGCAAATCGGACAAACCGTCTAGGACGAGTTCGAAAAAGTAGCTTTTTCAGCACATTCAAAATGGCGGCAATATTTATAAGCCGGGAAATGACGTCATAGGGTGCAATCGAATCGTCATGAGCTCAGGAATCAGAGGAAAAAAGATTTTTGTTGATTGGCCAAACGGTTCAAAAGTTATTAGCAAAATAAAAGTGAAATTTTGGACAGGTGGTGGCGCTAGAGGGATTGGTTTTAAGACACCAAATTTGGCATGGTGACTTTTTGGACTGTCCTCTATCATTGTGCCAAATTTCATAACTTTCCCACAAGCGGTTCTATGGGCTGCCATAGACTCCCAGAGCGGAAGAAGAAGAAGAAGAATAATAATAATAAGAACCGGAACAAAAACAATAGGTGCCTCCGCACCTTCGGTGCTTGGCCCCTAAATATAGCTGCAAGCAGCCATTACCGGGGCCAAGCAGAATAAGACGACAAGACATGGCTGAAAGTGTCAGATCAACTGCAACAATGAGCAATTAAAGACATTTAAAGAGGATTTTAGGCGAAATGGCTGAAAAATCATAGAAAGAGTAATTAAAAATATGATTTAATTGATTGTCACTTTTGACCATTAGGTGGCGCTGTCTCAAAATATTTTGGGTACCTTCAGGGGATGGTGCTGATGGCACATTCTGAGTTTCGTAATATTACACCAATGCATTTGTTCAGTATAGCATTTTATTTCACAAAACTGTATTGAAGTCAATGGGAATTTCATGTTTTGTTCTGTTATAGCGCCACCAAGAGGCTCAGTCCCACAATTTTTTTTATGTGTCCTCAGAGTGAGCCCATACATATGTGTGTCGATTTTGGTGAAAATATCTCAATTCGCTTCAGAGTTATAGACATTTATATGAAAAAACACGTAAAAAATGACTGACACATGACTTTGATTGGAATTTACTACCCCTAAACATCAATATTTTCGCATTTGGGCATTGGCGTATAGCTATCGACCTATGTTTCCAAACTTCTGACGGTGGTTTCGTCTCGATCGGACAAACGGTTTCGAAGATATAGCCAAATGTTTTTTAAGCGCTAAATCACAACGCTACACAAACCGTGAGGCGAAACCTAGCATGTTTGGTATCGTTGGACTCGGCAAGGATTCAGGAGTCTAATGAGATGAGTTTGGTGAAAATAAGTCAACCACACCCAAAGTTATAAGCATTTGAAAAAAAAAATTCACCACTAGGTGGCGCTGTTTCGAAACTTCTCACGCTCCTTCAGAACATCGTGCTGATGACCCATACCAAGTTTCGTAACAATCCGTTCATGCGTTCTTAAAATACAGCATTTTAGCACAAAATTCAAAATGGCCGACAGTCAAAATGGCCGATATGGTAAAATTTGATATCAGTCGACTCGGCATGTTGCCCTGAATCTAACGAGACCAATTTTATGATTTTTGGACAAATTGTTCAGAAGTTATAAGCAAAAATAGCCCTTTTTCATATCTCCGGACCAGTAGGTGGCGCTGCGCCGAAACGCAGCATGTAGCCTCAGGTCATGCTTGTGATGACCTGTACCAATTTTGGTCTGAATCCGATAAAGCGTTGCGGAGATACAGCCCTACGACTGTTTTCGCAAGCGCTACGTAAAATGTGTTCGAGCGTTATTCGAAAACGGTTTGACGAATCAATTTGAATTCCATAACTTTTGGTCAGCACTGCCTGAAGATGATCTGGTTCAATTTTCGTGCAAATCGGACAAACCGTCTAGGACGAGTTCGAAAAAGTAGCTTTTTCAGCACATTCAAAATGGCGACCATATTTATAAGCCGGAAAATGACGTCATAGGGTGCAATCGAATCGGCATGAGCTCAGGAATCAGAGGAAAAAAGAATTTTGTTGATTGGCCTTACGCTTCAAAAGTTATTAGCATAATAAAAGTGAAACTTTGGACAGGTGGTGGCGCTAGAGGGAGTGACTTAGAAACACCAAAATTGGTGTATTTAATGTTGGGACTGTCCTCTATCAGAATGTCAAACCAAAACAACTTTCCCGCAATCGGTTCTATGGGCTGCCATAGACTCCCATGGCGGAAGAAGAATAATAATAAATATAGCTGCAAGCAGCAATTACCGGGGCCAAGCAGAATAAGACGACAAGACATGCCAAAATGTCTGAAAGTGTCAGACCAACTGCAACAATGAGCAATTAAAGACATTTAAAGAGGATTTTAGACGAAATGGATGAAAAATCATAGAAACAGTCAATAAAAATATGATTTAATGCATTATCACTTTTGACCAATAGGTGGCCCAGTTACAAAACTGATGTGATGTGGTCAGAGTGAAGTGACAATGACACATACAAAGTTTGGTGTCAATATGTCAAGGCATTGCAGAGATAAAGCCTGAATAGTGCTATTAGCATCATGCCTCAACTTTGCTGCTGCGCTATACGAAAACGGTTTGGTCTACCCACACGAAATCCATAACTTTGAGTCGGCACAGTCTGGAGATGATACGATTCGATTTTGGTGAAAATCGGACAAACGGTCTAGGAGGAGTTCGAAAAAGTAGGTTTTGAATGAAAATCAAGATGGCGGACAGGAAGTTTGGCCAAATAAGGTAAACTTGGTATCTATGTTCTCGGCTTGACCCAAGGAATCTATTAAGACCAGTGGCATTTCAGTAGCCAGATTTATTCAAAAGTTATTAGCCTTTTTGTAAATGTTGTTATAAGTTTTGACCACTAGGTGGCGCTGTTTCGAAATATTTTGAATACCTTTAGGGGATGATGCTGATGGCACATTCTGAGTTTTGTAATATTACACTAATGCATTTGTTTAGTATAGCACTTTATTTCACAAAACTGTATTGAAGTCAATGGGAATTTCATGTTTTGTTCTATTATAGCGCCACCAAGAGGCTCAGTCCCACAATTTTTTTTATGTGTCCTCAGAGTGAGCCCATACATATGTGTGTCGATTTTGGTGAAAATATCTCAATTCGCTTCAGAGTTATAGACATTTATATGAAAAAACACGTAAAAAATGACTGACACATGACTTTGATTGGAATTTACTACCCCTAAACATCAATATTTTCGCATTTGGGCATTGGCGTATAGCTATCGACCTATGTTTCCAAACTTCTGACGGTGGTTTCGTCTCGATCGGACAAACGGTTTCGAAGATATAGCCAAATGTTTTTTAAGCGCTAAATCACAACGCTACACAAACCGTGAGGCGAAACCTAGCATGTTTGGTATCGTTGGACTCGGCAAGGATTCAGGAGTCTAATGAGATGAGTTTGGTGAAAATAAGTCAACCACACCCAAAGTTATAAGCATTTGAAAAAAAAAATTCACCACTAGGTGGCGCTGTTTCGAAACTTCTCACGCTCCTTCAGAACATCGTGCTGATGACCCATACCAAGTTTCGTAACAATCCGTTCATGCGTTCTTAAAATACAGCATTTTAGCACAAAATTCAAAATGGCCGACAGTCAAAATGGCCGATATGGTAAAATTTGATATCAGCCGACTCGGCATGTTGCCCTGAATCTAACGAGACCAATTTTATGATTTTTGGACAAATTGTTCAGAAGTTATAAGCAAAAATAGCCCTTTTTCATATCTCCGGACCAGTAGGTGGCGCTGCGCCGAAACGCAGCATGTCGCCTCAGGTCATGCTTGTGATGACCTGTACCAATTTTGGTCTGAATCCGATAAAACGTTGCGGAGATACAGCCCTACGACTGTTTTTGCAAGCGCTACGTAAAATGTGTTCGAGCGTTATTCGAAAACGGTTTGACGAATCAATTTGAATTCCATAACTTTTGGTCAGCACTGCCTGAAGATGATCTGGTTCAATTTTCGTGCAAATCGGACAAACCGTCTAGGACGAGTTCGAAAAAGTAGCTTTTTCAGCACATTCAAAATGGCGGCCATATTTATAAGCCAGAAAATGACGTCATAGGGTGCAATCGAATCGTCATGAGCTCAGGAATCAGAGGAAAAAAGAATTTTGTTGATTGGCCAAATGGTTCAAAAGTTATTAGCATAATAAAAGTGAAACTTTGGACAGTTGGTGGCGCTAGAGGGATTGGTTTTAAGACACCAAATTTGCTATGGTGACTTTTCAGATGGTCATCTACCAGTGTGCCAAATTTCATAACTTTCCCGCAAGCGGTTCTATGGGCTGCCATAGACGCCTAGTCGGAAGAAATAACAGAATAATAATAATAAATATAGCTGCAAGCAGCAATTATCGGGGCCAAGCGCAAGCATATGACAGGATGTGCCAACATGGCTGAAGGTGTCAGACCAACTGCAACAATGAGCAATTAAAGACATTTAAAGAGGATTTTAGGCAAAATGCCTGTAAAATCATATAAACAGTGATAAAAAATATGATTTGATTGATTATCACTTTCGACCAATAGGTGGCGCAGTTACGAAACTGATGTAATGTGTTCAGAGTGAAGTGACAATGAAACATACAAAGTTTGGTGTCAATATGTCAAGGCATTGCAGAGATAAAGCCTGAATAGTCCTTTTGGCATCATGCCTCAACTTTGCTGCTGCGCTATACGAAAACGGTTCCGTCTGTTGACACGAAATCCATTACTTTTAGTTGGCAAAGTCTGGAGATGATACGATTCGATTTTGGTGAAAATCGGACAAACGGTCTTGGAGGAGTTCGAAAAAGTAGGTTTTGACTGAAAATCAAGATGCGGACAGGAAGTTCGGCCAAATAAGGACAACTTGCTATCTATGTTCTCGGCTTGACCCAAGGAATCTATTAAGATCAGTGGCATTTCAAAAGCCATATTTATTCAAAAGTTATTAGCCTTTTTGGAAATTTTGTCATAATATTTGATCACTAGGTGGCGCTGTCTCGAAATATTTTGGGTACCTTCAGGGGATGGTGCTGATGGCACAAATTGAGTTTCATAATATTACACCAATGCATTTGTTTAGTATATCATTTTAATTCACAAAACTGTATTGAAGTCAATGGGAATTTCATGTTTTGTTCTATTATAGCGCCACCAAGAGGCTCAGTCCCACCATTTTTTTTATGTGTCCTCAGAGTGAGCCCATGCATATGTGTGTCAATTTTGGTGAAAATATCTCAATTCACTTCGGAGTTATAGACATTTATATGAAAAAACATGTAAAAAATGACTGACACATGACTTTGATTGGATTTTACTACCCCTTACTATCAATATTTTCGCATTTGGGCATTGGCATATAGCTATCGACCTATGTTTCCAAACTTCTGACGGTGGTTTCGTCTCGATCGGACAAGCGGTTTCGAAGATATAGCCAAATGTTTTTTAAGCACTAAATCACAACGCTACACAAACTGTAAGGCAAAACCTAGCATGTTTGGTATCGTTGGACTCGGCAACGATTCAGGAGTCTAAAGAGATGACTCTTGTGAAAATAAGTCGACCACACCCAAAGTTATAAGCATTTGGGAAAAAACATTCACCACTAGGTGGCGCTGTTTCGAAACTTCTCAGTCTCCTTCAGGACATCGTGCTGATGACCCATACTGAGTTTCGTAACAATCCGTTCATGCGTTCATAAAATATAGCATTTTAGCACATAATTCAAAATGGCCGACAGCCAAAATGGCTGATCAGGGAAAATTGGATATCAGTCGACTCAGCATGTCACCCTGAATCTAACGAGACCACTTTTATGATTTTTGAACAAACCATTCAGAAGTTATAAGCAAAAACAGCCATTTTTCATATCTCCGGACCAGTAGGTGGCACTACGCCGAAACGCAGCATGTAACCTCAGGTCATGCTTGTGATGATATGTATTAAGTTTGGTCTGAATATGATAAAGTGTTGAGGAGATACAGGCTTGTGTCTGTTTTCGCAAGCGCTACGTAAAATTTGTTTGCGTGGTATTCGAGAACGGTTTGACAAATCAACACCAATTCCATAACTTTTTGTCGCCATGGTATGAAGATGATCTGATTCAATTTTCGTGGAAATTGGAGCAACGGCCTAGGAGGAGTTTGAAAAAGTAGGTTTTTCGGAAAATTCAAAATGGCGGAAAAATATTATGAAGAAAAATGACGTCATAGGGTGCTATCGAATTGTCATGAGCTCAGGAATCAGAGGAAAAAAGAATTTTGTTTCTAGCCCTTGTGGTTCAAAAGTTATTAGCATAAACATGAGTGCAACTTTGGACAGTTGGTGGCGCTAGAGGGATTGGTTTTAAGACACCAAATTTGCTATGGTGACAGATTGGCCTGTCCTCTATCACGGTGCCAAATTTCATAACTTTCCCGCAAGCGGTTCTATGGGCTGCCATAGACACCAAGTCGGAAGAAAAAGAAGAATAATAATAATAATAATAAATATAGCTGCAAGCAGCAATTACCGGGGCCAAGCGCAAGTAGATGACAGGATATGCCAACATGGCTGAAGGTGTCAGACCAACTGCAACAATGAGCAATTAAAGACATTTAAAGAGGATTTTAGACGAAATGGCTGAAAAATCATAGAAACAGTCAATAAAAATATGATTTAATGCATTATCACTTTTGACCAATAGGTGGCGCAGTTACAAAACTGATGTGATGTGGTCAGAGTGAAGTGACAATGACACATACAAAGTTTGGTGTCAATATGTCAAGGCATTGCAGAGATAAAGCCTGAATAGTGCTATTAGCATCATGCCTCAACTTTGCTGCTGCGCTATACGAAAACGGTTTGGTCTACCCACACGAAATCCATAACTTTGAGTCGGCACAGTCTGGAGATGATACGATTCGATTTTGGTGAAAATCGGACAAACGGTCTAGGAGGAGTTCGAAAAAGTAGGTTTTGAATGAAAATCAAGATGGCGGACAGGAAGTTTGGCCAAATAAGGTAAACTTGGTATCTATGTTCTCGGCTTGACCCAAGGAATCTATTAAGACCAGTGGCATTTCAGTAGCCAGATTTATTCAAAAGTTATTAGCCTTTTTGTAAATGTTGTTATAAGTTTTGACCACTAGGTGGCGCTGTTTCGAAATATTTTGAATACCTTTAGGGGATGATGCTGATGGCACATTCTGAGTTTTGTAATATTACACTAATGCATTTGTTTAGTATAGCACTTTATTTCACAAAACTGTATTGAAGTCAATGGGAATTTCATGTTTTGTTCTATTATAGCGCCACCAAGAGGCTCAGTCCCACAATTTTTTTTATGTGTCCTCAGAGTGAGCCCATACATATGTGTGTCGATTTTGGTGAAAATATCTCAATTCGCTTCAGAGTTATAGACATTTATATGAAAAAACACGTAAAAAATTACTGACACATGACTTTGATTGGAATTTACTACCCCTAAACATCAATATTTTCGCATTTGGGCATTGGTGTATAGCTATCGACCTATGTTTCCAAACTTCTGACGGTGGTTTCGTCTCGATCGGACAAACGGTTTCGAAGATATAGCCAAATGTTTTTTAAGCGCTAAATCACAACGCTACACAAACCGTGAGGCGAAACCTAGCATGTTTGGTATCGTTGGACTCGGCAAGGATTCAGGAGTCTAATGAGATGAGTTTGGTGAAAATAAGTCAACCACACCCAAAGTTATAAGCATTTGAAAAAAAAAATTCACCACTAGGTGGCGCTGTTTCGAAACTTCTCACGCTCCTTCAGAACATCGTGCTGATGACCCATACCAAGTTTCGTAACAATCTGTTCATGCGTTCTTAAAATACAGCATTTTAGCACAAAATTCAAAATGGCCGACAGTCAAAATGGCCGATATGGTAAAATTTGATATCAGTCGACTCGGCATGTTGCCCTGAATCTAACGAGACCAATTTTATGATTTTTGGACAAATTGTTCAGAAGTTATAAGCAAAAATAGCCATTTTTCATATCTCCGGACCAGTAGGTGGCGCTGCGCCGAAACGCAGCATGTAGCCTCAGGTCATGCTTGTGATGACATGTACCAATTTTGGTCTGAATCCGATAAAGTGTTGCGGAGATACAGCCCTACGACTGTTTTCGCAAGCGCTACGTAAAATGTGTTCGAGCGTTATTCGAAAACGGTTTGACGAATCAATTTGAATTCCATAACTTTTTGTCAGCACTGCCTGAAGATGATCTGGTTCAATTTTCGTGCAAATCGGACAAACCGTCTAGGACGAGTTCGAAAAAGTAGCTTTTTCAGCACATTCAAAATGGCGGCAATATTTATAAGCCGGAAAATGACGTCATAGGGTGCAATCGAATCGTCATGAGCTCAGGAATCAGAGGAAAAAATAATTTTGTTGATTGGCCAAACGGTTCAAAAGTTATTAGCAAAATAAAAGTGAAATTTTGGACAGGTGGTGGCGCTAGAGGGATTGGTTTTAAGACACCAAATTTGGCATGGTGACTTTTTGGACTGTCCTCTATCATTGTGCCAAATTTCATAACTTTCCCACAAGCGGTTCTATGGGCTGCCATAGACTCCCAGAGCGGAAGAAGAAGAAGAAGAAGAATAATAATAAGAACCGGAACAAAAACAATAGGTGCCTCCGCACCTTCGGTGCTTGGCCCCTAATAATAAGAACGGGAACAGATACAATAGGTGCCTCCGCACCTTCGGTGCTTGGCCCCTAATAAGAACGGGAACAGATACAATAGGTGCCTCCGCACCTTCGGTGCTTGGCCCCTAATAATAAATATAGCTGCAAGCAGCCATTACCGGGGCCAAGCAGAATAAGACGACAAGACATGGCTGAAAGTGTCAGATCAACTGCAACAATGAGCAATTAAAGACATTTAAAGAGGATTTTAGGCGAAATGGCTGAAAAATCATAGAAAGAGTAATTAAAAATATGATTTAATTGATTGTCACTTTTGACCATTAGGTGGCGCTGTCTCAAAATATTTTGGGTACCTTCAGGGGATGGTGCTGATGGCACATTCTGAGTTTCGTAATATTACACCAATGCATTTGTTCAGTATAGCATTTTATTTCACAAAACTGTATTGAAGTCAATGGGAATTTCATGTTTTGTTCTGTTATAGCGCCACCAAGAGGCTCAGTCCCACAATTTTTTTTATGTGTCCTCAGAGTGAGCCCATACATATGTGTGTCGATTTTGGTGAAAATATCTCAATTCGCTTCAGAGTTATAGACATTTATATGAAAAAACACGTAAAAAATGACTGACACATGACTTTGATTGGAATTTACTACCCCTAAACATCAATATTTTCGCATTTGGGCATTGGCATATAGCTATCGACCTATGTTTCCAAACTTCTGACGGTGGTTTCGTCTCGATCGGACAAACGGTTTCGAAGATATAGCCAAATGTTTTTTAAGCGCTAAATCACAACGCTACACAAACCGTGAGGCGAAACCTAGCATGTTTGGTATCGTTGGACTCGGCAAGGATTCAGGAGTCTAATGAGATGAGTTTGGTGAAAATAAGTCAACCACACCCAAAGTTATAAGCATTTGAAAAAAAAATTCACCACTAGGTGGCGCTGTTTCGAAACTTCTCACGCTCCTTCAGAACATCGTGCTGATGACCCATACCAAGTTTCGTAACAATCCGTTCATGCGTTCTTAAAATACAGCATTTTAGCACAAAATTCAAAATGGCCGACAGTCAAAATGGCCGATATGGTAAAATTTGATATCAGTCGACTCGGCATGTTGACCTGAATCTAACGAGACCAATTTTATGATTTTTGGACAAACCATTCAGAAGTTATAAGCAAAAATAGCCATTTTTCATATCTCCGGACCAGTAGGTGGCGCTGCGCCGAAACGCAGCATGTAGCCTCAGGTCATGCTTGTGATGACATGTACCAATTTTGGTCTGAATCCGATAAAGCGTTGCGGAGATACAGCCCTACGACTGTTTTCGCAAGCGCTACGTAAAATGTGTTCGAGCGTTATTCGAAAACGGTTTGACAAATCAATTTGAATTCCATAACTTTTTGTCAGCACTGCCTGAAGATGATCTGGTTCAATTTTCGTGCAAATCGGACAAACCGTCTAGGACGAGTTCGAAAAAGTAGCTTTTTCAGCACATTCAAAATGGCGACCATATTTATAAGCCGGAAAATGACGTCATAGGGTGCAATCGAATCGGCATGAGCTCAGGAATCAGAGGAAAAAAGAATTTTGTTGATTGGCCTTACGCTTCAAAAGTTATTAGCATAATAAAAGTGAAACTTTGGACAGGTGGTGGCGCTAGAGGGAGTGACTTAGAAACACCAAAATTGGTGTACTTAATGTTGGGACTGTCCTCTATCAGAATGTCAAACCAAAACAACTTTCCCGCAATCGGTTCTATGGGCTGCCATAGACTCCCATGGCGGAAGAAGAAGAATAATAATAAGAACGGGAACAGATACAATAGGTGCCTCCGCACCTTCGGTGCTTGGCCCCTAATAAATATAGCTGCAAGCAGCAATTACCGGGGCCAAGCAGAATAAGACGACAAGACATGCCAAAATGTCTGAAAGTGTCAGACCAACTGCAACAATGAGCAATTAAAGACATTTAAAGAGGATTTTAGACGAAATGGCTGAAAAATCATAGAAACAGTCAATAAAAATATGATTTAATGCATTATCACTTTTGACCAATAGGTGGCGCAGTTACAAAACTGATGTGATGTGGTCAGAGTGAAGTGACAATGACACATACAAAGTTTGGTGTCAATATGTCAAGGCATTGCAGAGATAAAGCCTGAATAGTGCTATTAGCATCATGCCTCAACTTTGCTGCTGCGCTATACGAAAACGGTTTGGTCTACCCACACGAAATCCATAACTTTGAGTCGGCACAGTCTGGAGATGATACGATTCGATTTTGGTGAAAATCGGACAAACGGTCTAGGAGGAGTTCGAAAAAGTAGGTTTTGAATGAAAATCAAGATGGCGGACAGGAAGTTTGGCCAAATAAGGTAAACTTGGTATCTATGTTCTCGGCTTGACCCAAGGAATCTATTAAGACCAGTGGCATTTCAGTAGCCAGATTTATTCAAAAGTTATTAGCCTTTTTGTAAATGTTGTTATAAGTTTTGACCACTAGGTGGCGCTGTTTCGAAATATTTTGAATACCTTTAGGGGATGATGCTGATGGCACATTCTGAGTTTTGTAATATTACACTAATGCATTTGTTTAGTATAGCACTTTATTTCACAAAACTGTATTGAAGTCAATGGGAATTTCATGTTTTGTTCTATTATAGCGCCACCAAGAGGCTCAGTCCCACAATTTTTTTTATGTGTCCTCAGAGTGAGCCCATACATATGTGTGTCGATTTTGGTGAAAATATCTCAATTCGCTTCAGAGTTATAGACATTTATATGAAAAAACACGTAAAAAATGACTGACACATGACTTTGATTGGAATTTACTACCCCTAAACATCAATATTTTCGCATTTGGGCATTGGCGTATAGCTATCGACCTATGTTTCCAAACTTCTGACGGTGGTTTCGTCTCGATCGGACAAACGGTTTCGAAGATATAGCCAAATGTTTTTTAAGCGCTAAATCACAACGCTACACAAACCGTGAGGCGAAACCTAGCATGTTTGGCATCGTTGGACTCGGCAAGGATTCAGGAGTCTAATGAGATGAGTTTGGTGAAAATAAGTCAACCACACCCAAAGTTATAAGCATTTGAAAAAAAAAATTCACCACTAGGTGGCGCTGTTTCGAAACTTCTCACGCTCCTTCAGAACATCGTGCTGATGACCCATACCAAGTTTCGTAACAATCCGTTCATGCGTTCTTAAAATACAGCATTTTAGCACAAAATTCAAAATGGCCGACAGTCAAAATGGCCGATATGGTAAAATTTGATATCAGTCGACTCGGCATGTTGCCCTGAATCTAACGAGACCAATTTTATGATTTTTGGACAAATTGTTCAGAAGTTATAAGCAAAAATAGCCCTTTTTCATATCTCCGGACCAGTAGGTGGCGCTGCGCCGAAACGCAGCATGTAGCCTCAGGTCATGCTTGTGATGACCTGTACCAATTTTGGTCTGAATCCGATAAAGCGTTGCGGAGATACAGCCCTACGACTGTTTTCGCAAGCGCTACGTAAAATGTGTTCGAGCGTTATTCGAAAACGGTTTGACGAATCAATTTGAATTCCATAACTTTTGGTCAGCACTGCCTGAAGATGATCTGGTTCAATTTTCGTGCAAATCGGACAAACCGTCTAGGACGAGTTTGAAAAAGTAGCTTTTTCAGCTCATTCAAAATGGCGGCCATATTTATAAGCCAGAAAATGACGTCATAGGGTGCAATCGAATCGTCATGAGCTCAGGAATCAGAGGAAAAAAGAATTTTGTTGATTGGCCAAATGGTTCAAAAGTTATTAGCATAATAAAAGTGAAACTTTGGACAGTTGGTGGCGCTAGAGGGATTGGTTTTAAGACACCAAATTTGCTATGGTGACTTTTCAGATGGTCATCTACCAGTGTGCCAAATTTCATAACTTTCCCGCAAGCGGTTCTATGGGCTGCCATAGACGCCTAGTCGGAAGAAATAACAGAATAATAATAATAAATATAGCTGCAAGCAGCAATTACCGGGGCCAAGCAGAATAAGACGACAAGACATGCCAAAATGTCTGAAAGTGTCAGACCAACTGCAACAATGAGCAATTAAAGACATTTAAAGAGGATTTTAGACGAAATGGCTGAAAAATCATAGAAACAGTCAATAAAAATATGATTTAATGCATTATCACTTTTGACCAATAGGTGGCGCAGTTACAAAACTGATGTGATGTGGTCAGAGTGAAGTGACAATGACACATACAAAGTTTGGTGTCAATATGTCAAGGCATTGCAGAGATAAAGCCTGAATAGTGCTATTAGCATCATGCCTCAACTTTGCTGCTGCGCTATACGAAAACGGTTTGGTCTACCCACACGAAATCCATAACTTTGAGTCGGCACAGTCTGGAGATGATACGATTCGATTTTGGTGAAAATCGGACAAACGGTCTAGGAGGAGTTCGAAAAAGTAGGTTTTGAATGAAAATCAAGATGGCGGACAGGAAGTTTGGCCAAATAAGGTAAACTTGGTATCTATGTTCTCGGCTTGACCCAAGGAATCTATTAAGACCAGTGGCATTTCAGTAGCCAGATTTATTCAAAAGTTATTAGCCTTTTTGTAAATGTTGTTATAAGTTTTGACCACTAGGTGGCGCTGTTTCGAAATATTTTGAATACCTTTAGGGGATGATGCTGATGGCACATTCTGAGTTTTGTAATATTACACTAATGCATTTGTTTAGTATAGCACTTTATTTCACAAAACTGTATTGAAGTCAATGGGAATTTCATGTTTTGTTCTATTATAGCGCCACCAAGAGGCTCAGTCCCACAATTTTTTTTATGTGTCCTCAGAGTGAGCCCATACATATGTGTGTCGATTTTGGTGAAAATATCTCAATTCGCTTCAGAGTTATAGACATTTATATGAAAAAACACGTAAAAAATGACTGACACATGACTTTGATTGGAATTTACTACCCCTAAACATCAATATTTTCGCATTTGGGCATTGGCGTATAGCTATCGACCTATGTTTCCAAACTTCTGACGGTGGTTTCGTCTCGATCGGACAAACGGTTTCGAAGATATAGCCAAATGTTTTTTAAGCGCTAAATCACAACGCTACACAAACCGTGAGGCGAAACCTAGCATGTTTGGCATCGTTGGACTCGGCAAGGATTCAGGAGTCTAATGAGATGAGTTTGGTGAAAATAAGTCAACCACACCCAAAGTTATAAGCATTTGAAAAAAAAAATTCACCACTAGGTGGCGCTGTTTCGAAACTTCTCACGCTCCTTCAGAACATCGTGCTGATGACCCATACCAAGTTTCGTAACAATCCGTTCATGCGTTCTTAAAATACAGCATTTTAGCACAAAATTCAAAATGGCCGACAGTCAAAATGGCCGATATGGTAAAATTTGATATCAGTCGACTCGGCATGTTGCCCTGAATCTAACGAGACCAATTTTATGATTTTTGGACAAATTGTTCAGAAGTTATAAGCAAAAATAGCCCTTTTTCATATCTCCGGACCAGTAGGTGGCGCTGCGCCGAAACGCAGCATGTAGCCTCAGGTCATGCTTGTGATGACCTGTACCAATTTTGGTCTGAATCCGATAAAGCGTTGCGGAGATACAGCCCTACGACTGTTTTCGCAAGCGCTACGTAAAATGTGTTCGAGCGTTATTCGAAAACGGTTTGACGAATCAATTTGAATTCCATAACTTTTGGTCAGCACTGCCTGAAGATGATCTGGTTCAATTTTCGTGCAAATCGGACAAACCGTCTAGGACGAGTTTGAAAAAGTAGCTTTTTCAGCTCATTCAAAATGGCGGCCATATTTATAAGCCAGAAAATGACGTCATAGGGTGCAATCGAATCGTCATGAGCTCAGGAATCAGAGGAAAAAAGAATTTTGTTGATTGGCCAAATGGTTCAAAAGTTATTAGCATAATAAAAGTGAAACTTTGGACAGTTGGTGGCGCTAGAGGGATTGGTTTTAAGACACCAAATTTGCTATGGTGACTTTTCAGATGGTCATCTACCAGTGTGCCAAATTTCATAACTTTCCCGCAAGCGGTTCTATGGGCTGCCATAGACGCCTAGTCGGAAGAAATAACAGAATAATAATAATAATTAAAGCTGCAAGCAGCATTTATCGGGGTTCAAGCATTTAAGGCCTTTAAGCACAAAAGCATCAAAAGTTATTAAGTTTTATTTAGCAAGCATGTAACCACTGACATAATAGATGGAAAAGACCATTTACAGCAAATACAGGCAATGTACCATAGGAAATATATTGTTTTAAAGCTTTTTATAGCACTTATAGTGCCATCTATGGACCGATCTCCATAAAATAGTTTACTGTGACCTCAAATTGAACCCATACACATGTGTACTGAGTTTGGTGAAGATATATCATTTACTTCTTGAGTTATAGCCATTTTAGTAAAATAGGCTCCTCCCACAATAATTCACCACATTCTAGTATTATTTACTATGATTCTAGCATGATTTACATAGTTTACCATGATTTTATCTTAGTTTACCTTGATTTACCATATTCTAGCATGATTTACCATGATATACTACATTCTAGTATGATTTACCATTGTTTACTGTGATTCTAGCATGGTTTACCATAGTTTATCATGATTTATCATAGTTTACCATGATTTACCCTGTTCTAGCATGATTTACCATGATATACCACATTCTAACATGATTTACCATAGTTTATCATGGTTTACCATGATTTACCCTTTTCTAGCATAGTTTACCATGATTTACCACGTTCTAGAATGATTTGCCAGGATTCTAGCATGGTTTACCTTGATACACCACATTATAGTATTATTTACTATGATTTACCATGTTTCTAGCAATTATGTGAAGTGTCAGTGCAAATGAAGTGATAAACACTGACAAAATCTGATTGTGTTATGATAGTTATTGTTATATAAGTGATTTTTAGAGTCTAAATATGAATGTGAGCACATGTGAAAAGACTTCATTAATAAGTAGAATGGCCAGCAGAGGGCAGAAGAAGACCCCTTATTGGCTCAGTTTCACTTTAAACTTCATGATTTTCACCTGTTTTCTGGACTAAAGCAAACCAGTTTTTCCATGTTAACTCAATAATGCATGCTCACACACACACACACACACACACACACACACACACACACACACACACACACACACACACACACACACACACACACACACACACACACACACACACACACACACACACACACACACACACACACACACACACACACAGAGAAATAAACATACACAAATACAAATATGTTTTTAATGTTTTGGAATATGTTATTGAGAAAATATATGTATTGGTCTATTAGAATTCCTTTGTGATCTAATAATATAAAAAAGAAAAGAAAAAAAAAGAAAAAAAGATTGCTTTTTAAAGCATTTGTTTGTTTCCCAATACTGAAAACTAATGAAAAGGTCATGCGTAATCCTGCTGCTCCCTCTAGTGGACAGTGGTATTACAGCTTCCATCTTACAGTTGAAGTGTTTGAATGAATTAATGAATGGGAATTTGGTTTTTCACTTATATCTCGGGAACCAGAAGGCGAAAAATTCTGAAACTCAGAGCATAGAGAGTGCTTGAGGAGCCCTGTTGAATGAGACCATCAATTACTTACTATGATTTACCATGTTTCTAGCGTGATTTACCACATTACTAGCAATTATGTGAAGTGTCAGTGCAAATGAAGTGATAAACACTGACAAAATATGATTGTGTTATAATAGTTATTGTAATATAAGTGTTTTCCATGTTAACTCAATAATGCATGCTTACACACACACACACAAATATGTTTTCAATGTCTTTAGGATGTGTTATTGTGAAAAAAAATATTTTAATGGTCTAACCATTTCATATATTTCATTGTGATCTATATTATCAGTCCAATAATAAATAAAAAAATAGCTTTAACCATTTGTTTGTTGGCCAAAGCTGAAAGCTGATAAAAAGATTAATACTATGTGTAATACTGCTGCTCCCTCTAGTTGACAACAGTGGAATTACAGCCTCCATCTTACAGTTGAAGTGTTTGAATGAATGAATGGGAATTTGGTTTTTCACTTATATCTCGGGAACCAGAAGGCGAAAAATTCTGAACCTCAGAGCATAGATAGTGTTTGAGGAGCCCTGTTCAATGAGACCATCGCGGTGTTTTTGGGCGATTTAGTTCGGGAGTTATGACTGTTCAAAGGCATGTCTTTTGAGGCTTTTATCTCTGGAATGCCCAGGGCAAATTACACCAGATTTGAATCGAAGCTAGCCAAGGACAGGCCCTTTCCAACGAGCTCTCACACAAGGTTCAGGGTGGTCTGGGTCGGGAGCTACGGCCGTTCAAAGTCGGGGGTCTCGCGGTCTACCGATCGCCGGGGGGCGCGCTCCCGAGGCCCGCGATGACACGTTTCGATCAAGAGCGTGGAGAGGACCTTACCATCAAAATTTGAGCGCGCAACGACTTTCCGTTTTCGAGTTATGAGTGAATTTGTACTGGGGGGCGTGGCCTAAATGCCGTTTTACTTTCGTTTTCATGTTAAATGTTAAAATAATGATTTTATAAAGTCTAAATATGAATTATATAACAATATTAGGGAGTAGTATGATGAAATGACAGCAGGGGGCAGTAAAATACCACTTATTGGCTTAATATGGTATTCATTTTAAGGCTACATATTGAAGTGACCCTATTATAGCTATCCAAATGAAGTAATTCAACTTTTTCTGACAATTATTGATCTAGTGAGTCCAGAGAATTGTATTGCACTAGTTTTTAACATTATGATATGAAAATTATCTGATCACATATGGAAAAGACCATTTACAGCAATACAGGCAGTTTACCATAGGAAATATATGATTTTAAAGCTTTTTAACAGTTATAGTGCCACCTATGGTCTGATCTCCATAAAAATTTCCATGCTTCTTTAGCATGTTATGTCACATATGCTCATCAATTTTCGTGAAGTTCTGAGTTTTTATTTGTGATTTATAGGCTTTTGAGTGTATTTTGGCACACCCATTTTATAAATGACCCTATTACAGCCACCCAAATGCAAAAGTTCAACTTTTTTTTGATAATTATTGATCTAGAGAGTCCAGAGAATTGTCCTAGACTGGTCTGGTTCTGATCGGGCGAAAAACCTAGGACTAGTTCGCAAAAGTAGGTTTTTAACATATTCATGAATATTTAATGAACTGTTTGATTGACAGCAATGGTTCTTGAGGCAAAGTTGTTCAGCATGAGCAGATCTATCAGATTATATGCATTTTGTGACAATAAGTGTAACACCACGTGATTACAGAGCCTTAAAACTCGTTAGCGCCAACTAGTGGCCGATTTCTTTCAAAATTCTTACAGACCTCTAGGGGCTTGAGCCGAACATGCCCACCGAGTTTCGTTCCGATCAGACTTCGTTAATAGGTGCTCAAACCTCATTGGCCAATGGCGGCCATGTTTTTCGAGATACGCCAATATCCTTTTAGACATACATGGCCCCTTGGGCCAAGACACTGCATACCAAATTTCAAGTCATTCGGAAAAACGGTCAGGTGTCTATACGTTTTTATTGTTTTATAGCGCCACCATGAGGCCAATCGACGCAATTTTTTTACTGTGACCCCAGACTGAACCCATACACATGTGTATCAAGTTTGGTTAAGCTATCTCATTTACTTTTTGAGTTATAGCCATTTTAGTAAAATAGGCTCCTCCCACAATGTTCATTTTATGCCCCCTAGCGACCATGAATAAAAATTTCGACTTTTTTTTGACAATTATTGATCTTCAGACTCCAGAGAACATTTCTGCACTGGTTTGGTTCCGATAGGGCAAAAAACCACAGACTAGTTCGCAAAAGTAGATTTTTGACAAAATTCAAAATGGCGGAAAATCTATCATGGCGGAAATGAAATCGGAGATATACGTTTTGTTCGTCAGGCGTCCAGCTTTCCAATGATATAAGACACTTGAGTCTACGACAAACGGTCTAGGAGTTATGAGCTGTTTCGCGCTTTTGGTTGCTATAGCGCCACCTATGGGCCAATCGGGGTCATAATCTCTAAACCTCTCCTCGATTTTTGTACTACCATCTGGCAAAGTTTCAATGCTCTAGCCCTTACGGTTTGGGCTGCACAATGCGTTTTACGGCAGAAGAATAATAATAATAATAATAATTAAAGCTGCAAGCAGCATTTATCGGGGTTCAAGCATTTAAGGCCTTTAAGCACATAAGCATTTAAGACATTAAGTTTTATTTAGCAAGCTTTTAACCACTGAAATAATTGATGGAAAAATCCATTTACAGCCAATACAGGCAATTTACCATAGGAAATATGTGGTTTTCCAACCTTTTTGCCAGTTATAGCGCCACCTATTGTCCGATCTTCACGAAACTGGGCATGCTTCTTCACCATGCTATGACACATATGCCCACCAATTTTCGTGAAGTTCTGAATTTTCATTTATGATTTATAGGCATTTTAGTGTATTTTGCCACGCCCCTTTTATAGATTGCCCTATTACAGCCACCCAAATGCCAAAGGTCAACTTTTTTTCGATAATTATTTATCTAGAGAGTCCAGAGAATTGTCCTAGACTGGTCTGGTTCCGATCGGGCGAAAAACCAGGGACTAGTTCGCAAAAGTAGGTTTTTAACATATTCATGAATATTTAATGAACTGTTTGATTGACAGCAATGGTTCTTGAGGCAAAGTTGTTCAGCATGAGGAGATCTATCAGATGATATGCATTTTGTGATGATAAGTGTAACACCACGTGATTACAGAGCCATAAAACTCGTTAGCGCCAACTAGTGGCCGATTTCTTTCAAAATTCTTACAGACCTCTAGGGGCTTGAGCCGAACATGCCCATCGAGTTTCGCTCCGATCGGACTTCGTTAACGGTGCTCAAACCTCATTGGCCAATGGCGGCCATGTTTTTCTAGATACACCAATATCCTTTTAGACATACATGGCCCCTTGGGCCAAGACACTGCTTACCAAATTTCAAGTAATTCGGAAAAACGGTCAGTTGTCTATACGTTTTTTTTTTTTATAGCGCCACCCTGTGGCCAATCGACGCACTTTTTTTTACTGTGACCTCAGATTGACCTCTTACACATGTGTACCAAGTTTGGTGAAGTTTACTTAATTACTTCTTGAGTTATAGCCATTTTAGTAAAATAGGCTCCTCCCACAACGTTAATTTTGCACTCCTTAGCGACCATGAATCGAAATTTCAACTTTTTTTCGATAATTATTGATCTTCAGACTCCAGAGAACAATTCTACACTGGTTTGGTTCCGATCGGGCGAAAAACCAGGGACTAGTTCGCAAAAATAGGTTTTTGACAAAATTCAAAATGGCGAAAAATCTATCATGGCGGAAACGAAATCGGAGATATACGTTTTTTTCTTCAGGAGCTCTGGATTTCAATGATATAAGACACTTGAAGCTACGCCTTACGGTCTGGGAGTTCTGAGCAGTTTCGCGCTTTTGATTGCTATAGCGCCACCTATGGGCCGATTGGGCTGAGTCCGTGTATCTGAGTAGCGAGCAATAGTACTACCATCTGGCAAAGTTTCAAGTCTCTAGGTCTTACGGTTTGGGCTGCACGATGCGTTTTATGGCGGAAAAATAATAATAATAAAAATCAGGACAATTACAATAGGGTTTCAGCACTTCGTGCTTGAACCCCTAATTAAAGCTGCAAGCAGCATTTATCGGGGTTCAAGCAGTTAAGGCCTTTAAGGCATTTAAGCACAAAAGCATCAAAAGTTATTAAGTTTTATTTAACAAACCAAAAATGTCCATCAAGTTTCGTTCCGATCAGCCTCCGTTAACCTTGTCTAATAGTTGCTCAAACTTCATTGGCCGATGGCGGCCATGTTTTTTGAGATACACCAATGTCCTCATAGACATACATGGCACCTTGGACCAAGACACTGCATACCAATTTTCAAGTCAATTGGACTAACGGTCAGGTGGTTATAGCCTGTTTTATGTTTGGAACATGTTTTGTTCCTCGCGGAGTACCTCTGGAATGCTTCTGCGGAGGTTTATTGTTTTATCCGCAGCAATAAAGTTTGTCGGCGTCTAAATGGATCGCGCTCTGGATCACTAACAGGAATTATTCTCGTCATGTATACACTTAACTTGATGAAAAGCGGGATTGACGCACTGCAAGCAGAGAGATGATTTCTGGCTGCCTCCGCAAAAATTGTCTTCGGCGGACAGCCCGCTGTCTTTGGAACGATTTTTTTCAAACAAAACCAAAGGTTAAAAAAAAAAAAAGAACAAATGTGAAGCGAGCAATTCTATCCATTTTGACGCCTTTTCATTCATAGCGGTTACCAAGCAACACGATTACGCACCAGCTGCAACTTGATGACACAAGCATACTGCGGTTCGGATACAAATAATATGTGAACACAAGTCCATCGGGGGCAGGGGGGGAGCAATCGAACTCGGGTTAGGAACAGGCAATCGAACCAAGTGTGAAAGCGCCCTTAGTCTAGTTTTAGTCAATGAAAATTGTATTTTAGTCTCTTTTTAGAAATGCAATTCTATTTAACCCAGTGAATATAGTGTATCACTATGGAAAAATAGCGAAAATAGTGAACAGAAAAGTAACACTCGTCTCATTCGTGGAGGTTGAAAAACAAGTTCTTTCTGACATCCAAGATTTACTGTATTAATTTAAATGCAAAAGAAAAGGCATGAGAGTTGGTTGTTTTTGTCAATTTTAAGTTTTAATTTAAAATATTTGTCATTTTAATATAACTATATGGCTAAATATTTTACCACTTGCTAATAAATCTAGATAGAAGTAGTGCATTGAATACATTGTTTAAATTGTGCTTAAAAGTGAATTACGACCATTAAAGAGTATGTGTGTACAAAGAGAATCGTAATGCTGACAAAACTTTTTTAAAATAAAAGTATTTGATAACTTCTGGATTTGAAATAAAAATAGTGAGTATGTGTTTGTGGTTCAGCCGTGGATCAGTTACGCACTGCAAACGCAGCATATGTGAAAGCACTATAGCGAGTGCTGCTCCTGCACCGCATATGCACTGCACACGGAGTATGGGCCCTATCTTGCACCCAGCGCAATTGACTTTGTACACCGACGCATGTATCATTCCTATTTTGCACCCGCGCACAGCGGACTTTTCCCTCCACAGACGCACGTCGGTTAACTAAGAAATACACTTGCGCTCCCGGGGGCGGTTCAGCGCAAAGAGGAGGCGTGTTCCGGCGCAAACGTTCCCTCATGCTATTTTGCACGTTTAGAAAACAATTCCGCCACTAACTGAAAAAATCTAGTTTAAAGTCAGTGGCGCGTTGCACATGTTATTCTTATGCTATTTTAAGGGCGCATGCTTGGCCATAATCAATGTAGCGTGTGCACAACGCACATACACTTTGATTCTCTCACACAGAAGCAGCCGTTTTCATTTTTGCAAATCATACATTACGATAGATAGATAGATAGAGATAGATAGATAGATAGATAGATAGATAGATAGATAAATTATAAAAGCATACTTCTAGTTTACACATTTACCCAAATTATCATACGCCTGTTTAATCGAAGTTAATTTGGGTGTGTTTCTCCATCCCCAATGTCACTTCTCTGTGTTTTACGGCCCTGACGAGAACGTCGGTCTCCTCGGCTGTGAACCGCTGCTGGCGCGCGTCTGGCAAATCCACCGTTATAATAGGAATCCGCTATAGAATAAGCGCGTCTGCTCTTAAAGGGAATGTGAGATGACGCTCTGATTGGTTTATTTCACGTTACGCCCAAACCACACCTATGAGTAATGAAGCTACTGCAGACCAACACATTTTAGATTTGCGTTGAGCGCAAGAGTAATTTATCCCGCCGGTATAATAGCAACAGCGCCCAAGACCCGGCCACAAAGTTACTTGCGTTTCGCGCTTGATACTTGCGTTTCAGATCGTTAAAATCGGGCCCTATGTGTGAAACGGGCGTCAGACTTAACTTTGTTTGTTGTCGTTTACGCTAACTTACCGCAGCTGCATCTTCTAAATAATGCCGCGAGTGGGGCTTGAGGAAGTGACGTCGTCTGCGCAGTGCGCCCTGATGCAGCCCCTGAAGTGAGACACGGGAAACAGAAATACTGCAAAATAATAATAATAATAATAATAATGTGACTAAACAAGACGAAATAGCGTCATAACATTTCATCTCGTTTTGGTCAACGAAAATGAAGAGACATTTTAACATAGTTTTTATTTTGTAAAACCACATTTAGTCTCGTTTTTATTCGTCAACAATATTGCATTATACATTTAATTATAGTTATTGTCACATGACCAGCATTTACGTTGCGTCTCGTTTTCGTCACGTGGTTCGTTGACGACAATATTTAGTTATAATTTTTGTTGACGAAAGAAATACTAGTAATCCGATATCGGATTTGACTCAAAAGACAATGTGATTCATCATTCCTTCCAATTAACCACCTTATCTTTGTATAGTAAAATAGTATGTTCAACAACATGAATAACGACGTAGCTGACCAGAGTTCGTGAATCAAATGATTCAGTTTAAAGAGTTGTTCAGACTTCTCTCGATCAGTTGAAGTCTCTCCATTTCAGATGTAAAAATAAATAAATTTATTTCACAAATTAAAAGTCCTGTGAGTCCGAAAAACAAAAGAAAATTGTAATTATCCTACCAGTTGATGGTTTCAAATTATGGTTCAAAGTGGAAACCGGTCCATGGGCACTGGTCAGCTAGCCATTTGTGCATATTTAATTGTATTCAATAGGCAGGCGATTCACCTCCACAGGATTATTTATGGCACAAAACAGGATCTCACTTGCCGATCACGTTCACATAGGAAAAAAAACAGAGAACAAGAAAACGCAGCCTTGGAAAACACAAGGCAAACGTACAATAATTCATTTCTGATTCAACATTTCAGTAACAAATCATATACATGCGCAGTTCAAATGACACATTAATCGAACTTTTCGACAGTTACTTAACACAGACACTCATTAATCACTCAATGGGTCTCATTCATGAAATCGTAAATATACGAGTAAATATGTGAGTGATTTGCGCGTAAAGGCGACATTCCCGAAAATTCTTCTCCTGATTCAGAAATACTTCGTAAACGTCAGATGTGATAGTGAAATGTGTGTGTGTGTGTGTGTGTGTGTGTGTGTGTGTGTGTGTGTGTGTGTGTGTGTGTGTGTGTGTTAATGAATTCCAATCAGTTGTAAATGGGACGCGTGTGCACGCTCATTCTCTAAATTACCATAAATCCCGCCCATTAAAACCGACTGAAAACTATAGGCTATATGGGCATCATATTATGACACCAAACGAAGGATTTCAACTTGTCTTCTCAAAAACGAATGAAGAAGAGAAATTTCTCAGATGCAGAAATTGAAGTTTATTATCAGAAGTTCATTCAAAACGCCACATTTTGTTTTCAAGCGTACATAGTGGCGTATCAGGCCTAAAAAAAAGGAAGCTTGGCAGCATAGATGCAGTTAATGGAGTTTCATCTGTTAATCGAACAGTCCTAGAAGCAGGGACGGATTATGGCGATGATGTGCCCTGGGCACGGATGTCTCAAAGGCCCCATTCACCAATTTTTTGGACAACAGTGTTGCGCCTGTATGCACAGGCGCCGCAATAGGGCAGGCAAGCAAGGCATTTTAAGGGGGCTCCCGAGGGCTGATCATTTAAACAATCAGAAATGTTAATATGAAGACGCAGCAACATCTCTGCATCCCCCTTAGTGGGGCCCCTCTCTCGTTACGCTCGTTATGCTTTTACCTTTTTCAAACTGGTGCAGCGCTTACTCGCGGTAGCTAGAAAATGCATGATTTGATTTGTTAAACATGAAAAGGACTTTTCCGTCTGGCATGGCAGCTCGCTCTAACTTTAACCTAGATAAATGCATATCCAAAGTGTTTGTGCGGAGTGTGCAGCGCGCACTGCATGGCAGGCGTCGGCGCGAACACTTGCATTTTCCTATCAACAGTGGAAACAACTTGAAATACTCAATCTTGCCTAGTCATATACAGAAAAGAATAATGCATCAGTCGCAAGTAACTACTTTTATTTTTGTAAACTCACAATAACAAGAAACGTTGTGCTTTTGTAAAATAAAATAAAACAAACAGGGCGCGCTTTCATGGTCTCCGTGGCGTGAACTGGAGCGCGTCTCAAAAAAGAACTGAAACACAGTGTACAGCCTCACAGACATGATGAATATTTCTATATAAAGCTTGAAATGTCCACTTTTAAACGAAAAAATTCTAATCGAAAGCAAATACCGGCTGATTAGGCTGATATGATATGAAAGGTGCATTTCTATCTAAAGGCGCATCCACTTTTCAGCGGAGATATAGATATGTTTGCAGCCGACACTGATTTAGAAATATATATTTTTTATTATTAAACAATAAAAATGGCTAGTTTTTTTTGTTTTGTTTTTTTTGACATATTATCATTAGCCTGCTTTTGCCGGTGCTTTGCGGCAAGATTTATGCATGAAATTAATATTAACGTGAGATTAGTCGACTAATTGCTTAAATGAATGACTAGGCTACTAGTCGACTAGAAAAATCTTTAGTCAATGGCAATTCTAATCAATGCATTTAGGCTAGTTGACATTTATTTAATTAGTAATTCTAGTATCCAGGTCTTTACGTTCAATTAGTTGTTAACAATTAGTTAATGAACTAAAATAATAAAACAAAGATTAAATTAAGATGCTATATAGCATTGCTTGTTCCACCACAAAAGACACTTTTTAAGGTGACAATCCGTTACACATTTGAAGATTTACTGTATCTTGATTATTGTTGTATTGTATTTTATCTTCTGTTATAAAGATGAAGATTGACATTTCGTTAAAAAAATAATCCCATAGGTTTTAAACTCATTTTTGTTTTGGTTTTTGAGTTAGACATCTTCTACGCGTGACTTTTATATTACGCAATGCTTTTCACTCGCCTCTAGATGTCCCTCTCAACAGCGCAGCAATACATTAAAATTATTTCTTTGATTTATTTACTAGTTAATACTTTGCAACTGCAAAAAATAAATAAAAAAAATCACATTATTCCTCAATATTTAACACAATTTTACTGAAAATAAAATTAAAATAATTATTTGAAAAGAATAGACACAGTAAATTTGACAGGGCCCCCTGCTGGCCCAGTGCCCTGGGCAAGTGCCCAGTAGGCCCGTGCGTTAATCCGTGCCTGCCTAGAAGTGAAAAGAAAATGGTTTGACATGAAGCTTGACTGCATTATTTGTGACTCGCGGACTTGTAAAAGAATAAACAGCTTGAATAAAAAAATTAAATAAAAAAAACTTGCGGACTTTTGTTCCGTTTGCAGATGGCTCTCGTAATTACTGGCTGTCGTAATAAAAGTAAAAAGAAAAACCGTATGTAATTACTATATATAATATTTGGTAACACTTTACAATACGGGTGCACTAATAACCATTAATTCATGCTTAACTAATGCACAGATAATCATGTGTTAATGTATGACTCATGAAGAACTAAACCATTAATTAATGATTACTGCATCATGAAGATTCTAAATGATTAATATAAAGTAATATATGAATTGTTATTAATTAAATGTGTCATAATGTATTAATTCATTAATAACTTATTTTATTAACTAAAAGTCTAAATCAATGCGTTACTTACCACAATTGGTCAAGGCAATGTACTTCAACTTCCAGTTGTCTGCTTTAATTAATCATTAACTAATGATTTGCAAATGTATCATTATGTTATGACTTTACTTGTTGAGGCACATGACTATTAACTAATTGTTAAGTAATATGCCATTTTGGTTTTGACATCCACACTAAGCCATGGATTTCAATTTCCAACCATGTACAACCAAGATTTCACTGAGTCCGATGAACTTTGTTGTTCATGGCACAGGACTATGTCAGGTTAACATACACTGAGAACATGTGGTTGAGCGCTGCTAGTTCATAACACTGTGTCTAGACTGGACAAAGACAATAGAACGTCCATTATAGTCAGTGATACTACACTGGATGCGTCGCGACACTACACGACAAAACCCAGTCAGTAAACCGATGCCACACTCTATTACTGACGTACTCTGAGCTCTTGTGCTAGTTCTGTTACGAAGGACTAATGGACTTGCGATGGTCTGTCATGTCCAGGTGTAGACAGCTGGTCTCGTCCAGTGTAAACACAGTGTAACAGCTTCAGGAGTTCAGATTCTGGTGTGCTGATATTTGTGTGCAGCCCAACTCACCCCATCCTTCAAACACGTTCACCGACATTACATTCACTGCATGTGCAAACTGTCAAAACCCATAAATGGCATATTACTTAACAATTAGTTAATAGTCATGTGCCTCAACAAGTAAAGTCATAACATAATGATGCATTTGCAAATCATTAGTTATGATTAATTAAAGCAGACAACTGGAAGTTGAAGTACATTGCTTTGACCAACTGTGGTAATTAACGCATTCATTTACACTTTTAGTTAATAAAATAAGTTATTAATTAATTAATACATTGACACATTTAATTAATAACAATTCATATATTACTTAATCTATTAATCATTTAGAATCTTTATTAGTTGCTGATGCAGTAATCATTAATTAATGGTTTAGTTCTTCATGAGTCATACATTAACACATGATTATCTGTGCATTAGTTAAATATGAATTAATGCAGATTAGTGCACCCGTATTGTAAAGTGTTACCTAATATTTTTTCAAAATGCTGTGTAAATATGTACACGATTAAGGTGAATTAAAATGCAGCCTTATTAATGAGCAAAACGTTCGGATGTTAAACGCACTATTTACGCGTGGCTGGGAGCAGGTGTAGATCTCTTTCGTACCAACTAACGTTTGGAAAATACGAACATTTTAATGAATCCGAAAATTTACGTCAGAACCACTTTACACACGATTTACACAAAAATTCGTTCTGCTCGTGTTTCATGAATAAAACCCATTGTCTCAACTCATGACACAATGATCATTGTTATACGTGATAGCTTTAGCCTACGGCTAATTAGTTCAGCTCGCGCTGTGCGGCCTACACTAAGCTCATATCAAATCATTTCTGAAATTGACATATCTTTCATAAGATAACATATGATAAAAAAATGTCACTCACCAAAACGAGATTGCATCACATATTCAATAAAAAAAAGACTATTCAATAAAGATTACCGCTCTGGGATCCACTAAATCTTTACTCCGATTTCCACTTCACCTCTCTCTGACGACAACACTCCAGGCTGAAGCATCCAAAGTTTACAAGTGCACACAATCACAGTTCTCGATAGATTATGATTATCATTTAGTGCAAGGAGTTTCTGGAGAAATGCTCCGTGTCTCATTTGATCTGTTCTCATCTGATTCTCTGTTTATGCTGACAGCGGCAGCGCCTGCGCGACCTGTGGGCGGGCCTTATGAATATGCCGCTTCTGTTGGCTCTCAGGGGTGTCAGTCACAGCAGCACAATCAGTGATTGGATGAATCGTGTGTTATTGCCCAGTGGTGTAATCGAGTGCATCAAGTAAAGAAAAAAAAAAATAACTGATTGAAAAATATAATTTGTCCAGAACAGATCGACACGACTCAATTTAAACTGTTATAGAAGAGCTAATATACTAAGAATGCACTGGTCTCTCAAGGATTGTCTCTCTGCTTTATTTTATAAGAAATATCTCTGTGTCTAAAGTTCCTAATGTCCTGTACTCTCAACTTTTGTATAATAGTACTAGTCATCATTTTTACACCAGGCATGAATAAAAGCAGTAAAATACCACTTATTGGCTTAATGACATGTTATATAATTTTTACCTTTTTGACTGTTATAGAGGCAAATTTTGTCTGATCTGTCTGAAATGTTTCATGCTTATTAAGAGTCATGAACATTATTATATGAAAATTATTTCATTTTGATCAAATTATTTCCTATGGAATTTTTCATAGGAAAAGACCATTCACAGCCAATACAGGCAATTTACCATAGGAAATATATGGTTTTAAAGTGTTTTAACAGTTATAGCGCCACCTTTGGTCCGATCTCCATACAAATTTCCAGGCTTCTTTAGCATGTTATGACAAATATGCGCATACATTTTTGTGAAGTTCTGTGTTTTCGTTTAGGTTTTATAGGCTTTTGAGTGCATTTTGCCACGCCCATTTTCTTTATGACCCAATATACCCATGCGAAAAATGCAAAAGTTCAACTTTTTTTTGATAATTATTGACCTAGAGAGTCCATAGAATTGTCCTAGACTGGTTTGGTTCTGATCGGGCGAAAAACCAGGGACTAGTTCGCAAAAGTAGGTTTTTAACATAATTACGAATATTTAATGAACGGTTTGATTGAGAGCAATGGTTCTTGAGGCAAAGTTGTTCAACAAGAGGAGATCTATCAAATGGTATGCATTTTGCGACAATAAGTGTAACACCACGTGATTACAGAGCCATTAAACTCGTTAGCGCCAACTAGTGGCCGATTTCTTTCAAAATTCTTACAGACCTCTAGGGCCATGAGTCGAACATGCCTACCGAGTTTTGTTCCGATCAGCCTCCGTAAACCTTGTCTAATAGGTGCTCAAATTTCATTGGCCGATGGCGGCCATGTTTTTTGAGATACGCCAATGTCCTCATAGACATACATGGCACCTTGGACCAAGACACTGCATACCAATTTTCAAGTCAATCGGACTAACGGTCAGGTCGTCATAGCCCTTTTCATGTTTTTTTCATGTTATAGCGCCACCTAGTGTTCAATCGTCGCGATTTTTTTACTGTGACCCAAGATTGAACTCCTACACATGTGGACCGAGTTTGGTGAAGATACCTCATTTACATCTTGAGTTGTAGCCCATTTAGTAAAATAGGCTCCTCCCACAACAATAGTTTTGCGCCCCCTAGCGACCGAGAATCGAAATTTCAACTTTTTTTCGATAATTATTGATATTCAGACTCCAGAGAACATTTCTGCACTGGTTTGGTTCCGATCGAACGAAAAACCTAGGACTAGTTCGCAAAAGTAGGTTTTTGACAAAATTCAAAATGGCGGAAAAATTTGCATACCGGAAATGAAATCGGAGATATACGTTTTGTTCTTCAGTGTTCCAGCTTTCCAATGATATAAGACACTTGAGTCTACGACATATGGTCTAGGAGTTATGAGCAGTTTCGCGCTTTTGGTTGCTATAGCGCCACCTATGGGCCAATCGGGGTCATACTCTCTGAACCTCTCCTCGATTTTTGTACTACCATTTGGCAAAGTTTCACATTTCCAGCACTTACGGTTTAGGCTGCACGATGCGTTTTACGGCAGAAGAAAAATAATAATAATTAAAGCTGCAAGCAGCATTTATCGGGGTTCAAGCAGTTAAGGCCTTTAAGGCCTTTAAGCACACAAGTATCAAAAGACATTAAGTTTTATTTAGCAAGCATTTAACAACTGCCATCATAGATGAAAAAGTCAATTTACAGCCAATACAGGCAGTTTACCTTAGGAAATATATGGTTTTAAAGCGTTTTTACAGTTATAGCACCTTTTTGCCTGAGTCTTCTTATAGTCTTGCCTGATCTCCACCACTTATATTAGTAGTACTCAAAGTGTGCCCATATATATGTGTCAGATTTGTTGTAAATATGTAATTTTGATAAGGAGTTTAGACAATTATATTCAGTGGCGTAACGAGCCAACACCGGATCCTTAAGTGTGATTAACAAGGCGGGCCCCTTGATGACGCAATTGATGACATTGATGACGCAATGTCCACGAGTAGGCTACCATGAATAGGGCAGGATATGATCATACACAGCATATAAGAGATGAGATGACTAACAAAATCAGGAGTAGCCTACGCTCACCAAAAAAAAAAAAAAAAAAAAAAAAAAACAAACACTGGTGACAGCGCACCATAACACATTGTTAGGCCTAGGTCCAAATACATAAAAAAGATGCTCTCTTAAATTATAGCGGGATTTTCCGAGCTTTCCTTTGTGCAACTGCAAAGTTGTCGATTAGATTAAGATTGTGCGCACAGGCATTCTCAATTGACCCTTCGCAGGGAGTTTTGATTGACAGGCGATCTGACTAATCATAATCCGCCATTTTGTCCAACAAAGCAGTCAGGAGAGTTACTAGATTAACATTGGAGGATTTAAATTTGAAAAACAAAGTGTACTGATGTCTTAGCACTTTAAAACAACATTCCTTTTATGTTCATTCATGTTTATTTTAATGCTATAAATTAACTAGAAGGAAGAGATGATCAGTTCACAAGCAGCTTTAACTGAGCCTCGAGTCTACAGCGATCTGTCAGACACATTAAAGAGTCACAAAACGGTATTTATTGTTTAAATGTCTCTAAAAAATGACTTTTCTCTGATCCGCAATGTATTTTTCACTGCGTGAGAACTTGGTGTGGTGTGAGAGTGGCGTCGCTTGTCAGACATAGCAACAGTAACTAAAGTGGGCGGGTCTTTGCGAACGGTCATTGACAGTATGGACGGGGATTCACCAGTCCCAATTCAAAACAAATTTCATCACAATCCATCATTGTTCGTTTCAAACATGTGAGAGCATCAAAATGATCCATGGGTGAAATTGACTGGATTTAATTTATTTTTTTGTCAGTTCCTATCATAATTTTAACATTTTGCCGTTATTGTTTAGCTATTTACTAGGGGTGTAACGATTCGTTTTAACAACGATTCGATTCGTATCGCGATTCGTGGTTGTCGATACGATTCAAGGACGATATTGGATCATTTAGAACGATCCGATCCGAAACGATTCAGTGACTTGAGATCGATTCAGTGACTTTTTTGCCAAAAATTCTTGTAAGGGAATCAGGTATAAGGAATAAAGTAGGACTGCACGATTATGACAAAAATTATAACTGTCGATTATTCCCTTGAATTTGTAATTGTGATTATTAATTACGATTATCACAACATTGAATGATGTTTTGAATAGTTTAGCCATGGGACCCACATTTCCCCATGGTCATCAAGCCGCGACCCACCTTTTTAGGAATTATATAAGCCTATTATAATACATTTGTTTACACAAAAATTGTTGACTCACAAGTTATGTCCCCCTTTACTTAACATACAAAATAAAATTGTAAGAATATTTCAAATACTGATAAACAGTAGGCACTGCGAGGTTAAGCTATATAGCAGTCCCAAACTAGTTTTTGTTAATACAATCTTGGTATGAGCCACCACAGTCATATAAAAATATACAAAATAACCATTAAGTGGCATTTTGTTATGTTAACAACAACAGTTAGGCTACCAAGGTGATACACAATACTTAGAAGAACTGGTAAAGAAACATGGAAACTGCTCCTGATAAATAGCAACACACATGACGTACCAATAACGTAATTTATGGGTATTTTACTTTTATTTCTTAACTTACTAATTTACGACGTTGCATTCTCGTGTCTTTTGCGCTTTAGTGAAGTGATACAGCGCGCGCTGGCGCATTTGCGCGTGCAGTTGAAGAGTGCGCGCTCCTGCAGTATAGCGGTTTGGTATTGTTGGTATTGTTGGACTCGGCAAGGAATCAGGAGTCTTAGGAGGTCACTCCTGTGAATAAAACACGGGCTGGAAACTTCTAAGGCTCCTTCAAGGCATTGTGCCAATGACGCGTATACTGAGTTTTTTGAGATACACCAATGTTCTCATCGACTATCATGGCACCCTGGACAAAGACACTGCGTGCCAATTTTCAGTAGACTAACGGTTGGGTGAGCTTATAGCTATTTTCATGATTTTTTCACTATTATAGCGCTACCAAATGGCCAATTGTCACGATTTTTTTCATGTCAACTCAGATTGAGCTTATGAACATGTGTCCCAAGTTTAGCAAAAATATCTCTTTCCGCTCACAAGTTATAACCATTTTATAGCGCCACCAAGTGGCCAATTGTCGTGATTTTTTTTCACGTGACCTCAGAATGAGCTCATGAACGTGTCCCAAGTTTTGCGAAAATATCTCTTTCCATTCACAAGTTATAACCGTTTTATAGTGCCACCTAGTGGCCAATTGTTGCGATTTTTTTCAAGTGATCTCAGATTGAGCTCAGGAAGAAGTGTCCCAAGTTTAGCAAAAAAATCTCTTTCCGTTCACAATTTATAACCGTTTTAGTAAAAGTGGCCCTGGTGCCATCAAATATTTTGGTTCCCCTTATCGACCGTTAATTGAAATTTAGAATTTTTTGGATGATTATTGATTGTCAGACTCCAGAGAATATTCTTGCAGTGGTTTGGTTCCGATCGGGGCAAAAACCTAGGAGAAGTTCGCAAAAATAGGTTTTTCAAAAAAATGCAATTTACTCGAAATTGGCGCCTGAAGGGCGAGCAAATCGGAGATAGCCATTTTGTCCGCCTTGAGCCAAGGATTCCAACGATATAAGACACTTGATCCTGGGACAAACGGTCTAAGAGTTGTGAGCGATTTAGTACTTTTGGTTGCTGTAGCGCCACCTATGGGCCAATTGGGGTCATACTCTGATAGGTTGTCCCCAAATTGAGGCCTACCATCTGGCCAGGTTTCACGTCTCTAGGCCTTACGGTTTGTCCTGCACGATGCGTTTTACGAATCCTTACAATTACAATAGGGTTTCAGCATTTCATGCTTGAACCCCTAATAAGAATGAAGGCTTTTTGCCAGTTATAGCGCCACCTATGGTCCGATCTCCATGAAACTCTGCATGCTTCCTCACCATGTTCTGACACATATGCTCATCAATTTTTGTGAAGTTCTGAGTTTTCATTTGGGATTTATAGGCTTTTTAGTGTATTTTGCCACGCCCCTTTTCTAAATGACCCTGTTACAGCCACCCAAATGCAAAAGTTCAACTTTTTTTCGATAATTATTGATCTAGAGAGTCCAGAGAATTGTCCTAGACTGGTTTGGTTCCGATCGGGCCAAAAACCAGGGACTAGTTCGCCAAAGTAGGTTTTGGACAAAATCCGACATAGCAGAAAATTTTCCCTGCCTACATCCAAATCGGAGATAGCCATTTTGTCCGCCTTGAGCCAAGGATTCCAACGATATAAGACACTTGATCCTGGGACAAACGGTCTAAGAGTTGTGAGCGATTTAGTACTTTTGGTTGCTGTAGCGCCACCTATGGGCCAATTGGGGTCATACTCTGATAGGTTGTCCCCAAATTGAGGCCTACCATCTGGCCAGGTTTCACGTCTCTAGGCCTTACGGTTTGTCCTGCACGATGCGTTTTACGAATCCTTACAATTACAATAGGGTTTCAGCATTTCATGCTTGAACCCCTAATAAGAATGAAGGCTTTTTGCCAGTTATAGCGCCACCTATGGTCCGATCTCCATGAAACTCTGCATGCTTCCTCACCATGTTCTGACACATATGCTCATCAATTTTTGTGAAGTTCTGAGTTTTCATTTGGGATTTATAGGCTTTTTAGTGTATTTTGCCACGCCCCTTTTCTAAATGACCCTGTTACAGCCACCCAAATGCAAAAGTTCAACTTTTTTTCGATAATTATTGATCTAGAGAGTCCAGAGAATTGTCCTAGACTGGTTTGGTTCCGATCGGGCCAAAAACCAGGGACTAGTTCGCCAAAGTAGGTTTTGGACAAAATCCGACATAGCAGAAAATTTTCCCTGCCTACATCCAAATCGGAGATAGCCATTTTGTCCGCCTTGAGCCAAGGATTCCAACGATATAAGACACTTGATCCTGGGACAAACGGTCTAAGAGTTGTGAGCGATTTAGTACTTTTGGTTGCTGTAGCGCCACCTATGGGCCAATTGGGGTCATACTCTGATAGGTTGTCCCCAAATTGAGGCCTACCATCTGGCCAGGTTTCACGTCTCTAGGCCTTACGGTTTGTCCTGCACGATGCGTTTTACGAATCCTTACAATTACAATAGGGTTTCAGCATTTCATGCTTGAACCCCTAATAAGAATGAAGGCTTTTTGCCAGTTATAGCGCCACCTATGGTCCGATCTCCATGAAACTCTGCATGCTTCCTCACCATGTTCTGACACATATGCTCATCAATTTTTGTGAAGTTCTGAGTTTTCATTTGGGATTTATAGGCTTTTTAGTGTATTTTGCCACGCCCCTTTTCTAAATGACCCTGTTACAGCCACCCAAATGCAAAAGTTCAACTTTTTTTCGATAAT
Organism: Leuciscus leuciscus; assembly: GCF_965113295.1. NCBI lineage: Eukaryota > Metazoa > Chordata > Actinopteri > Cypriniformes > Leuciscidae > Leuciscus > Leuciscus leuciscus. The sequence goes on from NC_138729.1 coordinate 27,620,557, forward strand.
TATTGATCTAGAGAGTCCAGAGAATTGTCCTAGACTGGTTTGGTTCCGATCGGGCCAAAAACCAGGGACTAGTTCGCCAAAGTAGGTTTTGGACAAAATCCGACATAGCAGAAAATTTTCCCTGCCTACATCCAAATCGGAGATAGCCATTTTGTCCGCCTTGAGCCAAGGATTCCAACGATATAAGACACTTGATCCTGGGACAAACGGTCTAAGAGTTGTGAGCGATTTAGTACTTTTGGTTGCTGTAGCGCCACCTATGGGCCAATTGGGGTCATACTCTGATAGGTTGTCCCCAAATTGAGGCCTACCATCTGGCCAGGTTTCACGTCTCTAGGCCTTACGGTTTGTCCTGCACGATGCGTTTTACGAATCCTTACAATTACAATAGGGTTTCAGCATTTCATGCTTGAACCCCTAATAAGAATGAAGGCTTTTTGCCAGTTATAGCGCCACCTATGGTCCGATCTCCATGAAACTCTGCATGCTTCCTCACCATGTTCTGACACATATGCTCATCAATTTTTGTGAAGTTCTGAGTTTTCATTTGGGATTTATAGGCTTTTTAGTGTATTTTGCCACGCCCCTTTTCTAAATGACCCTGTTACAGCCACCCAAATGCAAAAGTTCAACTTTTTTTCGATAATTATTGATCTAGAGAGTCCAGAGAATTGTCCTAGACTGGTTTGGTTCCGATCGGGCCAAAAACCAGGGACTAGTTCGCCAAAGTAGGTTTTGGACAAAATCCGACATAGCAGAAAATTTTCCCTGCCTACATCCAAATCGGAGATAGCCATTTTGTCCGCCTTGAGCCAAGGATTCCAACGATATAAGACACTTGATCCTGGGACAAACGGTCTAAGAGTTGTGAGCGATTTAGTACTTTTGGTTGCTGTAGCGCCACCTATGGGCCAATTGGGGTCATACTCTGATAGGTTGTCCCCAAATTGAGGCCTACCATCTGGCCAGGTTTCACGTCTCTAGGCCTTACGGTTTGTCCTGCACGATGCGTTTTACGAATCCTTACAATTACAATAGGGTTTCAGCATTTCATGCTTGAACCCCTAATAAGAATGAAGGCTTTTTGCCAGTTATAGCGCCACCTATGGTCCGATCTCCATGAAACTCTGCATGCTTCCTCACCATGTTCTGACACATATGCTCATCAATTTTTGTGAAGTTCTGAGTTTTCATTTGGGATTTATAGGCTTTTTAGTGTATTTTGCCACGCCCCTTTTCTAAATGACCCTGTTACAGCCACCCAAATGCAAAAGTTCAACTTTTTTTCGATAATTATTGATCTAGAGAGTCCAGAGAATTGTCCTAGACTGGTTTGGTTCCGATCGGGCCAAAAACCAGGGACTAGTTCGCCAAAGTAGGTTTTGGACAAAATCCGACATAGCAGAAAATTTTCCCTGCCTACATCCAAATCGGAGATAGCCATTTTGTCCGCCTTGAGCCAAGGATTCCAACGATATAAGACACTTGATCCTGGGACAAACGGTCTAAGAGTTGTGAGCGATTTAGTACTTTTGGTTGCTGTAGCGCCACCTATGGGCCAATTGGGGTCATACTCTGATAGGTTGTCCCCAAATTGAGGCCTACCATCTGGCCAGGTTTCACGTCTCTAGGCCTTACGGTTTGTCCTGCACGATGCGTTTTACGAATCCTTACAATTACAATAGGGTTTCAGCATTTCATGCTTGAACCCCTAATAAGAATGAAGGCTTTTTGCCAGTTATAGCGCCACCTATGGTCCGATCTCCATGAAACTCTGCATGCTTCCTCACCATGTTCTGACACATATGCTCATCAATTTTTGTGAAGTTCTGAGTTTTCATTTGGGATTTATAGGCTTTTTAGTGTATTTTGCCACGCCCCTTTTCTAAATGACCCTGTTACAGCCACCCAAATGCAAAAGTTCAACTTTTTTTCGATAATTATTGATCTAGAGAGTCCAGAGAATTGTCCTAGACTGGTTTGGTTCCGATCGGGCCAAAAACCAGGGACTAGTTCGCCAAAGTAGGTTTTGGACAAAATCCGACATAGCAGAAAATTTTCCCTGCCTACATCCAAATCGGAGATAGCCATTTTGTCCGCCTTGAGCCAAGGATTCCAACGATATAAGACACTTGATCCTGGGACAAACGGTCTAAGAGTTGTGAGCGATTTAGTACTTTTGGTTGCTGTAGCGCCACCTATGGGCCAATTGGGGTCATACTCTGATAGGTTGTCCCCAAATTGAGGCCTACCATCTGGCCAGGTTTCACGTCTCTAGGCCTTACGGTTTGTCCTGCACGATGCGTTTTACGAATCCTTACAATTACAATAGGGTTTCAGCATTTCATGCTTGAACCCCTAATAAGAATGAAGGCTTTTTGCCAGTTATAGCGCCACCTATGGTCCGATCTCCATGAAACTCTGCATGCTTCCTCACCATGTTCTGACACATATGCTCATCAATTTTTGTGAAGTTCTGAGTTTTCATTTGGGATTTATAGGCTTTTTAGTGTATTTTGCCACGCCCCTTTTCTAAATGACCCTGTTACAGCCACCCAAATGCAAAAGTTCAACTTTTTTTCGATAATTATTGATCTAGAGAGTCCAGAGAATTGTCCTAGACTGGTTTGGTTCCGATCGGGCCAAAAACCAGGGACTAGTTCGCCAAAGTAGGTTTTGGACAAAATCCGACATAGCAGAAAATTTTCCCTGCCTACATCCAAATCGGAGATAGCCATTTTGTCCGCCTTGAGCCAAGGATTCCAACGATATAAGACACTTGATCCTGGGACAAACGGTCTAAGAGTTGTGAGCGATTTAGTACTTTTGGTTGCTGTAGCGCCACCTATGGGCCAATTGGGGTCATACTCTGATAGGTTGTCCCCAAATTGAGGCCTACCATCTGGCCAGGTTTCACGTCTCTAGGCCTTACGGTTTGTCCTGCACGATGCGTTTTACGAATCCTTACAATTACAATAGGGTTTCAGCATTTCATGCTTGAACCCCTAATAAGAATGAAGGCTTTTTGCCAGTTATAGCGCCACCTATGGTCCGATCTCCATGAAACTCTGCATGCTTCCTCACCATGTTCTGACACATATGCTCATCAATTTTTGTGAAGTTCTGAGTTTTCATTTGGGATTTATAGGCTTTTTAGTGTATTTTGCCACGCCCCTTTTCTAAATGACCCTGTTACAGCCACCCAAATGCAAAAGTTCAACTTTTTTTCGATAATTATTGATCTAGAGAGTCCAGAGAATTGTCCTAGACTGGTTTGGTTCCGATCGGGCCAAAAACCAGGGACTAGTTCGCCAAAGTAGGTTTTGGACAAAATCCGACATAGCAGAAAATTTTCCCTGCCTACATCCAAATCGGAGATAGCCATTTTGTCCGCCTTGAGCCAAGGATTCCAACGATATAAGACACTTGATCCTGGGACAAACGGTCTAAGAGTTGTGAGCGATTTAGTACTTTTGGTTGCTGTAGCGCCACCTATGGGCCAATTGGGGTCATACTCTGATAGGTTGTCCCCAAATTGAGGCCTACCATCTGGCCAGGTTTCACGTCTCTAGGCCTTACGGTTTGTCCTGCACGATGCGTTTTACGAATCCTTACAATTACAATAGGGTTTCAGCATTTCATGCTTGAACCCCTAATAAGAATGAAGGCTTTTTGCCAGTTATAGCGCCACCTATGGTCCGATCTCCATGAAACTCTGCATGCTTCCTCACCATGTTCTGACACATATGCTCATCAATTTTTGTGAAGTTCTGAGTTTTCATTTGGGATTTATAGGCTTTTTAGTGTATTTTGCCACGCCCCTTTTCTAAATGACCCTGTTACAGCCACCCAAATGCAAAAGTTCAACTTTTTTTCGATAATTATTGATCTAGAGAGTCCAGAGAATTGTCCTAGACTGGTTTGGTTCCGATCGGGCCAAAAACCAGGGACTAGTTCGCCAAAGTAGGTTTTGGACAAAATCCGACATAGCAGAAAATTTTCCCTGCCTACATCCAAATCGGAGATAGCCATTTTGTCCGCCTTGAGCCAAGGATTCCAACGATATAAGACACTTGATCCTGGGACAAACGGTCTAAGAGTTGTGAGCGATTTAGTACTTTTGGTTGCTGTAGCGCCACCTATGGGCCAATTGGGGTCATACTCTGATAGGTTGTCCCCAAATTGAGGCCTACCATCTGGCCAGGTTTCACGTCTCTAGGCCTTACGGTTTGTCCTGCACGATGCGTTTTACGAATCCTTACAATTACAATAGGGTTTCAGCATTTCATGCTTGAACCCCTAATAAGAATGAAGGCTTTTTGCCAGTTATAGCGCCACCTATGGTCCGATCTCCATGAAACTCTGCATGCTTCCTCACCATGTTCTGACACATATGCTCATCAATTTTTGTGAAGTTCTGAGTTTTCATTTGGGATTTATAGGCTTTTTAGTGTATTTTGCCACGCCCCTTTTCTAAATGACCCTGTTACAGCCACCCAAATGCAAAAGTTCAACTTTTTTTCGATAATTATTGATCTAGAGAGTCCAGAGAATTGTCCTAGACTGGTTTGGTTCCGATCGGGCCAAAAACCAGGGACTAGTTCGCCAAAGTAGGTTTTGGACAAAATCCGACATAGCAGAAAATTTTCCCTGCCTACATCCAAATCGGAGATAGCCATTTTGTCCGCCTTGAGCCAAGGATTCCAACGATATAAGACACTTGATCCTGGGACAAACGGTCTAAGAGTTGTGAGCGATTTAGTACTTTTGGTTGCTGTAGCGCCACCTATGGGCCAATTGGGGTCATACTCTGATAGGTTGTCCCCAAATTGAGGCCTACCATCTGGCCAGGTTTCACGTCTCTAGGCCTTACGGTTTGTCCTGCACGATGCGTTTTACGAATCCTTACAATTACAATAGGGTTTCAGCATTTCATGCTTGAACCCCTAATAAGAATGAAGGCTTTTTGCCAGTTATAGCGCCACCTATGGTCCGATCTCCATGAAACTCTGCATGCTTCCTCACCATGTTCTGACACATATGCTCATCAATTTTTGTGAAGTTCTGAGTTTTCATTTGGGATTTATAGGCTTTTTAGTGTATTTTGCCACGCCCCTTTTCTAAATGACCCTGTTACAGCCACCCAAATGCAAAAGTTCAACTTTTTTTCGATAATTATTGATCTAGAGAGTCCAGAGAATTGTCCTAGACTGGTTTGGTTCCGATCGGGCCAAAAACCAGGGACTAGTTCGCCAAAGTAGGTTTTGGACAAAATCCGACATAGCAGAAAATTTTCCCTGCCTACATCCAAATCGGAGATAGCCATTTTGTCCGCCTTGAGCCAAGGATTCCAACGATATAAGACACTTGATCCTGGGACAAACGGTCTAAGAGTTGTGAGCGATTTAGTACTTTTGGTTGCTGTAGCGCCACCTATGGGCCAATTGGGGTCATACTCTGATAGGTTGTCCCCAAATTGAGGCCTACCATCTGGCCAGGTTTCACGTCTCTAGGCCTTACGGTTTGTCCTGCACGATGCGTTTTACGAATCCTTACAATTACAATAGGGTTTCAGCATTTCATGCTTGAACCCCTAATAAGAATGAAGGCTTTTTGCCAGTTATAGCGCCACCTATGGTCCGATCTCCATGAAACTCTGCATGCTTCCTCACCATGTTCTGACACATATGCTCATCAATTTTTGTGAAGTTCTGAGTTTTCATTTGGGATTTATAGGCTTTTTAGTGTATTTTGCCACGCCCCTTTTCTAAATGACCCTGTTACAGCCACCCAAATGCAAAAGTTCAACTTTTTTTCGATAATTATTGATCGAGAGAGTCCAGAGAATTGTCCTAGACTGGTTTGGTTCCGATCGGGCCAAAAACCAGGGACTAGTTCGCCAAAGTAGGTTTTGGACAAAATCCGACATAGCAGAAAATTTTCCCTGCCTACATCCAAATCGGAGATAGCCATTTTGTCCGCCTTGAGCCAAGGATTCCAACGATATAAGACACTTGATCCTGGGACAAACGGTCTAAGAGTTGTGAGCGATTTAGTACTTTTGGTTGCTGTAGCGCCACCTATGGGCCAATTGGGGTCATACTCTGATAGGTTGTCCCCAAATTGAGGCCTACCATCTGGCCAGGTTTCACGTCTCTAGGCCTTACGGTTTGTCCTGCACGATGCGTTTTACGAATCCTTACAATTACAATAGGGTTTCAGCATTTCATGCTTGAACCCCTAATAAGAATGAAGGCTTTTTGCCAGTTATAGCGCCACCTATGGTCCGATCTCCATGAAACTCTGCATGCTTCCTCACCATGTTCTGACACATATGCTCATCAATTTTTGTGAAGTTCTGAGTTTTCATTTGGGATTTATAGGCTTTTTAGTGTATTTTGCCACGCCCCTTTTCTAAATGACCCTGTTACAGCCACCCAAATGCAAAAGTTCAACTTTTTTTCGATAATTATTGATCTAGAGAGTCCAGAGAATTGTCCTAGACTGGTTTGGTTCCGATCGGGCCAAAAACCAGGGACTAGTTCGCCAAAGTAGGTTTTGGACAAAATCCGACATAGCAGAAAATTTTCCCTGCCTACATCCAAATCGGAGATAGCCATTTTGTCCGCCTTGAGCCAAGGATTCCAACGATATAAGACACTTGATCCTGGGACAAACGGTCTAAGAGTTGTGAGCGATTTAGTACTTTTGGTTGCTGTAGCGCCACCTATGGGCCAATTGGGGTCATACTCTGATAGGTTGTCCCCAAATTGAGGCCTACCATCTGGCCAGGTTTCACGTCTCTAGGCCTTACGGTTTGTCCTGCACGATGCGTTTTACGAATCCTTACAATTACAATAGGGTTTCAGCATTTCATGCTTGAACCCCTAATAAGAATGAAGGCTTTTTGCCAGTTATAGCGCCACCTATGGTCCGATCTCCATGAAACTCTGCATGCTTCCTCACCATGTTCTGACACATATGCTCATCAATTTTTGTGAAGTTCTGAGTTTTCATTTGGGATTTATAGGCTTTTTAGTGTATTTTGCCACGCCCCTTTTCTAAATGACCCTGTTACAGCCACCCAAATGCAAAAGTTCAACTTTTTTTCGATAATTATTGATCTAGAGAGTCCAGAGAATTGTCCTAGACTGGTTTGGTTCCGATCGGGCCAAAAACCAGGGACTAGTTCGCCAAAGTAGGTTTTGGACAAAATCCGACATAGCAGAAAATTTTCCCTGCCTACATCCAAATCGGAGATAGCCATTTTGTCCGCCTTGAGCCAAGGATTCCAACGATATAAGACACTTGATCCTGGGACAAACGGTCTAAGAGTTGTGAGCGATTTAGTACTTTTGGTTGCTGTAGCGCCACCTATGGGCCAATTGGGGTCATACTCTGATAGGTTGTCCCCAAATTGAGGCCTACCATCTGGCCAGGTTTCACGTCTCTAGGCCTTACGGTTTGTCCTGCACGATGCGTTTTACGAATCCTTACAATTACAATAGGGTTTCAGCATTTCATGCTTGAACCCCTAATAAGAATGAAGGCTTTTTGCCAGTTATAGCGCCACCTATGGTCCGATCTCCATGAAACTCTGCATGCTTCCTCACCATGTTCTGACACATATGCTCATCAATTTTTGTGAAGTTCTGAGTTTTCATTTGGGATTTATAGGCTTTTTAGTGTATTTTGCCACGCCCCTTTTCTAAATGACCCTGTTACAGCCACCCAAATGCAAAAGTTCAACTTTTTTTCGATAATTATTGATCTAGAGAGTCCAGAGAATTGTCCTAGACTGGTTTGGTTCCGATCGGGCCAAAAACCAGGGACTAGTTCGCCAAAGTAGGTTTTGGACAAAATCCGACATAGCAGAAAATTTTCCCTGCCTACATCCAAATCGGAGATAGCCATTTTGTCCGCCTTGAGCCAAGGATTCCAACGATATAAGACACTTGATCCTGGGACAAACGGTCTAAGAGTTGTGAGCGATTTAGTACTTTTGGTTGCTGTAGCGCCACCTATGGGCCAATTGGGGTCATACTCTGATAGGTTGTCCCCAAATTGAGGCCTACCATCTGGCCAGGTTTCACGTCTCTAGGCCTTACGGTTTGTCCTGCACGATGCGTTTTACGAATCCTTACAATTACAATAGGGTTTCAGCATTTCATGCTTGAACCCCTAATAAGAATGAAGGCTTTTTGCCAGTTATAGCGCCACCTATGGTCCGATCTCCATGAAACTCTGCATGCTTCCTCACCATGTTCTGACACATATGCTCATCAATTTTTGTGAAGTTCTGAGTTTTCATTTGGGATTTATAGGCTTTTTAGTGTATTTTGCCACGCCCCTTTTCTAAATGACCCTGTTACAGCCACCCAAATGCAAAAGTTCAACTTTTTTTCGATAATTATTGATCTAGAGAGTCCAGAGAATTGTCCTAGACTGGTTTGGTTCCGATCGGGCCAAAAACCAGGGACTAGTTCGCCAAAGTAGGTTTTGGACAAAATCCGACATAGCAGAAAATTTTCCCTGCCTACATCCAAATCGGAGATAGCCATTTTGTCCGCCTTGAGCCAAGGATTCCAACGATATAAGACACTTGATCCTGGGACAAACGGTCTAAGAGTTGTGAGCGATTTAGTACTTTTGGTTGCTGTAGCGCCACCTATGGGCCAATTGGGGTCATACTCTGATAGGTTGTCCCCAAATTGAGGCCTACCATCTGGCCAGGTTTCACGTCTCTAGGCCTTACGGTTTGTCCTGCACGATGCGTTTTACGAATCCTTACAATTACAATAGGGTTTCAGCATTTCATGCTTGAACCCCTAATAAGAATGAAGGCTTTTTGCCAGTTATAGCGCCACCTATGGTCCGATCTCCATGAAACTCTGCATGCTTCCTCACCATGTTCTGACACATATGCTCATCAATTTTTGTGAAGTTCTGAGTTTTCATTTGGGATTTATAGGCTTTTTAGTGTATTTTGCCACGCCCCTTTTCTAAATGACCCTGTTACAGCCACCCAAATGCAAAAGTTCAACTTTTTTTCGATAATTATTGATCTAGAGAGTCCAGAGAATTGTCCTAGACTGGTTTGGTTCCGATCGGGCCAAAAACCAGGGACTAGTTCGCCAAAGTAGGTTTTGGACAAAATCCGACATAGCAGAAAATTTTCCCTGCCTACATCCAAATCGGAGATAGCCATTTTGTCCGCCTTGAGCCAAGGATTCCAACGATATAAGACACTTGATCCTGGGACAAACGGTCTAAGAGTTGTGAGCGATTTAGTACTTTTGGTTGCTGTAGCGCCACCTATGGGCCAATTGGGGTCATACTCTGATAGGTTGTCCCCAAATTGAGGCCTACCATCTGGCCAGGTTTCACGTCTCTAGGCCTTACGGTTTGTCCTGCACGATGCGTTTTACGAATCCTTACAATTACAATAGGGTTTCAGCATTTCATGCTTGAACCCCTAATAAGAATGAAGGCTTTTTGCCAGTTATAGCGCCACCTATGGTCCGATCTCCATGAAACTCTGCATGCTTCCTCACCATGTTCTGACACATATGCTCATCAATTTTTGTGAAGTTCTGAGTTTTCATTTGGGATTTATAGGCTTTTTAGTGTATTTTGCCACGCCCCTTTTCTAAATGACCCTGTTACAGCCACCCAAATGCAAAAGTTCAACTTTTTTTCGATAATTATTGATCTAGAGAGTCCAGAGAATTGTCCTAGACTGGTTTGGTTCCGATCGGGCCAAAAACCAGGGACTAGTTCGCCAAAGTAGGTTTTGGACAAAATCCGACATAGCAGAAAATTTTCCCTGCCTACATCCAAATCGGAGATAGCCATTTTGTCCGCCTTGAGCCAAGGATTCCAACGATATAAGACACTTGATCCTGGGACAAACGGTCTAAGAGTTGTGAGCGATTTAGTACTTTTGGTTGCTGTAGCGCCACCTATGGGCCAATTGGGGTCATACTCTGATAGGTTGTCCCCAAATTGAGGCCTACCATCTGGCCAGGTTTCACGTCTCTAGGCCTTACGGTTTGTCCTGCACGATGCGTTTTACGAATCCTTACAATTACAATAGGGTTTCAGCATTTCATGCTTGAACCCCTAATAAGAATGAAGGCTTTTTGCCAGTTATAGCGCCACCTATGGTCCGATCTCCATGAAACTCTGCATGCTTCCTCACCATGTTCTGACACATATGCTCATCAATTTTTGTGAAGTTCTGAGTTTTCATTTGGGATTTATAGGCTTTTTAGTGTATTTTGCCACGCCCCTTTTCTAAATGACCCTGTTACAGCCACCCAAATGCAAAAGTTCAACTTTTTTTCGATAATTATTGATCTAGAGAGTCCAGAGAATTGTCCTAGACTGGTTTGGTTCCGATCGGGCCAAAAACCAGGGACTAGTTCGCCAAAGTAGGTTTTGGACAAAATCCGACATAGCAGAAAATTTTCCCTGCCTACATCCAAATCGGAGATAGCCATTTTGTCCGCCTTGAGCCAAGGATTCCAACGATATAAGACACTTGATCCTGGGACAAACGGTCTAAGAGTTGTGAGCGATTTAGTACTTTTGGTTGCTGTAGCGCCACCTATGGGCCAATTGGGGTCATACTCTGATAGGTTGTCCCCAAATTGAGGCCTACCATCTGGCCAGGTTTCACGTCTCTAGGCCTTACGGTTTGTCCTGCACGATGCGTTTTACGAATCCTTACAATTACAATAGGGTTTCAGCATTTCATGCTTGAACCCCTAATAAGAATGAAGGCTTTTTGCCAGTTATAGCGCCACCTATGGTCCGATCTCCATGAAACTCTGCATGCTTCCTCACCATGTTCTGACACATATGCTCATCAATTTTTGTGAAGTTCTGAGTTTTCATTTGGGATTTATAGGCTTTTTAGTGTATTTTGCCACGCCCCTTTTCTAAATGACCCTGTTACAGCCACCCAAATGCAAAAGTTCAACTTTTTTTCGATAATTATTGATCTAGAGAGTCCAGAGAATTGTCCTAGACTGGTTTGGTTCCGATCGGGCCAAAAACCAGGGACTAGTTCGCCAAAGTAGGTTTTGGACAAAATCCGACATAGCAGAAAATTTTCCCTGCCTACATCCAAATCGGAGATAGCCATTTTGTCCGCCTTGAGCCAAGGATTCCAACGATATAAGACACTTGATCCTGGGACAAACGGTCTAAGAGTTGTGAGCGATTTAGTACTTTTGGTTGCTGTAGCGCCACCTATGGGCCAATTGGGGTCATACTCTGATAGGTTGTCCCCAAATTGAGGCCTACCATCTGGCCAGGTTTCACGTCTCTAGGCCTTACGGTTTGTCCTGCACGATGCGTTTTACGAATCCTTACAATTACAATAGGGTTTCAGCATTTCATGCTTGAACCCCTAATAAGAATGAAGGCTTTTTGCCAGTTATAGCGCCACCTATGGTCCGATCTCCATGAAACTCTGCATGCTTCCTCACCATGTTCTGACACATATGCTCATCAATTTTTGTGAAGTTCTGAGTTTTCATTTGGGATTTATAGGCTTTTTAGTGTATTTTGCCACGCCCCTTTTCTAAATGACCCTGTTACAGCCACCCAAATGCAAAAGTTCAACTTTTTTTCGATAATTATTGATCTAGAGAGTCCAGAGAATTGTCCTAGACTGGTTTGGTTCCGATCGGGCCAAAAACCAGGGACTAGTTCGCCAAAGTAGGTTTTGGACAAAATCCGACATAGCAGAAAATTTTCCCTGCCTACATCCAAATCGGAGATAGCCATTTTGTCCGCCTTGAGCCAAGGATTCCAACGATATAAGACACTTGATCCTGGGACAAACGGTCTAAGAGTTGTGAGCGATTTAGTACTTTTGGTTGCTGTAGCGCCACCTATGGGCCAATTGGGGTCATACTCTGATAGGTTGTCCCCAAATTGAGGCCTACCATCTGGCCAGGTTTCACGTCTCTAGGCCTTACGGTTTGTCCTGCACGATGCGTTTTACGAATCCTTACAATTACAATAGGGTTTCAGCATTTCATGCTTGAACCCCTAATAAGAATGAAGGCTTTTTGCCAGTTATAGCGCCACCTATGGTCCGATCTCCATGAAACTCTGCATGCTTCCTCACCATGTTCTGACACATATGCTCATCAATTTTTGTGAAGTTCTGAGTTTTCATTTGGGATTTATAGGCTTTTTAGTGTATTTTGCCACGCCCCTTTTCTAAATGACCCTGTTACAGCCACCCAAATGCAAAAGTTCAACTTTTTTTCGATAATTATTGATCTAGAGAGTCCAGAGAATTGTCCTAGACTGGTTTGGTTCCGATCGGGCCAAAAACCAGGGACTAGTTCGCCAAAGTAGGTTTTGGACAAAATCCGACATAGCAGAAAATTTTCCCTGCCTACATCCAAATCGGAGATAGCCATTTTGTCCGCCTTGAGCCAAGGATTCCAACGATATAAGACACTTGATCCTGGGACAAACGGTCTAAGAGTTGTGAGCGATTTAGTACTTTTGGTTGCTGTAGCGCCACCTATGGGCCAATTGGGGTCATACTCTGATAGGTTGTCCCCAAATTGAGGCCTACCATCTGGCCAGGTTTCACGTCTCTAGGCCTTACGGTTTGTCCTGCACGATGCGTTTTACGAATCCTTACAATTACAATAGGGTTTCAGCATTTCATGCTTGAACCCCTAATAAGAATGAAGGCTTTTTGCCAGTTATAGCGCCACCTATGGTCCGATCTCCATGAAACTCTGCATGCTTCCTCACCATGTTCTGACACATATGCTCATCAATTTTTGTGAAGTTCTGAGTTTTCATTTGGGATTTATAGGCTTTTTAGTGTATTTTGCCACGCCCCTTTTCTAAATGACCCTGTTACAGCCACCCAAATGCAAAAGTTCAACTTTTTTTCGATAATTATTGATCTAGAGAGTCCAGAGAATTGTCCTAGACTGGTTTGGTTCCGATCGGGCCAAAAACCAGGGACTAGTTCGCCAAAGTAGGTTTTGGACAAAATCCGACATAGCAGAAAATTTTCCCTGCCTACATCCAAATCGGAGATAGCCATTTTGTCCGCCTTGAGCCAAGGATTCCAACGATATAAGACACTTGATCCTGGGACAAACGGTCTAAGAGTTGTGAGCGATTTAGTACTTTTGGTTGCTGTAGCGCCACCTATGGGCCAATTGGGGTCATACTCTGATAGGTTGTCCCCAAATTGAGGCCTACCATCTGGCCAGGTTTCACGTCTCTAGGCCTTACGGTTTGTCCTGCACGATGCGTTTTACGAATCCTTACAATTACAATAGGGTTTCAGCATTTCATGCTTGAACCCCTAATAAGAATAAAGGCTTTTTGCCAGTTATAGCGCCACCTATGGTCCGATCTCCATGAAACTCTGCATGCTTCCTCACCATGTTCTGACACATATGCTCATCAATTTTTGTGAAGTTCTGAGTTTTCATTTGGGATTTATAGGCTTTTTAGTGTATTTTGCCACGCCCCTTTTCTAAATGACCCTGTTACAGCCACCCAAATGCAAAAGTTCAACTTTTTTTCGATAATTATTGATCTAGAGAGTCCAGAGAATTGTCCTAGACTGGTTTGGTTCCGATCGGGCCAAAAACCAGGGACTAGTTCGCCAAAGTAGGTTTTGGACAAAATCCGACATAGCAGAAAATTTTCCCTGCCTACATCCAAATCGGAGATAGCCATTTTGTCCGCCTTGAGCCAAGGATTCCAACGATATAAGACACTTGATCCTGGGACAAACGGTCTAAGAGTTGTGAGCGATTTAGTACTTTTGGTTGCTGTAGCGCCACCTATGGGCCAATTGGGGTCATACTCTGATAGGTTGTCCCCAAATTGAGGCCTACCATCTGGCCAGGTTTCACGTCTCTAGGCCTTACGGTTTGTCCTGCACGATGCGTTTTACGAATCCTTACAATTACAATAGGGTTTCAGCATTTCATGCTTGAACCCCTAATAAGAATGAAGGCTTTTTGCCAGTTATAGCGCCACCTATGGTCCGATCTCCATGAAACTCTGCATGCTTCCTCACCATGTTCTGACACATATGCTCATCAATTTTTGTGAAGTTCTGAGTTTTCATTTGGGATTTATAGGCTTTTTAGTGTATTTTGCTACGCCCCTTTTCTAAATGACCCTGTTACAGCCACCCAAATGCAAAAGTTCAACTTTTTTTCGATAATTATTGATCTAGAGAGTCCAGAGAATTGTCCTAGACTGGTTTGGTTCCGATCGGGCCAAAAACCAGGGACTAGTTCGCCAAAGTAGGTTTTGGACAAAATCCGACATAGCAGAAAATTTTCCCTGCCTACATCCAAATCGGAGATAGCCATTTTGTCCGCCTTGAGCCAAGGATTCCAACGATATAAGACACTTGATCCTGGGACAAACGGTCTAAGAGTTGTGAGCGATTTAGTACTTTTGGTTGCTGTAGCGCCACCTATGGGCCAATTGGGGTCATACTCTGATAGGTTGTCCCCAAATTGAGGCCTACCATCTGGCCAGGTTTCACGTCTCTAGGCCTTACGGTTTGTCCTGCACGATGCGTTTTACGAATCCTTACAATTACAATAGGGTTTCAGCATTTCATGCTTGAACCCCTAATAAGAATGAAGGCTTTTTGCCAGTTATAGCGCCACCTATGGTCCGATCTCCATGAAACTCTGCATGCTTCCTCACCATGTTCTGACACATATGCTCATCAATTTTTGTGAAGTTCTGAGTTTTCATTTGGGATTTATAGGCTTTTTAGTGTATTTTGCCACGCCCCTTTTCTAAATGACCCTGTTACAGCCACCCAAATGCAAAAGTTCAACTTTTTTTCGATAATTATTGATCTAGAGAGTCCAGAGAATTGTCCTAGACTGGTTTGGTTCCGATCGGGCCAAAAACCAGGGACTAGTTCGCCAAAGTAGGTTTTGGACAAAATCCGACATAGCAGAAAATTTTCCCTGCCTACATCCAAATCGGAGATAGCCATTTTGTCCGCCTTGAGCCAAGGATTCCAACGATATAAGACACTTGATCCTGGGACAAACGGTCTAAGAGTTGTGAGCGATTTAGTACTTTTGGTTGCTGTAGCGCCACCTATGGGCCAATTGGGGTCATACTCTGATAGGTTGTCCCCAAATTGAGGCCTACCATCTGGCCAGGTTTCACGTCTCTAGGCCTTACGGTTTGTCCTGCACGATGCGTTTTACGAATCCTTACAATTACAATAGGGTTTCAGCATTTCATGCTTGAACCCCTAATAAGAATGAAGGCTTTTTGCCAGTTATAGCGCCACCTATGGTCCGATCTCCATGAAACTCTGCATGCTTCCTCACCATGTTCTGACACATATGCTCATCAATTTTTGTGAAGTTCTGAGTTTTCATTTGGGATTTATAGGCTTTTTAGTGTATTTTGCCACGCCCCTTTTCTAAATGACCCTGTTACAGCCACCCAAATGCAAAAGTTCAACTTTTTTTCGATAATTATTGATCTAGAGAGTCCAGAGAATTGTCCTAGACTGGTTTGGTTCCGATCGGGCCAAAAACCAGGGACTAGTTCGCCAAAGTAGGTTTTGGACAAAATCCGACATAGCAGAAAATTTTCCCTGCCTACATCCAAATCGGAGATAGCCATTTTGTCCGCCTTGAGCCAAGGATTCCAACGATATAAGACACTTGATCCTGGGACAAACGGTCTAAGAGTTGTGAGCGATTTAGTACTTTTGGTTGCTGTAGCGCCACCTATGGGCCAATTGGGGTCATACTCTGATAGGTTGTCCCCAAATTGAGGCCTACCATCTGGCCAGGTTTCACGTCTCTAGGCCTTACGGTTTGTCCTGCACGATGCGTTTTACGAATCCTTACAATTACAATAGGGTTTCAGCATTTCATGCTTGAACCCCTAATAAGAATGAAGGCTTTTTGCCAGTTATAGCGCCACCTATGGTCCGATCTCCATGAAACTCTGCATGCTTCCTCACCATGTTCTGACACATATGCTCATCAATTTTTGTGAAGTTCTGAGTTTTCATTTGGGATTTATAGGCTTTTTAGTGTATTTTGCCACGCCCCTTTTCTAAATGACCCTGTTACAGCCACCCAAATGCAAAAGTTCAACTTTTTTTCGATAATTATTGATCTAGAGAGTCCAGAGAATTGTCCTAGACTGGTTTGGTTCCGATCGGGCCAAAAACCAGGGACTAGTTCGCCAAAGTAGGTTTTGGACAAAATCCGACATAGCAGAAAATTTTCCCTGCCTACATCCAAATCGGAGATAGCCATTTTGTCCGCCTTGAGCCAAGGATTCCAACGATATAAGACACTTGATCCTGGGACAAACGGTCTAAGAGTTGTGAGCGATTTAGTACTTTTGGTTGCTGTAGCGCCACCTATGGGCCAATTGGGGTCATACTCTGATAGGTTGTCCCCAAATTGAGGCCTACCATCTGGCCAGGTTTCACGTCTCTAGGCCTTACGGTTTGTCCTGCACGATGCGTTTTACGAATCCTTACAATTACAATAGGGTTTCAGCATTTCATGCTTGAACCCCTAATAAGAATGAAGGCTTTTTGCCAGTTATAGCGCCACCTATGGTCCGATCTCCATGAAACTCTGCATGCTTCCTCACCATGTTCTGACACATATGCTCATCAATTTTTGTGAAGTTCTGAGTTTTCATTTGGGATTTATAGGCTTTTTAGTGTATTTTGCCACGCCCCTTTTCTAAATGACCCTGTTACAGCCACCCAAATGCAAAAGTTCAACTTTTTTTCGATAATTATTGATCTAGAGAGTCCAGAGAATTGTCCTAGACTGGTTTGGTTCCGATCGGGCCAAAAACCAGGGACTAGTTCGCCAAAGTAGGTTTTGGACAAAATCCGACATAGCAGAAAATTTTCCCTGCCTACATCCAAATCGGAGATAGCCATTTTGTCCGCCTTGAGCCAAGGATTCCAACGATATAAGACACTTGATCCTGGGACAAACGGTCTAAGAGTTGTGAGCGATTTAGTACTTTTGGTTGCTGTAGCGCCACCTATGGGCCAATTGGGGTCATACTCTGATAGGTTGTCCCCAAATTGAGGCCTACCATCTGGCCAGGTTTCACGTCTCTAGGCCTTACGGTTTGTCCTGCACGATGCGTTTTACGAATCCTTACAATTACAATAGGGTTTCAGCATTTCATGCTTGAACCCCTAATAAGAATGAAGGCTTTTTGCCAGTTATAGCGCCACCTATGGTCCGATCTCCATGAAACTCTGCATGCTTCCTCACCATGTTCTGACACATATGCTCATCAATTTTTGTGAAGTTCTGAGTTTTCATTTGGGATTTATAGGCTTTTTAGTGTATTTTGCCACGCCCCTTTTCTAAATGACCCTGTTACAGCCACCCAAATGCAAAAGTTCAACTTTTTTTCGATAATTATTGATCTAGAGAGTCCAGAGAATTGTCCTAGACTGGTTTGGTTCCGATCGGGCCAAAAACCAGGGACTAGTTCGCCAAAGTAGGTTTTGGACAAAATCCGACATAGCAGAAAATTTTCCCTGCCTACATCCAAATCGGAGATAGCCATTTTGTCCGCCTTGAGCCAAGGATTCCAACGATATAAGACACTTGATCCTGGGACAAACGGTCTAAGAGTTGTGAGCGATTTAGTACTTTTGGTTGCTGTAGCGCCACCTATGGGCCAATTGGGGTCATACTCTGATAGGTTGTCCCCAAATTGAGGCCTACCATCTGGCCAGGTTTCACGTCTCTAGGCCTTACGGTTTGTCCTGCACGATGCGTTTTACGAATCCTTACAATTACAATAGGGTTTCAGCATTTCATGCTTGAACCCCTAATAAGAATGAAGGCTTTTTGCCAGTTATAGCGCCACCTATGGTCCGATCTCCATGAAACTCTGCATGCTTCCTCACCATGTTCTGACACATATGCTCATCAATTTTTGTGAAGTTCTGAGTTTTCATTTGGGATTTATAGGCTTTTTAGTGTATTTTGCCACGCCCCTTTTCTAAATGACCCTGTTACAGCCACCCAAATGCAAAAGTTCAACTTTTTTTCGATAATTATTGATCTAGAGAGTCCAGAGAATTGTCCTAGACTGGTTTGGTTCCGATCGGGCCAAAAACCAGGGACTAGTTCGCCAAAGTAGGTTTTGGACAAAATCCGACATAGCAGAAAATTTTCCCTGCCTACATCCAAATCGGAGATAGCCATTTTGTCCGCCTTGAGCCAAGGATTCCAACGATATAAGACACTTGATCCTGGGACAAACGGTCTAAGAGTTGTGAGCGATTTAGTACTTTTGGTTGCTGTAGCGCCACCTATGGGCCAATTGGGGTCATACTCTGATAGGTTGTCCCCAAATTGAGGCCTACCATCTGGCCAGGTTTCACGTCTCTAGGCCTTACGGTTTGTCCTGCACGATGCGTTTTACGAATCCTTACAATTACAATAGGGTTTCAGCATTTCATGCTTGAACCCCTAATAAGAATGAAGGCTTTTTGCCAGTTATAGCGCCACCTATGGTCCGATCTCCATGAAACTCTGCATGCTTCCTCACCATGTTCTGACACATATGCTCATCAATTTTTGTGAAGTTCTGAGTTTTCATTTGGGATTTATAGGCTTTTTAGTGTATTTTGCCACGCCCCTTTTCTAAATGACCCTGTTACAGCCACCCAAATGCAAAAGTTCAACTTTTTTTCGATAATTATTGATCTAGAGAGTCCAGAGAATTGTCCTAGACTGGTTTGGTTCCGATCGGGCCAAAAACCAGGGACTAGTTCGCCAAAGTAGGTTTTGGACAAAATCCGACATAGCAGAAAATTTTCCCTGCCTACATCCAAATCGGAGATAGCCATTTTGTCCGCCTTGAGCCAAGGATTCCAACGATATAAGACACTTGATCCTGGGACAAACGGTCTAAGAGTTGTGAGCGATTTAGTACTTTTGGTTGCTGTAGCGCCACCTATGGGCCAATTGGGGTCATACTCTGATAGGTTGTCCCCAAATTGAGGCCTACCATCTGGCCAGGTTTCACGTCTCTAGGCCTTACGGTTTGTCCTGCACGATGCGTTTTACGAATCCTTACAATTACAATAGGGTTTCAGCATTTCATGCTTGAACCCCTAATAAGAATGAAGGCTTTTTGCCAGTTATAGCGCCACCTATGGTCCGATCTCCATGAAACTCTGCATGCTTCCTCACCATGTTCTGACACATATGCTCATCAATTTTTGTGAAGTTCTGAGTTTTCATTTGGGATTTATAGGCTTTTTAGTGTATTTTGCCACGCCCCTTTTCTAAATGACCCTGTTACAGCCACCCAAATGCAAAAGTTCAACTTTTTTTCGATAATTATTGATCTAGAGAGTCCAGAGAATTGTCCTAGACTGGTTTGGTTCCGATCGGGCCAAAAACCAGGGACTAGTTCGCCAAAGTAGGTTTTGGACAAAATCCGACATAGCAGAAAATTTTCCCTGCCTACATCCAAATCGGAGATAGCCATTTTGTCCGCCTTGAGCCAAGGATTCCAACGATATAAGACACTTGATCCTGGGACAAACGGTCTAAGAGTTGTGAGCGATTTAGTACTTTTGGTTGCTGTAGCGCCACCTATGGGCCAATTGGGGTCATACTCTGATAGGTTGTCCCCAAATTGAGGCCTACCATCTGGCCAGGTTTCACGTCTCTAGGCCTTACGGTTTGTCCTGCACGATGCGTTTTACGAATCCTTACAATTACAATAGGGTTTCAGCATTTCATGCTTGAACCCCTAATAAGAATGAAGGCTTTTTGCCAGTTATAGCGCCACCTATGGTCCGATCTCCATGAAACTCTGCATGCTTCCTCACCATGTTCTGACACATATGCTCATCAATTTTTGTGAAGTTCTGAGTTTTCATTTGGGATTTATAGGCTTTTTAGTGTATTTTGCCACGCCCCTTTTCTAAATGACCCTGTTACAGCCACCCAAATGCAAAAGTTCAACTTTTTTTCGATAATTATTGATCTAGAGAGTCCAGAGAATTGTCCTAGACTGGTTTGGTTCCGATCGGGCCAAAAACCAGGGACTAGTTCGCCAAAGTAGGTTTTGGACAAAATCCGACATAGCAGAAAATTTTCCCTGCCTACATCCAAATCGGAGATAGCCATTTTGTCCGCCTTGAGCCAAGGATTCCAACGATATAAGACACTTGATCCTGGGACAAACGGTCTAAGAGTTGTGAGCGATTTAGTACTTTTGGTTGCTGTAGCGCCACCTATGGGCCAATTGGGGTCATACTCTGATAGGTTGTCCCCAAATTGAGGCCTACCATCTGGCCAGGTTTCACGTCTCTAGGCCTTACGGTTTGTCCTGCACGATGCGTTTTACGAATCCTTACAATTACAATAGGGTTTCAGCATTTCATGCTTGAACCCCTAATAAGAATGAAGGCTTTTTGCCAGTTATAGCGCCACCTATGGTCCGATCTCCATGAAACTCTGCATGCTTCCTCACCATGTTCTGACACATATGCTCATCAATTTTTGTGAAGTTCTGAGTTTTCATTTGGGATTTATAGGCTTTTTAGTGTATTTTGCCACGCCCCTTTTCTAAATGACCCTGTTACAGCCACCCAAATGCAAAAGTTCAACTTTTTTTCGATAATTATTGATCTAGAGAGTCCAGAGAATTGTCCTAGACTGGTTTGGTTCCGATCGGGCCAAAAACCAGGGACTAGTTCGCCAAAGTAGGTTTTGGACAAAATCCGACATAGCAGAAAATTTTCCCTGCCTACATCCAAATCGGAGATAGCCATTTTGTCCGCCTTGAGCCAAGGATTCCAACGATATAAGACACTTGATCCTGGGACAAACGGTCTAAGAGTTGTGAGCGATTTAGTACTTTTGGTTGCTGTAGCGCCACCTATGGGCCAATTGGGGTCATACTCTGATAGGTTGTCCCCAAATTGAGGCCTACCATCTGGCCAGGTTTCACGTCTCTAGGCCTTACGGTTTGTCCTGCACGATGCGTTTTACGAATCCTTACAATTACAATAGGGTTTCAGCATTTCATGCTTGAACCCCTAATAAGAATGAAGGCTTTTTGCCAGTTATAGCGCCACCTATGGTCCGATCTCCATGAAACTCTGCATGCTTCCTCACCATGTTCTGACACATATGCTCATCAATTTTTGTGAAGTTCTGAGTTTTCATTTGGGATTTATAGGCTTTTTAGTGTATTTTGCCACGCCCCTTTTCTAAATGACCCTGTTACAGCCACCCAAATGCAAAAGTTCAACTTTTTTTCGATAATTATTGATCTAGAGAGTCCAGAGAATTGTCCTAGACTGGTTTGGTTCCGATCGGGCCAAAAACCAGGGACTAGTTCGCCAAAGTAGGTTTTGGACAAAATCCGACATAGCAGAAAATTTTCCCTGCCTACATCCAAATCGGAGATAGCCATTTTGTCCGCCTTGAGCCAAGGATTCCAACGATATAAGACACTTGATCCTGGGACAAACGGTCTAAGAGTTGTGAGCGATTTAGTACTTTTGGTTGCTGTAGCGCCACCTATGGGCCAATTGGGGTCATACTCTGATAGGTTGTCCCCAAATTGAGGCCTACCATCTGGCCAGGTTTCACGTCTCTAGGCCTTACGGTTTGTCCTGCACGATGCGTTTTACGAATCCTTACAATTACAATAGGGTTTCAGCATTTCATGCTTGAACCCCTAATAAGAATGAAGGCTTTTTGCCAGTTATAGCGCCACCTATGGTCCGATCTCCATGAAACTCTGCATGCTTCCTCACCATGTTCTGACACATATGCTCATCAATTTTTGTGAAGTTCTGAGTTTTCATTTGGGATTTATAGGCTTTTTAGTGTATTTTGCCACGCCCCTTTTCTAAATGACCCTGTTACAGCCACCCAAATGCAAAAGTTCAACTTTTTTTCGATAATTATTGATCTAGAGAGTCCAGAGAATTGTCCTAGACTGGTTTGGTTCCGATCGGGCCAAAAACCAGGGACTAGTTCGCCAAAGTAGGTTTTGGACAAAATCCGACATAGCAGAAAATTTTCCCTGCCTACATCCAAATCGGAGATAGCCATTTTGTCCGCCTTGAGCCAAGGATTCCAACGATATAAGACACTTGATCCTGGGACAAACGGTCTAAGAGTTGTGAGCGATTTAGTACTTTTGGTTGCTGTAGCGCCACCTATGGGCCAATTGGGGTCATACTCTGATAGGTTGTCCCCAAATTGAGGCCTACCATCTGGCCAGGTTTCACGTCTCTAGGCCTTACGGTTTGTCCTGCACGATGCGTTTTACGAATCCTTACAATTACAATAGGGTTTCAGCATTTCATGCTTGAACCCCTAATAAGAATGAAGGCTTTTTGCCAGTTATAGCGCCACCTATGGTCCGATCTCCATGAAACTCTGCATGCTTCCTCACCATGTTCTGACACATATGCTCATCAATTTTTGTGAAGTTCTGAGTTTTCATTTGGGATTTATAGGCTTTTTAGTGTATTTTGCTACGCCCCTTTTCTAAATGACCCTGTTACAGCCACCCAAATGCAAAAGTTCAACTTTTTTTCGATAATTATTGATCTAGAGAGTCCAGAGAATTGTCCTAGACTGGTTTGGTTCCGATCGGGCCAAAAACCAGGGACTAGTTCGCCAAAGTAGGTTTTGGACAAAATCCGACATAGCAGAAAATTTTCCCTGCCTACATCCAAATCGGAGATAGCCATTTTGTCCGCCTTGAGCCAAGGATTCCAACGATATAAGACACTTGATCCTGGGACAAACGGTCTAAGAGTTGTGAGCGATTTAGTACTTTTGGTTGCTGTAGCGCCACCTATGGGCCAATTGGGGTCATACTCTGATAGGTTGTCCCCAAATTGAGGCCTACCATCTGGCCAGGTTTCACGTCTCTAGGCCTTACGGTTTGTCCTGCACGATGCGTTTTACGAATCCTTACAATTACAATAGGGTTTCAGCATTTCATGCTTGAACCCCTAATAAGAATGAAGGCTTTTTGCCAGTTATAGCGCCACCTATGGTCCGATCTCCATGAAACTCTGCATGCTTCCTCACCATGTTCTGACACATATGCTCATCAATTTTTGTGAAGTTCTGAGTTTTCATTTGGGATTTATAGGCTTTTTAGTGTATTTTGCCACGCCCCTTTTCTAAATGACCCTGTTACAGCCACCCAAATGCAAAAGTTCAACTTTTTTTCGATAATTATTGATCTAGAGAGTCCAGAGAATTGTCCTAGACTGGTTTGGTTCCGATCGGGCCAAAAACCAGGGACTAGTTCGCCAAAGTAGGTTTTGGACAAAATCCGACATAGCAGAAAATTTTCTCTGCCTACATCCAAATCGGAGATAGCCATTTTGTCCGCCTTGAGCCAAGGATTCCAACGATATAAGACACTTGATCCTGGGACAAACGGTCTAAGAGTTGTGAGCGATTTAGTACTTTTGGTTGCTGTAGCGCCACCTATGGGCCAATTGGGGTCATACTCTGATAGGTTGTCCCCAAATTGAGGCCTACCATCTGGCCAGGTTTCACGTCTCTAGGCCTTACGGTTTGTCCTGCACGATGCGTTTTACGAATCCTTACAATTACAATAGGGTTTCAGCATTTCATGCTTGAACCCCTAATAAGAATGAAGGCTTTTTGCCAGTTATAGCGCCACCTATGGTCCGATCTCCATGAAACTCTGCATGCTTCCTCACCATGTTCTGACACATATGCTCATCAATTTTTGTGAAGTTCTGAGTTTTCATTTGGGATTTATAGGCTTTTTAGTGTATTTTGCCACGCCCCTTTTCTAAATGACCCTGTTACAGCCACCCAAATGCAAAAGTTCAACTTTTTTTCGATAATTATTGATCTAGAGAGTCCAGAGAATTGTCCTAGACTGGTTTGGTTCCGATCGGGCCAAAAACCAGGGACTAGTTCGCCAAAGTAGGTTTTGGACAAAATCCGACATAGCAGAAAATTTTCCCTGCCTACATCCAAATCGGAGATAGCCATTTTGTCCGCCTTGAGCCAAGGATTCCAACGATATAAGACACTTGATCCTGGGACAAACGGTCTAAGAGTTGTGAGCGATTTAGTACTTTTGGTTGCTGTAGCGCCACCTATGGGCCAATTGGGGTCATACTCTGATAGGTTGTCCCCAAATTGAGGCCTACCATCTGGCCAGGTTTCACGTCTCTAGGCCTTACGGTTTGTCCTGCACGATGCGTTTTACGAATCCTTACAATTACAATAGGGTTTCAGCATTTCATGCTTGAACCCCTAATAAGAATGAAGGCTTTTTGCCAGTTATAGCGCCACCTATGGTCCGATCTCCATGAAACTCTGCATGCTTCCTCACCATGTTCTGACACATATGCTCATCAATTTTTGTGAAGTTCTGAGTTTTCATTTGGGATTTATAGGCTTTTTAGTGTATTTTGCCACGCCCCTTTTCTAAATGACCCTGTTACAGCCACCCAAATGCAAAAGTTCAACTTTTTTTCGATAATTATTGATCTAGAGAGTCCAGAGAATTGTCCTAGACTGGTTTGGTTCCGATCGGGCCAAAAACCAGGGACTAGTTCGCCAAAGTAGGTTTTGGACAAAATCCGACATAGCAGAAAATTTTCCCTGCCTACATCCAAATCGGAGATAGCCATTTTGTCCGCCTTGAGCCAAGGATTCCAACGATATAAGACACTTGATCCTGGGACAAACGGTCTAAGAGTTGTGAGCGATTTAGTACTTTTGGTTGCTGTAGCGCCACCTATGGGCCAATTGGGGTCATACTCTGATAGGTTGTCCCCAAATTGAGGCCTACCATCTGGCCAGGTTTCACGTCTCTAGGCCTTACGGTTTGTCCTGCACGATGCGTTTTACGAATCCTTACAATTACAATAGGGTTTCAGCATTTCATGCTTGAACCCCTAATAAGAATGAAGGCTTTTTGCCAGTTATAGCGCCACCTATGGTCCGATCTCCATGAAACTCTGCATGCTTCCTCACCATGTTCTGACACATATGCTCATCAATTTTTGTGAAGTTCTGAGTTTTCATTTGGGATTTATAGGCTTTTTAGTGTATTTTGCCACGCCCCTTTTCTAAATGACCCTGTTACAGCCACCCAAATGCAAAAGTTCAACTTTTTTTCGATAATTATTGATCTAGAGAGTCCAGAGAATTGTCCTAGACTGGTTTGGTTCCGATCGGGCCAAAAACCAGGGACTAGTTCGCCAAAGTAGGTTTTGGACAAAATCCGACATAGCAGAAAATTTTCCCTGCCTACATCCAAATCGGAGATAGCCATTTTGTCCGCCTTGAGCCAAGGATTCCAACGATATAAGACACTTGATCCTGGGACAAACGGTCTAAGAGTTGTGAGCGATTTAGTACTTTTGGTTGCTGTAGCGCCACCTATGGGCCAATTGGGGTCATACTCTGATAGGTTGTCCCCAAATTGAGGCCTACCATCTGGCCAGGTTTCACGTCTCTAGGCCTTACGGTTTGTCCTGCACGATGCGTTTTACGAATCCTTACAATTACAATAGGGTTTCAGCATTTCATGCTTGAACCCCTAATTAAAGCTGCAAGCAGCATTTATCGGGGTTCAAGCTATTAAGGTGTTTAAGGTTTTTAAGCACAAAAGCATCAAAAGTTATAAAGTTTTATTTAGCAAGCATGTAACCACTGACATAATAGATGGAAAATACTATGTTCTAGCATGATTTACCATGATATACCACATTCTAGCATGATTTACCATAGTTTATCATGATTTAGCATGGTTTACCATGATTTACCCTGTTCTAGCATAGTTTACCATGAATTCATCTTAGTTTACCTTGATTTACCATGTTCTAGCATGATTTACCATGATTTTCCACATTCTAGCATGATTTACCATAGTTTATCATGATTTACCATGGTTTACCATGATTTACCCTGTTCTGGCATAGTTTACCATGAATTTATCTTAGTTTACCTTGATTTATCATGTTCTAGCATGATTTACCATGATATGCCACATTCTAGCATGATTTACCAAAGTTTATCATGATTTACCATGGTTTACCATAATTTACTCAGTATATTCATATTACCAAATTACTAGCAAGTATGTGAATGTCAGTGCAAATGAAGTGATAAACACTGACAAAATCTGATTGTGTTATAATAGTTATTGTTATATAAGTGATTTTTTTATGTCTAATTATGAATTCAAAAGCACATGTCAAAAGACTTCATTGATAAGTAGAATGGCCAGCAGAGGGCACTAGAAGACCATTATTGGCTCAGTTTCAGTTTAATCTTCATGATTTTCACCAGTTTTCTGCACTAAAGCAAACCAGTCTTTCCATGTTAACTCCATAATGCATGCTTACACACACACACACACACACACACACACACACACACACACACACACACACACACACACACACACAAATACTTTAACAGACGGATTTTGACTAAATGTAATTGTAAATGTTAAAATAATGATTTTATAAAGTCTAAATATGAATTATAGAAACAATATGACAAAATAATTATTTTAAACAGCAGGGGGCAGTAAAATACCACTTATTGGCTTAATATGCCATTGTATTCATATTATTTTCACCTTTTTAAACTGTTATAGAGTCAAATTTTGTCCGATCTGTCTGAAATTTTTCATGCTTGTTCAGAGTGATATTTCACATGTTCTGACTTGTTTTTAAGAAGATCTGAGCATCTTAAAAGATATAAGCTTTCGGGGACACTTGGTCAAGGCCACATTTTGAAGTGACCCTATTATAGCCATCCAAATGAAGTAGTTCAACTTTTTCTGATAATTACTGATGTAGAGAGTCCAGAGAATTGTACTGCACTAGTTTTGAATATTATTATATGAAAATTATATGATCATAGATGGAAAAGACCATTTACAGCCAATACAGGCAATGTACCATAGGAAATGTATGGTTTTAAAGCTTTTTAACAGTTATAGCGCCATCTATCGTCCGATCTCTATAAAATTTGGCATGCTTGTTAATGATGTTATGTCACATATGCACACCAATTTTCGTGAAGTTCTGAGTTTTTATTTGTGATTTATAGGCTTTTGAGTGTATTTTGGCACACCCATTTTATAAATGACCCTATTACAGCCACCCAAATGCAAAAGTTCAACTTTTTTTTGATAATTATTGATCTAGAGAGTCCATAGAATTGTCCTAGACTGGTCTGGTTCTGATCGGGCGAAAAACCTAGGACTAGTTCGCAAAAGTAGGTTTTTAACATATTCATGAATATTTAATGAACTGTTTGATTGACAGCAATGGTTCTTGAGGAAAAGTTGTTCAGCATGAGCAGATCTATCAGATGATATGCATTTTGTGACAATAAGTGTAACACCACGTGATTACAGAGCCTTAAAACTTGTTAGCGCCAACTAGTGGCCGATTTCTTTCAAAATTCTTACAGACCTCTAGGGGCTTGAGCCGAACATGCCCACCGAGTTTCGTTCCGATCGGACTTCGTTAATAGGTGCTCAAACCTCATTGGCCAATGGCGGCCATGTTTTTCGAGATACGCCAATATCCTTTTAGACATACATGGCCTCTTGGGCCAAGACACTGCATACCAAATTTCAAGTCATTCGGAAAAACGGTCAGGTGTCTATACGTTTTTATTGTTTTATAGCGCCACCATGAGGCCAATCGACGCAATTTTTTTACTGTGACCCCAGACTGAACCCATACACATGTGTATTAAGTTTGGTTAAGCTATCTCATTTGCTTTTTGAGTTATAGCCATTTTAGTAAAATAGGCTCCTCCCACAATGTTCATTTTATGCCCCCTAGCAACCATGAATAAAAATTTCGACTTTTTTTGGACAATTATTGATCTTCAGACTCCAGAGAACATTTCTGCACTGGTTTGGTTCCGATAGGGCAAAAAACCACAGACTAGTTCGCAAAAGTAGATTTTTGACAAAATTCAAAATGGCGGAAAATCTATCATGGCGGAAATGAAATCGGAGATATACGTTTTGTTTGTCAGGCGTCCAGCTTTCCAATGATATAAGACACTTGAGTCTACGACAAACGGTCTAGGAGTTATGAGCTATTTCGCGCTTTTGGTTGCTATAGCGCCACCTATGGGCCAATCGGGGTCATAATTTGATAACCTCTCCTCGATTTTTGTACTACCATCTGGCAAAGTTTCAATGTTCTAGCCCTTACGGTTTGGGCTGCACGATGCGTTTTACGGCAGAAGAATAATAATAATAATAATAATTAAAGCTGCAAGCAGCATTTATCGGGGTTCAAGCAGTTAAGGCTTTTAAGGCCTTTAAGAACACAAGCATCAAAAGACATTAAGTTTTATTTAGCAAGCATTTAACAACTGACATAATAGACGGAAAAGACCATTTACAGCCAATACAGGCAGTTTACCATGGGAAATATATGGTTTTAAAGCTTTTTAACAGTTATAGCGCCACCTTTGGTCCGATCTCCATAAAATTTGGCATGCTTGTTAATGATGTTATGTCACATATGCTCACCAATTTTTGTGAAGTTCTGAGTTTTCATTTATGATTTATAGGCATTTTAGTGTATTTTGCCACGCCCCTTTTATTAATTACCCTATTACAGCCACCCAAATGCAAAAGTTTAACTTTTTTTCGATAATTATTGTTCTAGAGAGTCCAGAGAATTGTCCTAGACCGGTCTGGTTCCGATCGGGCGAAAAACCAGGGACTAGTTCGCAAAAGTAGGTTTTTAACATATTCATGAATATTTAATTAACTGTTTGATTGACAGCAATGGTTCTTGAGGCAAAGTTGTTCAGCATGAGCAGATCTATCAGATGATATGCATTTTGTGATGATAAGTGTAACACCACGTGATTACAGAGCCATAAAACTCGTTAGCGCCAACTAGTGGCCGATTTCTTTCAAAATTCTTACAGACCTTTAGGGGCTTGAGCCAAACATGCCCACCGAGTTTCGCTCCGATCGGACTTCGTTAACGGTGCTCAAACCTCATTGGCCAATGGCGGCCATGTTTTTCGAGATACGCCAATATCCTTTTAGACATAGGTGGCCCCTTGGGCCAAGACACTGCATACCAAATTTCAAGTCATTCGGAAAAACGGTCAGGTGTCTATATGTTTTTTTTTGTTTATAGCGCCACCATGTGGCCAATCGACGCAATTTTTTTTACTGTGACCTCAGATTGACCTCTTAAACATGTGTGCCAAGTTTGGTGAAGATATCTCATTTACTTCTCGAGTTATAGCCATTTTAGTAAAATAGGCTCCTCCCACAACCTTAATTTATCACCCCCTAGCGACCAGGAATCGGAATTTCGACTTTTTTTCGATAATTATTGATCTTCAGACTCCATAGAACAATTCTGCTCTGGTTTGGTTCCGATCGGACGAAAAACCAGGGACTAGTTTGCAAAAGTAGGTTTTTGACAAAATTCAAAATGGCGGAAAATCTATCATGACGGAAATAAAATCGGAGATATACGTTTTGTTCGTCAGGCGTCCAGCTTTCCAATGATATAAGACACTTGAGTCTATGACTTATCGTCTAGGAGTTATGACCAGTTTCGCGCTTTTGGTTGCTATAGCGCCACCTATGGGCCAATCAGCGTCATAATTTGATAACCTCTCCTCGATTTTTGTACTACCATCTGGCCAAGTTTCAAGTCTCTAGCACTTACGGTTTGGGCTGCACGATGCGTTTTACGGCGGAAGAATAATAATAATAATAATAATAATAAAAATCAGTACAATTACAATAGGGTTTCAGCACTTCGTGCTTGAACCCCTAATTAAAGCTGCAAGCAGCATTTATCGGGGTTCAAGCAGTTAAGGCCTTTAAGGCCTTTAAGCACACAAGCATGAAAAGACATTAAGTTTTATTTAGCAAGCATGTAACCACTGACATAATAGACGGAAAAGACCATTTACAGCCAATACAGGCAGTTTACCATGGGAAATATATGGTTTTAAAGCTTTTTAACAGTTATAGCGCCACCTTTGGTCCGATCTCCATAAAATTTGGCATGCTTGTTAATGATGTTATGTCACATATGCTCACCAATTTTTGTGAAGTTTTGAGTTTTCATTCATGATTTATAGGCATTTTAGTGTATTTTGCCACGCCCCTTTTATAAATTACCCTATTACAGCCACCCAAATGCAAAAGTTTAACTTTTTTTCGATAATTATTGATCTAGAGAGTCCAGAGAATTGTCCTAGACTGGTCTGGTTCCGATCGGGCGAAAAACCAGGGACTAGTTCGCAAAAGTAGGTTTTTAACATATTCATGAATATTTAATTAAGTGTTTGATTGACAGCAGTGGTTCTTGAGGCAAAGTTGTTCAGCATGAGCAGATCTATAAGATGATATGCATTTTGTGATGATCAGTGTAACACCACGTGATTACAGAGCCATAAAACTCGTTAGCGCCAACTAGTGGCCGATTTCTTTCAAAATTCTTACAGACCTCTAGGGGCTTGAGCCGAACATGTCCACCGAGTTTCGCTCCGATCGGACTTCGTTAACGGTGCTCAAACCTCATTGGCCAATGGCGGCCATGTTTTTCGAGATACGCCAATATACTTTTAGACATAGGTGGCCCCTTGGGCCAAGACACTGCATACCAAATTTCAAGTCATTCGGAAAAACGGTCAGGTGTCTATATGTTTTTTTTTTGTTTTTAGCGCCACCATGTGGCCAATCGACGCAATTTTTTTTACTGTGACCTCAGATTGACCTCTTAAACATGTGTGCCAAGTTTGGTGAAGATATCTCATTTACTTCTCGAGTTATAGCCATTTTAGTAAAATAGGCTCCTCCCACAACCTTAATTTATCACCCCCTAGCGACCAGGAATCGGAATTTCGACTTTTTTTCGATAATTATTGATCTTCAGACTCCAGAGAACAATTCTGCTCTGGTTTGGTTCCGATCGGAGGAAAAACCAGGGACTAGTTTGCAAAAGTAGGTTTTTGACAAAATTCAAAATGGCGGAAAATCTATCATGACGGAAATAAAATCGGAGATATACGTTTTGTTCGTCAGGCGTCCAGCTTTCCAATGATATAAGACACTTGAGTCTATGACTTATCGTCTAGGAGTTATGACCAGTTTCGCGCTTTTGGTTGCTATAGCGCCACCTATGGGCCAATCAGCGTCATAATTTGATAACCTCTCCTCGATTTTTGTACTACCATCTGGCCAAGTTTCAAGTCTCTAGCACTTACGGTTTGGGCTGCACGATGCGTTTTACGGCGGAAGAATAATAATAATAATAATAATAATAATAATAATAATAAAAATCAGTACAATTACAATAGGGTTTCAGCACTTCGTGCTTGAACCCCTAATTAAAGCTGCAAGCAGCATTTATCGGGGTTCAAGCAGTTAAGGCCTTTAAGGCCTTTAAGCACACAAGCATCAAAAGACATTAAGTTTTATTTAGCAAGCATTTAACAACTGACATAATAGACGGAAAAGACCATTTACAGCCAATACAGGCTGTTTACCATAGGAAATATATGGTTTTAAAGCTTTTTAACAGTTATAGCGCCACCTTTGGTCCGATCTCCATAAAATTTGGCATGCTTGTTAATGATGTTATGTCACATATGCTCACCAATTTTTGTGAAGTTCTGAGTTTTCATTTATGATTTATAGGCATTTTAGTGTATTTTGCCACGCCCCTTTTATAAATTACCTTATTACAGCCACCCAAATGCAAAAGTTGAACTTTTTTTTGATAATTATTGATCTAGAGAGTCCAGAGAATTGTCCTAGACTGGTTTGGTTCCGATCGGGCGAAAAACCTAGGACTAGTTCGCAAAAGTAGGTTTTTAACATATTCATGAATATTTAATTAAGTGTTTGATTGACAGCAATGGTTCTTGAGGCAAAGTTGTTCAGCATGAGCAGATCTATAAGATGATATGCATTTTGTGATGATCAGTGTAACACCACGTGATTACAGAGCCATAAAACTCGTTAGCGCCAACTAGTGGCCGATTTCTTTCAAAATTCTTACAGACCTCTAGGGGCTTGAGCCGAACATGCCCACCGAGTTTCGCTCCGATCGGACTTCGTTAACGGTGCTCAAACCTCATTGGCCAATGGCGGCCATGTTTTTCGAGATACGCCAATATCCTTTTAGACATAGGTGGCCCCTTGGGCCAAGACACTGCATACCAAATTTCAAGTCATTCGGAAAAACGGTCAGGTGTCTATATGTTTTTTTTTGTTTATAGCGCCACCATGTGGCCAATCGACGCAATTGTTTTTTACTGTGACCTCAGATTGACCTCTTAAACATGTGTGCCAAGTTTGGTGAAGATATCTCATTTACTTCTCGAGTTATAGCCATTTTAGTAAAATAGGCTCCTCCCACAACCTTAATTTATCACCCCCTAGCGACCAGGAATCGGAATTTCGACTTTTTTTCGATAATTATTGATCTTCAGACTCCAGAGAACAATTCTGCTCTGGTTTGGTTCCGATCGGACGAAAAACCAGGGACTAGTTTGCAAAAGTAGGTTTTTGACAAAATTCAAAATGGCGGAAAATCTATCATGACGGAAATAAAATCGGAGATATACGTTTTGTTCGTCAGGCGTCCAGCTTTCCAATGATATAAGACACTTGAGTCTATGACTTATCGTCTAGGAGTTATGACCAGTTTCGCGCTTTTGGTTGCTATAGCGCCACCTATGGGCCAATCAGCGTCATAATTTGATAACCTCTCCTCGATTTTTGTACTACCATCTGGCCAAGTTTCAAGTCTCTAGCACTTACGGTTTTGGCTGCACGATGCGTTTTACGGCGGAAGAATAATAATAATAATAATAATAATAATAATAAAAATCAGTACAATTACAATAGGGTTTCAGCACTTCGTGCTTGAACCCCTAATTAAAGCTGCAAGCAGCATTTAGCGGGGTTCAAGCATTTAGGGTCTTTAAGCACATAAGGCAGTTTAGTGAGTTGTCTGAGTTTTTGTTTAGGATTTACAGGCTTTTGAGTGTTTTTTGCCATACACATTTTCTAAATGATCCTGTTATGGCTACCCAATGGGTAAAGTTAAAGTTTTTTATATAATTAATAATCTAGAGCTTCCAGAGAATTGTACTGCACTGGTATATTTCCGATCGGGCGAAAAACCTAGGACTAGTTCGCAAAAGTAGGTTTTTAACATAATCGCAAGTATTTAATGAACAAATTGATTGACAGCAGTAGTTCTTGAGGCAAAGTTGTTCAGTATGAGGAGATCTATCAAATGATATGCATCACGTGATTACATAGCCGTAAAACCTGTTAGCGTCAACTAGTGGCTGATTTTTCAAAATTCTTACAGACCTCTAGGGCCACGAGTCGAACATGCCCACCTAGTTTCGTTCTGATCGGCCTCCGTTAAGAGCAAACTAACAGCTTTGAATTAAAATGGTGAGGTATCCTGTTGTAAACATCAACCATGCCTGTTGACAGTTCTCTTTTGTGGGAAGGGAATGAAAAGTTCTCAGATCCGCAGCACAGCCTCAGACATAACATTTATATCCATGATCTGCCATTTTCACTATTGTCCTTGCTTGCTTCTTCACAATACCTGCAGATCTTCTGATGATTCGGCTGTGCAGGTCCACATTAACACTGCCTGGCCTAGAACATTGACTGGAAAATCCAAATTTGGGGGGTATAAATATTAATGATCCTGACTCCAACGTCACAGTCGGTGTTATGGTGGGATTCACTCATTTTTCAGCGGTCTTTTGCAAACAGGAGATTTACACATGAAGGAGGAAACAATGGTGTTTGAGGCTCACGGTATGTCAGTTCCATGTCCAGAACTCTTATCATTCAACTATGCCAAGATAAATACAGTTTTCAATTGTATGGCACCTTTAAAATAGATGATTAGTAATATAATGCTTACTTGGAGTCTGAAATGGCTTTAACAAAAGAAGAAAAATAGTCTTAGATTTCTGTTCATTCTAATCATGTACAAATAAAGTAGCACAGTAAGATTACATTTATTTGAATGCATTAGTGAGTGTGTGATTGTGCTGTGTGTGCAGCGTATCAATACTAAAAGTGAAGGTGTAGTTGATATCTTTGGTGATAATATCTGTAGTAATCATAAAAAAACAATTAAGAAATAAAGAATTAAAATTACAAATAATATTCTATTAAGATATGAGTTACAATAACATGATTTGCAATAGTAATAATATCAATAATATATGCACAATACACACAGATTAGACTATCAGGTCTGTGTTTTACAAAAACATTAGTATTGCAGCCAATGTGAGTCTGTGGGATTTATAAACAGACAAAATATGATTTGAAATGTTATTTTAATGATTTTATTAAGTTTAAACAATATTTCAAATGGAAAAAAAAATGAAAAATAATATTTTAGTGAGCAGAATGAACCAATGAGTGTTCTTCTGGTGGTTAAAATGTAAATGAAAACAATAATACTTAAACAATAATACTTAATACACTAACCATGCTTGAACACACACATGCACACACATTTTGTTGTAGATGTAGATATTTAAAATAAAAGATAGGTAACAAAATGATAATTGCAAATCTCCTCTGTATAACACCATTTTCAGATTTCAAATTAATCACTGAGAGGCAGAAATGTTCAAACTGAGAGCTCAGTAAAAATGAAGTGATAAACTTTGACAAAACATGACTGTGTTATAATAGGTGATTTTCATGCAAGTAATTTTATATAGTCCAAAAACTAATGCAAAAGCACAGATGAAAATATTTTATTAAGTAGAATGTCCTGCAGAGGGCAGTAGAAGACCACTAATTGACTCACTTTCATTTGAAAGACTTTTTTATCCACCAGTAAAACAAAGCAGTTTCTCCATGTTCTTTCCATTAAGCATGCTTACACACACAGACACACACACAAACACAAACACATCCACACACACACACACACACACACACACACACACACACACACACACACACACACACACACACACACACACACACACACACACACACACACACACACACACACACACACACACACACACACACAAAGACAAATATGTTCTCAATGTTTTTAGGATGTGATATTGTGAAAATATCTTCATCTCCTCATCTTGAACAACTTTGCCTCAAGAATCACTAATGTCAATCAAACCGTTCATAATCATAATAAAAAAATAAAATATATACAAATATCATAATAAAACAAAAAACATCGTAATAAAAAAGATTGCTTCTTAAAGCATTTGTTTATTTCCCAATACTGAAAGCGAATTAAAAGATCATGCGTAATCCTGCTGCTCCCTCTAGTGGACAACAGTGGTATTATAGCTTTTTTTACAGTTGAAGTGTTTGAATGAATGAATGGGAATTTGTTTTTTTACTTATATCTCAGGAACCAAAAGGCGAAAAATTCTGAAACTCAGAGCATAGATAGTGCTTGAGGAGCCCTGTTGAATGAGACCATCAAGGTGTTTTTGGGCGATTGGGGCTGGGAGTTATGACTGTTATAAGGCATATCTGTTCGGGCTATTATCTCTGGAATGCCCAGGGCAAATAACACCACATTTGAATCGAAGCTAGCCAAGGACGCGCCCTTTCCAACGAGCTCTCACACAAGGTTCGGGGTGGTTTGGGTCGGGAGTTGCGGTCGTTCAAATTCGGGGGTCCGCGGGCTTGCGATGCGCGGGGGGGCGCGCTCCCGAGGCCCGCGACGACACGTTTCGATCAAGAGCCCCGAGAGGTCCTCACCATCAAAATTTGAGCGCGCAACGACTTTCCGTTTTCGAGTTATGAATGAATTTGTATTTGGGGGCGTGGCTTAAATGCCGTTATACTTTCGTTTCATTTCATTCATTTACTTTCGTCCATTTCCATATCTCAGTGTAACACAATTGTCAATAGTAATACTCAATAGATGAGTTTTGACAAAATGTGATTGTAAATGTTAAAATAATGATTTTATAAAGTCTAAATATGAATTTTATAACAATATTAGGGAGTAGTATGATGAAATGACAGCAGGGGGCAGTAAAATACCACTTATTGGCTTAATATGTCATTATATTCATATAAAATCACCTTTTGAAGAAGTTAAACTTTTTTTCTGATAATTATTGATCTAGAGAGTTCAGAGAATTGTGCTGCACTGGTTTTGAACATTATGATATGAACATTATACGATAATAGATAGAAGACACTATTTACAGCAAATACAGGCAATTTACCATAGGAAATATATGGTTTTAAAGCATTTTAACAGTTATAGCGCCAACTATGGTCCGATCTCCATAAAATTTTCCATGCTTCTTTAGCAGGTTATGACACATATGCTCATCAATTTTTGTGAAGTTCTGAGTTTTCGTTTAGGATTTATAGGCTTTTGAGTGCATTTTACCACGCCCATTTTCTAAATGACCCTGTTATAGCCATACGAAAAATGCAAAAGTTCAACTTTTTTTTGATAATTATTGACCTAGAGAGTCCATAGAATTGTCCTAGACTTGTTTGGTTCCGATCGGGCGAAAAACCAGGGACTAGTTCGCAAAAGTAGGTTTTTAACATAATTACGAATATTTAACGAACGGTTTGATTGACAGGAATGGTTCTTGAGGCAAAGTTGTTCAACAAGAGGAGATCTATCAAATGGTATGCATTTTGTGACAATAAGTGTAACACCACGTGATTACAGAGCCATAAAACTCGTTAGCGCCAACTAGTGGCCGATTTCTTTCAAAATTCTTACAGACCTCTAGGGCCATGAGTAGAACATGCCCACCGAGTTTCGTTCCGATCGGCCTCCGTTAACCTTGTCTAATAGGTGCTCAAACTTCATTGGCCGATGGCGGCCATGTTTTTTGAGATACACCAATGTCCTCATAGACATACATGGCACCTTGGACCAAGACACTGCATACCAATTTTCAAGTCAATCGGACTAACGGTCAGGTGGTTATAGCCTGTTTTATGTTTTTTTCATATTATAGCGCCACCATGTGGCCAATCACCGCAATTTTTTTACTGTGACCTCAGATTGACCTCTTACACAAGTGAACCGAGTTTGGTGAAGATACCTCATTTACTTCTGGAGTTATAGCCATTTTAGTAAAATAGGCCCCTCCCACAACATACATTTGGGCGCCCCTTAGCGACCGTGAATGGAAATTTCAACTTTTTTTCGATAATTATTGATATTCAGACTCCAGAGAACATTTCTGCACTGGTTTGGTTCCGATCGGGCGAAAAACCAGGGACTAGTTCGCAAAAGTAGGTTTTTGACAAAATTCAAAATGGCGGAAAATCTATCATGGCGGAAATGAAATCGGAGATATACGTTTTGTTCGTCAGGCGTCCAGCTTTCCAATGATATAAGACACTTGAGTATACGACATACGGTCTAGGAGTTATGAGCAGTTTCGCGCTTTTGGTCGCTATAGCGCCACCTATGGGCCAATCGAGGTCATACTTTGATACGTTCTCCCCAAATTGAGGACTACCATTTGGCCAACTTTCAAGGTTCCAGCTCTTACGGTTTGGGCTGCACGATGCGTTTTAGGGGAAAATAATAATAATAATAAAAATCCTTACAATAACAATAGGGTTTCAGCACTTCGTGCTTGAACCCCTAATTAAAGCTGCAAGCAGCATTTATCGGGGTTCAAGCTATTAAGGTCTTTAAGGTTTTTAAGCATCAAAAGTTATAAAGTTTTATTTAGCAAGCATGTAACCACTGACATAATAGATGTAAAAGACCATGTTCTAGCATGATTTACCATGATATACCACATTCTAGCATGATTATCATGATTTACCATGGTTTACCATTATTTACCATGTTCTAGCATAGTTTACCATGATTTTATCTTAATTTACTTTGATTTACCATGTTTTAGCATGATTTACCATGATATACCACATTCTAGCATGATTTACCATAGTTTATCATGATTTACCATGGTTTACCATGATTTACCATGGTTTACCATGATTTACCATGAATTCATCTTAGTTTACCTTGATTTACCATGTTCTAGCATGATTTACCATGATTTTCCAC
Source organism: Leuciscus leuciscus (assembly GCF_965113295.1). Taxonomy (NCBI): domain Eukaryota; kingdom Metazoa; phylum Chordata; class Actinopteri; order Cypriniformes; family Leuciscidae; genus Leuciscus; species Leuciscus leuciscus. Next base: position 27,658,736 of record NC_138729.1, read on the forward strand.
ATTCTAGCATGATTTACCATAGTTTATCATGATTTACCATGGTTTACCATGATTTACCCTGTTCTGGCATAGTTTACCATGAATTTATCTTAGTTTACCTTGATTTACCATGTTCTAGCATGGTTTACCATGATATGCCACATTCTAGCATGATTTACCAAAGTTTATCATGATAAACTTGGTTTACCATGATTTACCCTGTTCTAGCATAGTTTACAATGATTTACCATGATATACCACGTTGTAGAATGACATAACAGGATTCTAGCATGATTTACCTTGATACACCACATTCTAGTATTATTTACTATGATTTACAATGTTTCTAGCGTGATTTACCATGATTTACCAAATTACTAGCAAGTATGTGAAGTGTCAGTGCAAATGAAGTGATAAACACTGACAAAATCTGATTGTGTTATAATAGTTATTGTTATATAAGTGATTTTTTAATGTCTAATTATGAATTCAAAAGCACATGTCAAAAGACTTCATTAATAAGTAGAATGGCCAGCAGAGGGCACTAGAAGACCATTATTGGCTCAGTTTCAGTTTAATCTTCATGATTTTCACCAGCTTTCTGCACTAAAGCAAACCAGTCTTTCCATGTTAACTCCATAATGCATGCTTACACACACACACACACACACACACACACACACACACACACACACACACAAATACTTTAACAGACGGATTTTGACTAAATGTAATTGTAAATGTTAAAATAAATATTTTATAAAGTCTAAATATGAATTATAGAAACAATATGACAAAATAACTATTTTAAACAGCAGGGGGCAGTAAAATACCACTTATTGGCTTAATATGCCATTGTATTCATATTATTTTCATCTTTTTAAACTGTTATAGAGTCAAATTTTGTCCGATCTGTCTGAAATTTTTCATGCTTGTTCAGAGTGATATTTCACATGTTCTGACTTGTTTTTAAGAAGATCTGAGCATCTTAAAAGATATAAGCTTTCGGGGACACTTGGTCAAGGCCACATTTTGAAGTGACCCTATTATAGCCATCCAAATGAAGTAGTTCAACTTTTTCTGATAATTACTGATCTAGAGAGTCCAGAGAATTGTACCAGGCAATGTACCATAGGAAATGTATGGTTTTAAAGCTTTTTAACAGTTATAGCGCCATCTATCGTCCGATCTCTATAAAATTTGGCATGCTTGTTAATGATGTTATGTCACATATGCACACCAATTTTCGTGAAGTTCTGAGTTTTTATTTGTGATTTATAGGCTTTTGAGTGTATTTTGGCACACCCATTTTATAAATGACCCTATTACAGCCACCCAAATGCAAAAGTTCAACTTTTTTTTGATAATTATTGATCTAGAGAGTCCAGAGAATTGTCCTAGACTGGTCTGGTTCTGATCGGGTGAAAAACCTAGGACTAGTTCGCAAAAGTAGGTTTTTAACATATTCATGAATATTTAATGAACTGTTTGATTGACAGCAATGGTTCTTGAGGCAAAGTTGTTCAGCATGAGCAGATCTATCAGATTATATGCATTTTGTGACAATAAGTGTAACACCACGTGATTACAGAGCCTTAAAACTCGTTAGCGCCAACTAGTGGCTGATTTCTTTCAAAATTCTTACAGACCTCTAGGGGCTTGAGCCGAACATGCCCACCGAGTTTCGTTCCGATCGGACTTCGTTAATAGGTGCTCAAACCTCATTGGCCAATGGCGGCCATGTTTTTCGAGATACGCCAATATCCTTTTAGACGTACATGGCCCCTTGGGCCAAGACACCGCATACCAAATTTCAAGTCATTCGGAAAAACGGTCAGGTGTCTATACGTTTTTATTGTTTTATAGCGCCACCATGAGGCCAATCGACGCAATTTTTTTACTGTGACCCCAGACGGAACCCATACACATGTGTATCAAGTTTGGTTAAGCTATCTCATTTACTTTTTGAGTTATAGCCATTTTAGTCAAATAGGCTCCTCCCACAATGTTCATTTTATGCCCCCTAGCGACCATGAATAAAAATTTCGACTTTTTTTTGACAATTATTGATCTTCAGACTCCAGAGAACATTTCTGCACTGGTTTGGTTCCGATAGGGCAAAAAACCACAGACTAGTTCGCAAAAGTAGATTTTTGACAAAATTCAAAATGGCGGAAAATCTATCATGGCGGAAATGAAATCGGAGATATACGTTTTGTTCGTCAGGCGTCCAGCTTTCCAATGATATAAGACACTTGAGTCTACGACAAACGGTCTAGGAGTTATGAGCTGTTTCGCGCTTTTGGTTGCTATAGCGCCACCTATGGGCCAATCGGGGTCATAATCTCTAAACCTCTCCTCGATTTTTGTACTACCATCTGGCAAAGTTTCAATGCTCTAGCCCTTACGGTTTGGGCTGCACGATGCGTTTTACGGCAGAAGAATAATAATAATAATAATTAAAGCTGCAAGCAGCATTTATCGGGGTTCAAGCAGTTAAGGCCTTTAAGGACTTTAAGCACAAAAGCATCAAAAGTTGTTAAGTTTTACACCACGTGATTACAGAGCCATAAAACTCATTAGCGCCAACTAGTGGCCGATTTCTTTCAAAACTCTTACAGACCTCTAGGGCCATGAGTCGAACATGCCCATCGAGTTTCGTTCCGATTGGCCTCCGTTAACCTTGTCTAATAGGTGCTCAAATTTCATTGGTCGATGTTTTTCGAGATACGCCAACGTCCTCATAGACATGCATGGCACCTTGGACCAAGACACTGCATACCAATTTTCAAGTCAATTGGACTAACGGTCAGGTGGTTATAGCCTGTTTTATGTTTGGAACATGTTTTGTTCCTCGCGGAGTACCTCTGGAATGCTTCTGCGGAGGTTTATTGTTTTATCCGCAGCAATAAAGTTTGTCGGCGTCTAAATGGATCGCGCTCTGGATCACTAACAGGAATTATTCTCGTCATGTATACACTTAACTTGATGAAAAGCGGGATTGACGCACTGCAAGCAGAGAGATGATTTCTGGCTGCCTTCGCAAAAATTGTCTTCGGCGGACAGCCCGCTGTCTTTGGAACGATTTTAGTACTTTTGCGGCAGACAAACACATGTGTTTCTCTTTCTGGATCTTTTCTTTGAAAACATAAAAAAAAAAAAAGAACAAATGTGAAGCGAGCAATTCTATCCATTTTGACGCCTTTTCATTCATAGCGGTTACCAAGCAACACGATTACGCACCATCTGCAACTTGATGACACAAGCATACTGCGGTTCGGATACAAATAATATGTGAACACAAGTCCATCGGGGGCAGTGGGGGAGCAATCGAACTCGGGTTAGGAACAGGCAATCGAACCAAGTGTGAAAGCGCCCTTAGTCTAGTTTTAGTCAATGAAAATTGTATTTTAGTCTCTTTTTAGAAATGCAATTCTATTTAACCCAGTCAATATAGTGTATCACTATGGAAAAATAGCGAAAATAGTGAACAGAAAAGTAACACTCGTCTCATTCGTGGAGGTTGAAAAACAAGTTCTTTCTGACATCCAAGATTTACTGTATTAATTTAAATGCAAAAGAAAAGGCATGAGAGTCGGTTGTTTTTGTCAATTTTAAGTTTTAATTTAAAATATTTGTCATTTTAATATAACTATATGGCTAAATATTTTACCACTTGCTAATAAATCTAGATAGAAGTAGTGCATTGAATACATTGTTTAAATTGTGCTTAAAAGTGAATTACGACCATTAAAGAGTATGTGTGTACAAAGAGAATCGTAATGCTGACAAAACTTTTTTTAAATAAAAGTATTTGATAACTTCTGGATTTGAAATAAAAATAGTGAGTATGTGTTTGTGGTTCAGCCGTGGATCAGTTACGCACTGCAAACGCAGCATATGTGAAAGCACTATAGCGAGTGCTGCTCCTGCACCGCATATGCACTGCACACGGAGTATGGGCCCTATCTTGCACCCAGCGCAATTGACTTTGTACACCGACGCATGTATCATTCCTATTTTGCACCCGCGCACAGCGGACTTTTCCCTCCACAGACGCACGTCGGTTAACTAAGAAATACACTTGCGCTCCCGGGGGCGGTTCAGCGCAAAGAGGCGGCGTGTTCCGGCGCAAACGTTCCCTCATGCTATTTTGCACGTTTAGAAAACAATTCCGCCACTAACTGAAAAAATCTAGTTTAAAGTCAGTGGCGCGTTGCACATGTTATTCTTATGCTATTTTAAGGGCGCATGCTTGGCCATAATCAATGTAGCGTGTGCACAACGCACATACACTTTGATTCTCTCACACAGAAGCAGCCGTTTTCATTTTTGCAAATCATACATTACGATAGATAGATAGATAGATAGATAGATAGATAGATAGATAGATAGATAGATAGATAGATAGATAGATAGATAGATAGATAGATAGATAATTATAAAAGCATACTTCTAGTTTACACATTTACCCAAATTATCATACGCCTGTTTAACCGAAGTTAATTTGGGTGTGTTTCTCCATCCCCAATGTCACTTCTCTGTGTTTTACGGCCCTGACGAGAACGTCGGTCTCCTCGGCTGTGAATCGCTGCTGGCGCGCGTCTGGCAAATCCACCGTTATAATAGGAATCCGCTATAGAATAAGCGCGTCTGCTCTTAAAGGGAATGTGAGATGACGCTCTGATTGGTTTATTTCACATTACGCCCAAACCACACCTATGAGTAATGAAGCTACTGCAGACCAACACATTTTAGATTTGCGTTGAGCGCAAGAGTAATTTATCCCGCCGGTATAATAGCAACAGCGCCCAAGACCCGGCCACAAAGTTACTTGCGTTTCGCGCTTGATACTTGCGTTTCAGATCGTTAAAATCGGGCCCTATGTGTGAAACGGGCGTCAGACTTAACTTTGTTTGTTGTCGTTTACGCTAACTCACCGCAGCTGCATCTTCTAAATAATGCCGCGAGTGGGGCTTGAGGAAGTGACGTCGTCTGCGCAGTGCGCCGATGCAGCCCCTGAAGTGAGACACGGGAAACAGAAATACTGCAAAATAATAATAATAATAATAATAATGTGACTAAACAAGACGAAATAGCGTCATAACATTTCATCTCGTTTTGGTCAACGAAAATGAAGAGACATTTTAACATAGTTTTTATTTTGTAAACCACATTTAGTCTCGTTTTTATTCGTCAACAATTTGCATTATACATTTAATTATAGTTATTGTCACATGACCAGCATTTACGTTGCGTCTCGTTTTCGTCACGTGGTTCGTTGACGACAATATTTAGTTATAATTTTTGTTGACGAAAGAAATACTAGTAATCCGATATCGGATTTGACTCAAAAGACAATGTGATTCATCATTCCTTCCAATTAACCACCTTATCTTTGTATAGTAAAATAGTATGTTCAACAACATGAATAACGACGTAGCTGACCAGAGTTCGTGAATCAAATGATTCAGTTTAAAGAGTTGTTCAGACTTCTCTCGATCAGTTGAAGTCTCTCCATTTCAGATGTAAAAATAAATAAATTTATTTCACAAATTAAAAGTCCTGTGAGTCCGAAAAACAAAAGAAAATTGTAATTATCCTACCAGTTGATGGTTTCAAATTATGGTTCAAAGTGGAAACCGGTCCATGGGCACTGGTCAGCTAGCCATTTGTGCATATTTAATTGTATTCAATAGGCAGGCGATTCACCTCCACAGGATTATTTATGGCACAAAACAGGATACACTTGCCGATCACGTTCACATAGGAAAAAAAACAGAGAACAAGAAAACGCAGCCTTGGAAAACACAAGGCAAACGTACAATAATTCATTTCTGATTCAACATTTCAGTAACAAATCATATACATGCGCAGTTCAAATGACACATTAATCGAACTTTTCGACAGTTACTTAACACAGACACTCATTAATCACTCAATGGGTCTCATTCATGAAATTGTAAATATACGAGTAAATATGTGAGTGATTTGCGCGTAAAGGCGACATTCCCGAAAATTCTTCTCCTGATTCAGAAATACTTCGTAAACGTCAGATGTGATAGTGAAATGTGTGTGTGTGTGTGTGTGTGTGTGTGTGTGTGTGTGTGTTAATGAATTCCAATCAGTTGTAAATGGGACGCGTGTGCACGCTCATTCTCTAAATTACCATAAATCCCGCCCATTAAAACCGACTGAAAACTATAGGCTATATGGGCATCATATTATGACACCAAACGAAGGATTTCAACTTGTCTTCTCAAAAACGAATGAAGAAGAGAAATTTCTCAGATGCAGAAATTGAAGTTTATTATCAGAAGTTCATTCAAAACGCCACATTTTGTTTTCAAGCGTACATAGTGGCGTATCAGGCCTAAAAAAAAGGAAGCTTGGCAGCATAGATGCAGTTAATGGAGTTTCATCTGTTAATCGAACAGTCCTAGAAGTGAAAAGAAAATGGTTTGACATGAAGCTTGACTGCATTATTTGTGACTTGCGGACTTGTAAAAGAATAAACAGCTTGAATAAAAAAATTAAATACAAAAAACTTGCGGACTTTTGTTCCGTTTGCAGATGGCTCTCGTAATTACTGGCTGTCGTAATAAAAGTAAAAAGAAAAACCGTATGTAATTACTATATATAATATTTGGTAACACTTTACAATACGGGTGCACTAATAACCATTAATTCATGCTTAACTAATGCACAGATAATCATGTGTTAATGTATGACTCATGAAGAACTAAACCATTAATTAATGATTACTGCATCATGAAGATTCTAAATGATTAATATAAAGTAATATATGAATTGTTATTAATTAAATGTGTCATAATGTATTAATTCATTAATAACTTATTTTATTAACTAAAAGTCTAAATCAATGCGTTAATTACCACAATTGGTCAAGGCAATGTACTTCAACTTCCAGTTGTCTGCTTTAATTAATCATTAACTAATGATTTGCAAATGCATCATTATGTTATGACTTTACTTGTTGAGGCACATGACTATTAACTAATTGTTAAGTAATATGCCATTTTGGTTTTGACATCCACACTAAGCCATGGATTTCAATTTCCAACCATGTACAACCAAGATTTCACTGAGTCCGATGAACTTTGTTGTTCATGGCACAGGACTATGTCAGGTTAACATACACTGAGAACATGCGGTTGAGCGCTGCTAGTTCATAACACTGTGTCTAGACTGGACAAAGACAATAGAACGTCCATTATAGTCAGTGATACTACACTGGATGCGTCGCGACACTACACGACAAAACCCAGTCAGTAAACCGATGCCACACTCTATTACTGACGTACTCAGAGCTCTTGTGCTAGTTCTGTTACGAAGGACTAATGGACTTGCGATGGTCTGTCATGTCCAGGTGTAGACAGCTGGTCTCGTCCAGTGTAAACACAGTATAACAGCTTCAGGAGTTCAGATTCTGGTGTGCTGATATTTGTGTGCAGCCCAACTCACCCATCCTTCAAACACGTTCACCGACATTACATTCACTGCATGTGCAAACTGTCAAAACCCATAAATGGCATATTACTTAACAATTAGTTAATAGTCATGTGCCTCAACAAGTAAAGTCATAACATAATGATGCATTTGCAAATCATTAGTTAATGATTAATTAAAGCAGACAACTGGAAGTTGAAGTACATTGCTTTGACCAACTGTGGTAATTAACGCATTCATTTACACTTTTAGTTAATAAAATAAGTTATTAATTAATTAATACATTGACACATTTAATTAATAACAATTCATATATTACTTAATCTATTAATCATTTAGAATCTTTATTAGTTGCTGATGCAGTAATCATTAATTAATGGTTTAGTTCTTCATGAGTCATACATTAACACATGATTATCTGTGCATTAGTTAAATATGAATTAATGCAGATTAGTGCACCCGTATTGTAAAGTGTTACCTAATATTTTTTCAAAATGCTGTGTAAATATGTACACGATTAAGGTGAATTAAAATGCAGCCTTATTAATGAGCAAAACGTTCGGATGTTAAACGCACCATTTACGCGTGGCTGGAGCAGGTGTAGATCTCTTTCGTACCAACTAACGTTTGGAAAATACGAACATTTTAATGAATCCGAAAATTTACGTCAGAACCACTTTACACACGATTTACACAAAAATTCGTTCTGCTCGTGTTTCATGAATAAGACCCATTGTCTCAACTCATGACACAATGATCATTGTTATACGTGATAGCTTTAGCCTACGGCTAATTAGTTCAGCTCGCGCTGTGCGGCCTACACTCAGCTCATATCAAATCATTTCTGAAATTGACATATCTTTCATAAGATAACATATGATAAAAAAATGTCACTCACCAAAACGAGATTGCATCACATATTCAATAAAAAAAAGACTATTCAATAAAGATTACCGCTCTGGGATCCACTAAATCTTTACTCCGATTTCCACTTCACCTCTCTCTGACGACAACACTCCAGGCTGAAGCATCCAAAGTTTACAAGTGCACACAATCACAGTTCTCGATAGATTATGATTATCATTTAGTGCAAGGAGTTTCTGGAGAAATGCTCCGTGTCTCATTTGATCTGTTCTCATCTGATTCTCTGTTTATGCTGACAGCGGCAGCGCCTGCGCGACCTGTGGGCGGGCCTTATAAATATGCCGCTTCTGTTGGCTCTCAGGGGTGTCAGTCACAGCAGCACAATCAGTGATTGGATGAATCGTGTGTTATTGCCCAGTGGTGTAATCGAGTGCATCAAGTAAAGAAAAAAAAAAAGAACTGATTGAAAAATATAATTTGTCCAGAACAGATCGACACGACTCAATTTAAACTGTTATAGAAGAGCTAATATACTAAGAATGCACTGGTCTCTCAAGGATTGTCTCTCTGCTTTATTTTATAAGAAATATCTCTGTGTCTAAAGTTCCTAATGTCCTGTACTCTCAACTTTTGTATAATAGTACTAGTCATAATTTTTACACCAGGCATGAATAAAAGCAGTAAAATACCACTTATTGGCTTAATGACATGTTATATAATTTTTACCTTTTTGACTGTTATAGAGGCAAATTTTGTCTGATCTGTCTGAAATGTTTCATGCTTATTAAGAGTCATGAACATTATTATATGAAAATTATTTCATTTTGATCAAATTATTTCCTATGGAATTTTTCATAGGAAAAGACCATTCACAGCCAATACAGGCAATTTACCATAGGAAATATATGGTTTTAAAGTGTTTTAACAGTTATAGCGCCACCTTTGGTCCGATCTCCATACAAATTTCCAGGCTTCTTTAGCATGTTATGACAAATATGCGCATACATTTTTGTGAAGTTCTGTGTTTTCGTTTAGGTTTTATAGGCTTTTGAGTGCATTTTGCCACGCCCATTTTCTTTATGACCCAATATACCCATGAGAAAAATGCAAAAGTTCAACTTTTTTTTGATAATTATTGACCTAGAGAGTCCATAGAATTGTCCTAGACTGGTTTGGTTCTGATCGGGCGAAAAACCAGGGACTAGTTCGCAAAAGTAGGTTTTTAACATAATTACGAATATTTAATGAACGGTTTGATTGACAGCAATGGCTCTTGAGGCAAAGTTGTTCAACAAGAGGAGATCTATCAAATGGTATGCATTTTGTGACAATAAGTGTAACACCACGTGATTACAGAGCCATTAAACTCGTTAGCGCCAACTAGTGGCCGATTTCTTTCAAAATTCTTACAGACCTCTAGGGCCATGAGTCGAACATGCCTACCGAGTTTTGTTCCGATCAGCCTCCGTAAACCTTGTCTAATAGGTGCTCAAATTTCATTGGCCGATGGCGGCCATGTTTTTTGAGATACGCCAATGTCCTCATAGACATACATGGCACCTTGGACCAAGACACTGCATACCAATTTTCAAGTCAATCGGACTAACGGTCAGGTGGTTATGGGCCGTTTTATGTTTTTTTCATGTTATAGCGCCACCATGTGGCCATTCGCCGCGGTTTTTTTACTGTGACCTCAAATTGACCTCTTACACATTTGTACCGAGTTTGGTGAAGATACCTCATTTACTTCTGGAGTTATAGCCGTTTTAGTAAAATAGGCTCCTCCCACAACATACATTTGGGCGCCCCTTAGCGACCGTGAATGGAAATTTCAACTTTTTTTCGATAATTATTGATATTCAGACTCCAGAGAACATTTCTGCACTGGTTTGGTTCCGATCGGGCAAAAAACCAGGGACTAGTTCGCAAAAGTAGGTTTTTGACAAAATTCAAAATGGCGGAAAATCTATCATGGCGGAAATGAAATCGGAGATATACGTTTTGTTCGTCAGGCATCCAGCTTTCCAATGATATAAGACACTTGAGTCTACGACATACGGTCTAGGAGTTATGAGCAGTTTCGCGCTTTTGGTCGCTATAGCGCCACCTATGGGCCATTCGAGGTCATAATTTGATAACCTCTCCTCGATTTTTGTACTACCATATGGCAAAGTTTCAAAGTTCCAGCTCTTACGGTTTGGGCTGCACGATGCGTTTTACGGCAGAAGAAAAATAATAATAAAAATCAGGACAATTACAATAGGGTTTCAGCACTTCGTGCTTGAACCCCTAATAAAAATCCTTACAATTACAATAGGTGTTCAGCACTTCGTGCTTGAACCCCTAAAAATCAGGACAATTACAATAGGGTTTCAGCACTTCGTGCTTGAACCCCTAAAAAAATCAGTACAATTACAATAGGGTTTCAGCACTTCGTGCTTGAACCCCTAATAAATATAGCTGCAAGCAGCCATTACCGGGGCCAAGCAGAATAAGACGACAAGACATGGCTGAAAGTGTCAGATCAACTGCAACAATGAGCAATTAAAGACATTTAAAGAGGATTTTAGGCGAAATGGCTGAAAAATCATAGAAAGAGTAATTAAAAATATGATTTAATTGATTGTCACTTTTGACCATTAGGTGGCGCTGTCTCAAAATATTTTGGGTACCTTCAGGGGATGGTGCTGATGGCACATTCTGAGTTTCGTAATATTACACCAATGCATTTGTTCAGTATAGCATTTTATTTCACAAAACTGTATTGAAGTCAATGGGAATTTCATGTTTTGTTCTGTTATAGCGCCACCAAGAGGCTCAGTCCCACAATTTTTTTTACGTGTCCTCAGAGTGAGCCCATACATATGTGTGTCAATTTTGGTGAAGATATCTCAATTCGCTTCGGAGTTATAGACATTTATATGAAAAAACACGTAAAAAATGACTGACACATGACTTTGATTGGATTTTACTACCCCTTACTATCAATATTTTCGAATTTGGGCATTGGCGTATAGCTATCGACCTATGTTTCCAAACTTCTGACGGTGGTTTCGTCTCGATCGGACAAGCGGTTTCGAAGATATCGCCAAATGTTTTTTAAGCGCTAAATCACAACGCTACACAAACCGTAAGGCGAAACCTAGCATGTTTGGTATCGTAGGACTCGGCAAGGATTCAGGAGTCTAATTAGATGAGTCTCGTGAAAATAAATCGACCACACCCAAAGTTATGAGCATTTAAAAAAAAAAATTCACCACTAGGTGGCGCTGTTTTGAAACTTCTCAGGCTCCTTCAGGACATCGTGGTGATGACCCATACCAAGTTTCGTAACAATCCGTTTATGCGTTCGTAAAATACAGCATTTTAGCACAAAATTCAAAATGGCCGACAGTCAAAATGGCCGATATGGTAAAATTGGATATCAGTCGACTCGGCATGTCGCCCTGAATCTAACAAGACCAATTCTTTGATTTTTGGACAAACTGTTCAGAAGTTATAAGCAAAAATAACCATTTTTCATATCTCTGGACCAGTAGGTGGCGCTGCGCCGAAACGCAGTATGTAGCCTCAGGTCATGCTTGTGATGACATGTACCAATTTTGGTCTGAATCCGATAAAGCGTTGCGGAGATACAGCCCTACGACTGTTTTCGCAAGCGCTATGTAAAATGTGTTCGAGCGTTATTCAAAAACGGTTTGACGAATCAATTTGAATTCCATAACTTTTTGTCAGCACTGCCTGAAGATGATCTGGTTAAATTTTCGTGCAAATCGGACAAACCGTCTAGGACGAGTTCGAAAAAGTAGCTTTTTCAGCACATTCAAAATGGCGACCATATTTATAAGCCGGAAAATGACGTCATAGGGTGCAATCGAATCGGCATGAGCTCAGGAATCAGAGGAAAAAAGAATTTTGTTGATTGGCCTTACGCTTCAAAAGTTATTAGCATAATAAAAGTGAAACTTTGGACAGGTGGTGGCGCTAGAGGGAGTGACTTAGAAACACCAAAATTGGTGTATTTAATGTTGGGACTGTCCTCTATCAGAATGTCAAACCAAAACAACTTTCCCGCAATCGGTTCTATGGGCTGCCATAGACTCCCATGGCGGAAGAAGAATAATAATAAATATAGCTGCAAGCAGCCATTACCGGGGCCAAGCAGAATAAGACGACAAGACATGGCTGAAAGTGTCAGATCAACTGCAACAATGAGCAATTAAAGACATTTAAAGAGGATTTTAGGCGAAATGGCTGAAAAATCATAGAAAGAGTAATTAAAAATATGATTTAATTGATTGTCACTTTTGACCATTAGGTGGCGCTGTCTCAAAATATTTTGGGTACCTTCAGGGGATGGTGCTGATGGCACATTCTGAGTTTCGTAATATTACACCAATGCATTTGTTCAGTATAGCATTTTATTTCACAAAACTGTATTGAAGTCAATGGGAATTTCATGTTTTGTTCTGTTATAGCGCCACCAAGAGGCTCAGTCCCACAATTTTTTTTATGTGTCCTCAGAGTGAGCCCATACATATGTGTGTCGATTTTGGTGAAAATATCTCAATTCGCTTCAGAGTTATAGACATTTATATGAAAAAACACGTAAAAAATGACTGACACATGACTTTGATTGGAATTTACTACCCCTAAACATCAATATTTTCGCATTTGGGCATTGGCGTATAGCTATCGACCTATGTTTCCAAACTTCTGACGGTGGTTTCGTCTCGATCGGACAAACGGTTTCGAAGATATAGCCAAATGTTTTTTAAGCGCTAAATCACAACGCTACACAAACCGTGAGGCGAAACCTAGCATGTTTGGTATCGTTGGACTCGGCAAGGATTCAGGAGTCTAATGAGATGAGTTTGGTGAAAATAAGTCAACCACACCCAAAGTTATAAGCATTTGAAGAAAAAATTTCACCACTAGGTGGCGCTGTTTCGAAACTTCTCACGCTCCTTCAGAACATCGTGCTGATGACCCATACCAAGTTTCGTAACAATCCGTTCATGCGTTCTTAAAATACAGCATTTTAGCACAAAATTCAAAATGGCCGACAGTCAAAATGGCCGATATGGTAAAATTTGATATCAGTCGACTCGGCATGTTGCCCTGAATCTAACGAGACCAATTTTATGATTTTTGGACAAATTGTTCAGAAGTTATAAGCAAAAATAGCCCTTTTTCATATCTCCGGACCAGTAGGTGGCGCTGCGCCGAAACGCAGCATGTAGCCTCAGGTCATGCTTGTGATGACCTGTACCAATTTTGGTCTGAATCCGATAAAACGTTGCGGAGATACAGCCCTACGACTGTTTTTGCAAGCGCTACGTAAAATGTGTTCGAGCGTTATTCGAAAACGGTTTGACGAATCAATTTGAATTCCATAACTTTTGGTCAGCACTGCCTGAAGATGATCTGGTTCAATTTTCGTGCAAATCGGACAAACCGTCTAGGACGAGTTCGAAAAAGTAGCTTTTTCAGCACATTCAAAATGGCGGCCATATTTATAAGCCAGAAAATGACGTCATAGGGTGCAATCGAATCGTCATGAGCTCAGGAATCAGAGGAAAAAAGAATTTTGTTGATTGGCCAAATGGTTCAAAAGTTATTAGCATAATAAAAGTGAAACTTTGGACAGTTGGTGGCGCTAGAGGGATTGGTTTTAAGACACCAAATTTGCTATGGTGACTTTTCAGATGGTCATCTACCAGTGTGCCAAATTTCATAACTTTCCCGCAAGCGGTTCTATGGGCTGCCATAGACGCCTAGTCGGAAGAAATAACAGAATAATAATAATAATTAAAGCTGCAAGCAGCATTTAGCGGGGTTCAAGCATTTAGGGTCTTTAAGCACATAAGGCAGTTTAGTGAGTTGTCTGAGTTTTTGTTTAGGATTTACAGGCTTTTGAGTGTTTTTTGCCATACCCATTTTCTAAATGATCCTGTTATGGCTGTTTTTTATATAATTAATAATCTAGAGCTTCCAGAGAATTGTACTGCACTGGTATATTTCCGATCGGGCGAAAAACCTAGGACTAGTTCGCAAAAGTAGGTTTTTAACATAATCGCAAGTATTTAATGAACAAATTGATTGACAGCAGTAGTTATTGAGGCAAAGTTGTTCAGTATGAGGAGATCTATCAAATGATATACATCACGTGATTACATAGCCGTAAAACCTGTTAGCGTCAACTAGTGGCTGATTTTTCAAAATTCTTACAGACCTCTAGGGCCACGAGTCGAACATGCCCACCTAGTTTCGTTCTGATCGGCCTCCGTTAAGAGCAAACTAACAGCTTTGAATTAAAATGGTGAGGTATCCTGTTGTAAACATCAACCATGCCTGTTGACAGTTCTCTTTTGTGGGAAGGGAATGAAAAGTTCTCAGATCCTCAGCACAGCCTCAGACATAACATTTATAGCCATGATCTGCCATTTTCACTATTGTCCTTGCTTGCTTCTTCACAATACCTGCAGATCTTCTGATGATTCAGCTGTGCAGGTCCACATTAACACTGCCTGGCCTAGAACATTGACTGGAAAATCCAAATTTGGGGGGTATAAATATTAATGATCCTGACTCCAACGTCACAGTCGGTGTTATGGTGGGATTCACTCATTTTTCAGCGGTCTTTTGCAAACAGGAGATTTACACATGAAGGAGGAAACAATGGTGTTTGAGGCTCACGGTATGTCAGTTCCATGTCCAGAACTCTTATCATTCAACTATGCCAAGATAAATACAGTTTTCAATTGTATGGCACCTTTAAAATAGATGATTAGTAATATAATGCTTACTTGGAGTCTGAAATGGCTTTAACAAAAGAAGAAAAATAGTCTTAGATTTCTGTTCATTCTAATCATGTACAAATAAAGTAGCACAGTAAGATTACATTTATTTGAATGCATTAGTGAGTGTGTGATTGTGCTGTGTGTGCAGCGTATCAATACTAAAAGTGAAGGTGTAGTTGATATCTTTGGTGATAATATCTGTAGTAATCAAAAAAACAATTAAGAAATAAAGAATTAAAATTACAAATAATATTCTATTAAGATATGAGTTACAATAACATGATTTGCAATAGTAATAATATCAATAATATATGCACAATACACACAGATTAGACTATCAGGTCTGTGTTTTACAAAAACATTAGTATTGCAGCCAATGTGAGTCTGTGGGATTTATAAACAGACAAAATATGATTTGAAATGTTATTTTAATGATTTTATTAAGTTTAAACAATATTTCAAATGGAAAAAAAAATGAAAAATAATATTTTAGTGAGCAGAATGAACCAATGAGTGTTCTTCTGGTGGTTAAAATGTAAATGAAAACAATAATACTTAAACAATAATACTTAATACACTAACCATGCTTGAACACACACATGCACACACATTTTGTTGTAGATGTAGATATTTAAAATAAAAGATAGGTAACAAAATGATAATTGCAAATCTCCTCTGTATAACACCATTTTCAGATTTCAAATTAATCACTGAGAGGCAGAAATGTTCAAACTGAGAGCTCAGTAAAAATGAAGTGATAAACTTTGACAAAACATGACTGTGTTATAATAGGTGATTTTCATGCAAGTAATTTTATATAGTCCAAAAACTAATGCAAAAGCACAGATGAAAATATTTTATTAAGTAGAATGTCCTGCAGAGGGCAGTAGAAGACCACTAATTGACTCACTTTCATTTGAAAGACTTTTTTATCCACCAGTAAAACAAAGCAGTTTCTCCATGTTCTTTCCATTAAGCATGCTTACACACACAGACACACACACAAACACAAACACATCCACACACACACACACACACACACACACACACACACACACACACACACACACACACACACACACACACACACACACACACACACACACACACACACACACACACACACACACACACACACACACACACAAAGACAAATATGTTTTCAATGTTTTTAGGATGTGATATTGTGAAAATATCTTCATCTCCTCATCTTGAACAACTTTGCCTCAAGAATCACTAATGTCAATCAAACCGTTCATAATCATAATAAAAAAATAAAATATATACAAATATCATAATAAAACAAAAAACATCGTAATAAAAAAGATTGCTTCTTAAAGCATTTGTTTATTTCCCAATACTGAAAGCGAATTAAAAGATCATGCGTAATCCTGCTGCTCCCTCTAGTGGACAACAGTGGTATTATAGCTTTTTTTACAGTTGAAGTGTTTGAATGAATGAATGGGAATTTGTTTTTTTACTTATATCTCAGGAACCAAAAGGCGAAAAATTCTGAAACTCAGAGCATAGATAGTGCTTGAGGAGCCCTGTTGAATGAGACCATCAATGTGTTTTTGGGCGATTGGGGCTGGGAGTTATGACTGTTATAAGGCATATCTGTTCGGGCTATTATCTCTGGAATGCCCAGGGCAAATAACACCACATTTGAATCGAAGCTAGCCAAGGACGCGCCCTTTCCAACGAGCTCTCACACAAGGTTCGGGGTGGTTTGGGTCGGGAGTTGCGGTCGTTCAAAGTCGGGGGTCCGCGGGCTTGCGATGCGCGGGGGGGCGCGCTCCCGAGGCCCGCGACGACACGTCTCGATCAAGAGCCCCGAGAGGTCCTCACCATCAAAATTTGAGCGCGCAACGACTTTCCGTTTTCGAGTTATGAATGAATTTGTATTCGGGGGCGTGGCTTAAATGCCGTTATACTTTCGTTTCATTTCATTCACTTACTTTCGTCCATTTCCATATCTCAGTGTAACACAATTGTCAATAGTAATACTCAATAGATGAGTTTTGACAAAATGTGATTGTAAATGTTAAAATAATGATTTTATAAAGTCTAAATATGAATTTTATAACAATATTAGGGAGTAGTATGATGAAATGACAGCAGGGGGCAGTAAAATACCACTTATTGGCTTAATATGTCATTATATTCATATAAAATCACCTTTTGAAGAAGTTAAACTTTTTTTCTGATAATTATTGATCTAGAGAGTTCAGAGAATTGTGCTGCACTGGTTTTGAACATTATGATATGAACATTATACGATAATAGATAGAAGACACTATTTACAGCAAATACAGGCAATTTACCATAGGAAATATATGGTTTTAAAGCGTTTTAACAGTTATAGCGCCAACTATGGTCCGATCTCCATAAAATTTTCCATGCTTCTTTAGCAGGTTATGACACATATGCTCATCAATTTTCGTGAAGTTCTGAGTTTTCGTTTAGGATTTATAGGCTTTTGAGTGCATTTTACCACGCCCATTTTCTAAATGACCCTGTTATAGCCATACGAAAAATGCAAAAGCTCAACTTTTTTTTGATAATTATTGACCTAGAGAGTCCATAGAATTGTCCTAGACTTGTTTGGTTCCGATCGGGCGAAAAACCAGGGACTAGTTCGCAAAAGTAGGTTTTTAACATAATTACGAATATTTAATGAACGGTTTGATTGACAGGAATGGTTCTTGAGGCAAAGTTGTTCAACAAGAGGAGATCTATCAAATGGTATGCATTTTATGACAATAAGTGTAACACCACGTGATTACAGAGCCATAAAACTCGTTAGCGCCAACTAGTGGCCGATTTCTTTTAAAATTCTTACAGACCTCTAGGGCCATGAGTAAAACATGCCCACCGAGTTTCGTTCCGATCGGCCTCCGTTAACCTTGTCTAATAGGTGCTCAAACTTCATTGGCCGATGGCGGCCATGTTTTTTTAGATACGCCAATGTCCTCATAGACATACATGGCACCTTGGACCAAGACACTGCATACCAATTTTCAAGTCAATCGGACTAACGGTCAGGTGCTTATAGCCTGTTTTATGTTTTTTTCATGTTATAGCGCCACCATGTGGCAAATCGCCTCGATTTTTTTACTGTGACCTCAGATTGATCTCTTACACGTGTGTACCGAGTCTGGTGAAGATACCTCATTTACTTCTGGAGTTATAGCCGTTTTAGTAAAATAGGCTCCTCCCACAACGTTAATTTTGCGCCCCCTAGCGACCGTGAATCGAAATTTCAACTTTTTTTCGATAATTATTGATATTCAGACTCCAGAGAACAATTCTACACTGGTTTGGTTCCGATCGGGCGAAAAACCTAGGACTAGTTCGCAAAAGTAGTTTTCTGACAAAATTCAAAATGGCGGAAAAATTTGCATACCGGAAATGAAATCGGAGATATACGTTTTGTTCTTCAGGAGTCCAGCTTTCCATTGATATAAGACACTTGAGTCTGCGGCATACGGTCTAGGAGTTATGACCAGTTTCGCGCTTTTGGTCGCTATAGCGCCACCTATGGGCCAATCGGGGTCGTACTCTCTGAACCTCTCCTCGATTTTTGTACTACCATGTGGCAAAGTTTCAAGGTTCCAGCTCTTACGGTTTGGGCTGCACGATGCGTTTTACGGCGGAAGAAAAATAATAATAAAAATCAGCACAATTACAATAGGGTTTCAGCACTTCGTGCTTGAACCCCTAATTAAAGCTGCAAGCAGCATTTATCGGGGTTCAAGCATTTAAGGCCTTTAAGCACAAAAGCATCAAAAGTTATTAAGTTTTATTTAGCAAGCATGTAACCACTGACACAATAGATGGAAAAGACCATTTACAGCAAATACAGGCAATGTACCATAGGAAATATATGGTTTTAAAGCTTTTTATAGCAGTTATAGTGCCATCTATGGACCGATCTCCATAAAATAGTTTACTGTGACCTCAAATTGAACCCATACACATGTGTACTGAGTTTGGTGAAGATATATCATTTACTTCTTGAGTTATAGCCATTTTAGTAAAATAGGCTCCTCCCACAATAATTTACCACATTCTAGTATTATTTACTATGATTCTAGCATGATTTACATAGTTTACCATGATTTTATCTTAGTTTACCTTGATTTACCATATTCTAGCATGATTTACCATGATATACTACATTCTAGTATGATTTACCATTGTTTACTGTGATTCTAGCATGGTTTACCATAGTTTATCATGATTTATCATAGTTTACCATGATTTACCCTGTTCTAGCATGATTTACCATGATATACCACATTCTAACATGATTTACCATAGTTTATCATGGTTTACCATGATTTACCCTGTTCTAGCATAGTTTACCATGATTTACCACGTTCTAGAATGATTTACCATGTTTCTAGCAATTATGTGAAGTGTCAGTGCAAATGAAGTGATAAACACTGACAAAATCTGATTGTGTTATAATAGTTATTGTTATATAAGTGATTTTTAGAGTCTAAATATGAATGTGAGCACATGTGAAAAGACTTCATTAATAAGTAGAATGGCCAGCAGAGGGCAGAAGAAGACCACTTATTGGCTCACTTTCACTTTAAACTTCATGATTTTCACCTGTTTTCTGGACTAAAGCAAACCAGTTTTTCCATGTTAACTCAATAATGCATGCTTACACACACACACACACACACACACACACACACACACACACACACACACACACACACACACACACACACACACACACACACACACACACACACACACACACACACACACACACACACACACACACACAGAGAAATAAACATACACAAATATGTTTTTAATGTTTTGGAATTATGTTATTGAGAAAATATATTTATTGGTCTATTAGAATTCCTTTGTGATCTAATAATATAAAAAAGAAAAGAAAAAAAAGAAAAGAAAAAAAGATTGCTTTTTAAAGCATTTGTTTGTTTCCCAATACTGAAAACTAATGAAAAGATAATATGCAATACTGCTGCTCCCTCTAGTGGACAGTGGTATTACAGCTTCCATCTTACAGTTGAAGTGCTTGGTTTTTCACTTATATCTCGGGAACCAGAAGGCGAAAAATTCTGAAACTCAGAGCATAGATAGTGCTTGAGGAGCCCTGTTGAATGAGACCATCAATGATTTACTATGATTTACCATGTTTCTAGCGTGATTTACCACATTACTAGCAATTATGTGAAGTGTCAGTGCAAATGAAGTGATAAACACTGACAAAATATGATTGTGTTATAATAGTTATTGTAATATAAGTGTTTTCCATGTTAACTCAATAATGCATGCTTACACACACACACACACACACACACACACACACACACACACACACACACACACACACACAAATACAAATATGTTTTCAATGTCTTTAGGATGTGTTATTGTGAAAAAATATTTTAATGGTCTAACCATTTCATATATTTCATTGTGATCTATATTATCAGTCCAATAATAATTTTAAAAAGATTGCTTTAACCATTTGTTTGTTGGCCAAAGCTGAAAGCTGATAAAAAGATTAATACTATGTCTAATACTGCTGCTCCCTCTAGTTGACAACAGTGGAATTACAGCCTCCATCTTACAGTTGAAGTGTTTGAATGAATGAATGGGAATTTGGTTTTTCACTTATATCTCGGGAACCAGAAGGCGAAAAATTCTGAAATTCAGAGCATAGATAGTTCTTGAGGAGCCCTGTTGAATGAGACCATCGCGGTGTTTTTGGGCGATTGGAGGCCGGAATTATGACCGTTCAAAGGCATATCTATTGGGGCTTTTATCTCTGGAATGCCCAGGGCAAATTACACCACATTTGAATCGAAGCTAGCCTAGAACGGGCCCTTTCCAACGAGCTCTCACACAAGGTTCGGGGTGGTCTGGGTCGGGAGTTTCGGCCGTTCAAAATCGGGGGTCCCACGAATTTGCGATTCGTGGGGGGCGCGCTCCCGAGGCCCGCGACGACACGTTTCGATCAAGAGCCCGTAGAGGACCTTACCATCAAAATTTGAGCGCGCAACGACTTTCCGTTTTCGAGTTATGAATGAATTTGTATTTGGGGGCGTGGCTTAAATGCCGTTTTACTTTCGTTTTCATGTTAAATGTTAAAATAATGATTTTATAAAGTCTAAATATGAATTATATAACAATATTAGGGAGTAGTATGATGAAATGACAGCAGGGGGCAGTAAAATACCACTTATTGGCTTAATATGGTATTCATTTTAAGGCTACATATTGAAGTGACCCTATTATAGCTATCCAAATGAAGTAGTTCAACTTTTTCTGACAATTATTGATCTAGTGAGTCCAGAGAATTGTATTGCACTAGTTTTGAACATTATGATATGAAAACTATATGATCAGAGATGGAAAAGACCATTTACAGCCAATACAGGCAGTTTACCATAGGAAATATATGGTTTTAAAGCTTTTTAACAGTTATAGCGCCACCTTTGGTCCAATCTCCATAAAATGTTGCATGCTTGTTAATGATGTCATGTCACATATGCTCACCAACTTTTGTGAAGTTCTGAGTTTTCATTTAGGATTTATAGGCTTTTTAGTGTATTTTGCCACGCCCATTTTATAAATGACCCTATTACAGCCATACAAATGCAAAAGTTCAACTTTTTTTTGATAATTATTGATCTAGAGAGTCCAGAGAATTGTCCTAGACTGGTCTGGTTCCGATCGGGCGAAAAACCAGGGACTAGTTCGCAAAAGTAGGTTTTTAACATATTCATGAATATTTAATGAACGGTTTGATTGACAGGAATGGTTCTAGAGGCAAAGTTGTTCAGGATGAGCAGCTCTATCAAATGATATGCATTTTGTGACGATAAGTGTAACACCACGTGATTACAGAGCCATAAAACTCGTTAGCGCCAACTAGTGGCCGATTTCTTTCAAAATTCTTACAGACCTTTAGGGCCATGAGTCGAACATGCCCATCGAGTTTCGTTCCGATCGGCCTCCGTTAACCTTGTCTAATAGGTGCTCAAACTTCATTGGCTGATGGCGGCCATGTTTTTTGAGATACACTAATGTCCTCATAGATATACATGGCACCTTGGACCAAGACACTGCATACCAATTTTCAAGTCAATCGGACTAACGGTCAGGTGGTTATAGCCCATTTTATGTTTTTTTCATGTTATAGCGCCACCATGTGGCCAATCGCCGCGATTTTTTTACTGTGACCTCAGATTGACCTCTTACACATGTGTACCGAGTTTGGTGAAGATACCTCATTTACTTCTGGAGTTATAGCCATTTTAGTAAAATAGGCTCCGCCTTCTTCAAACGTTTTGGCACCCCTTAGCGACCGTGAATCGAAATTTCAACTTTTTTTCGATAATTATTGATATTCAGACTACTGTGAACATTTCTGCACTGGTTTGGTTCCGATCGGGCAAAAAACCAGGGACTAGTTCGCAAAAGTAGGTTTTGGACAAAATCCAAAATGGCGGAAAAATTTGCATACCGGAAATAAAATACCTCCTATATTTCTTGTTCGGCTTGAGCCAAGGATTCCAATGATGTATGACACTTGAAGCTGAGACAAATGGTTATTGAGATATGAGCAAAATAGTGATTTTTTTTTGTTTTTTGCGCTATAGCGCCACCTATTGGCCAATCGGGCTCATTCTTTGATAACCTCTCCTCGATTTTTGTACTACCTTGTGGCCAAGTTTCAAGTCTCTAGCTCTTACGGTTTGGGCTGCACGATGCGTTTTAGCGGAGAAGAATAATAATAATAATAATAAAAATCCTTACAATTACAATAGGGTTTCAGCACTTCGTGCTTGAACCCCTAATAAGAACCGGAACAAATACAATAGGTGCCTCCGCACCTTCGGTGCTTGGCCCCTAAATATAGCTGCAAGCAGCCATTACCGGGGCCAAGCAGAATAAGACGACAAGACATGGCTGAAAGTGTCAGATCAACTGCAACAATGAGCAATTAAAGACATTTAAAGAGGATTTTAGGCGAAATGGCTGAAAAATCATAGAAAGAGTAATTAAAAATATGATTTAATTGATTGTCACTTTTGACCATTAGGTGGCGCTGTCTCAAAATATTTTGGGTACCTTCAGGGGATGGTGCTGATGGCACATTCTGAGTTTCGTAATATTACACCAATGCATTTGTTCAGTATAGCATTTTATTTCACAAAACTGTATTGAAGTCAATGGGAATTTCATGTTTTGTTCTGTTATAGCGCCACCAAGAGGCTCAGTCCCACAATTTTTTTTATGTGTCCTCAGAGTGAGCCCATACATATGTGTGTCGATTTTGGTGAAAATATCTCAATTCGCTTCAGAGTTATAGACATTTATATGAAAAAACACGTAAAAAATGACTGACACATGACTTTGATTGGAATTTACTACCCCTAAACATCAATATTTTCGCATTTGGGCATTGGTGTATAGCTATCGACCTATGTTTCCAAACTTCTGACGGTGGTTTCGTCTCGATCGGACAAACGGTCTCGAAGATATAGCCAAATGTTTTTTAAGCGCTAAATCACAACGCTACACAAACCGTGAGGCGAAACCTAGCATGTTTGGTATTGTTGGACTCGGCAAGGATTCAGGAGTCTAATGAGATGAGTTTGGTGAAAATAAGTCAACCACACCCAAAGTTATAAGCATTTGAAAAAAAAAATTCACCACTAGGTGGCGCTGTTTCGAAACTTCTCACGCTCCTTCAGAACATCGTGCTGATGACCCATACCAAGTTTCGTAACAATCCGTTCATGCGTTCTTAAAATACAGCATTTTAGCACAAAATTCAAAATGGCCGACAGTCAAAATGGCCGATATGGTAAAATTTGATATCAGTCGACTCGGCATGTTGCCCTGAATCTAACGAGACCAATTTTATGATTTTTGGACAAATTGTTCAGAAGTTATAAGCAAAAATAGCCATTTTTCATATCTCCGGACCAGTAGGTGGCGCTGCGCCGAAACACAGCATGTAGCCTCAGGTCATGCTTGTGAGTACAAGTACCAAGTTTGGTCTGAATACGATAAACCGTTGCGGAGATACGGCCTTACGACCGTTTTTGCTAGCGGTACGTAAAATGTATTCGTGCGTTTATCAAAAACGGTTTGACGAATCAATTTGAATTCCATAACTTTTGGTCAGCACTACCTGAAGATGATCTGGTTCAATTTTCGTGCAAATCGGACAAACCGTCTAGGACGAGTTCGAAAAAGTAGCTTTTTTTGAAAATTCAAGATGGCGGCCATATTTTTATGACGGAAAATGACGTCATAGGGTGCAATCGAATCGCCATGAGCTCAGGAATCAGAGGAAAACAGAATTTTGTTGATTGGCCAAATGGTTCAAAAGTTATTAGCATAATAAAAGTGAAACTTTGGACAGTTGGTGGCGCTAGAGGGATTGGTTTTAAGACACCAAATTTGCTATGGTGACTTTTCAGATGGTCATCTACCAGTGTGCCAAATTTCATAACTTTCCCGCAAGCGGTTCTATGGGCTGCCATAGACGCCTAGTCGGAAGAAATAACAGAATAATAATAATAAATATAGCTGCAAGCAGCAATTACCGGGGCCAAGCGCAAGTAGATGACAGGATATGCCAACATGGCTGAAGGTGTCAGACCAACTGCAACAATGAGCAATTAAAGACATTTAAAGAGGATTTTAGGCGAAATGGCTGAAAAATCATAGAAAGAGTAATTAAAAATATGATTTAATTGATTGTCACTTTTGACCATTAGGTGGCGCTGTCTCAAAATATTTTGGGTACCTTCAGGGGATGGTGCTGATGGCACATTCTGAGTTTCGTAATATTACACCAATGCATTTGTTCAGTATAGCATTTTATTTCACAAAACTGTATTGAAGTCAATGGGAATTTCATGTTTTGTTCTGTTATAGCGCCACCAAGAGGCTCAGTCCCACAATTTTTTTTATGTGTCCTCAGAGTGAGCCCATACATATGTGTGTCGATTTTGGTGAAAATATCTCAATTCGCTTCAGAGTTATAGACATTTATATGAAAAAACACGTAAAAAATGACTGACACATGACTTTGATTGGAATTTACTACCCCTAAACATCAATATTTTCGCATTTGGGCATTGGTGAATAGCTATCGACCTATGTTTCCAAACTTCTGACGGTGGTTTCGTCTCGATCGGACAAACGGTCTCGAAGATATAGCCAAATGTTTTTTAAGCGCTAAATCACAACGCTACACAAACCGTGAGGCGAAACCTAGCATGTTTGGTATTGTTGGACTCGGCAAGGATTCAGGAGTCTAATGAGATGAGTTTGGTGAAAATAAGTCAACCACACCCAAAGTTATAAGCATTTGAAAAAAAAAATTCACCACTAGGTGGCGCTGTTTCGAAACTTCTCACGCTCCTTCAGAACATCGTGCTGATGACCCATACCAAGTTTCGTAACAATCCGTTCATGCGTTCTTAAAATACAGCATTTTAGCACAAAATTCAAAATGGCCGACAGTCAAAATGGCCGATATGGTAAAATTTGATATCAGTCGACTCGGCATGTTGCCCTGAATCTAACGAGACCAATTTTATGATTTTTGGACAAATTGTTCAGAAGTTATAAGCAAAAATAGCCATTTTTCATATCTCCGGACCAGTAGGTGGCGCTGCGCCGAAACACAGCATGTAGCCTCAGGTCATGCTTGTGAGTACAAGTACCAAGTTTGGTCTGAATACGATAAACCGTTGCGGAGATACGGCCTTACGACCGTTTTTGCTAGTGGTACGTAAAATGTATTCGTGCGTTTATCAAAAACGGTTTGACGAATCAATTTGAATTCCATAACTTTTGGTCAGCACTACCTGAAGATGATCTGGTTCAATTTTCGTGCAAATCGGACAAACCGTCTAGGACGAGTTCGAAAAAGTAGCTTTTTTTGAAAATTCAAGATGGCGGCCATATTTTTATGACGGAAAATGACGTCATAGGGTGCAATCGAATCGCCATGAGCTCAGGAATCAGAGGAAAAAAGAATTTTGTTGATTGGCCAAATGGTTCAAAAGTTATTAGCATAATAAAAGTGAAACTTTGGACAGTTGGTGGCGCTAGAGGGATTGGTTTTAAGACACCAAATTTGCTATGGTGACTTTTCAGATGGTCATCTACCAGTGTGCCAAATTTCATAACTTTCCCGCAAGCGGTTCTATGGGCTGCCATAGACGCCTAGTCGGAAGAAATAACAGAATAATAATAATAAATATAGCTGCAAGCAGCAATTACCGGGGCCAAGCGCAAGTAGATGACAGGATATGCCAACATGGCTGAAGGTGTCAGACCAACTGCAACAATGAGCAATTAAAGACATTTAAAGAGGATTTTAGACGAAATGGCTGAAAAATCATAGAAACAGTCAATAAAAATATGATTTAATGCATTATCACTTTCGACCAATAGGTGGCGCAGTTACAAAACTGATGTGATGTGGTCAGAGTGAAGTGACAATGACACATACAAAGTTTGGTGTCAATATTTCAAGGGATTGCAGAGATAAAGCCTGAATAGTGCTATTAGCATCATGCCTCAATTTTGCTGCTGCGCTATACGAAAACGGTTTGGTCTATCCACACGAAATCCATAACTTTTAGTCGGCACGGTCTGGAGATGATACGATTCGATTTTGGTGAAAATCGGACAAACGGTCTAAGAGGGATTTGAAAAAGTAGGTTTTGAATGAAAATCAAGATGGCGGACAGGAAGTTTGGCCAAATAAGGTAAACTTGGTATCTATGTTCTCGGCTTGACCCAAGGAATCTATTAAGACCAGTGGCATTTCAGTAGCCAGATTTATTCAAAAGTTATTAGCCTTTTTGTTAATGTTGTTTTAACTTTTGACCACTAGGTGGCGCTGTTTCGAAACTTCTCACGCTCCTTCAGAACATCGTGCTGATGACCCATACCAAGTTTCGTAACAATCCGTTCATGCGTTCTTAAAATACAGCATTTTAGCACAAAATTCAAAATGGCCGACAGTCAAAATGGCCGATATGGTAAAATTTGATATCAGTCGACTCGGCATGTTGCCCTGAATCTAACGAGACCAATTTTATGATTTTTGGACAAATTGTTCAGAAGTTATAAGCAAAAATAGCCCTTTTTCATATCTCCGGACCAGTAGGTGGCGCTGCGCCGAAACGCAGCATGTAGCCTCAGGTCATGCTTGTGATGACCTGTACCAATTTTGGTCTGAATCCGATAAAGCGTTGCGGAGATACAGCCCTACGACTGTTTTCGCAAGCGCTACGTAAAATGTGTTCGAGCGTTATTCGAAAACGGTTTGACGAATCAATTTGAATTCCATAACTTTTGGTCAGCACTGCCTGAAGATGATCTGGTTCAATTTTCGTGCAAATCGGACAAACCGTCTAGGACGAGTTCGAAAAAGTAGCTTTTTCAGCACATTCAAAATGGCGGCCATATTTATAAGCCAGAAAATGACGTCATAGGGTGCAATCGAATCGTCATGAGCTCAGGAATCAGAGGAAAAAAGAATGTTGTTGATTGGCCAAATGGTTCAAAAGTTATTAGCATAATAAAAGTGAAACTTTGGACAGTTGGTGGCGCTAGAGGGATTGGTTTTAAGACACCAAATTTGCTATGGTGACTTTTCAGATGGTCATCTACCAGTGTGCCAAATTTCATAACTTTCCCGCAAGCGGTTCTATGGGCTGCCATAGACGCCTAGTCGGAAGAAATAACAGAATAATAATAATAAATATAGCTGCAAGCAGCCATTACCGGGGCCAAGCAGAATAAGACGACAAGACATGGCTGAAAGTGTCAGATCAACTGCAACAATGAGCAATTAAAGACATTTAAAGAGGATTTTAGGCGAAATGGCTGAAAAATCATAGAAAGAGTAATTAAAAATATGATTTAATTGATTGTCACTTTTGACCATTAGGTGGCGCTGTCTCAAAATATTTTGAATACCTTTAGGGGATGATGCTGATGGCACATTCTGAGTTTTGTAATATTACACTAATGCATTTGTTTAGTATAGCACTTTATTTCACAAAACTGTATTGAAGTCAATGGGAATTTCATGTTTTGTTCTATTATAGCGCCACCAAGAGGCTCAGTCCCACAATTTTTTTTTATGTGTCCTCAGAGTGAGCCCATACATATGTGTGTCGATTTTGGTGAAAATATCTCAATTCGCTTCAGAGTTATAGACATTTATATGAAAAAACACGTAAAAAATGACTGACACATGACTTTGATTGGAATTTACTACCCCTAAACATCAATATTTTCGCATTTGGGCATTGGCGTATAGCTATCGACCTATGTTTCCAAACTTCTGACGGTGGTTTCGTCTCGATCGGACAAACGGTTTCGAAGATATAGCCAAATGTTTTTTAAGCGCTAAATCACAATGCTACACAAACCGTGAGGCGAAACCTAGCATGTTTGGTATCGTTGGACTCGGCAAGGATTCAGGAGTCTAATGAGATGAGTTTGGTGAAAATAAGTCAACCACACCCAAAGTTATAAGCATTTGAAAAAAAAAATTCACCACTAGGTGGCGCTGTTTCGAAACTTCTCACGCTCCTTCAGAACATCGTGCTGATGACCCATACCAAGTTTCGTAACAATCCGTTCATGCGTTCTTAAAATACAGCATTTTAGCACAAAATTCAAAATGGCCGACAGTCAAAATGGCCGATATGGTAAAATTTTATATCAGTCGACTCGGCATGTTGACCTGAATCTAACGAGACCAATTTTATGATTTTTGGACAAACCATTCAGAAGTTATAAGCAAAAATAGCCATTTTTCATATCTCCGGACCAGTAGGTGGCGCTGCGCCGAAACGCAGCATGTAGCCTCAGGTCATGCTTGTGATGACATGTACCAATTTTGGTCTGAATCCGATAAAGCGTTGCGGAGATACAGCCCTACGACTGTTTTTGCAAGCGCTACGTAAAATGTGTTCGAGCGTTATTCGAAAACGGTTTGACGAATCAATTTGAATTCCATAACTTTTGGTCAGCACTGCCTGAAGATGATCTGGTTCAATTTTCGTGCAAATCGGACAAACCGTCTAGGACGAGTTCGAAAAAGTAGCTTTTTCAGCACATTCAAAATGGCGACCATATTTATAAGCCGGAAAATGACGTCATAGGGTGCAATCGAATCGGCATGAGCTCAGGAATCAGAGGAAAAAAGAATTTTGTTGATTGGCCTTACGCTTCAAAAGTTATTAGCATAATAAAAGTGAAACTTTGGACAGGTGGTGGCGCTAGAGGGAGTGACTTAGAAACACCAAAATTGGTGTATTTAATGTTGGGACTGTCCTCTATCAGAATGTCAAACCAAAACAACTTTCCCGCAATCGGTTCTATGGGCTGCCATAGACGCCCAGTCGGAAGAAGAAGAATAATAATAATAATAATAAGAACCGGAACAAATACAATAGGTGCCTCCGCACCTTCGGTGCTTGGCCCCTAAATATAGCTGCAAGCAGCCATTACCGGGGCCAAGCAGAATAAGACGACAAGACATGGCTGAAAGTGTCAGATCAACTGCAACAATGAGCAATTAAAGACATTTAAAGAGGATTTTAGGCGAAATGGCTGAAAAATCATAGAAAGAGTAGTTAAAAATATGATTTAATTGATTGTCACTTTTGACCATTAGGTGGCGCTGTCTCAAAATATTTTGGGTACCTTCAGGGGATGGTGCTGATGGCACATTCTGAGTTTCGTAATATTACACCAATGCATTTGTTCAGTATAGCATTTTATTTCACAAAACTGTATTGAAGTCAATGGGAATTTCATGTTTTGTTCTGTTATAGCGCCACCAAGAGGCTCAGTCCCACAATTTTTTTTACGTGTCCTCAGAGTGAGCCCATACATATGTGTGTCAATTTTGGTGAAGATATCTCAATTCGCTTCGGAGTTATAGACATTTATATGAAAAAACACGTAAAAAATGACTGACACATGACTTTGATTGGATTTTACTACCCCTAAACATCAATATTTTCGCATTTGGGCATTGGCGTATAGCTATCGACCTATGTTTCCAAACTTCTGACGGTGGTTTCGTCTCGATCGGAGAAACGGTTTCGAAGATATAGCCAAATGTTTTTTAAGCGCTAAATCACAACGCTACACAAACCGTGAGGCGAAACCTAGCATGTTTGGTATCGTTGGACTCGGCAAGGATTCAGGAGTCTAATGAGATGAGTTTGGTGAAAATAAGTCAACCACACCCAAAGTTATAAGCATTTGAAAAAAAAAATTCACCACTAGGTGGCGCTGTTTCGAAACTTCTCACGCTCCTTCAGAACATCGTGCTGATGACCCATACCAAGTTTCGTAACAATCCGTTCATGCGTTCTTAAAATACAGCATTTTAGCACAAAATTCAAAATGGCCGACAGTCAAAATGGCCGATATGGTAAAATTTGATATCAGTCGACTCGGCATGTTGACCTGAATCTAACGAGACCAATTTTATGATTTTTGGACAAACCATTCAGAAGTTATAAGCAAAAATAGCCATTTTTCATATCTCCGGACCAGTAGGTGGCGCTGCGCCGAAACGCAGCATGTAGCCTCAGGTCATGCTTGTGATGACATGTACCAATTTTGGTCTGAATCCGATAAAGCGTTGCGGAGATACAGCCCTACGACTGTTTTCGCAAGCGCTATGTAAAATGTGTTCGAGCGTTATTCGAAAACGGTTTGACGAATCAATTTGAATTCCATAACTTTTTGTCAGCACTGCCTGAAGATGATCTGGTTCAATTTTCGTGCAAATCGGACAAACCGTCTAGGACGAGTTCGAAAAAGTAGCTTTTTCAGCACATTCAAAATGGCGACCATATTTATAAGCCGGAAAATGACGTCATAGGGTGCAATCGAATCGGCATGAGCTCAGGAATCAGAGGAAAAAAGAATTTTGTTGATTGGCCTTACGCTTCAAAAGTTATTAGCATAATAAAAGTGAAACTTTGGACAGGTGGTGGCGCTAGAGGGAGTGACTTAGAAACACCAAAATTGGTGTATTTAATGTTGGGACTGTCCTCTATCAGAATGTCAAACCAAAACAACTTTCCCGCAATCGGTTCTATGGGCTGCCATAGACGCCTAGTCGGAAGAAGAAGAATAATAATAATAAATATAGCTGCAAGCAGCCATTACCGGGGCCAAGCAGAATAAGACGACAAGACATGGCTGAAAGTGTCAGATCAACTGCAACAATGAGCAATTAAAGACATTTAAAGAGGATTTTAGGCGAAATGGCTGAAAAATCATAGAAAGAGTAATTAAAAATATGATTTAATTGATTGTCACTTTTGACCATTAGGTGGCGCTGTCTCAAAATATTTTGGGTACCTTCAGGGGATGGTGCTGATGGCACATTCTGAGTTTCGTAATATTACACCAATGCATTTGTTCAGTATAGCATTTTATTTCACAAAACTGTATTGAAGTCAATGGGAATTTCATGTTTTGTTCTGTTATAGCGCCACCAAGAGGCTCAGTCCCACAATTTTTTGTACGTGTCCTCAGAGTGAGCCCATACATATGTGTGTCAATTTTGGTGAAAATATCTCAATTCGCTTCGGAGTTATAGACATTTATATGAAAAAACACGAAAAAAATGACTGACACATGACTTTGATTGGAAATTAGTACCCCTAAACATCAATATTTTCGCATTTGGGCATTGGCGTATAGCTATCGACCTATGTTTCCAAACTTCTGACGGTGGTTTCGTCTCGATCGGACTAGCGGTTTCAAAGATATAGCCAAATGTTTTTTAAGCGCTAAATCACAACGCTACACAAACCGTGATGCGAAACCTAGCATGTTTGGTATCGTAGGACTCGGCAACGATTCAGGAGTCTAAAAAGATGAGTTTCGTGAAAATAAGTTGACCACACCCAAAGTTATAAGCATTTGAAAAAAAAAATTCACCACTAGGTGGCGCTGTTTCGAAACTTCTCAGGCTCATTCAGGGCATTGTGCTGATGACCCATACCACGTTTCGTAACAATCCGTTCATGCAGTCATAAAATACAGAATTTTAGCACAAAATTCAAAATGGCCGACAGCCAAAATGACCGATATGGTCAAATTGGACATCAGTCGACTCGGCATGTTGCCCTGAATCTAACGAGACCAATTTTATGATTTTTGGACAAACTGTTCAGAAGTTATAAGCAAAAATAGCCATTTTTCATATCTCCGGACCAGTAGGTGGCGCTGCGCCGAAACACAGCATGTAGCCTCAGGTCATGCTTGTGAGTACAAGTACCAAGTTTGGTCTGAATACGATAAACCGTTGCGGAGATACGGCCTTACGACCGTTTTTGCTAGCGCTACGTAAAATGTATTCGTGCGTTTATCGAAAACGGTTTGACGAATCAATTTGAATTCCATAACTTTTTGTCAGCACTACCTGAAGATGATCTGGTTCAATTTTCGTGCAAATCGGACAAACCGTCTAGGACGAGTTCGAAAAAGTAGGTTTTTAGAAAAATTCAAAATGGCGGCCATATTTTAATGACGTAAAATTACGTCATAGGGTGCAATCGAATTGCCATGAGCTCAGAAATCAGAGGAAACAAGAATTTAGCTGATTGGCCTTACGGTTCAAAAGTTATTAGCAAAATAAAAGTGAAATTTTGGACAGGTGGTGGCGCTAGAGGGAATGACTTAGAAACACCAAAATTGGTGTATTTAATGTTGGGACTGTCCTCTATCAGAATGTCAAACCAAAACAACTTTCCCGCGCTCGGTTCTATGGGCTGCCATAGACTCCCATGGCGGAAGAAGAATAATAATAATAATAATAATAAGAACGGGAACAGATACAATAGGTGCCTCCGCACCTTCGGTGCTTGGCCCCTAAATATAGCTGCAAGCAGCCATTACCGGGGCCAAGCAGAATAAGACGACAAGACATGGCTGAAAGTGTCAGATCAACTGCAACAATGAGCAATTAAAGACATTTAAAGAGGATTTTAGGCGAAATGGCTGAAAAATCATAGAAAGAGTAATTAAAAATATGATTTAATTGATTGTCACTTTTGACCATTAGGTGGCGCTGTCTCAAAATATTTTGGGTACCTTCAGGGGATGGTGCTGATGGCACATTCTGAGTTTCGTAATATTACACCAATGCATTTGTTCAGTATAGCATTTTATTTCACAAAACTGTATTGAAGTCAATGGGAATTTCATGTTTTGTTCTGTTATAGCGCCACCAAGAGGCTCAGTCCCACAATTTTTTGTACGTGTCCTCAGAGTGAGCCCATACATATGTGTGTCAATTTTGGTGAAAATATCTCAATTCGCTTCGGAGTTATAGACATTTATATGAAAAAACACGAAAAAAATGACTGACACATGACTTTGATTGGAAATTAGTACCCCTAAACATCAATATTTTCGCATTTGGGCATTGGCGTATAGCTATCGACCTATGTTTCCAAACTTCTGACGGTGGTTTCGTCTCGATCGGACTAGCGGTTTCAAAGATATAGCCAAATGTTTTTTAAGCGCTAAATCACAACGCTACACAAACCGTAAGGCGAAACCTAGCATGTTTGGTATCGTAGGACTCGGCAACGATTCAGGAGTCTAAAAAGATGAGTTTCGTGAAAATAAGTTGACCACACCCAAAGTTATAAGCATTTGAAAAAAAAAATTCACCACTAGGTGGCGCTGTTTCGAAACTTCTCAGGCTCATTCAGGGCATTGTGCTGATGACCCATACCACGTTTCGTAACAATCCGTTCATGCAGTCATAAAATACAGAATTTTAGCACAAAATTCAAAATGGCCGACAGCCAAAATGACCGATATGGTCAAATTGGACATCAGTCGACTCGGCATGTTGCCCTGAATCTAACGAGACCAATTTTATGATTTTTGGACAAACTGTTCAGAAGTTATAAGCAAAAATAGCCATTTTTCATATCTCCGGACCAGTAGGTGGCGCTGCGCCGAAACACAGCATGTAGCCTCAGGTCATGCTTGTGAGTACAAATACCAAGTTTGGTCTGAATACGATAAACCGTTGCGGAGATACGGCCTTACGACCGTTTTTGCTAGCGCTACGTAAAATGTATTCGTGCGTTTATCGAAAACGGTTTGACGAATCAATTTGAATTCCATAACTTTTTGTCAGCACTACCTGAAGATGATCTGGTTCAATTTTCGTGCAAATCGGACAAACCGTCTAGGACGAGTTCGAAAAAGTAGGTTTTTAGAAAAATTCAAAATGGCGGCCATATTTTAATGACGTAAAATTACGTCATAGGGTGCAATCGAATTGCCATGAGCTCAGAAATCAGAGGAAACAAGAATTTAGCTGATTGGCCTTACGGTTCAAAAGTTATTAGCAAAATAAAAGTGAAATTTTGGACAGGTGGTGGCGCTAGAGGGAATGACTTAGAAACACCAAAATTGGTGTATTTAATGTTGGGACTGTCCTCTATCAGAATGTCAAACCAAAACAACTTTCCCGC
Organism: Leuciscus leuciscus; assembly: GCF_965113295.1. NCBI lineage: Eukaryota > Metazoa > Chordata > Actinopteri > Cypriniformes > Leuciscidae > Leuciscus > Leuciscus leuciscus. Next base: position 27,693,429 of record NC_138729.1, read on the forward strand.
GCTCGGTTCTATGGGCTGCCATAGACTCCCATGGCGGAAGAAGAATAATAATAATAAATATAGCTGCAAGCAGCAATTATCGGGGCCAAGCGCAAGCAGATGACAGGATATGCCAACATGGCTGAAGGTGTCAGACCAACTGCAACAATGAGCAATTAAAGACATTTAGAGAGGATTTTAGGCGAAATGGCTGATAAATCATATAAAAAGTAATTCAGAATATGATTTAATGGATTATCACTTTCGACCAATAGGTGGAGCAGTTACAAAACTGATGTGATGTGGTCAGAGTGAAGTGACAATGACATATACAAAGTTTGGTGTCAATATTTCAAGGGATTTCAGAGATAAAGCCTGAATAGTGCTTTTGGCATCATGCCTCAACTTTGCTGCTGCGCTATACGAAAACGGTTTCGTCTATCGACACGAAATCCATAACTTTTAGTCGGCACAGTCTGGAGATGATACGATTCGATTTTGGTGAAAATCGGACAAACGGTCTAGGAGGAGTTCGAAAAAGTAGGTTTTGAATGAAAATCAAGATGGCGGACAGGAAGTTTGGCCAAATAAGGAAAACTTGGTATCTATGTTCTCGGCTTGACCCAGGGAATCTATTAAGACCAGTGGCATTTCAATAGCCAGATTTATTCAAAAGTTATTAGCAGTTTTGGAAATTTTGTTATAACTTTGGACCACTAGATGGCGCTGTCTCGAAATATTTTGGGTACCTTCAGGGGATGGAGCTGATGGCACATTCTGAGTTTCGTAATATTACACCAATGCATTTGTTTAGTATAGCATTTTATTTCACAAAACTGTATTGAAGTCAATGGGAATTTCATGTTTTGTTCTGTTATAGCGCCACCAAGAGGCTCAGTCACACCATTTTTTTTATGTGTCCTCAGAGTGAGCCCATACATATGTGTGTCGAATTTGGTGAAAATATCTCAATTCGCTTCGGAGTTATAGACATTTATATGAAAAAATACATAAAAAATGACTGACACATGACTTTGATTGGAATTTACTACCCCTAAACATCAATATTTTCGCATTTGGGCATTGGCGTATAGCTATCGACCTATGTTTCCAAACTTGTGACGGTGGTTTCGTCTCGATCGGACTAGCGGTTTCGAAGATATAGCCAAATGTTTTTTAAGCGCTAAATCACAACGCTACACAAACCATAAGGCGAAACCTAGCATGTTTGGTATCTTGGGACTCGGCAACGATTCAGGAGTCTAATGAGATGAGTTTCGTGAAAATAAGTCGATCACAACCAAAGTTATAAGCATTTGGAAAAAAAATGTCACCACTAGGTGGCGCTGTTTCGAAACTTCTCACGCTTCTTCAGGACATCGTGATGATGACCAATACCAAGTTTCGTAACAATTCGTTCATGCGTTCATAAAATACAGCATTTTAGCACAAAATTCAAAATGGCTGACAGTCAAAATGGCCGATATGGTCAAATTGGATATCAGTCGAATCGGCATGTTGCCCTGAATCTAACGAGACCAATTTTATGATTTTTGGACAAACTGTTCAAAAGCTATAAGCAAAAACAGCCATTTTCCATATCTCCGGACCAGTAGGTGGCGCTGCGCCGAAACACAGCATGTAGCCTCAGTTCATGCTTGTGATGACATGTACCAATTTTGGTCTGAATCCGATAAAGCGTTGCGGAGATACAGCCCTACGACTGTTTTCGCAAGCACTACGTAAAATTTGTTCGAGCGTTATTCGAAAACGGTTTGACGAATCAATTTGAATTCCATAACTTTTTGTCAGCACTACCTGAAGATGATCTGGTTCAATTTTCGTGCAAATCGGACAAACCGTCTAGGACGAGTTCGAAAAAGTAGCTTTTTCAGGTCATTCAAAATGGCGGCCATATTTATATGCCGGAAAATGACATCATAGGGTGCACTCGAATTGACAAGAGCTCAGGAATCAGAGAAAAAAAGAATTTTGTTGATTGGCCTTACTGTTCAAAAGTTATTAGCAAAATAAAAGTGAAATTTTGGACAGGTGGTGGCGCTAGAGGGAATGACTTAGAAACACCAAAATTGGTGTATTTAATGTTGGGACTGTCCTCTATCAGAATGTCAAATCAAAACAACTTTCCCGCAATCGGTTCTATGGGCTGCCATAGACGCCCAGTCGGAAGAAACGGAAGAATAATAATAATAAGAACGGGAACAGATACAATAGGTGCCTCCGCACCTTCGGTGCTTGGCCCCTAATAATAAATATAGCTGCAAGCAGCCATTACCGGGGCCAAGCACAATCAGACGACAAGACATGCCAACATGTCTGAAAGTGTCAGACCAACTGCAACAATGAGCAATTAAAGACATTTAAAGAGGATTTTAGACGAAATGGCTGAAAAATCATAGAAACAGTCAATAAAAATATGATTTAATGCATTATCACTTTTGACCAATAGGTGGCGCAGTTACAAAACTGATGTGATGTGGTCAGAGTGAAGTGACAATGACACATACAAAGTTTGGTGTCAATATGTCAAGGCATTGCAGAGATAAAGCCTGAATAGTGCTATTAGCATCATGCCTCAACTTTGCTGCTGCGCTATACGAAAACGGTTTGGTCTACCCACACGAAATCCATAACTTTGAGTCGGCACAGTCTGGAGATGATACGATTCGATTTTGGTGAAAATCGGACAAACGGTCTAGGAGGAGTTCGAAAAAGTAGGTTTTGAATGAAAATCAAGATGGCGGACAGGAAGTTTGGCCAAATAAGGTAAACTTGGTATCTATGTTCTCGGCTTGACCCAAGGAATCTATTAAGACCAGTGGCATTTCAGTAGCCAGATTTATTCAAAAGTTATTAGCCTTTTTGGAAATTTTGTTATAACTTTTGACCACTAGGTGGCGCTGTCTCGAAATATTTTGGGTACCTTCAGGGGATGGAGCTGATGGCACATTCTGAGTTTCGTAATATTACACCAATGCATTTGTTTAGTAAAGCATTTTATTTCACAAAACTGTATTGAAGTCAATGGGAATTTCATGTTTTGTTCTGTTATAGCGCCACCAAGAGGCTCAGTCACACCATTTTTTTTATGTGTCCTCAGAGTGAGCCCATACATATGTGTGTCAATTTTGGTGAAGATATCTCAATTCGCTTCGGAGTTATAGACATTTATATGAAAAAACACGTAAAAAATGACTGACACATGACTTTGATTGGAATTTACTACCCCTAAACATCAATATTTTCGCATTTGGGCATCGGCATATAGCTATCGACCTATGTTTCCAAACTTCTGACGGTGGTTTCGTCTCGATCGGACAAACGGTTTCAAAGATATAGCCAAATGTTTTTTAAGCGCTAAATCACAACGCTACACAAACCATAAGGCGAAACCTAACATGTTTGGTATCGTGGGACTCGGCAACGATTCAGGACTCTAATGAGATGAGTCTCGTGAAAATAAGTCGACCACACCCAAAGTTATAAGCATTTGGGAAAAAAAATTCACCACTAGGTGGTGCTGTTTCGAAACTTCTCAGGTTCCTTCAGGACATCGTGATGATGACCAATACCAAGTTTCGTAACAATTCGTTCATGCGTTCATAAAATACAGCATTTTAGCACAAAATTCAAAATGGCTGACAGTCAAAATGGCCGATATGGTCAAATTGGATATCAGTCGAATCGGCATGTTGCCCTGAATCTAACGAGACCAATTGTATGATTTTTGGACAAACTGTTCAAAAGCTATATGCAAAAATAGCCATTTTCCATATCTCCGGACCAGTAGGTGGCGCTGCGCCGAAACACAGCATGTAGCCTCAGGTCATGCCTGTGATGACATATACCAAGTTTGGTCTGAATACGATAAACCGTTGCGGAGATAGAGCCCTACGACTGTTTTTGCAGGCTCTACATAAAATTAGTTTGAGCGTTTTTCGAAAATGGTTTAACGAATCAATTTGAATTCCATAACTTTTGGTCAGCACTGCCTGAAGATGATCTGGTTCAATTTTTGTGCAAATTGGACAAACCGTCTAGGACGAGTTCGAAAAAGTAGCTTTTAAGGACAATTCAAAATGGCGGCCATATTGTTATGACGAAAATGACGTCATAGGGTGCAATCGAATTGGCATGAGCTCAGGAATAAGAGAAAAAAAGAATTTTGTTGATTGGACTTACGCTTCAAAAGTTATTACCAAAATAAAAGTGAAACTTTGGACAGGTGGTGGCGCTAGAGGGAATGACTTAGAAACACCAAAATTGGTGTATTTAATGTTGGGACTGTCCTCTATCAGAATGTCAAACCAAAACAACTTTCCCGCAATCGGTTCTATGGGCTGCCATAGACTCCCAGTTGGAAGAAGGAAGAATAATAATAATAGGAACGGGAACGGATACAATAGGTGCCTACGCACCTTCGGTGCTTGGCCCCTAATAATAAGAACGGGAACAGATACAATAGGTGCCTCCGCACCTTCGGTGCTTGGCCCCTAATAATAAGAACCGGAACAAACACAATAGGTGCCTCCGCACCTTCGGTGCTTGGCCCCTAAATATAGCTGCAAGCAGCCATTACCGGGGCCAAGCAGAATAAGACGACAAGACATGGCTGAAAGTGTCAGATCAACTGCAACAATGAGCAATTAAAGACATTTAAAGAGGATTTTAGGCGAAATGGCTGAAAAAATCATAGAAAGAGTAATTAAAAATATGATTTAATTGATTGTCACTTTTGACCATTAGGTGGCGCTGTCTCAAAATATTTTGGGTACCTTCAGGGGATGGTGCTGATGGCACATTCTGAGTTTCGTAATATTACACCAATGCATTTGTTCAGTATAGCATTTTATTTCACAAAACTGTATTGAAGTCAATGGGAATTTCATGTTTTGTTCTGTTATAGCGCCACCAAGAGGCTCAGTCCCACAATTTTTTGTACGTGTCCTCAGAGTGAGCCCATACATATGTGTGTCAATTTTGGTGAAAATATCTCAATTCGCTTCGGAGTTATAGACATTTATATGAAAAAACACGAAAAAAATGACTGACACATGACTTTGATTGGAAATTAGTACCCCTAAACATCAATATTTTCGCATTTGGGCATTGGCGTATAGCTATCGACCTATGTTTCCAAACTTCTGACGGTGGTTTCGTCTCGATCGGACTAGCGGTTTCAAAGATAAAGCCAAATGTTTTTTAAGCGCTAAATCACAACGCTACACAAACCGTAAGGCGAAACCTAGCATGTTTGGTATCGTAGGACTCGGCAACGATTCAGGAGTCTAAAAAGATGAGTTTCGTGAAAATAAGTTGACCACACCCAAAGTTATAAGCATTTGAAAAAAATTTTTTACCACTAGGTGGCGCTGTTTCGAAACTTCTCAGGCTCATTCAGGGCATTGTGCTGATGACCCATACCACGTTTCGTAACAATCCGTTCATGCAGTCATAAAATACAGAATTTTAGCACAAAATTCAAAATGGCCGACAGCCAAAATGACCGATATGGTCAAATTGGACATCAGTCGACTCGGCATGTTGCCCTGAATCTAACGAGACCAATTTTATGATTTTTGGACAAACTGTTCAGAAGTTATAAGCAAAAATAGCAATTTTTCATATCTCCGGACCAGTAGGTGGCGCTGCGCCGAAACACAGCATGTAGCCTCAGGTCATGCTTGTGAGTACAAGTACCAAGTTTGGTCTGAATACGATAAACCGTTGCGGAGATACGGCCTTACGACCGTTTTTGCTAGCGCTACGTAAAATGTATTCGTGCGTTTATCGAAAACGGTTTGACGAATCAATTTGAATTCCATAACTTTTTGTCAGCACTACCTGAAGATGATCTGGTTCAATTTTCGTGCAAATCGGACAAACCGTCTAGGACGAGTTCGAAAAAGTAGGTTTTTAGAAAAATTCAAAATGGCGGTCATATTTTAATGACGTAAAATTACGTCATAGGGTGCAATCGAATTGCCATGAGCTCAGAAATCAGAGGAAACAAGAATTTAGCTGATTGGCCTTACGGTTCAAAAGTTATTAGCAAAATAAAAGTGAAATTTTGGACAGGTGGTGGCGCTAGAGGGAATGACTTAGAAACACCAAAATTGGTGTATTTAATGTTGGGACTGTCCTCTATCAGAATGTCAAACCAAAACAACTTTCCCGCGCTCGGTTCTATGGGCTGCCATAGACTCCCATGGCGGAAGAAGAATAATAATAATTAAAGCTGCAAGCAGCATTTAGCGGGGCCAAGCACAATCAGATGACAAGACATGCCAACATTGCTGAAAGTGTCAGACCAACTGCAACAATGAGCAATTAAAGACATTAAAGAGGATTTTAGGCAAAATGCCTGAAAATTCATAGAAACAGTAAATAAAAATATGATGTAATGCATTATCACTTTCTACCAATAGGTGGCGCAGTTACAAAACTGATGTGATGTGGTCAGAGTGATGTGACAATGACACATACAAAGTTTGGTGTCAATATGTCAAGGCATTGCAGAGATAAAGCCTGAATAGTGCTTTTAGCATCATGCCTCAAATTTGCTGCTGCGCTATACGAAAACGGTTTCGTCAATCGAGACGAAATCGATAACTTTTAGTCGGCACGGTCTGGAGATGATACAATTCGATTTTGGTGAAAATCGGACAAACGGTGTAGGAGGAGTTCGAAAATGTATGTTTTGAATGAAAATCAAGATGGCGGACAGGAAGTTAGGCCAAATAAGGAAAACTTGGTTTCTATGTTCTCGGCTTGAGCCAAGGAATCTATTAATACCAGTGGCATTTCAATAGGCAGATTTATTCAAAAGTTATTAGCATTTTTAGAAGTTTTGTTATAACTTTTGACCACTAGGTGGCGCTGTCTTGAAATATGTTGGGTACTTTCAGGAAATGGTGCTGAAGGCACTTTCTGAGTTTCATTAAATAACACCAATGCATTTGTTTAGTATAGCATTTTATTTCACAAAACTGTATTGAAGTCAATGGGAATTTCATGTTTTGTTCTATTATAGCGCCACCAAGAGGCTCAGTCACACCATTTTTTTTATGTGTCCTCAGAGTGAGCCCATACATATGTGTGTCAATTTTGGTGAAAATATCTCAATTCGCTTCGGAGTTATAGACATTTATATGAAAAAACACGTAAAAAATGACTGACACATGACTTTGATTGGATTTTACTACCCCTTACTATCAATATTTTCGCATTTGGGCATTGGCGTATAGCTATCGACCTATGTTTCCAAACTTCTGACGGTGGTTTCGTCTCGATCGGACTAGCGGTTTCGCAGATATAGCCAAATGTTTTTTAAGCGCTAAATCACAACGCTACACAAACCGTAAGGCGAAACCTAGCATGTTTGGTATCGTAGGACTCGTCAAGGATTCAGGAGTCTAATTAGATGAGTTTCGTGAAAATATGTCGCCCACACCCAAAGTTATAAGCATTTGAATAAAAAGATTAACCACTAGGTGGTGCTGTTTCGAAACTTCTCAGGCTCCTTCAGGACATCGTGCTGATGACCCATACCAAGTTTCGTAACAATCCGTTCATGCGTTCTTAAAATACAGCATTTTAGCACAAAATTCAAAATGGCCGACAGTCAAAATGGCCGATATGGTAAAATTGGATATCAGTCGACTCAGCATGTCGCCCTGAATCTAACGAGACCAATTTTATGATTTTTGGACAAACTGTTCAGAAGTTATAAGCAAAAATAGCCATTTTTCATATCTCCGGACCAGTAGGTGGCGCTGCGCCGAAACGCAGCATGTAGCCTCAGGTCATGCTTGTGATGACATATACCAAGTTTGGTCTGAATACGATAAAGCGTTGCGAAGATACAGCCTTACGACTGTTTTTGCAAGCGCTACGTAAAATTTGTTCGAGCGTTTATCGAAAACGGTTTGACGAATCAACTAGATTCTAATAACTTTTTGTCAGCACTGCCTGAAGATGATCTGGTTCAATTTTCGTGCAAATCGGACAAACCGTCTAGGACGAGTTCGAAAAAGTAGGTTTTGAGAATAATTCAAAATGGCGGCAATATTTTAATGACGAAAAATGACGTCATAGGATGCAATCGAATCGTCATGAGCTCAGGAATCAGAGGAAAAAAGAAGTTTGTTGATTGGCCTTACGGTTCAAAAGTTATTAGCAAAATAAAAGTGAAATTTTGGACAGGTGGTGGCGCTAGAGGGAATGACTTAGAAACACCAAAATTGGTGTATTTAATGTTGGGACTGTCCTCTATCAGAATGTCAAACCAAAACAACTTTCCCGCAATCGGTTCTATGGGCTGCCATAGACTCCAAGAGCGGAAGAAGAAGAAGAATAATAATAAGAACGGGAACAATTACAATAGGTGCCCGCACCTTCGGTGCTTGGCCCCTAATAAATATAGCTGCAAGCAGCCATTACCGGGGCCAAGCAGAATAAGACGACAAGACATGGCTGAAAGTGTCAGATCAACTGCAACAATGAGCAATTAAAGACATTTAAAGAGGATTTTAGGCGAAATGGCTGAAAAATCATAGAAAGAGTAATTAAAAATATGATTTAATTGATTGTCACGTTTGACCATTAGGTGGCGCTGTCTCAAAATATTTTGGGTACCTTCAGGGGATGGTGCTGATGGCACAATCTGAGTTTCGTAATATTACACCAATGCATTTGTTCAGTATAGCATTTTATTTCACAAAACTGTATTGAAGTCAATGGGAATTTCATGTTTTGTTCTGTTATAGCGCCACCAAGAGGCTCAGTCCCACAATTTTTTGTACGTGTCCTCAGAGTGAGCCCATACATATGTGTGTCAATTTTGGTGAAAATATCTCAATTCGCTTCGGAGTTATAGACATTTATATGAAAAAACACGTAAAAAATGACTGACACATGACTTTGATTGGAAATTAGTACCCCTAAACATCAATATTTTCGCATTTGGGCATTGGCGTTTAGCTATCGACCTATGTTTCCAAACTTCTGACGGTCGTTTCGTCTCGATCGGACAAACGGTTTCGAAGATATAGCCAAATGTTTTTTAAGCGCTAAATCACAACGCTACACAAACCGTGAGGCGAAACCTAGCATGTTTGGTATCGTAGGACTCGGCAACGATTCAGGAGTCTAAAAAGATGAGTTTCGTGAAAATAAGTTGACCACACCCAAAGTTATAAGCATTTGAAAAAAAAAATTCACCACTAGGTGGCGCTGTTTCGAAACTTCTCAGGCTCATTCAGGGCATTGTGCTGATGACCCATACCACGTTTCGTAACAATCCGTTCATGCGGTCATAAAATAGAGAATTTTAGCACAAAATTCAAAATGGCCGACAGCCAAAATGACCGATATGGTCAAATTGGACATCAGTCGACTCGGCATGTTGCCCTGAATCTAACGAGACCAATTTTATGATTTTTGGACAAACTGTTCAGAAGTTATAAGCAAAAATAGCCATTTTTCATATCTCCGGACCAGTAGGTGGCGCTGCGCCGAAACACAGCATGTAGCCTCAGGTCATGCTTGTGAGTACAAGTACCAAGTTTGGTCTGAATACGATAAACCGTTGCGGAGATACGGCCTTACGACCGTTTTTGCTAGCGCTACGTAAAATGTATTCGTGCGTTTATCGAAAACGGTTTGACGAATCAATTTGAATTCCATAAATTTTTGTCAGCACTACCTGAAGATGATCTGGTTCAATTTTCGTGCAAATCGGACAAACCGTCTAGGACGAGTTCGAAAAAGTAGGTTTTTAGAAAAATTCAAAATGGCGGCCATATTTTAATGACGTAAAATTACGTCATAGGGTGCAATCGAATTGCCATGAGCTCAGAAATCAGAGGAAACAAGAATTTAGCTGATTGGCCTTACGGTTCAAAAGTTATTAGCAAAATAAAAGTGAAATTTTGGACAGGTGGTGGCGCTAGAGGGAATGACTTAGAAACACCAAAATTGGTGTATTTAATGTTGGGACTGTCCTCTATCAGAATGTCAAACCAAAACAACTTTCCCGCGCTCGGTTCTATGGGCTGCCATAGACTCCCATGGCGGAAGAAGAATAATAATAATAATAATAATAAGAACGGGAACAGATACAATAGGTGCCTCCGCACCTTCGGTGCTTGGCCCCTAATTAAAGCTGCAAGCAGCATTTATCGGGGTTCAAGCATTTAAGGCCTTTAAGCACAAAAGCATCAAAAGTTATTAAGTTTTATTTAGCAAGCATGTAACCACTGACATAATAGATGGCATAAAAGACCATTTACAGCCAATACAGGCAATGTACCATAGGAAATATGTGGTTTTAAAGCTTTTTATAGGAGTTATAGTGCCATCTATGGACCGATCTCCATAAAATTGTTTACTGTGACCTCAAATTGAACCCATACACATGTGTACTGAGTTTGGTGAAGATATCTCATTTACTTCTTGAGTTATAGCCATTTTAGTAAAATAGGCTCCTCCCACAATAATTTACCACATTCTAGTATTATTTACTATGATTCTAGCATGATTTACATAGTTTACCATGATTTTATCTTAGTTTACCTTGATTTACCATATTCTAGCATGATTTACCATGATATACTACATTCTAGTATGATTTACCATTGTTTACTGTGATTCTAGCATGGTTTACCATAGTTTATCATGATTTATCATAGTTTACCATGATTTACCCTGTTCTAGCATGATTTACCATGATATACCACATTCTAACATGATTTACCATAGTTTATCATGGTTTACCATGATTTACCCTGTTTTAGCATAGTTTACCATGATTTACCACGTTCTAGAATGATTTGCCAGGATTCTAGCATGGTTTACCTTGATACACCACATTATAGTATTATTCACTATGATTTACCATGTTTCTAGCAATTATGTGAAGTGTCAGTGCAAATGAAGTGATAAACACTGACAAAATCTGATTGTGTTATAATAGTTATTGTTATATAAGTGATTTTTAGAGTCTAAATATGAATGTGAGCACATGTGAAAAGACTTCATTAATAAGTAGAATGGCCAGCAGAGGGCAGAAGAAGACCACTTATTGGCTCACTTTCACTTTAAACTTCATGATTTTCACCAGTTTTCTGGACTAAAGCAAACCAGTTTTTCCATGTTAACTCAATAATGCATGCTTACACACACACACACACACACACGCACACACACGCACACACACGCACACACACACACACACACACACACACACACACACACACACACACACACACACACACACACAGAAATAAACATACACAAATGCAAATATGTTTTTAATGTTTTGGAATATGTTATTGAGAAAATATATTTATTGGTCTATTAGAATTCCTTTGTGATCTAATAATATTAAAAAAAAATTTTTTTAAAAAAGATTGCTTTTTAAAGCATTTGTTTGTTTCCCAATACTGAAAACTAATGAAAAGGTCATGCGTAATCCTGCTGCTCCCTCTAGTGGACAGTGGTATTACAGCTTCCATCTTACAGTTGAAGTGTTTGAATGAATTAATGAATGGGAATTTGGTATTTCACTTATATCTCGGGAACCAGAAGGCGAAAAATTCTGAAACTCAGAGCATAGAGAGTGCTTGAGGAGCCCTGTTGAATGAGACCATCAATTATTTACTATGATTTACCATGTTTCTAGCGTGATTTACCACATTACTAGCAATTATGTGAAGTGTCAGTGCAAATGAAGTGATAAACACTGACAAAATATGACTGTGTTATAATAGTTATTGTAATATAAGTGTTTTCCATGTTAACTCAATAATGCATGCTTACACACACACACACACACACACACATATACAAATATGTTTTCAATGTCTTTAGGATGTGTTATTGTGAAAAAAATATTTTAATGGTCTAACCATTTCATATATTTCATTGTGATCTATATTATCAGTCCAATAATAATAATAAAAAAAAAAATAGCTTTAACCATTTGTTTGTTGGCCAAAGCTGAAAGCTGATAAAAAGATTAATACTATGTCTAATACTGCTGCTCCCTCTAGTTGACAACAGTGGAATTACAGCCTCCATCTTACAGTTGAAGTGTTTGAATGAATGAATGGGAATTTGGTTTTTCACTTATATCTCGGGAACCAGAAGGCGAAAAATTCTGAAATTCAGAGCATAGATAGTTCTTGAGGAGCCCTGTTGAATGAGACCATCGCGGTGTTTTTGGGCGATTGGAGCCCGGAAATATGACCGTTCAAAGGCATATCTATTGGGGCTTTTATCTCTGGAATGCCCAGGGCAAATTACACCACATTTGAATCGAAGCTAGCCAAGAACTGGCCCTTTCCAACGAGCTCTCACACAAGGTTCGGGGTGGTCTGGGTCGGGAGTTTCGGCCGTTCAAAATCGGGGGTCCCACGAATTTGCGATTCGTGGGGGGCGCGCTCCCGAGGCCCGCGATGACACGTTTCGATCAAGAGCCCGGAGAGGACCTTACCATCAAAATTTGAGCGCGCAACGACTTTCCGTTTTCGAGTTATGAATGAATTTGTACTGGGGGGGCGTGGCCTAAATGCCGTTTTACTTTCATTTTCAATTTCCATATCTCAGACAGACAGTGTGACACAATTGTCAATAATAATACTCCAATAGATGAGTTTTGACAAAATGTGATTGTAAATGTTAAAATAATGATTTTATAAAGTCTAAATATGAATTTTATAACAATATTAGGGAGTAGTATGATGAAATGACAGCAGGGGGCAGTAAAATACCACTTATTGGCTTAATATGTCATTATATTCATATAAAATCACCTTTTGAAGAAGTTAAACTTTTTTTCTGATAATTATTGATCTAGAGAGTTCAGAGAATTGTGCTGCACTGGTTTTGAACATTATGATATGAACATTATACGATAATAGATAGAAGACACCATTTACAGCAAATACAGGCAATTTACCATATAGGAAATATATGGTTTTAAAGCGTTTTAACAGTTATAGCGCCAACTATGGTCCGATCTCCATAAAATTTTCCATGCTTCTTTAGCAGGTTATGACACATATGCTCATCAATTTTTGTGAAGTTCTGAGTTTTCGTTTAGGATTTATAGTTATAACTATATAGTTAAGCAGTTTTCTGCACTAAAGCAAACCAGTTTTTCCATGTTAACTCAATCATGCATGCACACACACACACACACACGAAGACAAATGTTGTTGTTGTTTTTTCAATGCTATTGGGATATGTCATAATGAAAATATATTTGAATGGTCTATAAACATTTCACAAAGTCTTTGTTAGCTATTAATCAGAAGATTCAGAATTTATTCAGAAACCTAAGACTACACAAACACATTATGTTGTAGATACAGACATTTGAAATATATGATGTGATAAAACTGTCAATACTAATACTTTAACGGACGGATTTTGACTAAATGTAATTGTAAATGTTAAAATAGTGATTTTATAAATTTTAAACAGCAGGGGGCAGTAAAATACAACTTATTGGCTTAATATGCCATTATATTCATATAATTTTCACCTTTTTAACTGTTATAGAGGCAAATTTTGTCCGATCGGTCTGAAAATTTTCATGCATGTTCAGAGTGATATTTCACTGGCTTTTTAAGAAGGTCTGAGTCATTCATTAAAGAGATATAGGCTTTCGGGGACACTTGGTAAAGGCTACATTTTGAAGTGAACCTATTATATCTATCCAAATGAAGTAGTTCAACTTTTTCTGACAATTATTGACCTAGTGAGTCCAGAGAATTGTATTGCACTAGTTTTGAACATTATGATATGAAAACTATATGATCAGAGATGGAAAAGACCATTTACAGCCAATACAGGCAGTTTACCATAGGAAATATATGGTTTTAAAGCTTTTTAACAGTTATAGCGCCACCTTTGGTCCAATCTCCATAAAATGTTGCATGCTTGTTAATGATGTCATGTCACATATGCTCACCAACTTTTGTGAAGTTCTGAGTTTTCATTTAGGATTTATAGGCTTTTTAGTGTATTTTGCCACGCCCATTTTATAAATGACCCTATTACAGCCATACAAATGCAAAAGTTCAACTTTTTTTTGATAATTATTGATCTAGAGAGTCCAGAGAATTGTCCTAGACTGGTCTGGTTCCGATCGGGCGAAAAACCAGGGACTAGTTCGCAAAAGTAGGTTTTTAACATATTCATGAATATTTAATGAACGGTTTGATTGACAGGAATGGTTCTAGAGGCAAAGTTGTTCAGGATGAGAAGCTCTATCAAATGATATGCATTTTGTGACGATAAGTGTAACACCACGTGATTACAGAGCCATAAAACTCGTTAGCGCCAACTAGTGGCCGATTTCTTTCAAAATTCTTACAGACCTTTAGGGCCATGAGTCGAACATGCCCATCGAGTTTCGTTCCGATCGGCCTCCGTTAACCTTGTCTAATAGGTGCTCAAACTTCATTGGCTGATGGCGGCCATGTTTTTTGAGATACACTAATGTCCTCATAGATATACATGGCACCTTGGACCAAGACACTGCATACCAATTTTCAAGTCAATCGGACTAACGGTCAGGTGGTTATAGCCCATTTTATGTTTTTTTCATGTTATAGCGCCACCATGTGGCCAATCGCCGCGATTTTTTTACTGTGACCTCAGATTGACCTCTTACACATGTGTACCGAGTTTGGTGAAGATACCTCATTTACTTCTGGAGTTATAGCCATTTTAGTAAAATAGGCTCCGCCTTCTTCAAACGTTTTGGCACCCCTTAGCGACCGTGAATCGAAATTTCAACTTTTTTTCGATAATTATTGATATTCAGACTACTGTGAACATTTCTGCACTGGTTTGGTTCCGATCGGGCGAAAAACCAGGGACTAGTTCGCAAAAGTAGGTTTTGGACAAAATCCAAAATGGCGGAAAAATTTGCATACCGGAAATAAAATACCTCCTATATTTCTTGTTCGGCTTGAGCCAAGGATTCCAATGATGTATGACACTTGAAGCTGAGACAAATGGTTATTGAGATATGAGCAAAATAGTGATTTTTTTTTGTTTTTTGCGCTATAGCGCCACCTATTGGCCAATCGGGCTCATACTTTGATAACCTCTCCTCGATTTTTGTACTACCTTGTGGCCAAGTTTCAAGTCTCTAGCTCTTACGGTTTGGGCTGCACGATGCGTTTTAGCGGAGAAGAATAATAATAATAATAATAAAAATCCTTACAATTACAATAGGGTTTCAGCACTTCGTGCTTGAACCCCTAATAATAATAAAAATCAGTACAATTACAATAGGGTTTCAGCACTTCGTGCTTGAACCCCTAAAAATCCTTACAATTACAATAGGTGTTCAGCACTTCGTGCTTGAACCCCTAATAATAATAAAAATCAGTACAATTACAATAGGGTTTCAGCACTTCGTGCTTGAACCCCTAATAATAATAATAATAATAAAAATCAGTACAATTACAATAGGGTTTCAGCACTTCGTGCTTGAACCCCTAATAAAAATTGTCCGATCTTCACGAAACTTGGCATGCTTCTTCACCATGTTAGGACACATATGCTCATCGATTTTTGTGAAGTTTGGGGTTTTCCCTTAGGTTGTATAGGCTTTTGAGTGTTTTTTTGTCCCTCCCCTTTCCTAAATGAGCCTGTTACAGCCAGGCAAATGCAAAAGTTCAACTTTTTTTTGATAATTATTTATCTAGAGAGTCCAGAGAATTGGCCTAGACTGGTCTGGTTCCAATTGGACCAAAAACCAGGGACTAGTTTGCCAAAGTAGGCTTTGGACAAAAGTGGCCATATAAATTTTTTTTTTGCTCAAATCGGGATTTGGAGATAGCCAGGTTGTTCGTCTGGAGCCAGGGATCACAGTGATGCTAAATTTGAGCCTCTATGACAAAGTATGTAGGAGTTATGACCAATTTAGTAAATGTGGTCATTATGGCGCCACCTATTGGCCAATCTGGGCCATATTTTGATAGGTTCTCCCCAAATTGAGCACTATCATTTGGCCAAGTGTCAAGGTTCCAGCTCTGACGGTTTGGGCTGCACGATGCGTTTTAGGGCGGAATAATAATAATAATAATAATAATAATAATAATAAAAATCAGTACAATTACAATAGGGTTTCAGCACTTCGTGCTTGAACCCCTAATAAATATAGCTGCAAGCAGCCATTACCGGGGCCAAGCAGAATAAGACGACAAGACATGGCTGAAAGTGTCAGATCAACTGCAACAATGAGCAATTAAAGACATTTAAAGAGGATTTTAGGCGAAATGGCTGAAAAATCATAGAAAGAGTAATTAAAAATATGATTTAATTGATTGTCACTTTTGACCATTAGGTGGCGCTGTCTCAAAATATTTTGAATACCTTTAGGGGATGGTGCTGATGGCACATTCTGAGTTTTGTAATATTACACCAATGCATTTGTTCAGTATAGCATTTTATTTCACAAAACTGTATTGAAGTCAATGGGAATTTCATGTTTTGTTCTGTTATAGCGCCACCAAGAGGCTCAGTCCCACAATTTTTTTTACGTGTCCTCAGAGTGAGCCCATACATATGTGTGTCAATTTTGGTGAAAATATCTCAATTCGCTTCAGAGTTATAGACATTTATATGAAAAAACACGTAAAAAATGACTGACACATGACTTTGATTGGAATTTACTACCCCTAAACATCAATATTTTCGCATTTGGGCATTGGCGTATAGCTATCGACCTATGTTTCCAAACTTCTGACGGTGGTTTCGTCTCGATCGGACAAACGGTTTCGAAGATATAGCCAAATGTTTTTTAAGCGCTAAATCACAACGCTACACAAACCGTGAGGCGAAACCTAGCATGTTTGGTATCGTTGGACTCGGCAAGGATTCAGGAGTCTAAAGAGATGAGTTTGGTGAAAATAAGTCAACCACACCCAAAGTTATAAGCATTTGAAAAAAAAAATTCACCACTAGGTGGCGCTGTTTCGAAACTTCTCACGCTCCTTCAGAACATCGTGCTGATGACCCATACCAAGTTTCGTAACAATCCGTTCATGCGTTCCTAAAATACAGCATTTTAGCACAAAATTCAAAATGGCCGACAGTCACAATGGCCGATATGGTAAAATTTTATATCAGTCGACTCGGCATGTTGACCTGAATCTAACGAGACCAATTTTATGATTTTTGGACAAACCATTCAGAAGTTATAAGCAAAAATAGCCATTTTTCATATCTCCGGACCAGTAGGTGGCGCTGCGCCGAAACGCAGCATGTAGCCTCAGGTCATGCTTGTGATGACATGTACCAATTTTGGTCTGAATCCGATAAAGCGTTGCGGAGATACAGCCCTACGACTGTTTTCGCAAGCGCTATGTAAAATGTGTTCGAGCGTTATTCGAAAACGGTTTGACGAATCAATTTGAATTCCATAACTTTTTGTCAGCACTGCCTGAAGATGATCTGGTTCAATTTTCGTGCAAATCGGACAAACCGTCTAGGACGAGTTCGAAAAAGTAGCTTTTTCAGCACATTCAAAATGGCGACCATATTTATAAGCCGGAAAATGACGTCATAGGGTGCAATCGAATCGGCATGAGCTCAGGAATCAGAGGAAAAAAGAATTTTGTTGATTGGCCTTACGCTTCAAAAGTTATTAGCATAATAAAAGTGAAATTTTGGACAGGTGGTGGCGCTAGAGGGAGTGACTTAGAAACACCAAAATTGGTGTATTTAATGTTGGGACTGTCCTCTATCAGAATGTCAAACCAAAACAACTTTCCCGCAATCGGTTCTATGGGCTGCCATAGACGCCCAGTCGGAAGAAGAAGAATAATAATAATAAATATAGCTGCAAGCAGCCATTACCGGGGCCAAGCAGAATAAGACGACAAGACATGGCTGAAAGTGTCAGATCAACTGCAACAATGAGCAATTAAAGACATTTAAAGAGGATTTTAGGCGAAATGGCTGATAAATCATAGAAAGAGTAATTAAAATATTATTTAATTGATTGTCACTTTTGACCATTAGGTGGCGCTGTCTCAAAATATTTTGGGTACCTTCAGGGGATGGTGCTGATGGCACATTCTGAGTTTCGTAATATTACACCAATGCATTTGTTTAGTATAGCACTTTATTTCACAAAACTGTATTGAAGTCAATGGGAATTTCATGTTTTGTTCTATTATAGCGCCACCAAGAGGCTCAGTCCCACAATTTTTTTTATGTGTCCTCAGAGTGAGCCCATACATATGTGTGTCGATTTTGGTGAAAATATCTCAATTCGCTTCAGAGTTATAGACATTTATATGAAAAAACACGTAAAAAATGACTGACACATGACTTTGATTGGAATTTACTACCCCTAAACATCAATATTTTCGCATTTGGGCATTGGCGTATAGCTATCGACCTATGTTTCCAAACTTCTGACGGTGGTTTCGTCTCGATCGGACAAACGGTTTCGAAGATATAGCCAAATGTTTTTTAAGCGCTAAATCACAACGCTACACAAACCGTGAGGCGAAACCTAGCATGTTTGGTATCGTTGGACTCGGCAAGGATTCAGGAGTCTAATGAGATGAGTTTGGTGAAAATAAGTCAACCACATCCAAAGTTATAAGCATTTGAAAAAAAAAATTCACCACTAGGTGGCGCTGTTTCGAAACTTCTCATGCTCCTTCAGAACATCGTGCTGATGACCCATACCAAGTTTCGTAACAATCCGTTCATGCGTTCTTAAAATACAGCATTTTAGCACAAAATTCAAAATGGCCGACAGTCAAAATGGCCGATATGGTAAAATTTTATATCAGTCGACTCGGCATGTTGCCCTGAATCTAACGAGACCAATTTTATGATTTTTGGACAAATTGTTCAGAAGTTATAAGCAAAAATAGCCCTTTTTCATATCTCCGGACCAGTAGGTGGCGCTGCGCCGAAACGCAGCATGTAGCCTCAGGTCATGCTTGTGATGACCTGTACCAATTTTGGTCTGAATCCGATAAAGCGTTGCGGAGATACAGCCCTACGACTGTTTTCGCAAGCGCTACGTAAAATGTGTTCGAGCGTTATTCGAAAACGGTTTGACGAATCAATTTGAATTCCATAACTTTTGGTCAGCACTGCCTGAAGATGATCTGGTTCAATTTTCGTGCAAATCGGACAAACCGTCTAGGACGAGTTCGAAAAAGTAGCTTTTTCAGCACATTCAAAATGGCGACCATATTTATAAGCCGGAAAATGACGTCATAGGGTGCAATCGAATCGGCATGAGCTCAGGAATCAGAGGAAAAAAGAATTTTGTTGATTGGCCTTACGCTTCAAAAGTTATTAGCATAATAAAAGTGAAACTTTGGACAGGTGGTGGCGCTAGAGGGAGTGACTTAGCAACACCAAAATTGGTGTATTTAATGTTGGGACTGTCCTCTATCAGAATGTCAAACCAAAACAACTTTCCCGCAATCGGTTCTATGGGCTGCCATAGACTCCCATGGCGGAAGAAGAATAATAATAATAATAATAATAAGAACGGGAACAGATACAATAGGTGCCTCCGCACCTTCGGTGCTTGGCCCCTAATAATAAGAACCGGAACAAATACAATAGGTGCCTCCGCACCTTCGGTGCTTGGCCCCTAATAATAAGAACGGGAACAGATACAATAGGTGCCTCCGCACCTTCGGTGCTTGGCCCCTAACAAGCAGCCATTACCGGGGCCAAGCAGAATAAGACGACAAGACATGGCTGAAAGTGTCAGATCAACTGCAACAATGAGCAATTAAAGACATTTAAAGAGGATTTTAGGCGAAATGGCTGAAAAATCATAGAAAGAGTAATTAAAAATATGATTTAATTGATTGTCACGTTTGACCATTAGGTGGCGCTGTCTCAAAATATTTTGGGTACCTTCAGGGGATGGTGCTGATGGCACAATCTGAGTTTCGTAATATTACACCAATGCATTTGTTCAGTATAGCATTTTATTTCACAAAACTGTATTGAAGTCAATGGGAATTTCATGTTTTGTTCTGTTATAGCGCCACCAAGAGGCTCAGTCCCACAATTTTTTGTACGTGTCCTCAGAGTGAGCCCATACATATGTGTGTCAATTTTGGTGAAGATATCTCAATTCGCTTCGGAGTAATAGACATTTATATGAAAAAACACGTAAAAAATGACTGACACATGACTTTGATTGGAATTTACTACCCCTAAACATCAATATTTTCGCATTTGGGCATTAGCGTATAGCTATCGACCTATGTTTCCAAACTTCTGACGGTGGTTTCGTCTCGATCGGACAAACGGTTTCGAAGATATAGCCAAATGTTTTTTAAGCGCTAAATCACAACGCTACACAAACCGTGAGGCGAAACCTAGCATGTTTGGTATCGTTGGACTCGGCAAGGATTCAGGAGTCTAATGAGATGAGTTTGGTGAAAATAAGTCAACCACACCCAAAGTTATAAGCATTTGAAAAAAAAAATTCACCACTAGGTGGCGCTGTTTCGAAACTTCTCACGCTCCTTCAGAACATCGTGCTGATGACCCATACCAAGTTTCGTAACAATCCGTTCATGCGTTCTTAAAATACAGCATTTTAGCACAAAATTCAAAATGGCCGACAGTCAAAATGGCCGATATGGTAAAATTTTATATCAGTCGACTCGGCATGTTGACCTGAATCTAACGAGACCAATTTTATGATTTTTGGACAAACCATTCAGAAGTTATAAGCAAAAATAGCCATTTTTCATATCTCCGGACCAGTAGGTGGCGCTGCGCCGAAACGCAGCATGTAGCCTCAGGTCATGCTTGTGATGACATGTACCAATTTTGGTCTGAATCCGATAAAGCGTTGCGGAGATACAGCCCTACGACTGTTTTCGCAAGCGCTATGTAAAATGTGTTCGAGCGTTATTCGAAAACGGTTTGACGAATCAATTTGAATTCCATAACTTTTTGTCAGCACTGCCTGAAGATGATCTGGTTCAATTTTCGTGCAAATCGGACAAACCGTCTAGGACGAGTTCGAAAAAGTAGCTTTTTCAGCACATTCAAAATGGCGACCATATTTATAAGCCGGAAAATGACGTCATAGGGTGCAATCGAATCGGCATGAGCTCAGGAATCAGAGGAAAAAAGAATTTTGTTGATTGGCCTTACGCTTCAAAAGTTATTAGCATAATAAAAGTGAAACTTTGGACAGGTGGTGGCGCTAGAGGGAGTGACTTAGAAACACCAAAATTGGTGTATTTAATGTTGGGACTGTCCTCTATCAGAATGTCAAACCAAAACAACTTTCCCGCAATCGGTTCTATGGGCTGCCATAGACTCCCATGGCGGAAGAAGAATAATAATAAATATAGCTGCAAGCAGCAATTATCGGGGCCAAGCGCAAGCAGATGACAGGATATGCCAACATGGCTGAAGGTGTCAGACCAACTGCAACAATGAGCAATTAAAGACATTTAAAGAGGATTTTAGGTGAAATGGCTGACAAATCATATAAAAAGTCATTCAAAATATGATTTAATGGATTATCACTTTCGACCAATAGGTGGAGCAGTTACAAAACTGATGTGATGTGGTCAGAGTGAAGTGACAATGATACATACAAAATTTGGTGTCAATATGTCAAGGCATTACAGAGATAAAGCCTGAATAGTGCTTTTGGCATCATGACTCAACTTTGCTGCTGCACTATACGAAAACGGTTTCGTCTATCGACACGAAATCCATAACTTTTAGGCGGCACAGTCTGGAGATGATATGATTCGATTTTGGTGAAAATCGGACAAACGGTCTAGGAGGAGTTCGAAAAAGTAGGTTTTGAATGAAAATCAAGATGGTGGACAGGAAGTTCGGCCAAATAAGGAAAACTTGGTATCTATGTTGTCGGCTTGACCCAAGGAATCTATTAAGACCAGTGGCATTTCGATAGGCCGATTTATTCAAAAGTTATTAGCCTTTTTGGAGAAATGTTTATAAATTTTGACCACTAGGTGGCGCTGTCTTGAAATATTTTGGGAACCTTCAGGCTATGGTGTTGATGGCACATTCTGAGTTTCGTAATATTACACCAATGCATTTGTTTAGTAAAGCATTTTCTTTCACAAAACTGTATTGAAGTCAATGGGAATTTCATGTTTTGTTCTATTATATCGCCACCAAGAGGCTCAGTCCCACCATTTTTTTTATGTGTCCTCCTCAGAGTGAGCCCATACATATGTTTTTCAATTTTGGTGAAAATATCTCAATTTGCTTTGGAGTTATAGACATTTATATGAAAAAACACGTAAAAAATGACTGACACATGACTTTGATTGGATTTTACTACCCCTTACTATCAATATTTTTGCATTTGGGCATTGGCGTATAGCTATCGACCTATGTTTCCAAACTTCTGACGGTGGTTTCGTCTCGATCGGACTAGCGGTTTCGAAGATATAGCCAAATGTTTTTTAAGCGCTAAATCACAACGCTACACAAACCGTAAGGCGAAACCGAGCATGTTTGGTATCGTTGGACTCGGCAACGATTCAGGAGTCTAAAGAGATGACTCTTGTGAAAATAAGTCGACCACACCCAGAGTTATAAGCATTTGGGAAAAAAGATTAACCACTAGGTGGCGCTGTTTCGAAACTTCTCAGGCTCCTTCAGGACATCGTGCTGATGACCCATACTGAGTTTCGTAACAATCCGTTCATGCGTTCATAAAATATAGCATTTTAGCACATAATTCAAAATGGCCGACAGCCAAAATGGCTGATCAGGGAAAATTGGATATCAGTCGACTCAGCATGTCACCCTGAATCTAACGAGACCACTTTTATGATTTTTGAACAAACCATTCAGAAGTTATAAGCAAAAACAGCCATTTTTCATATCTCCGGACCAGTAGGTGGCACTACACCGAAACGCAGCATTTAGCCTCAGGTCATGCTTGTGGTGATATGTACCAAGTTTGGTCTGAATACGATAAAGCGTTGCGGAGATACAGGCTTGTGTCTGTTTTCGCAAGCGCTACGTAAAATTTGTTTGCGTGGTATTCGAGAACGGTTTGACAAATCAACACCAATTCCATAACTTTTTGTCGGCATGGTCTGAAGATGATCTGATTCAATTTTCGTGGAAATTGGAGCAACGGCCTAGGAGGAGTTCGGAAAAGTAGGTTTTTCGGAAAATTCAAAATGGCGGAAAAATATTATGACGGAAAATGACGTCATAGGGTGCTTTCGAATTGTCATGAGCTCAGGAATCAGAGGAAAAAAGAATTTTGTTTCTAGCCCTTGTGGTTCAAAAGTTATTAGCATAAACATGAGTGCAACTTTGGACAGTTGGTGGCGCTAGAGGGATTGGTTTTAAGACACCAAATTTGCTATGGTGACAGATTGGCCTGTCCTCTATCACGGTGCCAAATTTCATAACTTTCCCGCAAGCGGTTCTATGGGCTGCCATAGACACCAAGTCGGAAGAAAAAGAAGAATAATAATAATAATAATAATAAGAAGAACGCGAACGAAAACAATAGGTGCCTAGCACCTTCGGTGCTTGGCCCCTAATTAAAGCTGCAAGCAGCATTTAGCGGGGCCAAGCACAATCAGATGACAAGACATGCCAACATTGCTGAAACTGTCAGACCAACTGCAACAATGAGCAATTAAAGACATTGAAGAGGATTTTAGGCAAAATGCCTGAAAATTCATAGAAACAGTAAATAAAAATGATTTAATGCATTATCACTTTCGACCAATAGGTGGCGCAGTTACAAAACTGATGTGATGTGGTCAGAGTGAAGTGACAATGACACATACAAAGTTTGGTGTCAATATGTCAAGGCATTGCAGAGATAAAGCCTGAATAGTGCTTTTAGCATCATGCCTCAACTTTGCTGCTGCGCTATACAAAAACGGTTTCGTCAATCGAGACGAAATCGATAACTTTTAGTCGGCACGGTCTGGAGATGATACGATTCGATTTTGGTGAAAATCGGACAAACGGTGTAGGAGGAGTTCGAAAATGTATGTTTTGAATGAAAATCAAGATGGCGGACAGGAAGTTAGGCCAAATAAGGAAAACTTGGTTTCTATGTTCTCGGCTTGACCCAAGGAATCTATTAATACCAGTGGCATTTCAATGGGCAGATTTATTCAAAAGTTATTAGCATTTTTAGAAGTTTTGTTATAACTTTTGACCAAAAGGTGGCGCTGTCTTGAAATATGTTGGGTACTTTCAGGAAATGGTGCTGAAGGCACTTTCTGAGTTTCATTAAATAACACCAATGCATTTGTTTAGTATAGCATTTTATTTCACAAAACTGTATTGAAGTCAATGGGAATTTCATGTTTTGTTCTATTATAGCGCCATCAAGAGGCTCAGTCACACCATTTTTTTTACGTGTCCTCAGATTGAGCCCATACATATCTGTGTCAATTTTGGTGAAAATATCTCAATTCGCTTCGGAGTTATCGACATTTATATGAAAAAACACGTAAAAAATGACTGACACATGACTTTGATTGAATTTTACTACCCCTTACTATCAATATTTTCGCATTTGGGCATTGGCGTATAGCTATCGACCTATGTTTCCAAACTTCTGACGGTGGTTTCGTCTCGATCAGACTAGCGGTTTCGCAGATATAGCCAAATGTTTTTTAAGCGCTAAATCCCAACGCTACACAAACCGTAAGGCGAAACCTAGCATGTTTGGTATCGTAGGACTCGGCAAGGATTCAGGAGTCTATTTAGATGAGTCTCGTGAAAATAAGTCGACCACACCCAAAGTTATAAGCATTTGAATAAAAAGATTAACCACTAGGTGGCGCTGTTTCGAAACTTCTCAGGCTCCTTCAGGACATCGTGCTGATGACCAATACCAAGTTTCGTAACAATCCGTTCATGCGTTCTTAAAATACAGCATTTGAGCACAAAATTCAAAATGGCCGACAGTCAAAATGGCTGATATGGTAAAATTGGATATCAGTCGACTCGGCATTTTGCCCTGAATCTAACAAGACCAATTTTATGATTTTTGGACAAACTGTTCAGAAGTTATAAGCAAAAATAGCCATTTTTCATATCTCTGGACCAGTAGGTGGCGCTGCGCCGAAACGCAGCATGTAGCCTCAGGTCATGCTTGTGATGACATGTACCAAGTTTGGTCTGAATACGATAAAGCGTTGCGAAGATACAGCCTTACGACTGTTTTCGCAAGCGCTACGTAAAATTTGTTCGAGCGTTTATTGAAAACGGTTTGACAAATCAACTAGATTTTAATAACTTTTTGTCAGCACTGCCTGAAGATGATCTGGTTCAATTTTCGTGCAAATCGGACAAACTGTCTAGGACGAGTTCGAAAAAGTAGGTTTTGAGAATAATTCAAAATGGCGGCCATGTTTTTATGACGGAAAATGACGACATAGGGTGCAATCGAATCGGCATGAGCTCAGGAATCAGAGGAAAAAATAATTTTGTTGATTGGCCTTACGGTTCAAAAGTTATTAGCAAAACAAAAGTGAAATTTTGGACAGGTGGTGGCGCTAGAGGGAATGACTTAGACACACCAAAATTGGTGTATTTAATGTTGGGACTGTCCTCTATCAGAATGTCAAACCATTACAACTTTCCCGCAATCGGTTCTATGGGCTGCCATAGACTCCCAGAGTGGAAGAAGAATAATAATAAATATAGCTGCAAGCAGCAATTACCGGGGCCAAGCGCAAGTAGATGACAGGATATGCCAACATGGCTGAAGGTGTCAGACCAACTGCAACAATGAGCAATTAAAGACATTTAAAGAGGATTTTAGACGAAATGGCTGAAAAATCATAGAAACAGTCAATAAAAATATGATTTAATGCATTATCACTTTCGACCAATAGGTGGCGCAGTTACAAAACTGATGTGATGTGGTCAGAGTGAAGTGACAATGACACATACAAAGTTTGGTGTCAATATTTCAAGGGATTGCAGAGATAAAGCCTGAATAGTGCTATTAGCATCATGCCTCAACTTTGCTGCTGCGCTATACGAAAACGGTTTGGTCTATCCACACGAAATCCATAACTTTTAGTCGGCACGGTCTGGAGATGATACGATTCGATTTTGGTGAAAATCGGACAAACGGTCTAGGAGGAGTTTGAAAAAGTAGGTTTTGAATGAAAATCAAGATGGCGGACAGGAAGTTTGGCCAAATAAGGTAAACTTGGTATCTATGTTCTCGGCTTGACCCAAGGAATCTATTAAGACCAGTGGCATTTCAGTAGCCAGATTTATTCAAAAGTTATTAGCCTTTTTGTTAATGTTGTTTTAACTTTTGACCACTAGGTGGCGCTGTTTCGAAACTTCTCACGCTCCTTCAGAACATCGTGCTGATGACCCATACCAAGTTTCGTAACAATCCGTTCATGCGTTCTTAAAATACAGCATTTTAGCACAAAATTCAAAATGGCCGACAGTCAAAATGGCCGATATGGTAAAATTTGATATCAGTCGACTCGGCATGTTGCCCTGAATCTAACGAGACCAATTTTATGATTTTTGGACAAATTGTTCAGAAGTTATAAGCAAAAATAGCCATTTTTCATATCTCCGGACCAGTAGGTGGCGCTGCGCCGAAACGCAGCATGTAGCCTCAGGTCATGCTTGTGATGACATGTACCAATTTTGGTCTGAATCCGATAAAGCGTTGCGGAGATACAGCCCTACGACTGTTTTCGCAAGCGCTACGTAAAATGTGTTCGAGCGTTATTCGAAAACGGTTTGACGAATCAATTTGAATTCCATAACTTTTTGTCAGCACTGCCTGAAGATGATCTGGTTCAATTTTCGTGCAAATCGGACAAACCGTCTAGGACGAGTTCGAAAAAGTAGCTTTTTCAGCACATTCAAAATGGCGGCCATATTTATAAGCCGGAAAAAGACGTCATAGGGTGCAATCGAATCGTCATGAGCTCAGGAATCAGAGGAAAAAGGAATTTTGTTGATTGGCCAAACGGTTCAAAAGTTATTAGCAAAATAAAAGTGAAATTTTGGACAGGTGGTGGCGCTAGAGGGATTGGTTTTAAGACACCAAATTTGGCATGGTGACTTTTTGGACTGTCCTCTATCGTTGTGCCAAATTTCATAACTTTCCCGCAAGCGGTTCTATGGGCTGCCATAGACTCCCAGAGCGGAAGAAGAAGAAGAAGAATAATAATAATAATAATAATAAGAACCGGAACAAAAACAATAGGTGCCTCCGCACCTTCGGTGCTTGGCCCCTAATAATAATAATAATAATAATAATAATAAGAACGGGAACAGATACAATAGGTGCCTCCGCACCTTCGGTGCTTGGCCCCTAATAAATATAGCTGCAAGCAGCCATTACCGGGGCCAAGCAGAATAAGACGACAAGACATGGCTGAAAGTGTCAGATCAACTGCAACAATGAGCAATTAAAGACATTTAAAGAGGATTTTAGGCGAAATGGCTGAAAAATCATAGAAAGAGTAATTAAAAATATGATTTAATTGATTGTCACTTTTGACCATTAGGTGGCGCTGTCTCAAAATATTTTGGGTACCTTCAGGGGATGGTGCTGATGGCACATTCTGAGTTTCGTAATATTACACCAATGCATTTGTTCAGTATAGCACTTTATTTCACAAAACTGTATTGAAGTCAATGGGAATTTCATGTTTTGTTCTATTATAGCGCCACCAAGAGGCTCAGTCCCACAATTTTTTTTATGTGTCCTCAGATTGAGCCCATACATATGTGTGTCGATTTTGGTGAAAATATCTCAATTCGCTTCAGAGTTATAGACATTTATATGAAAAAACACGTAAAAAATGACTGACACATGACTTTGATTGGAATTTACTACCCCTAAACATCAATATTTTCGCATTTGGGCATTGACGTATAGCTATCGACCTATGTTTCCAAACTTCTGACGGTGGTTTCGTCTCGATCGGACAAACGGTTTCGAAGATATAGCCAAATGTTTTTTAAGCGCTAAATCACAACGCTACACAAACCGTGAGGCGAAACCTAGCATGTTTGGTATCGTTGGACTCGGCAAGGATTCAGGAGTCTAATGAGATGAGTTTGGTGAAAATAAGTCAACCACACCCAAAGTTATAAGCATTTGAAAAAAAAAATTCACCACTAGGTGGCGCTGTTTCGAAACTTCTCACGCTCCTTCAGAACATCGTGCTGATGACCCATACCAAGTTTCGTAACAATCCGTTCATGCGTTCTTAAAATACAGCATTTTAGCACAAAATTCAAAATGGCCGACAGTCAAAATGGCCGATATGGTAAAATTTGATATCAGTCGACTCGGCATGTTGCCCTGAATCTAACGAGACCAATTTTATGATTTTTGGACAAATTGTTCAGAAGTTATAAGCAAAAATAGCCCTTTTTCATATCTCCGGACCAGTAGGTGGCGCTGCGCCGAAACGCAGCATGTAGCCTCAGGTCATGCTTGTGATGACCTGTACCAATTTTGGTCTGAATCCGATAAAGCGTTGCGGAGATACAGCCCTACGACTGTTTTCGCAAGCGCTACGTAAAATGTGTTCGAGCGTTATTCGAAAACGGTTTGACGAATCAATTTGAATTCCATAACTTTTGGTCAGCACTGCCTGAAGATGATCTGGTTCAATTTTCGTGCAAATCGGACAAACCGTCTAGGACGAGTTCGAAAAAGTAGCTTTTTCAGCACATTCAAAATGGCGACCATATTTATAAGCCGGAAAATGACGTCATAGGGTGCAATCGAATCGGCATGAGCTCAGGAATCAGAGGAAAAAAGAATTTTGTTGATTGGCCTTACGCTTCAAAAGTTATTAGCATAATAAAAGTGAAACTTTGGACAGGTGGTGGCGCTAGAGGGAGTGACTTAGAAACACCAAAATTGGTGTATTTAATGTTGGGACTGTCCTCTATCAGAATGTCAAACCAAAACAACTTTCCCGCAATCGGTTCTATGGGCTGCCATAGACTCCCATGGCGGAAGAAGAATAATAATAATAAATATAGCTGCAAGCAGCCATTACCGGGGCCAAGCAGAATAAGACGACAAGACATGGCTGAAAGTGTCAGATCAACTGCAACAATGAGCAATTAAAGACATTTAAAGAGGATTTTAGGCGAAATGGCTGAAAAATCATAGAAAGAGTAATTAAAAATATGATTTAATTGATTGTCACTTTTGACCATTAGGTGGCGCTGTCTCAAAATATTTTGGGTACCTTCAGGGGATGGTGCTGATGGCACATTCTGAGTTTCGTAATATTACACCAATCCATTTGTTCAGTATAGCATTTTATTTCACAAAACTGTATTGAAGTCAATGGGAATTTCATGTTTTGTTCTGTTATAGCGCCACCAAGAGGCTCAGTCCCACAATTTTTTTTATGTGTCCTCAGAGTGAGCCCATACATATGTGTGTCGATTTTGGTGAAAATATCTCAATTCGCTTCAGAGTTATAGACATTTATATGAAAAAACACGTAAAAAATGACTGACACATGACTTTGATTGGAATTTACTACCCCTAAACATCAATATTTTCGCATTTGGGCATTGGCATATAGCTATCGACCTATGTTTCCAAACTTCTGACGGTGGTTTCGTCTCGATCGGACAAACGGTTTCGAAGATATAGCCAAATGTTTTTTAAGCGCTAAATCACAACGCTACACAAACCGTGAGGCGAAACCTAGCATGTTTGGTATCGTTGGACTCGGCAAGGATTCAGGAGTCTAATGAGATGAGTTTGGTGAAAATAAGTCAACCACACCCAAAGTTATAAGCATTTGAAAAAAAAAATTCACCACTAGGTGGCGCTGTTTCGAAACTTCTCACGCTCCTTCAGAACATCGTGCTGATGACCCATACCAAGTTTCGTAACAATCCGTTCATGCGTTCTTAAAATACAGCATTTTAGCACAAAATTCAAAATGGCCGACAGTCAAAATGGCCGATATGGTAAAATTTGATATCAGTCGACTCGGCATGTTGCCCTGAATCTAACGAGACCAATTTTATGATTTTTGGACAAATTGTTCAGAAGTTATAAGCAAAAATAGCCCTTTTTCATATCTCCGGACCAGTAGGTGGCGCTGCGCCGAAACGCAGCATGTAGCCTCAGGTCATGCTTGTGATGACCTGTACCAATTTTGGTCTGAATCCGATAAAGCGTTGCGGAGATACAGCCCTACGACTGTTTTCGCAAGCGCTACGTAAAATGTGTTCGAGCGTTATTCGAAAACGGTTTGACGAATCAATTTGAATTCCATAACTTTTGGTCAGCACTGCCTGAAGATGATCTGGTTCAATTTTCGTGCAAATCGGACAAACCGTCTAGGACGAGTTCGAAAAAGTAGCTTTTTCAGCACATTCAAAATGGCGACCATATTTATAAGCCGGAAAATGACGTCATAGGGTGCAATCGAATCGGCATGAGCTCAGGAATCAGAGGAAAAAAGAATTTTGTTGATTGGCCTTACGCTTCAAAAGTTATTAGCATAATAAAAGTGAAACTTTGGACAGGTGGTGGCGCTAGAGGGAGTGACTTAGAAACACCAAAATTGGTGTATTTAATGTTGGGACTGTCCTCTATCAGAATGTCAAACCAAAACAACTTTCCCGCAATCGGTTCTATGGGCTGCCATAGACGCCCAGTCGGAAGAAGAAGAATAATAATAATAATAATAAGAACCGGAACAAATACAATAGGTGCCTCCGCACCTTCGGTGCTTGGCCCCTAATAAGAACGGGAACAGATACAATAGGTGCCTCCGCACCTTCGGTGCTTGGCCCCTAATAAGAACGGGAACAGATACAATAGGTGCCTCCGCACCTTCGGTGCTTGGCCCCTAATAAATATAGCTGCAAGCAGCCATTACCGGGGCCAAGCAGAATAAGACGACAAGACATGGCTGAAAGTGTCAGATCAACTGCAACAATGAGCAATTAAAGACATTTAAAGAGGATTTTAGGCGAAATGGCTGAAAAATCATAGAAAGAGTAATTAAAAATATGATTTAATTGATTGTCACGTTTGACCATTAGGTGGCGCTGTCTCAAAATATTTTGGGTACCTTCAGGGGATGGTGCTGATGGCACAATCTGAGTTTCGTAATATTACACCAATGCATTTGTTCAGTATAGCATTTTATTTCACAAAACTGTATTGAAGTCAATGGGAATTTCATGTTTTGTTCTGTTATAGCGCCACCAAGAGGCTCAGTCCCACAATTTTTTGTACGTGTCCTCAGAGTGAGCCCATACATATGTGTGTCAATTTTGGTGAAAATATCTCAATTCGCTTCGGAGTTATAGACATTTATATGAAAAAACACGAAAAAAATGACTGACACATGACTTTGATTGGAAATTAGTACCCCTAAACATCAATATTTTCGCATTTGGGCATTGGCATATAGCTATCGACCTATGTTTCCAAACTTCTGACGGTGGTTTCGTCTCGATCGGACTAGCGGTTTCAAAGATATAGCCAAATGTTTTTTAAGCGCTAAATCACAACGCTACACAAACCGTAAGGCGAAACCAAGCATGTTTGGTATCGTAGGACTCGGCAACGATTCAGGAGTCTAAAAAGATGAGTTTCGTGAAAATAAGTTGACCACACCCAAAGTTATAAGCATTTGGAAAAAAAAATTCACCACTAGGTGGCGCTGTTTCGAAACTTCTCAGGCTCATTCAGGGCATTGTGCTGATGACCCATACCACGTTTCGTAACAATCCGTTCATGCAGTCATAAAATACAGAATTTTAGCACAAAATTCAAAATGGCCGACAGCCAAAATGACCGATATGGTCAAATTGGACATCAGTCGACTCGGCATGTTGCCCTGAATCTAACGAGACCAATTTTATGATTTTTGGACAAACTGTTCAGAAGTTATAAGCAAAAATAGCCATTTTTCATATCTCCGGACCAGTAGGTGGCGCTGCGCCGAAACACAGCATGTAGCCTCAGGTCATGCTTGTGAGTACAAGTACCAAGTTTGGTCTGAATATGATAAACCGTTGCGGAGATACGGCCTTACGACCGTTTTTGCTAGCGCTACGTAAAATGTATTCGTGCGTTTATCGAAAACGGTTTGACGAATCAATTTGAATTCCATAACTTTTTGTCAGCACTGCCTGAAGATGATCTGGTTCAATTTTCGTGCAAATCGGACAAACCGTCTAGGACGAGTTCGAAAAAGTAGCTTTTTCAGCACATTCAAAATGGCGACCATATTTATAAGCCGGAAAATGACGTCATAGGGTGCAATCGAATCGGCATGAGCTCAGGAATCAGAGGAAAAAAGAATTTTGTTGATTGGCCTTACGCTTCAAAAGTTATTAGCATAATACAAGTGAAACTTTGGACAGGTGGTGGCGCTAGAGGGAGTGACTTAGAAACACCAAAATTGGTGTATTTAATGTTGGGACTGTCCTCTATCAGAATGTCAAACCAAAACAACTTTCCCGCAATCGGTTCTATGGGCTGCCATAGACTCCCATGGCGGAAGAATAATAATAATAACAAGCAGCCATTACCGGGGCCAAGCAGAATAAGACGACAAGACATGGCTGAAAGTGTCAGATCAACTGCAACAATGAGCAATTAAAGACATTTAAAGAGGATTTTAGGCGAAATGGCTGAAAAATCATAGAAAGAGTAATTAAAAATATGATTTAATTGATTGTCACTTTTGACCATTAGGTGGCGCTGTCTCAAAATATTTTGGGTACCTTCAGGGGATGGTGCTGATGGCACATTCTGAGTTTCGTAATATTACACCAATGCATTTGTTCAGTATAGCATTTTATTTCACAAAACTGTATTGAAGTCAATGGGAATTTCATGTTTTGTTCTGTTATAGTGCCACCAAGAGGCTCAGTCCCACAATTTTTTGTACGTGTCCTCAGAGTGAGCCCATACATATGTGTGTCGATTTTGGTGAAAATTTCTCAATTCGCTTCAGAGTTATAGACATTTATATGAAAAAACACGTAAAAAATGACTGACACATGACTTTGATTGGAATTTACTACCCCTAAACATCAATATTTTCGCATTTGGGCATTGGCGTATAGCTATCGACCTATGTTTCCAAACTTCTGACGGTGGTTTCGTCTCGATCGGACAAACGGTTTCGAAGATATAGCCAAATGTTTTTTAAGCGCTAAATCACAACGCTACACAAACCGTGAGGCGAAACCTAGCATGTTTGGTATCGTTGGACTCGGCAATGATTCAGGAGTCTAATGAGATGAGTTTGGTGAAAATAAGTCAACCACACCCAAAGTTATAAGCATTTGAAAAAAAAAATTCACCACTAGGTGGCGCTGTTTCGAAACTTCTCACGCTCCTTCAGAACATCGTGTTGATGACCCATACCAAGTTTCGTAACAATCCGTTCATGCGTTCTTAAAATACAGCATTTTAGCACAAAATTCAAAATGGCCGACAGTCAAAATGGCCGATATGGTAAAATTTGATATCAGTCGACTCGGCATGTTGCCCTGAATCTAACGAGACCAATTTTATGATTTTTGGACAAATTGTTCAGAAGTTATAAGCAAAAATAGCCCTTTTTCATATCTCCGGACCAGTAGGTGGCGCTGCGCCGAAACGCAGCATGTAGCCTCAGGTCATGCTTGTGATGACCTGTACCAATTTTGGTCTGAATCCGATAAAGCGTTGCGGAGATACAGCCCTACGACTGTTTTTGCAAGCGCTACGTAAAATGTGTTCGAGCGTTATTCGAAAACGGTTTGACGAATCAATTTGAATTCCATAACTTTTTGTCAGCACTGCCTGAAGATGATCTGGTTCAATTTTCGTGCAAATCGGACAAACCGTCTAGGACGAGTTCGAAAAAGTAGCTTTTTCAGCACATTCAAAATGGCGACCATATTTATAAGCCGGAAAATGACGTCATAGGGTGCAATCGAATCGGCATGAGCTCAGGAATCAGAGGAAAAAAGAATTTTGTTGATTGGCCTTACGCTTCAAAAGTTATTAGCATAATAAAAGTGAAACTTTGGACAGGTGGTGGCGCTAGAGGGAGTGACTTAGAAACACCAAAATTGGTGTATTTAATGTTGGGACTGTCCTCTATCAGAATGTCAAACCAAAACAACTTTCCCGCAATCGGTTCTATGGGCTGCCATAGACTCCCATGGCGGAAGAAGAATAATAATAATAAATATAGCTGCAAGCAGCAATTACCGGGGCCAAGCAGAATAAGACGACAAGACATGCCAAAATGTCTGAAAGTGTCAGACCAACTGCAACAATGAGCAATTAAAGACATTTAAAGAGGATTTTAGACGAAATGGCTGAAAAATCATAGAAACAGTCAATAAAAATATGATTTAATGCATTATCACTTTTGACCAATAGGTGGCGCAGTTACAAAACTGATGTGATGTGGTCAGAGTGAAGTGACAATGACACATACAAAGTTTGGTGTCAATATGTCAAGGCATTGCAGAGATAAAGCCTGAATAGTGCTATTAGCATCATGCCTCAACTTTGCTGCTGCGCTATACGAAAACGGTTTGGTCTACCCACACGAAATCCATAACTTTGAGTCGGCACAGTCTGGAGATGATACGATTCGATTTTGGTGAAAATCGGACAAACGGTCTAGGAGGAGTTCGAAAAAGTAGGTTTTGAATGAAAATCAAGATGGCGGACAGGAAGTTTGGCCAAATAAGGTAAACTTGGTATCTATTGGTGCGTTCAAGTCCTCCTGGGAATTTCGTACGTACGAGGTGGGAAGTCGTGTTGACGACGTGAGGTGCGTTCAAGTCAGTTTCGTCGGAGCAAGATGGTGGTGTACCTTCTTTTAATGAATAACACGAAAATATAGCAAGTTTTGTTAACTCTGCTTATAGAAAATGAAGAACAAAGAATGCGCATCGGGTGTGTTTTTCTTTTTATGTTTTTAATTAACTTATGAGGCCAATGTAAATTAACTGTATCATTATATAATTAGTTAATTGTTATATTACAAGTAGGCTATATCATATTTTGTGCAGAGAGCTTACTTTGTTATAAATGAAAAAGCCTTACAATGTCACTGCTAAACCTGTAAGTGATAGGCTATATTTTACTATCACTTTGCTCAACTACAGACGTTGCATTCATTGATTCCGCCATGCTTCTCACTGACACGCCCCCAACTCGTACAGATCGGGGCTTAAAGAAAATCCCGAGCTCCCCACTGGTATTTACGACATTGTGGTGGCGTTCATGTGCATTCAACTCGTAAATACGATCTATACGAGATGACTTGAACGCACCATATGTTCTCGGCTTGACCCAAGGAATCTATTAAGACCAGTGGCATTTCAGTAGCCAGATTTATTCAAAAGTTATTAGCCTTTTTGTAAATGTTGTTATACGTTTTGACCACTAGGTGGCGCTGTTTCGAAATATTTTGAATACCTTTAGGGGATGATGCTGATGGCACATTCTGAGTTTTGTAATATTACACTAATGCATTTGTTTAGTATAGCACTTTATTTCACAAAACTGTATTGAAGTCAATGGGAATTTCATGTTTTGTTCTATTATAGCGCCACCAAGAGGCTCAGTCCCACAATTTTTTTTATGTGTCCTCAGAGTGAGCCCATACATATGTGTGTCGATTTTGGTGAAAATATCTCAATTCGCTTCAGAGTTATAGACATTTATATGAAAAAACACGTAAAAAATGACTGACACATGACTTTGATTGGAATTTACTACCCCTAAACATCAATATTTTCGCATTTGGGCATTGGCGTATAGCTATCGACCTATGTTTCCAAACTTCTGACGGTGGTTTCGTCTCGATCGGACAAACGGTTTCGAAGATATAGCCAAATGTTTTTTAAGCGCTAAATCACAACGCTACACAAACCGTGAGGCGAAACCTAGCATGTTTGGTATCGTTGGACTCGGCAAGGATTCAGGAGTCTAATGAGATGAGTTTGGTGAAAATAAGTCAACCACACCCAAAGTTATAAGCATTTGAAAAAAAAAATTCACCACTAGGTGGCGCTGTTTCGAAACTTCTCACGCTCCTTCAGAACATCGTGCTGATGACCCATACCAAGTTTCGTAACAATCCGTTCATGCGTTCTTAAAATACAGCATTTTAGCACAAAATTCAAAATGGCCGACAGTCAAAATGGCCGATATGGTAAAATTTTATATCAGTCGACTCGGCATGTTGACCTGAATCTAACGAGACCAATTTTATGATTTTTGGACAAACCATTCAGAAGTTATAAGCAAAAATAGCCATTTTTCATATCTCCGGACCAGTAGGTGGCGCTGCGCCGAAACGCAGCATGTAGCCTCAGGTCATGCTTGTGATGACATGTACCAATTTTGGTCTGAATCCGATAAAGCGTTGCGGAGATACAGCCCTACGACTGTTTTTGCAAGCGCTACGTAAAATGTGTTCGAGCGTTATTCGAAAACGGTTTGACGAATCAATTTGAATTCCATAACTTTTGGTCAGCACTGCCTGAAGATGATCTGGTTCAATTTTCGTGCAAATCGGACAAACCGTCTAGGACGAGTTCGAAAAAGTAGCTTTTTCAGCACATTCAAAATGGCGACCATATTTATAAGCCGGAAAATGACGTCATAGGGTGCAATCGAATCGGCATGAGCTCAGGAATCAGAGGAAAAAAGAATTTTGTTGATTGGCCTTACACTTCAAAAGTTATTAGCATAATAAAAGTGAAACTTTGGACAGGTGGTGGCGCTAGAGGGAGTGACTTAGAAACACCAAAATTGGTGTATTTAATGTTGGGACTGTCCTCTATCAGAATGTCAAACCAAAACAACTTTCCCGCAATCGGTTCTATGGGCTGCCATAGACGCCCAGTCGGAAGAAGAAGAATAATAATAATAATAATAAGAAC
Organism: Leuciscus leuciscus; assembly: GCF_965113295.1. Classification (NCBI taxonomy): domain Eukaryota; kingdom Metazoa; phylum Chordata; class Actinopteri; order Cypriniformes; family Leuciscidae; genus Leuciscus; species Leuciscus leuciscus. Next base: position 27,730,398 of record NC_138729.1, read on the forward strand.
CGGAACAAATACAATAGGTGCCTCCGCACCTTCGGTGCTTGGCCCCTAATAATAATAATAAATATAGCTGCAAGCAGCCATTACCGGGGCCAAGCAGAATAAGACGACAAGACATGGCTGAAAGTGTCAGATCAACTGCAACAATGAGCAATTAAAGACATTTAAAGAGGATTTTAGGCGAAATGGCTGAAAAATCATAGAAAGAGTAATTAAAAATATGATTTAATTGATTGTCACTTTTGACCATTAGGTGGCGCTGTCTCAAAATATTTTGGGTACCTTCAGGGGATGGTGCTGATGGCACATTCTGAGTTTCGTAAAATTACACCAATGCATTTGTTCAGTATAGCATTTTATTTCACAAAACTGTATTGAAGTCAATGGGAATTTCATGTTTTGTTCTGTTATAGCGCCACCAAGAGGCTCAGTCCCACAATTTTTTTTATGTGTCCTCAGAGTGAGCCCATACATATGTGTGTCGATTTTGGTGAAAATATCTCAATTCGCTTCAGAGTTATAGACATTTATATGAAAAAACACGTAAAAAATGACTGACACATGACTTTGATTGGAATTTACTACCCCTAAACATCAATATTTTCGCATTTGGGCATTGGCGTATAGCTATCGACCTATGTTTCCAAACTTCTGACGGTGGTTTCGTCTCGATCGGACAAACGGTTTCGAAGATATAGCCAAATGTTTTTTAAGCGCTAAATCACAACGCTACACAAACCGTGAGGCGAAACCTAGCATGTTTGGTATCGTTGGACTCGGCAAGGATTCAGGAGTCTAATGAGATGAGTTTGGTGAAAATAAGTCAACCACACCCAAAGTTATAAGCATTTGAAAAAAAAAATTCACCACTAGGTGGCGCTGTTTCGAAACTTCTCACGCTCCTTCAGAACATCGTGTTGATGACCCATACCAAGTTTCGTAACAATCCGTTCATGCGTTCTTAAAATACAGCATTTTAGCACAAAATTCAAAATGGCCGACAGTCAAAATGGCCGATATGGTAAAATTTGATATCAGTCGACTCGGCATGTTGCCCTGAATCTAACGAGACCAATTTTATGATTTTTGGACAAATTGTTCAGAAGTTATAAGCAAAAATAGCCCTTTTTCATATCTCCGGACCAGTAGGTGGCGCTGCGCCGAAACGCAGCATGTAGCCTCAGGTCATGCTTGTGATGACCTGTACCAATTTTGGTCTGAATCCGATAAAGCGTTGCGGAGATACAGCCCTACGACTGTTTTTGCAAGCGCTACGTAAAATGTGTTCGAGCGTTATTCGAAAACGGTTTGACGAATCAATTTGAATTCCATAACTTTTTGTCAGCACTGCCTGAAGATGATCTGGTTCAATTTTCGTGCAAATCGGACAAACCGTCTAGGACGAGTTCGAAAAAGTAGCTTTTTCAGCACATTCAAAATGGCGACCATATTTATAAGCCGGAAAATGACGTCATAGGGTGCAATCGAATCGGCATGAGCTCAGGAATCAGAGGAAAAAAGAATTTTGTTGATTGGCCTTACGCTTCAAAAGTTATTAGCATAATAAAAGTGAAACTTTGGACAGGTGGTGGCGCTAGAGGGAGTGACTTAGAAACACCAAAATTGGTGTATTTAATGTTGGGACTGTCCTCTATCAGAATGTCAAACCAAAACAACTTTCCCGCAATCGGTTCTATGGGCTGCCATAGACTCCCATGGCGGAAGAAGAATAATAATAATAATAATAATAAGAACGGGAACAGATACAATAGGTGCCTCCGCACCTTCGGTGCTTGGCCCCTAATAAGAACGGGAACAGATACAATAGGTGCCTCCGCACCTTCGGTGCTTGGCCCCTAAATATAGCTGCAAGCAGCAATTACCGGGGCCAAGCGCAAGTAGATGACAGGATATGCCAACATGGCTGAAGGTGTCAGACCAACTGCAACAATGAGCAATTAAAGACATTTAAAGAGGATTTTAGACGAAATGGCTGAAAAATCATAGAAACAGTCAATAAAAATATGATTTAATGCATTATCACTTTCGACCAATAGGTGGCGCAGTTACAAAACTGATGTGATGTGGTCAGAGTGAAGTGACAATGACACATACAAAGTTTGGTGTCAATATTTCAAGGGATTGCAGAGATAAAGCCTGAATAGTGCTATTAGCATCATGCCTCAACTTTGCTGCTGCGCTATACGAAAACGGTTTGGTCTATCCACACGAAATCCATAACTTTTAGTCGGCACGGTCTGGAGATGATACGATTCGATTTTGGTGAAAATCGGACAAACGGTCTAGGAGGAGTTCGAAAAAGTAGGTTTTGAATGAAAATCAAGATGGCGGACAGGAAGTTTGGCCAAATAAGGTAAACTTGGTATCTATGTTCTCGGCTTGACCCAAGGAATCTATTAAGACCAGTGGCATTTCAGTAGCCAGATTTATTCAAAAGTTATTAGCCTTTTTGGAAATGTTGTTTTAACTTTTGACCACTAGGTGGCGCTGTTTCGAAACTTCTCACGCTCCTTCAGAACATCGTGCTGATGACCCATACCAAGTTTCGTAACAATCCGTTCATGCGTTCTTAAAATACAGCATTTTAGCACAAAATTCAAAATGGCCGACAGTCAAAATGTCCGATATGGTAAAATTTGATATCAGTCGACTCGGCATGTTGCCCTGAATCTAACGAGACCAATTTTATGATTTTTGGACAAATTGTTCAGAAGTTATAAGCAAAAATAGCCATTTTTCATATCTCCGGACCAGTAGGTGGCGCTGCGCCGAAACGCAGCATGTAGCCTCAGGTCATGCTTGTGATGACATGTACCAATTTTGGTCTGAATCCGATAAAGCGTTGCGGAGATACAGCCCTACGACTGTTTTCGCAAGCGCTACGTAAAATGTGTTCGAGCGTTATTCGAAAACGGTTTGACGAATCAATTTGAATTCCATAACTTTTTGTCAGCACTGCCTGAAGATGATCTGGTTCAATTTTCGTGCAAATCGGACAAACCGTCTAGGACGAGTTCGAAAAAGTAGCTTTTTCAGCACATTCAAAATGTCGGCCATATTTATAAGCCGGAAAATGACGTCATAGGGTGCAATCGAATCGCCATGAGCTCAGGAATCAGAGGAAAAAAGAATTTTGTTGATTGGCCAAACGGTTCAAAAGTTATTAGCAAAATAAAAGTGAAAGTTTGGACAGGTGGTGGCGCTAGAGGGATTGGTTTTAAGACACCAAATTTGGCATGGTGACTTTTTGGACTGTCCTCTATCATTGTGCCAAATTTCATAACTTTCCCGCAAGCGGTTCTATGGGCTGCCATAGACTCCCAGAGCGGAAGAAGAAGAAGAAGAATAATAATAATAAATATAGCTGCAAGCAGCCATTACCGGGGCCAAGCAGAATAAGACGACAAGACATGGCTGAAAGTGTCAGATCAACTGCAACAATGAGCAATTAAAGACATTTAAAGAGGATTTTAGGCGAAATGGCTGAAAAATCATAGAAAGAGTAATTAAAAATATGATTTAATTGATTGTCACTTTTGACCATTAGGTGGCGCTGTCTCAAAATATTTTGGGTACCTTCAGGGGATGGTGCTGATGGCACATTCTGAGTTTCGTAATATTACACCAATGCATTTGTTCAGTATAGCATTTTATTTCACAAAACTGTATTGAAGTCAATGGGAATTTCATGTTTTGTTCTGTTATAGCGCCACCAAGAGGCTCAGTCCCACAATTTTTTGTACGTGTCCTCAGAGTGAGCCCATACATATGTGTGTCAATTTTGGTGAAAATATCTCAATTCGCTTCGGAGTTATAGACATTTATATGAAAAAACACGAAAAAAATGACTGACACATGACTTTGATTGGAAATTAGTACCCCTAAACATCAATATTTTCGCATTTGGGCATTGGCGTATAGCTATCGACCTATGTTTCCAAACTTCTGACGGTGGTTTCGTCTCGATCGGACTAGCGGTTTCAAAGATATAGCCAAATGTTTTTTAAGCGCTAAATCACAACGCTACACAAACCGTAAGGCGAAACCTAGCATGTTTGGTATCGTAGGACTCGGCAACGATTCAGGAGTCTAAAAAGATGAGTTTCGTGAAAATAAGTTGACCACACCCAAAGTTATAAGCATTTGAAAAAAAAAATTCACCACTAGGTGGCGCTGTTTCGAAACTTCTCAGGCTCATTCAGGGCATTGTGCTGATGACCCATACCACGTTTCGTAACAATCCGTTCATGCAGTCATAAAATACAGAATTTTAGCACAAAATTCAAAATGGCCGACAGCCAAAATGACCGATATGGTCAAATTGGACATCAGTCGACTCGGCATGTTGCCCTGAATCTAACGAGACCAATTTTATGATTTTTGGACAAACTGTTCAGAAGTTATAAGCAAAAATAGCCATTTTTCATATCTCCGGACCAGTAGGTGGCGCTGCGCCGAAACACAGCATGTAGCCTCAGGTCATGCTTGTGAGTACAAATACCAAGTTTGGTCTGAATACGATAAACCGTTGCGGAGATACGGCCTTACGACCGTTTTTGCTAGCGCTACGTAAAATGTATTCGTGCGTTTATCGAAAACGGTTTGACGAATCAATTTGAATTCCATAACTTTTTGTCAGCACTACCTGAAGATGATCTGGTTCAATTTTCGTGCAAATCGGACAAACCGTCTAGGACGAGTTCGAAAAAGTAGGTTTTTAGAAAAATTCAAAATGGCGGCCATATTTTAATGACGTAAAATTACGTCATAGGGTGCAATCGAATTGCCATGAGCTCAGAAATCAGAGGAAACAAGAATTTAGCTGATTGGCCTTACGGTTCAAAAGTTATTAGCAAAATAAAAGTGAAATTTTGGACAGGTGGTGGCGCTAGAGGGAATGACTTAGAAACACCAAAATTGGTGTATTTAATGTTGGGACTGTCCTCTATCAGAATGTCAAACCAAAACAACTTTCCCGCGCTCGGTTCTATGGGCTGCCATAGACTCCCATGGCGGAAGAAGAATAATAATAATAATAATAATAAATATAGCTGCAAGCAGCCATTACCGGGGCCAAGCAGAATAAGACGACAAGACATGGCTGAAAGTGTCAGATCAACTGCAACAATGAGCAATTAAAGACATTTAAAGAGGATTTTAGGCGAAATGGCTGAAAAATCATAGAAAGAGTAATTAAAAATATGATTTAATTGATTGTCACTTTTGACCATTAGGTGGCGCTGTCTCAAAATATTTTGGGTACCTTCAGGGGATGGTGCTGATGGCACATTCTGAGTTTCGTAATATTACACCAATGCATTTGTTCAGTATAGCATTTTATTTCACAAAACTGTATTGAAGTCAATGGGAATTTCATGTTTTGTTCTATTATAGCGCCACCAAGAGGCTCAGTCCCACAATTTTTTGTACGTGTCCTCAGAGTGAGCCCATACATATGTGTGTCAATTTTGGTGAAAATATCTCAATTCGCTTCGGAGTTATAGACATTTATATGAAAAAACACGAAAAAAATGACTGACACATGACTTTGATTGGAAATTAGTACCCCTAAACATCAATATTTTCGCATTTGGGCATTGGCGTATAGCTATCGACCTATGTTTCCAAACTTCTGACGGTGGTTTCGTCTCGATCGGACTAGCGGTTTCAAAGATATAGCCAAATGTTTTTTAAGCGCTAAATCACAACGCTACACAAACCGTAAGGCGAAACCTAGCATGTTTGGTATCGTAGGACTCGGCAACGATTCAGGAGTCTAAAAAGATGAGTTTCGTGAAAATAAGTTGACCACACCCAAAGTTATAAGCATTTGAAAAAAAAAATTCACCACTAGGTGGCGCTGTTTCGAAACTTCTCAGGCTCATTCAGGGCATTGTGCTGATGACCCATACCACGTTTCGTAACAATCCGTTCATGCAGTCATAAAATACAGAATTTTAGCACAAAATTCAAAATGGCCGACAGCCAAAATGACCGATATGGTCAAATTGGACATCAGTCGACTCGGCATGTTGCCCTGAATCTAACGAGACCAATTTTATGATTTTTGGACAAACTGTTCAGAAGTTATAAGCAAAAATAGCCATTTTTCATATCTCCGGACCAGTAGGTGGCGCTGCGCCGAAACACAGCATGTAGCCTCAGGTCATGCTTGTGAGTACAAGTACCAAGTTTGGTCTGAATACGATAAACCGTTGCGGAGATACGGCCTTACGACCGTTTTTGCTAGCGCTACGTAAAATGTATTCGTGCGTTTATCGAAAACGGTTTGACGAATCAATTTGAATTCCATAACTTTTTGTCAGCACTACCTGAAGATGATCTGGTTCAATTTTCGTGCAAATCGGACAAACCGTCTAGGACGAGTTCGAAAAAGTAGGTTTTTAGAAAAATTCAAAATGGCGGCCATATTTTAATGACGTAAAATTACGTCATAGGGTGCAATCGAATTGCCATGAGCTCAGAAATCAGAGGAAACAAGAATTTAGCTGATTGGCCTTACGGTTCAAAAGTTATTAGCAAAATAAAAGTGAAATTTTGGACAGGTGGTGGCGCTAGAGGGAATGACTTAGAAACACCAAAATTGGTGTATTTAATGTTGGGACTGTCCTCTATCAGAATGTCAAACCAAAACAACTTTCCCGCGCTCGGTTCTATGGGCTGCCATAGACTCCCATGGCGGAAGAAGAATAATAATAATAAATATAGCTGCAAGCAGCCATTACCGGGGCCAAGCAGAATAAGACGACAAGACATGGCTGAAAGTGTCAGATCAACTGCAACAATGAGCAATTAAAGACATTTAAAGAGGATTTTAGGCGAAATGGCTGAAAAATCATAGAAAGAGTAATTAAAAATATGATTTAATTGATTGTCACTTTTGACCATTAGGTGGCGCTGTCTCAAAATATTTTGGGTACCTTCAGGGGATGGTGCTGATGGCACATTCTGAGTTTCGTAATATTACACCAATGCATTTGTTCAGTATAGCATTTTATTTCACAAAACTGTATTGAAGTCAATGGGAATTTCATGTTTTGTTCTGTTATAGCGCCACCAAGAGGCTCAGTCCCACAATTTTTTGTACGTGTCCTCAGAGTGAGCCCATACATATGTGTGTCAATTTTGGTGAAAATATCTCAATTCGCTTCGGAGTTATAGACATTTATATGAAAAAACACGAAAAAAATGACTGACACATGACTTTGATTGGAAATTAGTACCCCTAAACATCAATATTTTCGCATTTGGGCATTGGCGTATAGCTATCGACCTATGTTTCCAAACTTCTGACGGTGGTTTCGTCTCGATCGGACTAGCGGTTTCAAAGATATAGCCAAATGTTTTTTAAGCGCTAAATCACAACGCTACACAAACCGTAAGGCGAAACCTAGCATGTTTGGTATCGTAGGACTCGGCAACGATTCAGGAGTCTAAAAAGATGAGTTTCGTGAAAATAAGTTGACCACACCCAAAGTTATAAGCATTTGAAAAAAAAAATTCACCACTAGGTGGCGCTGTTTCGAAACTTCTCAGGCTCATTCAGGGCATTGTGCTGATGACCCATACCACGTTTCGTAACAATCCGTTCATGCAGTCATAAAATACAGAATTTTAGCACAAAATTCAAAATGGCCGACAGCCAAAATGACCGATATGGTCAAATTGGACATCAGTCGACTCGGCATGTTGCCCTGAATCTAACGAGACCAATTTTATGATTTTTGGACAAACTGTTCAGAAGTTATAAGCAAAAATAGCCATTTTTCATATCTCCGGACCAGTAGGTGGCGCTGCGCCGAAACACAGCATGTAGCCTCAGGTCATGCTTGTGAGTACAAGTACCAAGTTTGGTCTGAATACGATAAACCGTTGCGGAGATACGGCCTTACGACCGTTTTTGCTAGCGCTACGTAAAATGTATTCGTGCGTTTATCGAAAACGGTTTGACGAATCAATTTGAATTCCATAACTTTTTGTCAGCACTACCTGAAGATGATCTGGTTCAATTTTCGTGCAAATCGGACAAACCGTCTAGGACGAGTTCGAAAAAGTAGGTTTTTAGAAAAATTCAAAATGGCGGCCATATTTTAATGACGTAAAATTACGTCATAGGGTGCAATCGAATTGCCATGAGCTCAGAAATCAGAGGAAACAAGAATTTAGCTGATTGGCCTTACGGTTCAAAAGTTATTAGCAAAATAAAAGTGAAATTTTGGACAGGTGGTGGCGCTAGAGGGAATGACTTAGAAACACCAAAATTGGTGTATTTAATGTTGGGACTGTCCTCTATCAGAATGTCAAACCAAAACAACTTTCCCGCGCTCGGTTCTATGGGCTGCCATAGACTCCCATGGCGGAAGAAGAATAATAATAATAATAAATATAGCTGCAAGCAGCAATTACCGGGGCCAAGCGCAAGTAGATGACAGGATATGCCAACATGGCTGAAGGTGTCAGACCAACTGCAACAATGAGCAATTAAAGACATTTAAAGAGGATTTTAGACGAAATGGCTGAAAAATCATAGAAACAGTCAATAAAAATATGATTTAATGCATTATCACTTTCGACCAATAGGTGGCGCAGTTACAAAACTGATGTGATGTGGTCAGAGTGAAGTGACAATGACACATACAAAGTTTGGTGTCAATATTTCAAGGGATTGCAGAGATAAAGCCTGAATAGTGCTATTAGCATCATGCCTCAACTTTGCTGCTGCGCTATACGAAAACGGTTTGGTCTATCCACACGAAATCCATAACTTTTAGTCGGCACGGTCTGGAGATGATACGATTCGATTTTGGTGAAAATCGGACAAACGGTCTAGGAGGAGTTTGAAAAAGTAGGTTTTGAATGAAAATCAAGATGGCGGACAGGAAGTTTGGCCAAATAAGGTAAACTTGGTATCTATGTTCTCGGCTTGACCCAAGGAATCTATTAAGACCAGTGGCATTTCAGTAGCCAGATTTATTCAAAAGTTATTAGCCTTTTTGTTAATGTTGTTTTAACTTTTGACCACTAGGTGGCGCTGTTTCGAAACTTCTCACGCTCCTTCAGAACATCGTGCTGATGACCCATACCAAGTTTCGTAACAATCCGTTCATGCGTTCTTAAAATACAGCATTTTAGCACAAAATTCAAAATGGCCGACAGTCAAAATGGCCGATATGGTAAAATTTGATATCAGTCGACTCGGCATGTTGCCCTGAATCTAACGAGACCAATTTTATGATTTTTGGACAAATTGTTCAGAAGTTATAAGCAAAAATAGCCATTTTTCATATCTCCGGACCAGTAGGTGGCGCTGCGCCGAAACGCAGCATGTAGCCTCAGGTCATGCTTGTGATGACATGTACCAATTTTGGTCTGAATCCGATAAAGCGTTGCGGAGATACAGCCCTACGACTGTTTTCGCAAGCGCTACGTAAAATGTGTTCGAGCGTTATTCGAAAACGGTTTGACGAATCAATTTGAATTCCATAACTTTTTGTCAGCACTGCCTGAAGATGATCTGGTTCAATTTTCGTGCAAATCGGACAAACCGTCTAGGACGAGTTCGAAAAAGTAGCTTTTTCAGCACATTCAAAATGGCGGCCATATTTATAAGCCGGAAAATGACGTCATAGGGTGCAATCGAATCGTCATGAGCTCAGGAATCAGAGGAAAAAAGAATTTTGTTGATTGGCCAAACGGTTCAAAAGTTATTAGCAAAATAAAAGTGAAATTTTGGACAGGTGGTGGCGCTAGAGGGATTGGTTTTAAGACACCAAATTTGGTATGGTGACTTTTCAGACTGTCCTCTATCAGTGTGCCAAATTTCATAACTTTCCCGCAATCGGTTCTATGGGCTGCCATAGACTCCCATGGCGGAAGAAGAAGAAGAAGAATAATAATAATAAATATAGCTGCAAGCAGCAATTACCGGGGCCAAGCAGAATAAGACGACAAGACATGCCAAAATGTCTGAAAGTGTCAGACCAACTGCAACAATGAGCAATTAAAGACATTTAAAGAGGATTTTAGACGAAATGGCTGAAAAATCATAGAAACAGTCAATAAAAATATGATTTAATGCATTATCACTTTTGACCAATAGGTGGCCCAGTTACAAAACTGATGTGATGTGGTCAGAGTGAAGTGACAATGACACATACAAAGTTTGGTGTCAATATGTCAAGGCATTGCAGAGATAAAGCCTGAATAGTGCTATTAGCATCATGCCTCAACTTTGCTGCTGCGCTATACGAAAACGGTTTGGTCTACCCACACGAAATCCATAACTTTGAGTCGGCACAGTCTGGAGATGATACGATTCGATTTTGGTGAAAATCGGACAAACGGTCTAGGAGGAGTTCGAAAAAGTAGGTTTTGAATAAAAATCAAGATGGCGGAAAGGAAGTTTGGCCAAATAAGGTAAACTTGGTATCTATGTTCTCGGCTTGACCCAAGGAATCTATTAAGACCAGTGGCATTTCAGTAGCCAGATTTATTCAAAAGTTATTAGCCTTTTTGTAAATGTTGTTATAAGTTTTGACCACTAGGTGGCGCTGTTTCGAAATATTTTGAATACCTTTAGGGGATGATGCTGATGGCACATTCTGAGTTTTGTAATATTACACTAATGCATTTGTTTAGTATAGCACTTTATTTCACAAAACTGTATTGAAGTCAATGGGAATTTCATGTTTTGTTCTATTATAGCGCCACCAAGAGGCTCAGTCCCACAATTTTTTTTATGTGTCCTCAGAGTGAGCCCATACATATGTGTGTCGATTTTGGTGAAAATATCTCAATTCGCTTCAGAGTTATAGACATTTATATGAAAAAACACGTAAAAAATGACTGACACATGACTTTGATTGGAATTTACTACCCCTAAACATCAATATTTTCGCATTTGGGCATTGGCGTATAGCTATCGACCTATGTTTCCAAACTTCTGACGGTGGTTTCGTCTCGATCGGACAAACGGTTTCGAAGATATAGCCAAATGTTTTTTAAGCGCTAAATCACAACGCTACACAAACCGTGAGGCGAAACCTAGCATGTTTGGTATCGTTGGACTCGGCAAGGATTCAGGAGTCTAATGAGATGAGTTTGGTGAAAATAAGTCAACCACACCCAAAGTTATAAGCATTTGAAAAAAAAAATTCACCACTAGGTGGCGCTGTTTCGAAACTTCTCACGCTCCTTCAGAACATCGTGCTGATGACCCATACCAAGTTTCGTAACAATCCGTTCATGCGTTCTTAAAATACAGCATTTTAGCACAAAATTCAAAATGGCCGACAGTCAAAATGGCCGATATGGTAAAATTTTATATCAGTCGACTCGGCATGTTGCCCTGAATCTAACGAGACCAATTTTATGATTTTTGGACAAATTGTTCAGAAGTTATAAGCAAAAATAGCCATTTTTCATATCTCCGGACCAGTAGGTGGCGCTGCGCCGAAACGCAGCATGTAGCCTCAGGTCATGCTTGTGATGACCTGTACCAATTTTGGTCTGAATCCGATAAAGCGTTGCGGAGATACAGCCCTACGACTGTTTTCGCAAGCGCTACGTAAAATGTGTTCGAGCGTTATTCGAAAACGGTTTGATGAATCAATTTGAATTCCATAACTTTTGGTCAGCACTGCCTGAAGATGATCTGGTTCAATTTTCGTGCAAATCGGACAAACCGTCTAGGACGAGTTCGAAAAAGTAGCTTTTTCAGCACATTCAAAATGGCGACCATATTTATAAGCCGGAAAATGACGTCATAGGGTGCAATCGAATCGGCATGAGCTCAGGAATCAGAGGAAAAAAGAATTTTGTTGATTGGCCTTACGCTTCAAAAGTTATTAGCATAATAAAAGTGAAACTTTGGACAGGTGGTGGCGCTAGAGGGAGTGACTTAGAAACACCAAAATTGGTGTATTTAATGTTGGGACTGTCCTCTATCAGAATGTCAAACCAAAACAACTTTCCCGCAATCGGTTCTATGGGCTGCCATAGACGCCCAGTCGGAAGAAGAAGAATAATAATAATAATAATAAGAACCGGAACAAATACAATAGGTGCCTGCGCACCTTCGGTGCTTGGCCCCTAACAAGCAGCCATTACCGGGGCCAAGCAGAATAAGACGACAAGACATGGCTGAAAGTGTCATATCAACTGCAACAATGAGCAATTAAAGACATTTAAAGAGGATTTTAGGCGAAATGGCTGAAAAATCATAGAAAGAGTAATTAAAAATATGATTTAATTGATTGTCACTTTTGACCATTAGGTGGCGCTGTCTCAAAATATTTTGGGTACCTTCAGGGGATGGTGCTGATGGCACATTCTGAGTTTCGTAATATTACACCAATGCATTTGTTCAGTATAGCACTTTATTTCACAAAACTGTATTGAAGTCAATGGGAATTTCATGTTTTGTTCTATTATAGCGCCACCAAGAGGCTCAGTCCCACAATTTTTTTTATGTGTCCTCAGAGTGAGCCCATACATATGTGTGTCGATTTTGGTGAAAATATCTCAATTCGCTTCAGAGTTATAGACATTTATATGAAAAAACACGTAAAAAATGACTGACACATGACTTTGATTGGAATTTACTACCCCTAAACATCAATATTTTCGCATTTGGGCATTGGCATATAGCTATCGACCTATGTTTCCAAACTTCTGACGGTGGTTTCGTCTCGATCGGACAAACGGTTTCGAAGATATAGCCAAATGTTTTTTAAGCGCTAAATCACAACGCTACACAAACCGTGAGGCGAAACCTAGCATGTTTGGTATCGTTGGACTCGGCAAGGATTCAGGAGTCTAATGAGATGAGTTTGGTGAAAATAAGTCAACCACACCCAAAGTTATAAGCATTTGAAAAAAAAATTTCACCACTAGGTGGCGCTGTTTCGAAACTTCTCACGCTCCTTCAGAACATCGTGCTGATGACCCATACCAAGTTTCGTAACAATCCGTTCATGCGTTCTTAAAATACAGCATTTTAGCACAAAATTCAAAATGGCCGACAGTCAAAATGGCCGATATGGTAAAATTTGATATCAGTCGACTCGGCATGTTGCCCTGAATCTAACGAGACCAATTTTATGATTTTTGGACAAATTGTTCAGAAGTTATAAGCAAAAATAGCCCTTTTTCATATCTCCGGACCAGTAGGTGGCGCTGCGCCGAAACGCAGCATGTAGCCTCAGGTCATGCTTGTGATGACCTGTACCAATTTTGGTCTGAATCCGATAAAGCGTTGCGGAGATACAGCCCTACGACTGTTTTCGCAAGCGCTACGTAAAATGTGTTCGAGCGTTATTCGAAAACGGTTTGACGAATCAATTTGAATTCCATAACTTTTGGTCAGCACTGCCTGAAGATGATCTGGTTCAATTTTCGTGCAAATCGGACAAACCGTCTAGGACGAGTTCGAAAAAGTAGCTTTTTCAGCACATTCAAAATGGCGACCATATTTATAAGCCGGAAAATGACGTCATAGGGTGCAATCGAATCGGCATGAGCTCAGGAATCAGAGGAAAAAAGAATTTTGTTGATTGGCCTTACGCTTCAAAAGTTATTAGCATAATAAAAGTGAAACTTTGGACAGGTGGTGGCGCTAGAGGGAGTGACTTAGAAACACCAAAATTGGTGTATTTAATGTTGGGACTGTCCTCTATCAGAATGTCAAACCAAAACAACTTTCCCACAATCGGTTCTATGGGCTGCCATAGACTCCCATGGCGGAAGAAGAATAATAATAATAAATATAGCTGCGAGCAGCGATTACGGGCCCAAGCCGGTGGCACCGCAACCCCAGTGCCTTTAGTTACGGTGCCGCCGGCTTTGGCCCTTCATCGCTGCTCAAAGCTATATTTATTTATATATATATATATATATATATATATATATATATATATATATATATATATATATATATATATATATAAGACAGACAATATTACTTGTCTTACACTCAAAATATTCCACAACATTGATTAATGTTTATTAACACGTTGATTAACCGGTGGTAAAATATTCTCACCGTCAAATACCTAGTATATTTTTATATAGATACAATAGGCCTACCTGATTTTGAACACAAGAGGGCAGTATAGCACTATGAATGACATGATGTATTTATAAAAAATAAAATAAAACTGGCTGTTTTTAAACTTAAACAATTATTAAATTGAAAAAAAAAAAGAATAAAATGGGTTTAGTTATGATATTTGTATAATTTATATATAAATAAATGGTGTATAATTACATTTTTAGAAGATACGAGGTTTTTAGTGTTTCCTATTCTGACATTACTTTAATCCCTCACCATAGCAAAACCGTTTGAGATATGTATTTATCTGTATGTATTTATATGTATATCCTGTTGGTCGGAGCTAATGTAAATTAGAAAGTTGTCCGGCTCGATGAGACCAATATACGTACTGATTTTTGTAACTGTTGGTAAAACTAAAAACAAAAGCATTTTGAAAGTGACACACTTCCTGCTGCCAGTTGGTGGCGCTATAACTTTGACTCACAATAGTTACATCCATCTGATCGGTCTCTTACCACGTACACACTGCTGAAGTTTCATCAAGATCAGTTAATGTATGCAGAAGTTATAACACTTCGTGTTTATCTTTTCTCGCCATAAATTTGTTTCCTCGCCACAGCCAAACCGTTCGAGATATCAAAAATCCATCCGCAATTTAACATCCTCAATGTCGTGACTTCATGCACACCGAGTTTGATGGGGACCGGATAAATTGTCTAGGAGTCCCATAATAGCCGACTTCCTGTTGGGCTGGCGTAAAACTTGACTGAGGAAAGTTGTTCGGCCCGATGAGATCTATATGTGTACCGAGTTTCATATTAATTCATGCAAGCGTGTTTGATATATGTACCAAGTTTTCAGATCCCGTTCAAGGGGGCGCTGTTGAGCCCCCCTGCCACGCCCAGGTACTAGCTTCAGCCCGGCCCTGATGGTCGTGTGTTCTGACCTGTGTGCAAAGTTTCAAGAGTTTTTGACCACGTTAAGGACCCCAAAAGCCCCCGAAACCTTGAAAAACATTAAAAACAATAGAAAAATCCCCCACACCCCACACTCACACAGAGAAACAGAGAGAGAGAAAGAGAGAAAATTCTCCAAAAAACCCACTTCAAACCAAAATATCTGACTTCCTGTTGGTCGGAGATAATGACTGTAAATTAGAAAGTTGTCTGGCTCGATTAGACCAATATACGTACTGATTTTTTAAACTGTGGGTAAAACTAACCCCTCCACTTTTGTCAAAAGCATTTTGAAAGTGACAAACTTCCTGCTGCCAGTTGGTGGCGCTATAACTTTGACTCACAATAGTCACATCCATGTGATCGGCCTCTTACAACGAACACACTACGGAAGTTTCATCAAGATCAGATAATGTATGCAGAAGTTATAACACACTTCCTGTTTGCATTATTCGCCAAAAATTTGTTTCCTTGCCACGGCCAAACCGTTCGAGATATCAAAAATCTGTCCGCAATTTAGCATCCTCAATGTCTTGACTTCATGCTGACCGAGTTTGGAGGCGAATGGATGAATTTCCTAGGAGGAGTACATTAAATTGCACAGTATGCGTTTCCAAACAACCCATAATAGCCGACTTCCTGTTGGGCTGGCGTAAAACTTAGAGCACGAAAGTTGTTCGGCCCGATGAGATCTATATATGTACCGAGTTTCATATTATTACATGCAAGCGTGTTTCATTTATGGACAAGTATTCAGATCCCATTCCAGGGGGCGCTGTCGAGCCCCCCCCGCCACGCCCGGGTACCATCTTCGGCCCGGCCCTAATGGCCACGGGTTCTGACCTGTGTGCAAAGTTTTTGAGCATGTTAAGGGCCTTAAAAGCCCCCGAAACCTTGAACAACAATAATAATAATAACAAGCAGCAATTACCGGGGCCAAGCAGAATAAGACGACAAGACATTTCGACATGTCTGAAAGTGTCAGACCAACTGCAACAATGAGCAATTAAAGACATTTAACCCTCTGAGGTCGAGAAACGCGCCGACGCGTTTTGCTGGATTTTTTTCACATAGCAGCAACATAAACTTAAATTACTCCGTCATTTATGGTTATACAGAAAAAAGAAATATAAAAAAATAATCTGTGACATTTCTACTTTTGTATGTGTCCACTTACAATCAAATCAAAATATTGTGCTTTTGTAAAATAAAGAAAATAAACAGGGTGTGCGTTCTGCCTCTCCGTCGCGGTGAACTTTTTTTTCTTGAGCACGTCTATAAACTGAAACAAAACTCAGCGAATACTTCTCACACATTTATGAGCCATACACCTTTATACACATTTAAGTGTGTACTTTTAAATGATCGGATTCAAACTGCAAACAAATATTCTCTGTTTAAGTAATTTGTATAAAACCAACAGGATGTCCAGTATCTCAAACACTTGCTAATTACTTTTTAATTCGACATGCCCACTCGCGCAAAAGAGATTCACATGCAAATCTCCACATGGGACGCGAACGCCCTTGTTACCTCAAACACAAAACACCAAAAAACTTCACAAGTCTCTGCTTTTCGTCGAGTTTGGAAGACACGTCTGAGCTTACATTGGATTTACCCCTAGAAGAAGAAGAACGCGATTTGAAGACAAGAAAGATGTAAGGTAAGAAATTCTTACTTATTAGTTTATGGTATTGTTGCATAAACTTCACATTGCAGTTGAACTGTTGCGAGATACTGTATATGGTGAATATTATACTATTTAGACCCGTGTTTCCTGATAAATACTGTTTGTGGATATCTGCTCAAACATAGATATGTATAACCATAATGTTTAATATTTTGGAGCGCGATGGCGTTTGAATGTATCATATTTTGGAGCGCGCTGTGGGTTTTAATGTATCATATTTTGGAGCGCGATTGCGTTTGAAAGGAAAAATGCACCAAACATTAGGCTTTATGTTTTTACAATTATCTCATTTCATATCATCATAACGAATGGAAACATTTGAAGTAGCATATGATAATCAATATATTTTTCTCTAGCGTAGTTGTTCTTGAAATCTTTTGGAAGATTTAATTTATTGTTATTATTATTTTATGCAGCACTGTGTAGCCTATGCTTACAAGGCACAACAAACCTGGTGTTCATTATATGTTGTTGGAAACGTGTGTGTGTGTGTGTGTGTGTGTATTCTGTGAATTTTAAAAAGAAATTTTAACCAGAAAAATCTAAAATCGTGCAGCCCTATAGTTTCTCTTGATATCATTATGTTCACAGTTTTTTCTTTTTTTTTTTCTTTCAGGGACCAGATGCAACTGAGTCCTGCTGACTTCAACATTCACATGAGTCTCTGTACATGAACATGGTAAAGTGAAAATCAAACACCTTGGAAATTAAAGGTATGTACAATGTTTTTAGGAATGGCACAAAGGTCTCTGTCTTTGGATCATTGTTTTCAATGTGCTCTTTTGTCATTTGTATTTCTGGATTGTGTAAATAAATCCAAACAATCTAAAAGCCATTCTTTTTTAAATCTCCTCATTCTTTGTGCAAGGTTGCTCTGAATGACAGGGCCTGATCGCTCCTAATAGGGCAGTTAGGGGAGTGTCTTTGTCTTTCTCAGGTGTTGAAGGCTTACATATTCATGAGATGATCACGCCTCTTCGCATATGGCTTTGTCACACAAAACACGTCTTAGAAATTTTAAATCAATATATTGTCTTATCTGAATGAGCAGTCAGGGTGATTTTCACATAGTTTTGGAGCAAATATTCTAGGCTATGTCATACAATTTTCAAAAGTCTTGTGAAGAAATAATCCGTACTGGTTTCATGGCCTTATTTCAGTGAGAATTTTCTTTTGTATTTTCACAAACCACGCATAAATGTCATTATCTCAAAACTACAAACTTTTACATACATGCTGCTGATATATTATTGTAGCAGAGTTTGTGCTGAATACAGTGTAATCAGACTTTAGCCATGAAAATGTCACTAGTAACAGAAAAAAACACAAATGTCAGAGCATGTCAGAACACCTCCATGGCCCAAAAAACAGCTCAGACCTCAGAGGGTTAAAGAGGATTTTAGGTGAAATGGCTGAAAAATAATATAAAAAGTCATTCAAAATATGATTTAATGGATTATCACTTTCGACCAATAGGTGGCGCAGTTACAAAACTGATGTGATGTGGTCAGAGTGAAGTGACAGTGACACATACAAAGTTTGGTGTCAATATGTCAAGGCAATGCAGAAATAAAGCCTGAATAGTGCTTTTGGCATCATGCCTCTACTTTGCTGCTGCGCTATACGAAAACGGTTATGTCTATCGACACGAAATCCATAACTTTTAATCGGCACGGTCTTGAGATGATACGATTCGATTTTGTTGAAAATCGGACAAACGGTCTAGGAGGAGTTAAAAAAAGTAGGTTTTGAATGAAAATCAAGATGGCGGACAGGAAGTTAGGCCAAATAAAGAAAACTTATTCTATCTATGTTCTCGGCTTGACCCAAGGAATCTATTAAGACCAGTTGCAGTACAATAGGCCAATGTATTCAAAAGTTATTAGCCTTTTTGGAAATTTTGTTTTAACTTTTAATATTTTGTTTTAGTTATTTTGTTATAACTTTGTTATAACGCTGTTTCGAAATATTTTGAGTACCTTCAGGGGATGGTGCTGATGGCACATTCTGAGTTTCGTAATATTACACCAATGCATTTGTTTAGTATAGCATTTTATTTCACAAAACTGTATTGAAGTCAGTGGGAATTTCATGTTTTGTTCTATTATAGCGCCACCAAGAGGCTCAGTCCCACAATTTTTTTTACGTGTCCTCAGAGTGAGCCCATACATATGTTTATCAATTTTGGTGAAAATATCTCGATTCACTTCAGAGTTATAGACATTTATATGAAAAAACACGTAAAAAATGACTGACTCATGACTTTGATTGGAATTTACTACCCCTAAACATCAATATTTTCGCATTTGGACATTGATGTTAGCTATCGACCTATGTTTCCAAACTTCTGACGGTGGTTTCGTCTCAATCGGAAGAGCGGTTTCGAAGATAAAGCCAAATGTTTTTTTAAGCGCTAAATCACAACGCTACACAAACCGTAAGGCGAAACCTAGCATGTTTAGTATCGTGGGACTTGGCAACGATTCAGGAGTCTAAAGAAATGAGTTTCGTGAAAATAAGTCGATCACATCCAAAGTTATAAGCATTTGAATAAACAAATTCACCATAGGTGGCGCTGTTTCGAAACTTCTCACGCTCCTTCAGGACATCGTGTTGATGACCAATGCTAAGTTTCGTAACAATTCGTTCATGCATTCTTAAAATAAAGCATTTTAGCACAAAATTCAAAATGGCCGACAGCCAAAATGGCCGATTTTGTTGATTGGCCACAAGGTTCAAAAGTTTTTAGCAAAATAAAAGTGAAACTTTGGACAGGTGGTGGCGCTAGTGGGAATGACTTAGAAACACCAAAATTGGTGTATTTAATGTTGGGACTGTCCTCTATCAGAATGTCAAACCAAAACAACTTTCTTGCAATCGGTTCTATGGGCTGCCATAGACTCCCATGGCGGAAGAAGAATAATAAGAACGGGAACAGATACAACAGGTGCCTCCGCACCTTCGGTGCTTGGCCCCTAATTAAAGCTGCAAGCAGCATTTATCGGGGTTCAAGCAGTTAAGGCCTTTAAGGCCTTTAAGCACACAAGCATCAAAAGACATTAAGTTTTATTTAGCAAGCATTTAACAACTGCCATCATAGATGAAAAAGTCAATTTACAGCCAATACAGGCTGTTTGCCATAGGAAATATATGGTTTTAAAGCGTTTTTACAGTTATAGCACCTTTTGCCTAGTCTTCTTATAGTCTTGCCTGATCTCCACCACTTTTATTAGTAGTACTCAAAGTGTGCCCATATATATGTGTCAGATTTGTTGTAAATATTTAATTTTGATAAGGAGTTTAGACAATTATATTCAGTGGCGTAACAAGCCAACACTGGGCCCTTAAGTAGGATTATCAAGGCGGGCCCCTTGATGACGCAATTGATGACATTGATGACGCAATGTCCACGAGTAGGCTACCATGAATAGGGCAGGATATGATCATACACAGCATATAAGAGATGAGATGACTAACAAAATCAGGAGTAGCCTACGCTCACCAAAAACAAAACAAAAAAACAACAAAAAAACAATGGGGACAGCGCATTATAAAACATTGTTAGGCCTAGGTCCAAATACATGAAAAAGATGCTCTCTTACATTATAGCGGGATTTTCCGGGCTTTCCTATGTGCAACTGCAAAGTTGTCGATTAGATCAGGATTGTGCGCACAGGCATTCTCAATTGACCCTTCGCAGGGAGTTTGATTGACAGGCGATCTGACTAATCATAATCCGCCATTTTGTCCAACAAAGCAGTCAGGAGAGTTAGTAGATTAACATAGGAGGAATTAAATTTGAAAAACAAAGTGTTCTGACGTCTTAGCACTTTAAAACAACATTCCTTTTATGTTCATTCATGTTTATTTTAATGCTATAAATTAACTAGAAGGAAGAGATGATCGGTTCACAAGCAGCTTTAACTGAGCCTCGAGTCTACAGCGATCTGTCAGACACATTAAGGAGTCACAAAACGGTATTTATTGTTTAAATGTCTCTAAAAAATGACTACATTTGAAAGGTGAGACTTTGTTTCACAGGGTATCTGCACATTTTTGCTCAACAAATTTAATGACTTTTAAGACCTTCAAGAATAAAAATTAAGACCATTACCACGGCAAACATATATATAAAAACTACACTCTATGCTGTTCAGGTTAACAAAGCACATTTGTATTTGAGCAACAGTGCAAATAGTCAGTGTATATTTAGCAACATAAAGTGCATGTCAGGCAACTGCCTTCTCAATACAACAACAATACTGCTGTAAATAACGTACAAACAGCACATAACAAATCAAATTGTAAATGACAAGTTAAACACAGTCCAAAAAATGGATGGAGTAAAAAAGGGAATTAGTTTCCAAACAACAGCAAAGAATTTGAAATTGTCAATTCAAATTGACAATTTGAATTTGTGTCCCAGCAAATTGCTCAGCATGCTCTTTTTGCAGGAGATTCATAAATTTCCAATTAACAGAGGGTCCATTCATTGACATGGAGAGCATATTCCTGAGATTTAGTTCCTTTGTACATTCCTAAAAATATGAAAAACACAACCCCTAACCCTAACCCTTATACAAACATAAAAACTGCCAACTTATTACTAAAGCAATGATACCAAGAGAATTTTATTAAGATAGCCTATGTCTGTCAAATATTTAAATAAAGTAAGTTTAGTTTACCATAAGATAAGGTGTGCAAACATAAACATCCAGAAAAATTGCCTAATGCTAGTGCTGGGCGGTATGACCAAAAATACATATCACAGTATTTTGCTAAATTATAGTCTACCGGTTTCACGGTAAATTACTTTTTTTTTTTTTTTTTTTTTTTTTTTTTTTTAAGCATGACTGGGTGTTAACCACATTTTCTACTGAGTGAGAGAGGAAATACTGCAGTAGATTGACTTAGAATGCCCTAATTTACTGTAATGAGTGAATATTATAGAACACCTCCACACTAGTATTAATACAGGTTTGCAAGGCTGTTTACAAAGAGGTGCCAGCAGGAGGCGCTTTAGGAGCGGCAGAAATAGCGGTTTCCCCGGTAACGGCTGTACACAAAGCAAAGCTCATAAACGCTGCTTTATCAGGAAAGATAAAGAAAGATTCAATCGTAATAACAATGAAACTTTTCTAAAGATCGTCAGTTCACTTCAGATACATTCATATAAAAACACCCGTGCCGTGTGAAAAAGGACCCTCTCAAACAGTGTTACCCAGCGACGCGTTCCGAACGTTATTTAAGCGACATGCCTATTAGACAGTGACGTGCGCTGGTGAAATAACGTTAGCATGGAAAATAGTTTCTCCAGACATATCTTTCTTTCATTTTGCCCAGATGAAATTTAATGCCGCCCATATGAAATTTAATGCCACTCTTCGAAAATTAGCGAAATTTATTACATTTTAAGACCTTAAAAAACTTATATTTTATTTAAGACATTTTAATACTGTTTAAGGATCCGCGGAGACCCTGTTTCATATCAAAAGTACTTGTCTGTCAGCGCGCAGTCTTTTTTCTGATCCGCAATGTATTTTTCACTGCTTGAGAACTTGGTGTGGTGTGAGAGTGGCGTCGCTTGTCAGACATAGCAACAGTAACTAAAGTGGGCGGTTCTTTGCGAACGGTTATTGACAGTATGGACGGGGATTCGCCAGTCCCGATACAAAACAAATTTGTTCGCCTGTCCATCACAATCCCTCATTGTTCGTTTCAAACATGTGAGCATCAAAATAATCCATGGGTGAAATTGATTGGATTTTTTTTTTTTTTTTTTTTTTGTTCCTATCATATTTTTAACATTTGGCATTATTGTTTAGCTATTTACCTATGTTTTCAAATTTCCTTTGTTTTTTTGTTGTTGTCTAGATCAGACTAACGGCTTTGAAGATAACCAAAAAATTTTAAAGCTCTAAATGACACTTACAAAAACCATAAGGCGAAACCTGGCATGTTTGGTATTGTTGGACTTGGCAAGGATTCTTAGGAGGTCACTCCTGTGAAAAAAACACGGGCTTTCTTGAAACTTCTAAGGGTCCTTCAAGGCTTTGTGCCAATGACCTATACTGAGTTTTTTGAGATACACCAATGTTCTCATAGACCACATGTGTCAAACTCAAGGCCCGCGGGCCAAATCCGGCCCGCCACATTATTTTATGTGGCCCGCGAGAGCATATGGGTGTCTTAAAATTAGGAATGCAATAAAATTTAGGCTGCCGAAAATTTTCGGCCGAAAATAACATTTTCGTTTTTTGGCCGAAATATACTAAAAAGTTGCCGCGCCCCTCCGTGTTCGGCGATGGTTTGACTCTGGCTCAGCGTGTTTTATGACTTTGCGTGCGAGTCCGCTTCCGAAGATGCATAACTTCGTTCCGTTCCCCTCGGTTCCGCTGTGTGTGTGCGCTCACTGCGCTGTGCTCTCTGCTCCGTGTCCACAGCGCGTTCTGCTCAATGTTCCGCAAGCAACCTCCGTGTGTGTGTGTGTGTGTGTGTGTGTGTGTGAGTGAGTGTTGCGAGTTCTGCTCACGCTCATTGGAAAGGCAAAGTCCGCTTAAAAAACGTGCCGACATGAAATTTCTCTGGACTTGTTTCTTTTTGCAATAGTAGGCCTACTACTCTGCTGTAACATGGTGTATAGGCGTGCTGGGCAACACTGGTAAAATTACACGAATCACGATCCTCTCGTTCACTGGCCCTCTCCCTGATCTGCTCCTGCTCTGACAAAAATAGCTTTGTAGTTCTATAGGCCTACTTTATTTCGACAATTGGTAAAAAAAAAATCTGTTAAATCTGATTCTGCTGCATAGAACTGATTAAAGAATAATATATTGATATTTTATATTATTTTAAAATAGGTACCAGTATTAGCCTTTTCACCATTTGTATCACCCCGCTTGTCTGTGTTTGCACCACTTGCATCATTAAGCCAGTAGGTGGCGACAAGTGACTGTCTTTAGGAGTGAACAATTGAACTTTAAACTGATTAGTTTTAAAAAGATTGCACTGGTTTTTGATTGAAATGTAACATCTATGCAAAATAATCCTTGAAAGATTTCTCATTTAAGGCCATTCCCGTTTGGAATATGTGTATTGTCAACAATAAGCAGAAACATTCTGCAGTCCATTTTGTAGTGTGGATCATTCATTGCAACATTTATCCTCATTCTCATTTTTAAGAATCTGTTATCTTGACAAATAATTTATGCTACTGCCCACTGACATGCTTTTAAACAAGCTATTGTTATCCCAAAAAAAATTTGGCCTTTAACCCTCTGGAGTCTGAGCGTTTTTTTGGGCCCTGGGGGTGTTCTGACATGCTCTGACATTTGTGCTTTTTTCAGTTGCTTATAAACATATTAATGGCAAAGGTGTAAATTCACTCTATATAGCACAAACAGGACTACAATAATATGTGAGCCACATGTATGTACATGTTTTCATTTTTGAGAGAATAATGTTTATGCGTGGTTATCGAAAAAACTAAAAATTAAAAATTTTGAAATAAGACCACAAAACACATACTAAATATGTGGCAATAAGACTTTTGACTTATGGATGTCGTCGCCTATAGTTTTTTCTTCAAAATTATGTGAAAATAGTCTTGCTTTATCGTTCACATAAAACCATACATTGATTTAAATTGATGTAAAACAGGTTTTGCTTGGAAAGCCAATATGCGAGGGGGCGTGAACGAGGAGTGGTTTACACCTTAGAATACACCCACTCTGTATAATTAGCCATTCACTCAGGTGTGACACTGACTGAGCCACAATGCAAAGACAAAAGATATATTTAGAAGAAGACTTATATTGACCATTTAAGATTTTGCTTACATCTATCTTGTAAATATGTTTTGCTATTTTATTAAAATGGTTACAATTACAACAATAATTACAATTTCAACAATATTTCAAGTGTACTCTTTCTTTGTAAAAAAAAAATGATTATAGGCCCTACATTTTATCTATGTATTCATTAGTTTGAATATAACCAACATTGGAACAGCTAACATCTTAGTTGATGAGTTTATTTTTGACAAAAATAGTATTTTATATATAGAAATGGCTAAACAAAAGCTTATTTGATGTGGCAGTATATTCTACAGTAAAAACTGTACCCAAATCTGGTCAACAAAATGTTGTCTTTCATATTTCGTCTGACTGTAACGTGGTTTTCATGAAATATTAGGGCATATTGTTAATTTGCAGTTTAATACGTTGCTTATACAAATAGCCTACATTTTATTTCAACATTCAGTCGATGTTTACTTATCTCAGTATAGCAATACAGTTTGCTAAAACATCATCATTCATTCACACACGCGATTTAAATTTAAACTGTCTTTGCCAGCTGTGGTAAACAGCGCGCATCTCTGCCGTTTATTCATTCATAAACAGAAACCCACGTGAAGAAATTCACGTGAGAAGGAAAAAACTTACTTGTATTCCTCAGCTCGCTCCTCGATATACCCGCACTTCTGAGGGACATTTTCCATTAGTATTATTCCTCACAGCGCTGCAAGACGGTGTAAACAAGTAATGATCTAAATAAACTTGTGTGTTTTCTCGAGCTGATGGGGGCGTTCACAGGATTGCCTCAGCCATTTGCGTTTGAATAGCGCGCGCTCTCCGTGGGCGGGGCCGATTATAACGTAATGAGATGAGATGAGCTCGACTGGAATCGCTCTCTTTTAATACAGATTTCACAAGATGAGAATAATTGTTTTTTTATATAAATGACTTCATTTAAAAGAAGAGAATTCAAGCTTCATGCCTGTCTGTCTGTATGTCTGTTTGACTGAGTATTCGCTGAGTTATTGTTAATTTTCGGACGCGTTTCAGAATGGACTTCACTGGCAGAGAGAAGGCAGAACTCGCTTCGTGTTTATTTTTCTTTATTTGGCAAAAAGCACAACACTTTGTTTTTATTGTGAGTATACACAAAAATAATACACATTTAACAGAATCGATTGATGTATGAAACTCCTATGGAAAATCAAAGTCAACAGAGTATTTATGAGTTTCTTTTACACCAATAAAAAAAAAGCGAGCTGGTATCGCCGGCGATACCGTAGACCTCAGGGGGTTAAACGCCTTAAAATGCACATATGTAGGTCAGAGAAATCCAAATTTTATCAGGGGAGCATGCCCCCGAACCCCCCTAACTACCTCACATTTGAATACGCATGACTGTGTGGTAATGTGTGCTGGTGTGGCTAGTACGGTGCCAGAGCTGAATTTTGAGCCAGTTTGCCCTTGCATATATACAATAATACAATATTATCTGTATCAAATCATTATTACCCAGCTCCTGATGTTTCGGGCTCATCCCCTGATGTTTTTAAAACCTAGAAACACCCCTGCAAATGCATATACAATATTTGTAACTTAAATAAGTAATAATCAAATAAAGAGACAATATATTAACATTTTAAAAGTCTTATAGTTACAACCGGCCCTTTGAGGGCAGCCATAATGCTGAAGTGGCCCTCAGTGAAAATGAGTTTGACACCCCTGTCATAGACTATCATGGCACACTGGACAAAGACACTGTGTGCCAATTTTCAGTAGACTAACGGTTGGGTGCGCTTATAGCTATTTTCATGATTTTTTTCACTGTTATAGCGCCACCAAGTGGCCAATTGTCACTATTTTTTTCATGTCAACTGAGATTGAGCTTATGAACATGTGTCCCAAGTTTAGTGAAAATATCTCATTCCGTTCACAAGTTATAACCATTTTATAGCGCCACCAAGTGGCCAATTGTCATGATTTCTTTTCACGTGACCTCAGAATGAGCTCATGAACATGTGTCCCAAGTTTTGCGAAAATATCTCTTTCTGTTCACAAGTTATAACCGTTTTATAGTGCCACCTAGTGGCCAATTGTTGCGATTTTTTTCAAGTGATCTCAGATTGTGCTCAGGAAGATGTGTCCCAAGTTTAGCAAAAAAATCTCTTTCCGTTCACAATTTATAAACATTTTAGTAAAAGTGGCCATGGTGCCATCAAAGATTTTGGTTCCCCTTATCGACCATTAATTGAAATTTAGAATTTTTTGGATGATTATTGATTGTCAGACTCCAGGGAATATTCTTGTAGTGGTTTGGTTCCGATCGGGCGAAAAACCAAGGAGAAGTTTGCAAAAATAGGTTTTTCAAAAAAATGCAATTTACTCGAAATTGGCGCCTGAAGGGCGAGCAAATCGGAGATAGCCATTTTGCCCGCCTTGAGCCAAGGATTCCAACGACATAAGACACTTGATCCTGGGACAAACGGTCTAAGAGTTATGGGCGATTTTGTACTTTTGGTCGCTGTAGCGCCACCTATGGGCCATTCGGGGTCATACTCTGATAGGTTGTCCCCAAATTGAGGCCTACCATCTGGACAGGTTTCACGTCTCTAGGCCTTACGGTTTGGCCTGCACGATGCGTTTTACGAATCCTTACAATTACAATAGGGTTTCAGCATTTCATGCTTGAACCCCTAATAAGAATGAAGGCTTTTTGCCAGTTATAGCGCCACCTATGGTCCGATCTCCATGAAACTCTGCATGCTTCCTCACCATGTTCTGACACATATGCTGATCAATTTTGGTGAAGTTCTGAGTTTTCATTTGGGATTTATAGGCTTTTTTAGTGTATTTTGCCATGCCCCTTTTCTAAATGACCCTGTTACAGCCACCCAAATGCAAAAGTTCAACTTTTTTTCGATAATTACTGATCTAGAGAGTCCAGAGAAATGTCCTAGACTGGTTTGGTACCGATCTGGCGAAAAACCTAGGACTAGTTCGCAAAAGTAGGTTTCGGACAAAATTCGACATAGCAGAAACATTTTCGGGCCTAAATCGAAATTGGAGATAGCCATTTTGTCCGCCTTGAGCCAGGGATCACATTGGTGTAAGACACTTGAGTCTAGGACAAAAGGAGTCTAGGAGTTATGGGCGATTTAGTACTTTTGCACTAAATCTGTAGCTGTAGCACAACGTAAAATTTGTTTGCGCGGTATTCGAGAACGGTTTGACGAATCAACACGAATTCCATAACTTTTTGTCGGTACAGTGTGGAGATGATACGATTCGATGTTGGTGAAAATCGGACAAACGGTCTAGGAGGAGTTCGAAAAAGTAGGTTTTGACAAAAAATCAAGATGGCGGACAGGAAGTTCGGCCAAATATGGCAAACTTGGTATCTATGTTCTCAGCGTGACCCAGGGAATCTATTAAGACCAGTGGCATTTCAAAAGGCAGATTGATTCAAAGGTTATTAGCCTTTTTGGAAATGTTGTTATAACTTTTGACCACAAGGTGGCGCTGTTTCGAAACTTCTCACGATCCTTCAGGGCATCGTGCTGATGACCCATACCATGTTTCGTAACAATCCATTCATGCGTTCTTAAAATACAGCATTTTAGCACAAAATTCAAAATGGCCGACAGCCAAAATGGCCGATATGGTCAAATTGGATATCAGTCGACTCAGCATGCTGGCCTGAATCTAACGAGACCAATTTGATGATTTTTGGGCAAACTGTTCAGAAGTTATAAGCAAAAATAGCCATTTTTCATATCTCCGGACCAGTAGGTGGCGCTGCGCCGAAACGCAGCATGTAGCCTCAGGTCATGCTTGTGATGACATGTGCCAACTTTGGTCTGAATCCAATAAAGCGTTGCGGAGATACAGCCTTACGTCTGTTTTCGCAAGCGCTACGTAAAATTTGTTTGTGGGTTTTTTCGAAAATTGCTAAGCGAATCAACTTGAATTCCATAACTTTTTGTCGCCATGGTCTGTAGATGATCTGATTCAATTTTCATGGAAATTGGAGCAACGGCCTAGGAGGAGTTCGAAAAAGTAGCTTTTTCGGAAAATTCAAAATGGCGGAAAACTTTTCATGACGGAAAATGACGTCATTGGGTGCAATCGAATCGTCATGAGGTCAGGAATCAGAGGAAAAACGAATTTTGTTTCTAGCCCTTGTGGTTCAAAAGTTATTAGCATAAACATGAGTGCAAATTTGGGCAGCTGGTGGCGCTAGAGGGAATGAGTTGGAGACTCCAAATTTGCTATGGTGACTGTTCAGTCTGTCCTCTATCAGTGTGCCAAATTGCACAACTTTCCCGCAAGCGGTTCTATGGGCTGCCATAGACTCCCAGAGCGGAAGAAAAAGAAGAATTATTTTTGGTGCGCTAACAGATACAATAGGTGCCTACGCACATTCTGTGCTTGGCCCCTAATAATAAGGGAACCTTTTTGCCATTTATAGCGCCACCTATGGTCCGATCTGCATGAAACTCGGCACGCTTGTTCACCATGTCATGACACATATGCTCAGCGATTTTCGTGATGTTCTGAGTTTTTGTTTAGGATTTATAGGCTTTCGACTGTATTTTGCCCCGCCCATTTTCCAAATGACCCTGTTATAGCCAACCAAATGCAAAAATTCTACTTTTTTTCGATAACTATTGATCGAGAGAGTCCAGAGAAATGTCCTAGACTGGTTTGGTTCCGATCTGGCGAAAAACCTAGGACTAGTTCGCAAAAGTAGGTTTCGGACAAAATTCGACATAGCAGAAATTTTTCCCTGCCTAAATCAAAATCGGAGATAGCCATTTTGCCCGCCTTGAGCCAAGGATTCCAACGACATAAGACACTTGATCCTGGGACAAACGGTCTAAGAGTTATGGGCGATTTTGTACTTTTGGTCGCTGTAGCGCCACCTATGGGCCATTCGGGGTCATACTCTGATAGGTTGTCCCCAAATTGAGGCCTACCATCTGGACAGGTTTCACGTCTCTAGGCCTTACGGTTTGGCCTGCACGATGCGTTTTACGAATCCTTACAATTACAATAGGGTTTCAGCATTTCATGCTTGAACCCCTAATAAGAATGAAGGCTTTTTGCCAGTTATAGCGCCACCTATGGTCCGATCTCCATGAAACTCTGCATGCTTCCTCACCATGTTCTGACACATATGCTGATCAATTTTGGTGAAGTTCTGAGTTTTCATTTGGGATTTATAGGCTTTTTTAGTGTATTTTGCCATGCCCCTTTTCTAAATGACCCTGTTACAGCCACCCAAATGCAAAAGTTCAACTTTTTTTCGATAATTACTGATCTAGAGAGTCCAGAGAAATGTCCTAGACTGGTTTGGTACCGATCTGGCGAAAAACCTAGGACTAGTTCGCAAAAGTAGGTTTCGGACAAAATTCGACATAGCAGAAACATTTTCGGGCCTAAATCGAAATTGGAGATAGCCATTTTGTCCGCCTTGAGCCAGGGATCACATTGGTGTAAGACACTTGAGTCTAGGACAAAAGGAGTCTAGGAGTTATGGGCGATTTAGTACTTTTGCACTAAATCTGTAGCTGTAGCACAACGTAAAATTTGTTTGCGCGGTATTCGAGAACGGTTTGACGAATCAACACGAATTCCATAACTTTTTGTCGGTACAGTGTGGAGATGATACGATTCGATGTTGGTGAAAATCGGACAAACGGTCTAGGAGGAGTTCGAAAAAGTAGGTTTTGACAAAAAATCAAGATGGCGGACAGGAAGTTCGGCCAAATATGGCAAACTTGGTATCTATGTTCTCAGCGTGACCCAGGGAATCTATTAAGACCAGTGGCATTTCAAAAGGCAGATTGATTCAAAGGTTATTAGCCTTTTTGGAAATGTTGTTATAACTTTTGACCACAAGGTGGCGCTGTTTCGAAACATCTCACGATCCTTCAGGGCATCGTGCTGATGACCCATACCATGTTTCGTAACAATCCATTCATGCGTTCTTAAAATACAGCATTTTAGCACAAAATTCAAAATGGCCGACAGCCAAAATGGCCGATATGGTAAAATTGGATATCAGTCGACTCAGCATGCTGGCCTGAATCTAACGAGACCAATTTGATGATTTTTGGGCAAACTGTTCAGAAGTTATAAGCAAAAATAGCCATTTTTCATATCTCCGGACCAGTAGGTGGCGCTGCGCCGAAACGCAGCATGTAGCCTCAGGTCATGCTTGTGATGACATGTGCCAACTTTGGTCTGAATCCAATAAAGCGTTGCGGAGATACAGCCTTACGTCTGTTTTCGCAAGCGCTACGTAAAATTTGTTTGTGGGTTTTTTCGAAAATTGCTAAGCGAATCAACTTGAATTCCATAACTTTTTGTCGCCATGGTCTGTAGATGATCTGATTCAATTTTCATGGAAATTGGAGCAACGGCCTAGGAGGAGTTCGAAAAAGTAGCTTTTTCGGAAAATTCAAAATGGCGGAAAACTTTTCATGACGGAAAATGACGTCATTGGGTGCAATCGAATCGTCATGAGGTCAGGAATCAGAGGAAAAACGAATTTTGTTTCTAGCCCTTGTGGTTCAAAAGTTATTAGCATAAACATGAGTGCAAATTTGGGCAGCTGGTGGCGCTAGAGGGAATGAGTTGGAGACTCCAAATTTGCTATGGTGACTGTTCAGTCTGTCCTCTATCAGTGTGCCAAATTGCACAACTTTCCCGCAAGCGGTTCTATGGGCTGCCATAGACTCCCAGAGCGGAAGAAAAAGAAGAATTATTTTTGGTGCGCTAACAGATACAATAGGTGCCTACGCACATTCTGTGCTTGGCCCCTAATAAGAACGGGAACAGATACAATAGGTGCCTCCGCACCTTCGGTGCTTGGCCCCTAATAATAATAAGAACCGGAACAAAAACAATAGGTGCCTCCGCACCTTCGGTGCTTGGCCCCTAAATATAGCTGCAAGCAGCCATTACCGGGGCCAAGCAGAATAAGACGACAAGACATGGCTGAAAGTGTCAGATCAACTGCAACAATGAGCAATTAAAGACATTTAAAGAGGATTTTAGGCGAAATGGCTGAAAAATCATAGAAAGAGTAATTAAAAATATGATTTAATTGATTGTCACTTTTGACCATTAGGTGGCGCTGTCTCAAAATATTTTGGGTACCTTCAGGGGATGGTGCTGATGGCACATTCTGAGTTTCGTAATATTACACCAATGCATTTGTTCAGTATAGCATTTTATTTCACAAAACTGTATTGAAGTCAATGGGAATTTCATGTTTTGTTCTGTTATAGCGCCACCAAGAGGCTCAGTCCCACAATTTTTTTTATGTGTCCTCAGAGTGAGCCCATACATATGTGTGTCGATTTTGGTGAAAATATCTCAATTCGCTTCAGAGTTATAGACATTTATATGAAAAAACACGTAAAAAATGACTGACACATGACTTTGATTGGAATTTACTACCCCTAAACATCAATATTTTCGCATTTGGGCATGGGCGTATAGCTATCGACCTATGTTTCCAAACTTCTGACGGTGGTTTCGTCTCGATCGGACAAACGGTTTCGAAGATATAGCCAAATGTTTTTTAAGCGCTAAATCACAACGCTACACAAACCGTGAGGCGAAACCTAGCATGTTTGGTATCGTTGGACTCGGCAAGGATTCAGGAGTCTAATGAGATGAGTTTGGTGAAAATAAGTCAACCACACCCAAAGTTATAAGCATTTGAAAAAAAAATTCACCACTAGGTGGCGCTGTTTCGAAACTTCTCACGCTCCTTCAGAACATCGTGCTGATGACCCATACCAAGTTTCGTAACAATCCGTTCATGCGTTCTTAAAATACAGCATTTTAGCACAAAATTCAAAATGGCCGACAGTCAAAATGGCCGATATGGTAAAATTTTATATCAGTCGACTCGGCATGTTGACCTGAATCTAACGAGACCAATTTTATGATTTTTGGACAAACTGTTCAGAAGTTATAAGCAAAAATAGCCATTTTTCATATCTCCGGACCAGTAGGTGGCGCTGCGCCGAAACGCAGCACGTAGCCTCAGGTCATGCTTGTGATGACAGGTACCAATTTTGGTCTGAATCCGATAAAGCGTTGCGGAGATACAGCCCTACGACTGTTTTCGCAAGCGCTACGTAAAATGTGTTCGAGCGTTATTCGAAAACGGTTTGACGAATCAATTTGAATTCCATAACTTTTTGTCAGCACTGCCTGAAGATGATCTGGTTCAATTTTCGTGCAAATCGGACAAACCGTCTAGGACGAGTTCGAAAAAGTAGCTTTTTCAGCACATTCAAAATGGCGACCATATTTATAAGCCGGAAAATGACGTCATAGGGTGCAATCGAATCGGCATGAGCTCAGGAATCAGAGAAAAAAAGAATTTTGTTGATTGGCCTTACGCTTCAAAAGTTATTAGCATAATAAAAGTGAAACTTTGGACAGGTGGTGGCGCTAGAGGGAGTGACTTAGAAACACCAAAATTGGTGTATTTAATGTTGGGACTGTCCTCTATCAGAATGTCAAACCAAAACAACTTTCCCGCAATCGGTTCTATGGGCTGCCATAGACTCCCATGGCGGAAGAAGAAGAATAATAATAAGAACGGGAACAGATACAATAGGTGCCTCCGCACCTTCGGTGCTTGGCCCCTAATAAATATAGCTGCAAGCAGCAATTACCGGGGCCAAGCAGAATAAGACGACAAGACATGCCAAAATGTCTGAAAGTGTCAGACCAACTGCAACAATGAGCAATTAAAGACATTTAAAGAGGATTTTAGACGAAATGGCTGAAAAATCATAGAAACAGTCAATAAAAATATGATTTAATGCATTATCACTTTTGACCAATAGGTGGCCCAGTTACAAAACTGATGTGATGTGGTCAGAGTGAAGTGACAATGACACATACAAAGTTTGGTGTCAATATGTCAAGGCATTGCAGAGATAAAGCCTGAATAGTGCTATTAGCATCATGCCTCAACTTTGCTGCTGTGCTATACGAAAACGGTTTGGTCTACCCACACGAAATCCATAACTTTGAGTCGGCACAGTCTGGAGATGATACGATTCGATTTTGGTGAAAATCGGACAAACGGTCTAGGAGGAGTTCGAAAAAGTAGGTTTTGAATGAAAATCAAGATGGCGGACAGGAAGTTTGGCCAAATAAGGTAAACTTGGTATCTATGTTCTCGGCTTGACCCAAGGAATCTATTAAGACCAGTGGCATTTCAGTAGCCAGATTTATTCAAAAGTTATTAGCCTTTTTGTAAATGTTGTTATAAGTTTTGACCACTAGGTGGCGCTGTTTCGAAATATTTTGAATACCTTTAGGGGATGATGCTGATGGCACATTCTGAGTTTTGTAATATTACACTAATGCATTTGTTTAGTATAGCACTTTATTTCACAAAACTGTATTGAAGTCAATGGGAATTTCATGTTTTGTTCTATTATAGCGCCACCAAGAGGCTCAGTCCCACAATTTTTTTTATGTGTCCTCAGAGTGAGCCCATACATATGTGTGTCGATTTTGGTGAAAATATCTCAATTCGCTTCAGAGTTATAGACATTTATATGAAAAAACACGTAAAAAATGACTGACACATGACTTTGATTGGAATTTACTACCCCTAAACATCAATATTTTCGCATTTGGGCATTGGCATATAGCTATCGACCTATGTTTCCAAACTTCTGACGGTGGTTTCGTCTCGATCGGACAAACGATTTCGAAGATATAGCCAAATGTTTTTTAAGCGCTAAATCACAACGCTACACAAACCGTGAGGCGAAACCTAGCATGTTTGGTATCGTTGGACTCGGCAAGGATTCAGGAGTCTAATGAGATGAGTTTGGTGAAAATAAGTCAACCACACCCAAAGTTATAAGCATTTGAAAAAAAAAATTCACCACTAGGTGGCGCTGTTTCGAAACTTCTCACGCTCCTTCAGAACATCGTGCTGATGACCCATACCAAGTTTCGTAACAATCCGTTCATGCGTTCTTAAAATACAGCATTTTAGCACAAAATTCAAAATGGCCGACAGTCAAAATGGCCGATATGGTAAAATTTGATATCAGTCGACTCGGCATGTTGCCCTGAATCTAACGAGACCAATTTTATGATTTTTGGACAAATTGTTCAGAAGTTATAAGCAAAAATAGCCCTTTTTCATATCTCCGGACCAGTAGGTGGCGCTGCGCCGAAACGCAGCATGTAGCCTCAGGTCATGCTTGTGATGACCTGCACCAATTTTGGTCTGAATCCGATAAAACGTTGCGGAGATACAGCCCTACGACTGTTTTCGCAAGCGCTACGTAAAATGTGTTCGAGCGTTATTCGAAAACGGTTTGACGAATCAATTTGAATTCCATAACTTTTGGTCAGCACTGCCTGAAGATGATCTGGTTCAATTTTCGTGCAAATCGGACAAACCGTCTAGGACGAGTTCGAAAAAGTAGCTTTTTCAGCACATTCAAAATGGCGGCCATATTTATAAGCCAGAAAATGACGTCATAGGGTGCAATCGAATCGTCATGAGCTCAGGAATCAGAGGAAAAAAGAATTTTGTTGATTGGCCAAATGGTTCAAAAGTTATTAGCATAATAAAAGTGAAACTTTGGACAGTTGGTGGCGCTAGAGGGATTGGTTTTAAGACACCAAATTTGCTATGGTGACTTTTCAGATGGTCATCTACCAGTGTGCCAAATTTCATAACTTTCCCGCAAGCGGTTCTATGGGCTGCCATAGACGCCTAGTCGGAAGAAATAACAGAATAATAATAATAAGAAGAACCGGAACAAATACAATAGGTGCCTCCGCACCTTCGGTGCTTGGCCCCTAATAAATATAGCTGCAAGCAGCAATTATCGGGGCCAAGCGCAAGCAGATGACAGGATATGCCAACATGGCTGAAGGTGTCAGACCAACTGCAACAATGAGCAATTAAAGACATTTAAAGAGGATTTTAGGTGAAATGGCTGACAAATCATATAAAAAGTCATTCAAAATATGATTTAATGGATTATCACTTTCGACCAATAGGTGGAGCAGTTACAAAACTGATGTGATGTGGTCAGAGTGAAGTGACAATGATACATACAAAATTTGGTGTCAATATGTCAAGGCATTACAGAGATAAAGCCTGAATAGTGCTTTTGGCATCATGACTCAACTTTGCTGCTGCACTATACGAAAACGGTTTCGTCTATCGACACGAAATCCATAACTTTTAGGCGGCACAGTCTGGAGATGATATGATTCGATTTTGGTGAAAATCGGACAAACGGTCTAGGAGGAGTTCGAAAAAGTAGGTTTTGAATGAAAATCAAGATGGTGGACAGGAAGTTCGGCCAAATAAGGAAAACTTGGTATCTATGTTGTCGGCTTGACCCAAGGAATCTATTAAGACCAGTGGCATTTCGATAGGCCGATTTATTCAAAAGTTATTAGCCTTTTTGGAGAAATGTTTATAAATTTTGACCACTAGGTGGCGCTGTCTTGAAATATTTTGGGAACCTTCAGGCTATGGTGTTGATGGCACATTCTGAGTTTCGTAATATTACACCAATGCATTTGTTTAGTAAAGCATTTTCTTTCACAAAACTGTATTGAAGTCAATGGGAATTTCATGTTTTGTTCTATTATATCGCCACCAAGAGGCTCAGTCCCACCATTTTTTTTATGTGTCCTCAGAGTGAGCCCATACATATGTTTTTCAATTTTGGTGAAAATATCTCAATTTGCTTTGGAGTTATAGACATTTATATGAAAAAACACGTAAAAAATGACTGACACATGACTTTGATTGGATTTTACTACCCCTTACTATCAATATTTTTGCATTTGGGCATTGGCGTATAGCTATCGACCTATGTTTCCAAACTTCTGACGGTGGTTTCGTCTCGATCGGACTAGCGGTTTCGAAGATATAGCCAAATGTTTTTTAAGCGCTAAATCACAACGCTACACAAACCGTAAGGCGAAACCGAGCATGTTTGGTATCGTTGGACTCGGCAACGATTCAGGAGTCTAAAGAGATGACTCTTGTGAAAATAAGTCGACCACACCCAGAGTTATAAGCATTTGGGAAAAAAGATTAACCACTAGGTGGCGCTGTTTCGAAACTTCTCAGGCTCCTTCAGGACATCGTGCTGATGACCCATACTGAGTTTCGTAACAATCCGTTCATGCGTTCATAAAATATAGCATTTTAGCACATAATTCAAAATGGCCGACAGCCAAAATGGCTGATCAGGGAAAATTGGATATCAGTCGACTCAGCATGTCACCCTGAATCTAACGAGACCACTTTTATGATTTTTGAACAAACCATTCAGAAGTTATAAGCAAAAACAGCCATTTTTCATATCTCCGGACCAGTAGGTGGCACTACACCGAAACGCAGCATTTAGCCTCAGGTCATGCTTGTGGTGATATGTACCAAGTTTGGTCTGAATACGATAAAGCGTTGCGGAGATACAGGCTTGTGTCTGTTTTCGCAAGCGCTACGTAAAATTTGTTTGCGTGGTATTCGAGAACGGTTTGACAAATCAACACCAATTCCATAACTTTTTGTCGGCATGGTCTGAAGATGATCTGATTCAATTTTCGTGGAAATTGGAGCAACGGCCTAGGAGGAGTTCGGAAAAGTAGGTTTTTCGGAAAATTCTAAATGGCGGAAAAATATTATGACGGAAAATGACGTCATAGGGTGCTTTCGAATTGTCATGAGCTCAGGAATCAGAGGAAAAAAGAATTTTGTTTCTAGCCCTTGTGGTTCAAAAGTTATTAGCATAAACATGAGTGCAACTTTGGACAGTTGGTGGCGCTAGAGGGATTGGTTTTAAGACACCAAATTTGCTATGGTGACAGATTGGCCTGTCCTCTATCACGGTGCCAAATTTCATAACTTTCCCGCAAGCGGTTCTATGGGCTGCCATAGACACCAAGTCGGAAGAAAAAGAATAATAATAAATATAGCTGCAAGCAGCAATTACCGGGGCCAAGCGCAAGTAGATGACAGGATATGCCAACATGGCTGAAGGTGTCAGACCAACTGCAACAATGAGCAATTAAAGACATTTAAAGAGGATTTTA
This sequence comes from Leuciscus leuciscus, assembly GCF_965113295.1. Taxonomy (NCBI): domain Eukaryota; kingdom Metazoa; phylum Chordata; class Actinopteri; order Cypriniformes; family Leuciscidae; genus Leuciscus; species Leuciscus leuciscus. The sequence goes on from NC_138729.1 coordinate 27,768,057, forward strand.
GACGAAATGGCTGAAAAATCATAGAAACAGTCAATAAAAATATGATTTAATGCATTATCACTTTCGACCAATAGGTGGCGCAGTTACAAAACTGATGTGATGTGGTCAGAGTGAAGTGACAATGACACATACAAAGTTTGGTGTCAATATTTCAAGGGATTGCAGAGATAAAGCCTGAATAGTGCTATTAGCATCATGCCTCAACTTTGCTGCTGCGCTATACGAAAACGGTTTGGTCTATCCACACGAAATCCATAACTTTTAGTCGGCACGGTCTGGAGATGATACGATTCGATTTTGGTGAAAATCGGACAAACGGTCTAGGAGGAGTTTGAAAAAGTAGGTTTTGAATGAAAATCAAGATGGCGGACAGGAAGTTTGGCCAAATAAGGTAAACTTGGTATCTATGTTCTCGGCTTGACCCAAGGAATCTATTAAGACCAGTGGCATTTCAGTAGCCAGATTTATTCAAAAGTTATTAGCCTTTTTGTTAATGTTGTTTTAACTTTTGACCACTAGGTGGCGCTGTTTCGAAACTTCTCACGCTCCTTCAGAACATCGTGCTGATGACCCATACCAAGTTTCGTAACAATCCGTTCATGCGTTCTTAAAATACAGCATTTTAGCACAAAATTCAAAATGGCCGACAGTCAAAATGGCCGATATGGTAAAATTTGATATCAGTCGACTCGGCATGTTGCCCTGAATCTAACGAGACCAATTTTATGATTTTTGGACAAATTGTTCAGAAGTTATAAGCAAAAATAGCCATTTTTCATATCTCCGGACCAGTAGGTGGCGCTGCGCCGAAACGCAGCATGTAGCCTCAGGTCATGCTTGTGATGACATGTACCAATTTTGGTCTGAATCCGATAAAGCGTTGCGGAGATACAGCCCTACGACTGTTTTCGCAAGCGCTACGTAAAATGTGTTCGAGCGTTATTCGAAAACGGTTTGACGAATCAATTTGAATTCCATAACTTTTTGTCAGCACTGCCTGAAGATGATCTGGTTCAATTTTCGTGCAAATCGGACAAACCGTCTAGGACGAGTTCGAAAAAGTAGCTTTTTCAGCACATTCAAAATGGCGGCCATATTTATAAGCCGGAAAATGACGTCATAGGGTGCAATCGAATCGTCATGAGCTCAGGAATCAGAGGAAAAAAGAATTGTGTTGATTGGCCAAACGGTTCAAAAGTTATTAGCAAAATAAAAGTGAAATTTTGGACAGGTGGTGGCGCTAGAGGGATTGGTTTTAAGACACCAAATTTGGCATGGTGACTTTTTGGACTGTCCTCTATCGTTGTGCCAAATTTCATAACTTTCCCGCAAGCGGTTCTATGGGCTGCCATAGACTCCCAGAGCGGAAGAAGAAGAAGAAGAATAATAATAATAAATATAGCTGCAAGCAGCCATTACCGGGGCCAAGCAGAATAAGACGACAAGACATGGCTGAAAGTGTCAGATCAACTGCAACAATGAGCAATTAAAGACATTTAAAGAGGATTTTAGGCGAAATGGCTGAAAAATCATAGAAAGAGTAATTAAAAATATGATTTAATTGATTGTCACTTTTGACCATTAGGTGGCGCTGTCTCAAAATATTTTGGGTACCTTCAGGGGATGGTGCTGATGGCACATTCTGAGTTTCGTAATATTACACCAATGCATTTGTTCAGTATAGCATTTTATTTCACAAAACTGTATTGAAGTCAATGGGAATTTCATGTTTTGTTCTGTTATAGCGCCACCAAGAGGCTCAGTCCCACAATTTTTTTTATGTGTCCTCAGAGTGAGCCCATACATATGTGTGTCGATTTTGGTGAAAATATCTCAATTCGCTTCAGAGTTATAGACATTTATATGAAAAAACACGTAAAAAATGACTGACACATGACTTTGATTGGAATTTACTACCCCTAAACATCAATATTTTCGCATTTGGGCATTGGCATATAGCTATCGACCTATGTTTCCAAACTTCTGACGGTGGTTTCGTCTCGATCGGACAAACGGTTTCGAAGATATAGCCAAATGTTTTTTAAGCGCTAAATCACAACGCTACACAAACCATGAGGCGAAACCTAGCATGTTTGGTATCGTTGGACTCGGCAAGGATTCAGGAGTCTAATGAGATGAGTTTGGTGAAAATAAGTCAACCACACCCAAAGTTATAAGCATTTGGAAAAAAAAATTCACCACTAGGTGGCGCTGTTTCGAAACTTCTCACGCTCCTTCAGAACATCGTGCTGATGACCCATACCAAGTTTCGTAACAATCCGTTCATGCGTTCTTAAAATACAGCATTTTAGCACAAAATTCAAAATGGCCGACAGTCAAAATGGCCGATATGGTAAAATTGTATATCAGTCGACTCGGCATGTTGACCTGAATCTAACGAGACCAATTTTATGATTTTTGGACAAACCATTCAGAAGTTATAAGCAAAAATAGCCATTTTTCATATCTCCGGACCAGTAGGTGGCGCTGCGCCGAAACGCAGCATGTAGCCTCAGGACATGCTTGTGATGACATGTACCAATTTTGGTCTGAATCTGATAAAGCGTTGCGGAGATACAGCCCTACGACTGTTTTCGCAAGCGCTACGTAAAATGTGTTCGAGCGTTATTCAAAAACGGTTTGACGAATCAATTTGAATTCCATAACTTTTTGTCAGCACTGCCTGAAGATGATCTGGTTCAATTTTCGTGCAAATCGGACAAACCGTCTAGGACGAGTTCGAAAAAGTAGCTTTTTCAGCACATTCAAAATGGCGACCATATTTATAAGCCGGAAAATGACGTCATAGGGTGCAATCGAATCGGCATGAGCTCAGGAATCAGAGGAAAAAAGAATTTTGTTGATTGGCCTTACGCTTCAAAAGTTATTAGCATAATAAAAGTGAAACTTTGGACAGGTGGTGGCGCTAGAGGGAGTGACTTAGAAACACCAAAATTGGTGTATTTAATGTTGGGACTGTCCTCTATCAGAATGTCAAACCAAAACAACTTTCCCGCAATCGGTTCTATGGGCTGCCATAGACGCCCAGTCGGAAGAAGAAGAATAATAATAATAATAATAAGAACCGGAACAAATACAATAGGTGCCTCCGCACCTTCGGTGCTTGGCCCCTAATAATAATAAGAACCGGAACAAAAACAATAGGTGCCTCCGCACCTTCGGTGCTTGGCCCCTAATAATAATAATAATAATTAAAGCTGCAAGCAGCATTTATCGGGGTTCAAGCAGTTAACGCCTTTAAGGCCTTTAAGCACACAAGCATCAAAAGACATTAAGTTTTATTTAGAAAGCATTTAACAACTGACATAATAGACGGAAAAGACCATTTACAGCCAATACAGGCAGTTTACCATGGGAAATATATGGTTTTAAAGCTTTTTAACAGTTATAGCGCCACCTTTGGTCCGATCTCCATAAAATTTGGCATGCTTGTTAATGATGTTATGTCACATATGCTCACCAATTTTTGTGAAGTTTTGAGTTTTCATTTATGATTTATAGGCATTTTAGTGTATTTTGCCACGCCCCTTTTATAAATTACCCTATTACAGCCACCCAAATGCAAAAGTTAAACTTTTTTTCGATAATTATTGATCTAGAGAGTCCAGAGAATTGTCCTAGACTGGTCTGGTTCCGATCGGGCGAAAAACCAGGGACTAGTTCGCAAAAGTAGGTTTTTAACATATTCATGAATATTTAATTAAGTGTTTGATTGACAGCAATGGTTCTTGAGGCAAAGTTGTTCAGCATGAGCAGATCTATAAGATGATATGCATTTTGTGATGATCAGTGTAACACCACGTGATTACAGAGCCATAAAACTCGTTAGCGCCAACTAGTGGCCGATTTCTTTCAAAATTCTTACAGACCTCTAGGGGCTTGAGCCGAACATGCCCACCGAGTTTCGCTCCGATCGGACTTCGTTAACGGTGCTCAAACCTCATTGGCCAATGGCGGCCATGTTTTTCGAGATACGCCAATATCCTTTTAGACATAGGTGGCTCCTTGGGCCAAGACACTGCATACCAAATTTCAAGTCATTCGGAAAAACGGTCAGGTGTCTATATGTTTTTTTTTGTTTATAGCGCCACCATGTGGCCAATCGACGCAATTTTTTTTACTGTGACCTCAGATTGACCTCTTAAACATGTGTGCCAAGTTTGGTGAAGATATCTCATTTACTTCTCGAGTTATGGCCATTTTAGTAAAATAGGCTCCTCCCACAACCTTAATTTATCACCCCCTAGCGACCAGGAATCGGAATTTCGACTTTTTTTTGATAATTATTGATATTCAGACTCCAGAGAACAATTCTGCTCTGGTTTGGTTCCGATCGGACGAAAAACCAGGGACTAGTTTGCAAAAGTAGGTTTTTGACAAAATTCAAAATGGCGGAAAATCTATCATGACGGAAATAAAATCGGAGATATACGTTTTGTTCGTCAGGCGTCCAGCTTTCCAATGATATAAGACACTTGAGTCTATGACTTATCGTCTAGGAGTTATGACCAGTTTCGCGCTTTTGGTTGCTATAGCGCCACCTATGGGCCAATCAGCGTCATAATTTGATAACCTCTCCTCGATTTTTGTACTACCATCTGGCCAAGTTTCAAGTCTCTAGCACTTACGGTTTGGGCTGCACGATGCGTTTTACGGCGGAAGAATAATAATAATAATAATAATAATAATAATAAAAATCAGTACAATTACAATAGGGTTTCAGCACTTCGTGCTTGAACCCCTAATAAGAACGCGAACGAAAACAATAGGTGCCTAGCACCTTCGGTGCTTGGCCCCTAATAATAATAATAATAAGAACGGGAACAGATACAATAGGTGCCTCCGCACCTTCGGTGCTTGGCCCCTAATAATAATAATAATAAGAAGAACGGGAACAGATACAATAGGTGCCTCCGCACCTTCGGTGCTTGGCCCCTAATAATAAGAACGGGAACAGATACAATAGGTGCCTCCGCACCTTCGGTGCTTGGCCCCTAATAATAAGAACGGGAACAGATACAATAGGTGCCTCCGCACCTTCGGTGCTTGGCCCCTAATAACAAGCAGCCATTACCGGGGCCAAGCAGAATAAGACGACAAGACATGGCTGAAAGTGTCAGATCAACTGCAACAATGAGCAATTAAAGACATTTAAAGAGGATTTTAGGCGAAATGGCTGAAAAATCATAGAAAGAGTAATTAAAAATATGATTTAATTGATTGTCACTTTTGACCATTAGGTGGCGCTGTCTCAAAATATTTTGGGTACCTTCAGGGGATGGTGCTGATGGCACATTCTGAGTTTCGTAATATTACACCAATGCATTTGTTCAGTATAGCATTTTATTTCACAAAACTGTATTGAAGTCAATGGGAATTTCATGTTTTGTTCTGTTATAGCGCCACCAAGAGGCTCAGTCCCACAATTTTTTTTACGTGTCCTCAGAGTGAGCCCATACATATGTGTGTCAATTTTGGTGAAGATATCTCAATTCGCTTCGGAGTTATAGACATTTATATGAAAAAACACGTAAAAAATGACTGACACATGACTTTGATTGGAAATTAGTACCCCTAAACATCAATATTTTCGCATTTGGGCATTGGTGTATAGCTATCGACCTATGTTTTCAAACTTCTGACGGTGGTTTCGTCTCGATCGGACTAGCGGTTTCAAAGATATAGCCAAATGTTTTTTAAGCGCTAAATCACAACGCTACACAAACCGTAAGGCGAAACCTAGCATGTTTGGTATCGTAGGACTCGGCAACGATTCAGGAGTCTAAAAAGATGACTTTCGTGAAAATAAGTTGACGACACCCAAAGTTATAAGCATTTGAAAAAAAAAATTCACCACTAGGTGGCGCTGTTTCGAAACTTCTCAGGCTCATTCAGGGCATTGTGCTGATGACCCATACCACGTTTCGTAACAATCCGTTCATGCGGTCATAAAATACAGAATTTTAGCACAAAATTCAAAATGGCCGACAGCCAAAATGACCGATATGGTCAAATTGGACATCAGTCGACTCGGCATGTTGCCCTGAATCTAACGAGACCAATTTTATGATTTTTGGACAAACTGTTCAGAAGTTATAAGCAAAAATAGCCATTTTTCATATCTCCGGACCAGTAGGTGGCGCTGCGCCGAAACACAGCATGTAGCCTCAGGTCATGCTTGTGAGTACAAGTACCAAGTTTGGTCTGAATACGATAAACCGTTGCGGAGATACGGCCTTACGACCGTTTTTGCTAGCGCTACGTAAAATGTATTCGTGCGTTTATCAAAAACGGTTTGACGAATCAATTTGAATTCCATAACTTTTTGTCAGCACTACCTGAAGATGATCTGGTTCAATTTTCGTGCAAATCGGACAAACCGTCTAGGACGAGTTCGAAAAAGTAGCTTTTTTTGAAAATTCAAGATGGCGGCCATATTTTTATGACGGAAAATGACGTCATAGGGTGCAATCGAATCGCCATGAGCTCAGGAATCAGAGGAAAAAAGAATTTCGCTGATTGGCCTTACGGTTCAAAAGTTATTAGCAAAATAAAAGTGAAATTTTGGACAGGTGGTGGCGCTAGAGGGAATGACTTAGAAACACCAAAATTGGTGTATTTAATGTTGAGACGGTCCTCTATCAGAATGTCAAACCAAAACAACTTTCCCGCAATCGGTTCTATGGGCTGCCATAGACTCCCATGGCGGAAGAAGAATAATAATAATAAATATAGCTGCAAGCAGCCATTACCGGGGCCAAGCAGAATAAGACGACAAGACATGGCTGAAAGTGTCAGATCAACTGCAACAATGAGCAATTAAAGACATTTAAAGAGGATTTTAGGCGAAATGGCTGAAAAATCATAGAAAGAGTAATTAAAAATATGATTTAATTGATTGTCACTTTTGACCATTAGGTGGCGCTGTCTCAAAATATTTTGGGTACCTTCAGGGGATGGTGCTGATGGCACATTCTGAGTTTCGTAATATTACACCAATGCATTTGTTCAGTATAGCATTTTATTTCACAAAACTGTATTGAAGTCAATGGGAATTTCATGTTTTGTTCTGTTATAGCGCCACCAAGAGGCTCAGTCCCACAATTTTTTGTACGTGTCCTCAGAGTGAGCCCATACATATGTGTGTCAATTTTGGTGAAAATATCTCAATTCGCTTCGGAGTTATAGACATTTATATGAAAAAACACGAAAAAAATGACTGACACATGACTTTGATTGGAAATTAGTACCCCTAAACATCAATATTTTCGCATTTGGGCATTGGCATATAGCTATCGACCTATGTTTCCAAACTTCTGACGGTGGTTTCGTCTCGATCGGACTAGCGGTTTCAAAGATATAGCCAAATTTTTTTTAAGCGCTAAATCACAACGCTACACAAACCGTAAGGCGAAACCTAGCATGTTTGGTATCGTAGGACTCGGCAACGATTCAGGAGTCTAAAAAGATGAGTTTCGTGAAAATAAGTTGACCACACCCAAAGTTATAAGCATTTGAAAAAAAAAATTCACCACTAGGTGGCGCTGTTTCGAAACTTCTCAGGCTCATTCAGGGCATTGTGCTGATGACCCATACCACGTTTCGTAACAATCCGTTCATGCAGTCATAAAATACAGAATTTTAGCACAAAATTCAAAATGGCCGACAGCCAAAATGACCGATATGGTCAAATTGGACATCAGTCGACTCGGCATGTTGCCCTGAATCTAACGAGACCAATTTTATGATTTTTGGACAAACTGTTCAGAAGTTATAAGCAAAAATAGCCATTTTTCATATCTCCGGACCAGTAGGTGGCGCTGCGCCGAAACACAGCATGTAGCCTCAGGTCATGCTTGTGAGTACAAATACCAAGTTTGGTCTGAATACGATAAACCGTTGCGGAGATACGGCCTTACGACCGTTTTTGCTAGCGCTACGTAAAATGTATTCGTGCGTTTATCGAAAACGGTTTGACGAATCAATTTGAATTCCATAACTTTTTGTCAGCACTACCTGAAGATGATCTGGTTCAATTTTCGTGCAAATCGGACAAACCGTCTAGGACGAGTTCGAAAAAGTAGGTTTTTAGAAAAATTCAAAATGGCGGCCATATTTTAATGACGTAAAATTACGTCATAGGGTGCAATCGAATTGCCATGAGCTCAGAAATCAGAGGAAACAAGAATTTAGCTGATTGGCCTTACGGTTCAAAAGTTATTAGCAAAATAAAAGTGAAATTTTGGACAGGTGGTGGCGCTAGAGGGAATGACTTAGAAACACCAAAATTGGTGTATTTAATGTTGGGACTGTCCTCTATCAGAATGTCAAACCAAAACAACTTTCCCGCGCTCGGTTCTATGGGCTGCCATAGACTCCCATGGCGGAAGAAGAATAATAATAATAATAATAATTAAAGCTGCAAGCAGCATTTAGTGGGGCCAAGCACAATCAGATGACAAGACATGCCAACATTGCTGAAAGTGTCATACCAACTGCAACAATGAGCAATTAAAGACATTAAAGAGGATTTTAGGCAAAATGCCTGAAAATTCATAGAAACAGTAAATAAAAATGATTTAATGCATTATCACTTTCGACCAATAGGTGGCGCAGTTACAAAACTGATGTGATGTGGTCAGAGTGAAGTGACAATGACACATACAAAGTTTGGTGTCAATATGTCAAAGCATTGCAGAGATAAAGCCTGAATAGTGCTTTTAGCATCATGCCTCAACTTTGCTGCTGCGCTATACAAAAACGGTTTCGTCAATCGAGACGAAATCGATAACTATAAGTCGGCACGGTCTGGAGATGATACGATTCGATTTTGGTGAAAATCGGACAAATGGTGTAGGAGGAGTTCGAAAATGTATGTTTTGAATGAAAATCAAGATGGCGGACAGGAAGTTTGGCCAAATAAGGAAAACTTGGTTTCTATGTTCTCGGCTTGACCCAAGGAATCTATTAATACCAGTGGCATTTCAATAGGCAGATTTATTCAAAAGTTATTAGCATTTTTAGAAGTTTTGTTATAACTTTTGACCACTAGGTGGCGCTGTCTTGAAATATGTTGGGTACTTTCAGGAAATGGTGCTGAAGGCACTTTCTGAGTTTCATTAAATAACACCAATGCATTTGTTTAGTATAGCATTTTATTTCACAAAACTGTATTGAAGTCAATGGGAATTTCATGTTTTGTTCGATTATAGCGCCACCAAGAGGCTCAGTCACACCATTTTTTTTACGTGTCCTCAGAGTGAGCCCATACATATGTGTGTCAATTTTGGTGAAAATATCTCAATTCGCTTCGGAGTTATAGACATTTATATGAAAAAACACGTAAAAAATGACTGACACATGACTTTGATTGGATTTTACTACCCCTTACTATCAATATTTTCGCATTTGGGCATTGGCGTATAGCTATCGACCTATGTTTCCAAACTTCTGACGGTGGTTTCGTCTCGATCAGACTAGCGGTTTCGCAGATATAGCCAAATGTTTTTTAAGCGCTAAATCACAACGCTACACAAACCGTAAGGCGAAACCTAGCATGTTTGGTATCGTAGGACTCGGCAAGGATTCAGGAGTCTAATTAGATGAGTCTCGTGAAAATAAGTCGACCACACCCAAAGTTATAAGCATTTGAATAAAAAGATTAACCACTAGGTGGCGCTGTTTCGAAACTTCTCAGGCTCCTTCAGGACATCGTGCTGATGACCCATACCAAGTTTCGTAACAATCCGTTCATGCGTTCTTAAAATACAGCATTTTAGCACAAAATTCAAAATGGCCGACAGTCAAAATGGCCGATATGGTAAAATTGGATATCAGTCGACTCGGCATTTTGCCCTGAATCTAACAAGACCAATTTTATGATTTTTGGACAAACTGTTCAGAAGTTATAAGCAAAAATAGCCATTTTTCATATCTCTGGACCAGTAGGTGGCGCTGCGCCGAAACGCAGCATGTAGCCTCAGGTCATGCTTGTGATGACATGTACCAAGTTTGGTCTGAATACGATAAAGCGTTGCGAAGATACAGCCTTACGACTGTTTTCGCAAGCGCTACGTAAAATTTGTTCGAGCGTTTATTGAAAACGGTTTGACAAATCAACTAGATTTTAATAACTTTTTGTCAGCACTGCCTGAAGATGATCTGGTTCAATTTTCGTGCAAATCGGACAAACTGTCTAGGACGAGTTCGAAAAAGTAGGTTTTGAGAATAATTCAAAATGGCGGCCATGTTTTTATGACGGAAAATGACGACATAGGGTGCAATCGAATCGGCATGAGCTCAGGAATCAGAGGAAAAAATAATTTTGTTGATTGGCCTTACGGTTCAAAAGTTATTAGCAAAACAAAAGTGAAATTTTGGACAGGTGGTGGCGCTAGAGGGAATGACTTAGACACACCAAAATTGGTGTATTTAATGTTGGGACTGTCCTCTATCAGAATGTCAAACCATTACAACTTTCCCGCAATCGGTTCTATGGGCTGCCATAGACTCCCAGAGTGGAAGAAGAATAATAATAATAATAATAATAATAATAATAATAATAATAATAATAAGAACGGGAACAGATACAATAGGTGCCCGCACCTTCGGTGCTTGGCCCCTAATAAGAACGGGAAAAGATACAATAGGTGCCCGCACCTTCGGTGCTTGGCCCCTAATAAAGCTGCAAGCAGCATTTAGCGGGGCCAAGCACAATCAGATGACAAGACATGCCAACATTGCTCAAAGTGTCAGACCAACTGCAACAATGAGCAATTAAAGACATTAAAGAGGATTTTAGGCAAAACGCCTGAAAATTCATAGAAACAGTAAATAAAAATATGTAATGCATTATCACTTTCGACCAATAGGTGGCGCAGTTACCAAACTTATGTGATGTGGTCAGAGTGAAGTGACAATGACACATACAAAGTTTGGTGTCAATATGTCAAGGCATTGCAGAGATAAAGCCTGAATAGTGCTTTTAGCATCATGCCTCAACTTTGCTGCTGCGCTATACGAAAACAGTTTTGTCAATCGAGACGAAATCGATAACTTTTAGTCGGCACGGTCTGGAGATGATACGATTCGATTTTGGTGACAATCGGACAAACGGTGTAGGAGGAGTTCGAAAATGTATGTTTTGAATGAAAATCAAGATGGCGGACAGGAAGTTAGGCCAAATAAGGAAAACTTGGTTTCTATGTTCTCGGCTTGACCCAAGGAATCTATTAATACCAGTGGCATTTCAATAGGCAGATTTATTCAAAAGTTATTAGCATTTTTAGAAGTTTTGTTATAACTTTTGACCACTAGGTGGCGCTGTCTTGAAATATGTTGGGTACTTTCAGGAAATGGCGCTGAAGGCACTTTCTGAGTTTCATTAAATAACACCAATGCATTTGTTTAGTATAGCATTTTATTTCACAAAACTGTATTGAAGTCAATGGGAATTTCATGTTTTGTTCTATTATAGCGCCACCAAGAGGCTCAGTCACACCATTTTTTTTATGTGTCCTCAGAGTGAGCCCATACATATGTGTGTCAATTTTGGTGAAAATATCTCAATTCGCTTCGGAGTTATAGACATTTATATGAAAAAACACGTAAAAAATGACTGACACATGACTTTGATTGAATTTTACTACCCCTTACTATCAATATTTTTGCATTTGGGCATTGGCGTATAGCTATCGACCTATGTTTCCAAACTTCTGACGGTGGTTTCGTCTCGATCGGACTAGCGGTTTCGAAGATATAGCCAAATGTTTTTTAAGCGCTAAATCACAACGCTACACAAACCGTAAGGCGAAACCTAGCATGTTTGGTATCGTAGGACTCGGCAACGATTCAGGAGTCTAATTAGATGAGTTTCGTGAAAATATGTCGACCACACCCAAAGTTATAAGCATTTGAATAAAAAGATTAACCACTAGGTGGCGCTGTTTCGAAACTTCTCAGGCTCCTTCAGGACATCGTGCTGATGACCCATACCAAGTTTCGTAACAATCCGTTCATGCGTTCTTAAAATACAGCATTTTAGCACAAAATTCAAAATGGCCGACAGTCAAAATGGCCGATATGGTAAAATTGGATATCAGTCGACTCGGCATTTTGCCCTGAATCTAACAATACCAATTTTATGATTTTTGGACAAACTGTTCAGAAGTTATAAGCAAAAATAGCAATTTTTCATATCTCTGGACCAGTAGGTGGCGCTGCGCCGAAACGCAGCATGTAGCCTCAGGTCATGCTTGTGATGACATGTACCAAGTTTGGTCTGAATACGATAAAGCGTTGCGAAGATACAGCCTTACGACTGTTTTCGCAAGCGCTACGTAAAATTTGTTCGAGCGTTTATTGAAAACGGTTTGACAAATCAACTAGATTTTAATAACTTTTTGTTAGCACTGCCTGAAGATGATCTGGTTCAATTTTCGTGCAAATCGGACAAACTGTCTAGGACGAGTTCGAAAAAGTAGGTTTTGAGAATAATTCAAAATGGCGGCCATATTTTAATGACGGAAAATGACGTCATAGGATGCAATCGAATCGTCATGAGCTCAGGAATCAGAAGAAAAAAGAAGTTTGTTGATTGGCCTTACGGTTCAAAAGTTATTAGCAAAATAAAAGTGAAATTTTGGACAGGTGGTGGCGCTAGAGGGAATGACTTAGAAACACCAAAATTGGTGTATTTAATGTTGGGACTGTCCTCTATCAGAATGTCAAACCAAAACAACTTTCCCGCAATCGGTTCTATGGGCTGCCATAGACTCCAAGAGCGGAAGAAGAAGAAGAATAATAATTAAAGCTGCAAGCAGCATTTAGCGGGGCCAAGCACAATCAGATGACAAGACATGCCAACATTGCTGAAAGTGTCAGACCAACTGCAACAATGAACAATTAAAGACATTAAAGAGGATTTTAGGCAAAATGCCTGAAAATTCATAGAAACAGTAAATAAAAATTTGATGTAATGCATTATCACTTTCTACCAATAGGTGGCGCAGTTACAAAACTGATGTGATGTGGTCAGAGTGATGTGACAATGACACATACAAAGTTTGGTGTCAATATGTCAAGGCATTGCAGAGATAAAGCCTGAATAGTGCTTTTAGCATCATGCCTCAACTTTGCTGCTGCGCTATACGAAAACGGTTTCGTCAATCGAGACGAAATCGATAACTTTTAGTCGGCACGGTCTGGAGATGATACGATTCGATTTTGGTGAAAATCGGACAAACGGTGTAGGAGGAGTTCGAAAATGTATGTTTTGAATGAAAATCAAGATGGCGGACAGAAAGTTAGGCCAAATAAGGAAAACTTGGTTTCTATGTTCTCGGCTTGACCCAAGGAATTTATTAATACCAGTGGCATTTCAATGGGCAGATTTATTCAAAAGTTATTAGCATTTTTAGAAGTTTTGTTATAACTTTTGACCAAAAGGTGGCGCTGTCTTGAAATATGTTGGGTACTTTCAGGAAATGGTGCTGAAGGCACTTTCTGAGTTTCATTAAATAACACCAATGCATTTGTTTTGTATAGCATTTTATTTCACAAAACTGTATTGAAGTCAATGGGAATTTCATGTTTTGTTCTATTATAGCGCCACCAAGAGGCTCAGTCACACCATTTTTTTTACGTGTCCTCAGAGTGAGCCCATACATATCTGTGTCAATTTTGGTGAAAATATCTCAATTCGCTTCGGAGTTATAGACATTTATATGAAAAAACACGTAAAAAATGACTGACACATGACTTTGATTGAATTTTACTACCCCTTACTATCAATATTTTCGCATTTGGGCATTGGCGTATAGCTATCGACCTATGTTTCCAAACTTCTGACGGTGGTTTCGTCTCGATCGGACAAATGGTTTCGAAGATATAGCCTAATGTTTTTTAAGCGCTAAATCACAACGCTACACAAACCGTAAGGCGAAACCTAGAATGTTTGGTATCGTTGGACTCGGCAACGATTCAGGAGTCTAATGAGATGAGTTTCGTGAAAATAAGTCGATCACTCCCAAAGTTATAAGCATTTGAAAAAAAAAATTCACCACTAGGTGGCGCTGTTTCGAAACTTCTCACACTCCTTCAGGACATAGTGTTGATGACCCATACCAAGTTTCGTAACAATCCGTTCATGCGTTGTTAAAATACAGCATTTTAGCACAAAATTCAAAATGGCCGACAGTCAAAATGGCCGATATGGCAAAATTGGATATCAGTCGACTCGGCATGTCGCCCTGAATCTATCAAGACCAATTTTATGATTTTTGGACAAACTGTTCAGAAGTTATAAGCAAAAATAGCCATTTTTCATATCTCCGGACCAGTAGGTGGCGCTGCGCCGAAACGCAGCATGTAGCCTCAGGTCATGCTTGTGAGTACATGTACCAAGATTGGTCTGAATACGATAAACCGTTGCGGAGATACAGCCTTACGACTGTTTTTGCTAGCGCTACGTAAAATGTATTCGTGCGTTTATCGAAAACGGTTTGACGAATCAACAAGATTTTAATAACTTTTTGTCACCCCTGCCTGAAGATGATCCGATTCAATTTTCGTGCAAATCGGACAAACCGTCTAGGACGAGTTCGAAAAAGTACCTTTTTAGGAAAATTCAAAATGACGGCCATATTTTAATGACGGAAAATGATGATATAGGGTGCAATCGAATCGTCATGAGCTCAGGAATCAGAGGAAAAAAGAAGTTTGTTGATTGGCCTTACGGTTCAAAAGTTATTAGCAAAATAATAGTGAAATTTTGGACAGGTGGTGGCGCTAGAGGGAATGACTTAGAAACACCAAAATTGGTGTATTTAATGTTGGGACTGTCCTCTATCAGAATGTCAAACCAAAACAACTTTCCCGCAATCGGTTCTATGGGCTGCCATAGACTCCAAGAGCGGAAGAAGAATAATAATAATAATAATAATAATAATAATAAGAACGGGAACAGATACAATAGGTGCCTCCGCACCTTCGGTGCTTGGCCCCTAATAAGAACGGGAACAATTACAATAGGTGCCCGCACCTTCGGTGCTTGGCCCCTAAATATAGCTGCAAGCAGCAATTACCGGGGCCAAGCGCAAGTAGATGACAGGATATGCCAACATGGCTGAAGGTGTCAGACCAACTGCAACAATGAGCAATTAAAGACATTTAAAGAGGATTTTAGACGAAATGGCTGAAAAATCATAGAAACAGTCAATAAAAATATGATTTAATGCATTATCACTTTCGACCAATAGGTGGCGCAGTTACAAAACTGATGTGATGTGGTCAGAGTGAAGTGACAATGACACATACAAAGTTTGGTGTCAATATTTCAAGGGATTGCAGAGATAAAGCCTGAATAGTGCTATTAGCATCATGCCTCAACTTTGCTGCTGCGCTATACGAAAACGGTTTGGTCTATCCACACGAAATCCATAACTTTTAGTCGGCACGGTCTGGAGATGATACGATTCGATTTTGGTGAAAATCGGACAAACGGTCTAGGAGGAGTTTGAAAAAGTAGGTTTTGAATGAAAATCAAGATGGCGGACAGGAAGTTTGGCCAAATAAGGTAAACTTGGTATCTATGTTCTCGGCTTGACCCAAGGAATCTATTAAGACCAGTGGCATTTCAGTAGCCAGATTTATTCAAAAGTTATTAGCCTTTTTGTTAATGTTGTTTTAACTTTTGACCACTAGGTGGCGCTGTTTCGAAACTTCTCACGCTCCTTCAGAACATCGTGCTGATGACCCATACCAAGTTTCGTAACAATCCGTTCATGCGTTCTTAAAATACAGCATTTTAGCACAAAATTCAAAATGGCCGACAGTCAAAATGGCCGATATGGTAAAATTTGATATCAGTCGACTCGGCATGTTGCCCTGAATCTAACGAGACCAATTTTATGATTTTTGGACAAATTGTTCAGAAGTTATAAGCAAAAATAGCCATTTTTCATATCTCCGGACCAGTAGGTGGCGCTGCGCCGAAACGCAGCATGTAGCCTCAGGTCATGCTTGTGATGACATGTACCAATTTTGGTCTGAATCCGATAAAGCGTTGCGGAGATACAGCCCTACGACTGTTTTCGCAAGCGCTACGTAAAATGTGTTCGAGCGTTATTCGAAAACGGTTTGACGAATCAATTTGAATTCCATAACTTTTTGTCAGCACTGCCTGAAGATGATCTGGTTCAATTTTCGTGCAAATCGGACAAACCGTCTAGGACGAGTTCGAAAAAGTAGCTTTTTCAGCACATTCAAAATGGCGGCCATATTTATAAGCCGGAAAATGACGTCATAGGGTGCAATCGAATCGTCATGAGCTCAGGAATCAGAGGAAAAAAGAATTGTGTTGA
Source organism: Leuciscus leuciscus (assembly GCF_965113295.1). Taxonomy (NCBI): domain Eukaryota; kingdom Metazoa; phylum Chordata; class Actinopteri; order Cypriniformes; family Leuciscidae; genus Leuciscus; species Leuciscus leuciscus. The sequence continues at coordinate 27,784,439 of NC_138729.1, forward strand.
TTGGCCAAACGGTTCAAAAGTTATTAGCAAAATAAAAGTGAAATTTTGGACAGGTGGTGGCGCTAGAGGGATTGGTTTTAAGACACCAAATTTGGCATGGTGACTTTTTGGACTGTCCTCTATCGTTGTGCCAAATTTCATAACTTTCCCGCAAGCGGTTCTATGGGCTGCCATAGACTCCCAGAGCGGAAGAAGAAGAAGAAGAATAATAATAAATATAGCTGCAAGCAGCCATTACCGGGGCCAAGCAGAATAAGACGACAAGACATGGCTGAAAGTGTCAGATCAACTGCAACAATGAGCAATTAAAGACATTTAAAGAGGATTTTAGGCGAAATGGCTGAAAAATCATAGAAAGAGTAATTAAAAATATGATTTAATTGATTGTCACTTTTGACCATTAGGTGGCGCTGTCTCAAAATATTTTGGGTACCTTCAGGGGATGGTGCTGATGGCACATTCTGAGTTTCGTAATATTACACCAATGCATTTGTTCAGTATAGCATTTTATTTCACAAAACTGTATTGAAGTCAATGGGAATTTCATGTTTTGTTCTGTTATAGCGCCACCAAGAGGCTCAGTCCCACAATTTTTTGTACGTGTCCTCAGAGTGAGCCCATACATATGTGTGTCAATTTTGGTGAAAATATCTCAATTCGCTTCGGAGTTATAGACATTTATATGAAAAAACACGAAAAAAATGACTGACACATGACTTTGATTGGAAATTAGTACCCCTAAACATCAATATTTTCGCATTTGGGCATTGGCGTATAGCTATCGACCTATGTTTCCAAACTTCTGACGGTGGTTTCGTCTCGATCGGACTAGCGGTTTCAAAGATATAGCCAAATGTTTTTTAAGCGCTAAATCACAACGCTACACAAACCGTAAGGCGAAACCTAGCATGTTTGGTATCGTAGGACTCGGCAACGATTCAGGAGTCTAAAAAGATGAGTTTCGTGAAAATAAGTTGACCACACCCAAAGTTATAAGCATTTGAAAAAAAAAATTCACCACTAGGTGGCGCTGTTTCGAAACTTCTCAGGCTCATTCAGGGCATTGTGCTGATGACCCATACCACGTTTCGTAACAATCCGTTCATGCAGTCATAAAATACAGAATTTTAGCACAAAATTCAAAATGGCCGACAGCCAAAATGACCGATATGGTCAAATTGGACATCAGTCGACTCAGCATGTTGCCCTGAATCTAACGAGACCAATTTTATGATTTTTGGACAAACTGTTCAGAAGTTATAAGCAAAAATAGCCATTTTTCATATCTCCGGACCAGTAGGTGGCGCTGCGCCGAAACACAGCATGTAGCCTCAGGTCATGCTTGTGAGTACAAATACCAAGTTTGGTCTGAATACGATAAACCTTTGCGGAGATACGGCCTTACGACCGTTTTTGCTAGCGCTACGTAAAATGTATTCGTGCGTTTATCGAAAACGGTTTGACGAATCAATTTGAATTCCATAACTTTTTGTCAGCACTACCTGAAGATGATCTGGTTCAATTTTCGTGCAAATCGGACAAACCGTCTAGGACGAGTTCGAAAAAGTAGGTTTTTAGAAAAATTCAAAATGGCGGCCATATTTTAATGACGTAAAATTACGTCATAGGGTGCAATCGAATTGCCATGAGCTCAGAAATCAGAGGAAACAAGAATTTAGCTGATTGGCCTTACGGTTCAAAAGTTATTAGCAAAATAAAAGTGAAATTTTGGACAGGTGGTGGCGCTAGAGGGAATGACTTAGAAACACCAAAATTGGTGTATTTAATGTTGGGACTGTCCTCTATCAGAATGTCAAACCAAAACAACTTTCCCGCGCTCGGTTCTATGGGCTGCCATAGACTCCCATGGCGGAAGAAGAATAATAATAAATATAGCTGCAAGCAGCCATTACCGGGGCCAAGCAGAATAAGACGACAAGACATGGCTGAAAGTGTCAGATCAACTGCAACAATGAGCAATTAAAGACATTTAAAGAGGATTTTAGGCGAAATGGCTGAAAAATCATAGAAAGAGTAATTAAAAATATGATTTAATTGATTGTCACTTTTGACCATTAGGTGGCGCTGTCTCAAAATATTTTGGGTACCTTCAGGGGATGGTGCTGATGGCACATTCTGAGTTTCGTAATATTACACCAATGCATTTGTTCAGTATAGCATTTTATTTCACAAAACTGTATTGAAGTCAATGGGAATTTCATGTTTTGTTCTGTTATAGCGCCACCAAGAGGCTCAGTCCCACAATTTTTTGTACGTGTCCTCAGAGTGAGCCCATACATATGTGTGTCAATTTTGGTGAAAATATCTCAATTCGCTTCGGAGTTATAGACATTTATATGAAAAAACACGAAAAAAATGACTGACACATGACTTTGATTGGAAATTAGTACCCCTAAACATCAATATTTTCGCATTTGGGCATTGGCGTATAGCTATCGACCTATGTTTCCAAACTTCTGACGGTGGTTTCGTCTCGATCGGACTAGCGGTTTCAAAGATATAGCCAAATGTTTTTTAAGCGCTAAATCACAACGCTACACAAACCGTGATGCGAAACCTAGCATGTTTGGTATCGTAGGACTCGGCAACGATTCAGGAGTCTAAAAAGATGAGTTTCGTGAAAATAAGTTGACCACACCCAAAGTTATAAGCATTTGAAAAAAAAAATTCACCACTAGGTGGCGCTGTTTCGAAACTTCTCAGGCTCATTCAGGGCATTGTGCTGATGACCCATACCACGTTTCGTAACAATCCGTTCATGCAGTCATAAAATACAGAATTTTAGCACAAAATTCAAAATGGCCGACAGCCAAAATGACCGATATGGTCAAATTGGACATCAGTCGACTCGGCATGTTGCCCTGAATCTAACGAGACCAATTTTATGATTTTTGGACAAACTGTTCAGAAGTTATAAGCAAAAATAGCCATTTTTCATATCTCCGGACCAGTAGGTGGCGCTGCGCCGAAACACAGCATGTAGCCTCAGGTCATGCTTGTGAGTACAAGTACCAAGTTTGGTCTGAATACGATAAACCGTTGCGGAGATACGGCCTTACGACCGTTTTTGCTAGCGCTACGTAAAATGTATTCGTGCGTTTATCGAAAACGGTTTGACGAATCAATTTGAATTCCATAACTTTTTGTCAGCACTACCTGAAGATGATCTGGTTCAATTTTCGTGCAAATCGGACAAACCGTCTAGGACGAGTTCGAAAAAGTAGGTTTTTAGAAAAATTCAAAATGGCGGCCATATTTTAATGACGTAAAATTACGTCATAGGGTGCAATCGAATTGCCATGAGCTCAGAAATCAGAGGAAACAAGAATTTAGCTGATTGGCCTTACGGTTCAAAAGTTATTAGCAAAATAAAAGTGAAATTTTGGACAGGTGGTGGCGCTAGAGGGAATGACTTAGAAACACCAAAATTGGTGTATTTAATGTTGGGACTGTCCTCTATCAGAATGTCAAACCAAAACAACTTTCCCGCGCTCGGTTCTATGGGCTGCCATAGACTCCCATGGCGGAAGAAGAATAATAATAATAAATATAGCTGCAAGCAGCCATTACCGGGGCCAAGCAGAATAAGACGACAAGACATGGCTGAAAGTGTCAGATCAACTGCAACAATGAGCAATTAAAGACATTTAAAGAGGATTTTAGGCGAAATGGCTGAAAAATCATAGAAAGAGTAATTAAAAATATGATTTAATTGATTGTCACTTTTGACCATTAGGTGGCGCTGTCTCAAAATATTTTGGGTACCTTCAGGGGATGGTGCTGATGGCACATTCTGAGTTTCGTAATATTACACCAATGCATTTGTTCAGTATAGCATTTTATTTCACAAAACTGTATTGAAGTCAATGGGAATTTCATGTTTTGTTCTGTTATAGCGCCACCAAGAGGCTCAGTCCCACAATTTTTTGTACGTGTCCTCAGAGTGAGCCCATACATATGTGTGTCGATTTTGGTGAAAATATCTCAATTCGCTTCGGAGTTATAGACATTTATATGAAAAAACACGAAAAAAATGACTGACACATGACTTTGATTGGAAATTAGTACCCCTAAACATCAATATTTTCGCATTTGGGCATTGGCGTATAGCTATCGACCTATGTTTCCAAACTTCTGACGGTGGTTTCGTCTCGATCGGACTAGCGGTTTCAAAGATATAGCCAAATGTTTTTTAAGCGCTAAATCACAACGCTACACAAACCGTAAGGCGAAACCTAGCATGTTTGGTATCGTAGGACTCGGCAACGATTCAGGAGTCTAAAAAGATGAGTTTCGTGAAAATAAGTTGACCACACCCAAAGTTATAAGCATTTGAAAAAAAAAATTCACCACTAGGTGGCGCTGTTTCGAAACTTCTCAGGCTCATTCAGGGCATTGTGCTGATGACCCATACCACGTTTCGTAACAATCCGTTCATGCAGTCATAAAATACAGAATTTTAGCACAAAATTCAAAATGGCCGACAGCCAAAATGACCGATATGGTCAAATTGGACATCAGTCGACTCGGCATGTTGCCCTGAATCTAACGAGACCAATTTTATGATTTTTGGACAAACTGTTCAGAAGTTATAAGCAAAAATAGCCATTTTTCATATCTCCGGACCAGTAGGTGGCGCTGCGCCGAAACACAGCATGTAGCCTCAGGTCATGCTTGTGAGTACAAATACCAAGTTTGGTCTGAATACGATAAACCGTTGCGGAGATACGGCCTTACGACCGTTTTTGCTAGCGCTACGTAAAATGTATTCGTGCGTTTATCGAAAACGGTTTGACGAATCAATTTGAATTCCATAACTTTTTGTCAGCACTACCTGAAGATGATCTGGTTCAATTTTCGTGCAAATCGGACAAACCGTCTAGGACGAGTTCGAAAAAGTAGGTTTTTAGAAAAATTCAAAATGGCGGCCATATTTTAATGACGTAAAATTACGTCATAGGGTGCAATCGAATTGCCATGAGCTCAGAAATCAGAGGAAACAAGAATTTAGCTGATTGGCCTTACGGTTCAAAAGTTATTAGCAAAATAAAAGTGAAATTTTGGACAGGTGGTGGCGCTAGAGGGAATGACTTAGAAACACCAAAATTGGTGTATTTAATGTTGGGACTGTCCTCTATCAGAATGTCAAACCAAAACAACTTTCCCGCGCTCGGTTCTATGGGCTGCCATAGACTCCCATGGCGGAAGAAGAATAATAATAATAATAATAAATATAGCTGCAAGCAGCCATTACCGGGGCCAAGCAGAATAAGACGACAAGACATGGCTGAAAGTGTCAGATCAACTGCAACAATGAGCAATTAAAGACATTTAAAGAGGATTTTAGGCGAAATGGCTGAAAAATCATAGAAAGAGTAATTAAAAATATGATTTAATTGATTGTCACTTTTGACCATTAGGTGGCGCTGTCTCAAAATATTTTGGGTACCTTCAGGGGATGGTGCTGATGGCACATTCTGAGTTTCGTAATATTACACCAATGCATTTGTTCAGTATAGCACTTTATTTCACAAAACTGTATTGAAGTCAATGGGAATTTCATGTTTTGTTCTATTATAGCGCCACCAAGAGGCTCAGTCCCACAATTTTTTTTATGTGTCCTCAGAGTGAGCCCATACATATGTGTGTCGATTTTGGTGAAAATATCTCAATTCGCTTCAGAGTTATAGACATTTATATGAAAAAACACGTAAAAAATGACTGACACATGACTTTGATTGGAATTTACTACCCCTAAACATAAATATTTTCGCATTTGGGCATTGGCGTATAGCTATCGACCTATGTTTCCAAACTTCTGACGGTGGTTTCGTCTCGATCGGACAAACGGTTTCGAAGATATAGCCAAATGTTTTTTAAGCGCTAAATCACAACGCTACACAAACCGTGAGGCGAAACCTAGCATGTTTGGTATCGTTGGACTCGGCAAGGATTCAGGAGTCTAATGAGATGAGTTTGGTGAAAATAAGTCAACCACACCCAAAGTTATAAGCATTTGAAAAAAAAATTTCACCACTAGGTGGCGCTGTTTCGAAACTTCTCAAGCTCCTTCAGAACATCGTGCTGATGACCCATACCAAGTTTCGTAACAATCCGTTCATGCGTTCTTAAAATACAGCATTTTAGCACAAAATTCAAAATGGCCGACAGTCAAAATGGCCGATATGGTAAAATTTGATATCAGTCGACTCGGCATGTTGCCCTGAATCTAACGAGACCAATTTTATGATTTTTGGACAAATTGTTCAGAAGTTATAAGCAAAAATAGCCCTTTTTCATATCTCCGGACCAGTAGGTGGCGCTGCGCCGAAACGCAGCATGTAGCCTCAGGTCATGCTTGTGATGACCTGTACCAATTTTGGTCTGAATCCGATAAAGCGTTGCGGAGATACAGCCCTACGACTGTTTTTGCAAGCGCTACGTAAAATGTGTTCGAGCGTTATTCGAAAACGGTTTGACGAATCAATTTGAATTCCATAACTTTTGGTCAGCACTGCCTGAAGATGATCTGGTTCAATTTTCGTGCAAATCGGACAAACCGTCTAGGACGAGTTCGAAAAAGTAGCTTTTTCAGCACATTCAAAATGGCGACCATATTTATAAGCCGGAAAATGACGTCATAGGGTGCAATCGAATCGGCATGAGCTCAGGAATCAGAGGAAAAAAGAATTTTGTTGATTGGCCTTACGCTTCAAAAGTTATTAGCATAATAAAAGTGAAACTTTGGACAGGTGGTGGCGCTAGAGGGAGTGACTTAGAAACACCAAAATTGGTGTATTTAATGTTGGGACTGTCCTCTATCAGAATGTCAAACCAAAACAACTTTCCCGCAATCGGTTCTATGGGCTGCCATAGACTCCCATGGCGGAAGAAGAATAATAATAATAAATATAGCTGCAAGCAGCAATTATCGGGGCCAAGCGCAAGCATATGACAGGATGTGCCAACATGGCTGAAGGTGTCGGACCAACTGCAACAATGAGCAATTAAAGACATTTAAAGAGGATTTTAGGCAAAATGCCTGTAAAATCATATAAACAGTGATAAAAAATATGATTTGATTGATTATCACTTTCGACCAATAGGTGGCGCAGTTACGAAACTGATGTAATGTGTTCAGAGTGAAGTGACAATGAAACATACAAAGTTTGGTGTCAATATGTCAAGGCATTGCAGAGATAAAGCCTGAATAGTCCTTTTGGCATCATGCCTCAACTTTGCTGCTGCGCTATACGAAAACGGTTCCGTCTGTTGACACGAAATCCATTACTTTTAGTTGGCAAAGTCTGGAGATGATACGATTCGATTTTGGTGAAAATCGGACAAACGGTCTTGGAGGAGTTCGAAAAAGTAGGTTTTGACTGAAAATCAAGATGCGGACAGGAAGTTCGGCCAAATAAGGACAACTTGCTATCTATGTTCTCGGCTTGACCCAAGGAATCTATTAAGATCAGTGGCATTTCAAAAGCCATATTTATTCAAAAGTTATTAGCCTTTTTGGAAATTTTGTCATAATATTTGATCACTAGGTGGCGCTGTCTCGAAATATTTTGGGTACCTTCAGGGGATGGTGCTGATGGCACAAATTGAGTTTCATAATATTACACCAATGCATTTGTTTAGTATATCATTTTAATTCACAAAACTGTATTGAAGTCAATGGGAATTTCATGTTTTGTTCTATTATAGCGCCACCAAGAGGCTCAGTCCCACCATTTTTTTTATGTGTCCTCAGAGTGAGCCCATGCATATGTGTGTCAATTTTGGTGAAAATATCTCAATTCACTTCGGAGTTATAGACATTTATATGAAAAAACATGTAAAAAATGACTGACACATGACTTTGATTGGATTTTACTACCCCTTACTATCAATATTTTCGCATTTGGGCATTGGCGTATAGCTATCGACCTATGTTTCCAAACTTCTGACGGTGGTTTCGTCTCGATCGGACAAGCGGTTTCGAAGATATAGCCAAATGTTTTTTAAGCACTAAATCACAACGCTACACAAACTGTAAGGCAAAACCTAGCATGTTTGGTATCGTTGGACTCGGCAACGATTCAGGAGTCTAAAGAGATGACTCTTGTGAAAATAAGTCGACCACACCCAAAGTTATAAGCATTTGGGAAAAAACATTCACCACTAGGTGGCGCTGTTTCGAAACTTCTCAGTCTCCTTCAGGACATCGTGCTGATGACCCATACTGAGTTTCGTAACAATCCGTTCATGCGTTCATAAAATATAGCATTTTAGCACATAATTCAAAATGGCCGACAGCCAAAATGGCTGATCAGGGAAAATTGGATATCAGTCGACTCAGCATGTCACCCTGAATCTAACGAGACCACTTTTATGATTTTTGAACAAACCATTCAGAAGTTATAAGCAAAAACAGCCATTTTTCATATCTCCGGACCAGTAGGTGGCACTACGCCGAAACGCAGCATGTAACCTCAGGTCATGCTTGTGATGATATGTACCAAGTTTGGTCTGAATATGATAAAGTGTTGAGGAGATACAGGCTTGTGTCTGTTTTCGCAAGCGCTACGTAAAATTTGTTTGCGTGGTATTCGAGAACGGTTTGACAAATCAACACCAATTCCATAACTTTTTGTCGCCATGGTATGAAGATGATCTGATTCAATTTTCGTGGAAATTGGAGCAACGGCCTAGGAGGAGTTTGAAAAAGTAGGTTTTTCGGAAAATTCAAAATGGCGGAAAAATATTATGAAGAAAAATGACGTCATAGGGTGCTATCGAATTGTCATGAGCTCAGGAATCAGAGGAAAAAATAATTTTGTTTCTAGCCCTTGTGGTTCAAAAGTTATTAGCATAAACATGAGTGCAACTTTGGACAGTTGGTGGCGCTAGAGGGATTGGTTTTAAGACACCAAATTTGCTATGGTGACAGATTGGCCTGTCCTCTATCACGGTGCCAAATTTCATAACTTTCCCGCAAGCGGTTCTATGGGCTGCCATAGACACCAAGTCGGAAGAAAAAGAAGAATAATAATAATAATAATAATAATAAGAACGCGAACGAAAACAATAGGTGCCTAGCACCTTCGGTGCTTGGCCCCTAATAAGAACGGGAACAGATACAATAGGTGCCTCCGCACCTTCGGTGCTTGGCCCCTAATAAATATAGCTGCAAGCAGCAATTACCGGGGCCAAGCGCAAGTAGATGACAGGATATGCCAACATGGCTGAAGGTGTCAGACCAACTGCAACAATGAGCAATTAAAGACATTTAAAGAGGATTTTAGACGAAATGGCTGAAAAATCATAGAAACAGTCAATAAAAATATGATTTAATGCATTATCACTTTCGACCAATAGGTGGCGCAGTTACAAAACTGATGTGATGTGGTCAGAGTGAAGTGACAATGACACATACAAAGTTTGGTGTCAATATTTCAAGGGATTGCAGAGATAAAGCCTGAATAGTGCTATTAGCATCATGCCTCAACTTTGCTGCTGCGCTATACGAAAACGGTTTGGTCTATCCACACGAAATCCATAACTTTTAGTCGGCACGGTCTGGAGATGATACGATTCGATTTTGGTGAAAATCGGACAAACGGTCTAGGAGGAGTTTGAAAAAGTAGGTTTTGAATGAAAATCAAGATGGCGGACAGGAAGTTTGGCCAAATAAGGTAAACTTGGTATCTATGTTCTCGGCTTGACCCAAGGAATCTATTAAGACCAGTGGCATTTCAGTAGCCAGATTTATTCAAAAGTTATTAGCCTTTTTGTTAATGTTGTTTTAACTTTTGACCACTAGGTGGCGCTGTTTCGAAACTTCTCACGCTCCTTCAGAACATCGTGCTGATGACCCATACCAAGTTTCGTAACAATCCGTTCATGCGTTCTTAAAATACAGCATTTTAGCACAAAATTCAAAATGGCCGACAGTCAAAATGGCCGATATGGTAAAATTTGATATCAGTCGACTCGGCATGTTGCCCTGAATCTAACGAGACCAATTTTATGATTTTTGGACAAATTGTTCAGAAGTTATAAGCAAAAATAGCCATTTTTCATATCTCCGGACCAGTAGGTGGCGCTGCGCCGAAACGCAGCATGTAGCCTCAGGTCATGCTTGTGATGACATGTACCAATTTTGGTCTGAATCCGATAAAGCGTTGCGGAGATACAGCCCTACGACTGTTTTCGCAAGCGCTACGTAAAATGTGTTCGAGCGTTATTCGAAAACGGTTTGACGAATCAATTTGAATTCCATAACTTTTTGTCAGCACTGCCTGAAGATGATCTGGTTCAATTTTCGTGCAAATCGGACAAACCGTCTAGGACGAGTTCGAAAAAGTAGCTTTTTCAGCACATTCAAAATGGCGGCCATATTTATAAGCCGGAAAATGACGTCATAGGGTGCAATCGAATCGTCATGAGCTCAGGAATCAGAGGAAAAAAGAATTTTGTTGATTGGCCAAACGGTTCAAAAGTTATTAGCAAAATAAAAGTGAAATTTTGGACAGGTGGTGGCGCTAGAGGGATTGGTTTTAAGACACCAAATTTGGCATGGTGACTTTTTGGACTGTCCTCTATCGTTGTGCCAAATTTCATAACTTTCCCGCAAGCGGTTCTATGGGCTGCCATAGACTCCCAGAGCGGAAGAAGAAGAAGAAGAATAATAATAAATATAGCTGCAAGCAGCCATTACCGGGGCCAAGCAGAATAAGACGACAAGACATGGCTGAAAGTGTCAGATCAACTGCAACAATGAGCAATTAAAGACATTTAAAGAGGATTTTAGGCGAAATGGCTGAAAGATCATAGAAAGAGTAATTAAAAATATGATTTAATTGATTGTCACTTTTGACCATTAGGTGGCGCTGTCTCAAAATATTTTGGGTACCTTCAGGGGATGGTGCTGATGGCACATTCTGAGTTTCGTAATATTACACCAATGCATTTGTTCAGTATAGCATTTTATTTCACAAAACTGTATTGAAGTCAATGGGAATTTCATGTTTTGTTCTGTTATAGCGCCACCAAGAGGCTCAGTCCCACAATTTTTTTTATGTGTCCTCAGAGTGAGCCCATACATATGTGTGTCGATTTTGGTGAAAATATCTCAATTCGCTTCAGAGTTATAGACATTTATATGAAAAAACACGTAAAAAATGACTGACACATGACTTTGATTGGAATTTACTACCCCTAAACATCAATATTTTCGCATTTGGGCATTGGCGTATAGCTATCGACCTATGTTTCCAAACTTCTGACGGTGGTTTCGTCTCGATCGGACAAACGGTTTCGAAGATATAGCCAAATGTTTTTTAAGCGCTAAATCACAACGCTACACAAACCATGAGGCGAAACCTAGCATGTTTGGTATCGTTGGACTCGGCAAGGATTCAGGAGTCTAATGAGATGAGTTTGGTGAAAATAAGTCAACCACACCCAAAGTTATAAGCATTTGGAAAAAAAAATTCACCACTAGGTGGCGCTGTTTCGAAACTTCTCACGCTCCTTCAGAACATCGTGCTGATGACCCATACCAAGTTTTGTAACAATCCGTTCATGCGTTGTTAAAATACAGCATTTTAGCACAAAATTCAAAATGGCCGACAGTCAAAATGGCCGATATGGTAAAATTGTATATCAGTCGACTCGGCATGTTGACCTGAATCTAACGAGACCAATTTTATGATTTTTGGACAAACCATTCAGAAGTTATAAGCAAAAATAGCCATTTTTCATATCTCCGGACCAGTAGGTGGCGCTGCGCCGAAACGCAGCATGTAGCCTCAGGTCATGCTTGTGATGACATGTACCAATTTTGGTCTGAATCCGATAAAGCGTTGCGGAGATACAGCCCTACGACTGTTTTCGCAAGCGCTACGTAAAATGTGTTCGAGCGTTATTCAAAAACGGTTTGACGAATCAATTTGAATTCCATAACTTTTTGTCAGCACTGCCTGAAGATGATCTGGTTCAATTTTCGTGCAAATCGGACAAACCGTCTAGGACGAGTTCGAAAAAGTAGCTTTTTCAGCACATTCAAAATGGCGACCATATTTATAAGCCGGAAAATGACGTCATAGGGTGCAATCGAATCGGCATGAGCTCAGGAATCAGAGGAAAAAAGAATTTTGTTGATTGGCCTTACGCTTCAAAAGTTATTAGCATAATAAAAGTGAAACTTTGGACAGGTGGTGGCGCTAGAGGGAGTGACTTAGAAACACCAAAATTGGTGTATTTAATGTTGGGACTGTCCTCTATCAGAATGTCAAACCAAAACAACTTTCCCGCAATCGGTTCTATGGGCTGCCATAGACGCCCAGTCGGAAGAAGAAGAATAATAATAAATATAGCTGCAAGCAGCAATTACCGGGGCCAAGCGCAAGTAGATGACAGGATATGCCAACATGGCTGAAGGTGTCAGACCAACTGCAACAATGAGCAATTAAAGACATTTAAAGAGGATTTTAGACGAAATGGCTGAAAAATCATAGAAACAGTCAATAAAAATATGATTTAATGCATTATCACTTTCGACCAATAGGTGGCGCAGTTACAAAACTGATGTGATGTGGTCAGAGTGAAGTGACAATGACACATACAAAGTTTGGTGTCAATATTTCAAGGGATTGCAGAGATAAAGCCTGAATAGTGCTATTAGCATCATGCCTCAACTTTGCTGCTGCGCTATACGAAAACGGTTTGGTCTATCCACACGAAATCCATAACTTTTAGTCGGCACGGTCTGGAGATGATACGATTCGATTTTGGTGAAAATCGGACAAACGGTCTAGGAGGAGTTTGAAAAAGTAGGTTTTGAATGAAAATCAAGATGGCGGACAGGAAGTTTGGCCAAATAAGGTAAACTTGGTATCTATGTTCTCGGCTTGACCCAAGGAATCTATTAAGACCAGTGGCATTTCAGTAGCCAGATTTATTCAAAAGTTATTAGCCTTTTTGTTAATGTTGTTTTAACTTTTGACCACTAGGTGGCGCTGTTTCGAAACTTCTCACGCTCCTTCAGAACATCGTGCTGATGACCCATACCAAGTTTCGTAACAATCCGTTCATGCGTTCTTAAAATACAGCATTTTAGCACAAAATTCAAAATGGCCGACAGTCAAAATGGCCGATATGGTAAAATTTGATATCAGTCGACTCGGCATGTTGCCCTGAATCTAACGAGACCAATTTTATGATTTTTGGACAAATTGTTCAGAAGTTATAAGCAAAAATAGCCATTTTTCATATCTCCGGACCAGTAGGTGGCGCTGCGCCGAAACGCAGCATGTAGCCTCAGGTCATGCTTGTGATGACATGTACCAATTTTGGTCTGAATCCGATAAAGCGTTGCGGAGATACAGCCCTACGACTGTTTTCGCAAGCGCTACGTAAAATGTGTTCGAGCGTTATTCGAAAACGGTTTGACGAATCAATTTGAATTCCATAACTTTTTGTCAGCACTGCCTGAAGATGATCTGGTTCAATTTTCGTGCAAATCGGACAAACCGTCTAGGACGAGTTCGAAAAAGTAGCTTTTTCAGCACATTCAAAATGGCGGCCATATTTATAAGCCGGAAAATGACGTCATAGGGTGCAATCGAATCGTCATGAGCTCAGGAATCAGAGGAAAAAAGAATTTTGTTGATTGGCCAAACGGTTCAAAAGTTATTAGCAAAATAAAAGTGAAATTTTGGACAGGTGGTGGCGCTAGAGGGATTGGTTTTAAGACACCAAATTTGGCATGGTGACTTTTTGGACTGTCCTCTATCGTTGTGCCAAATTTCATAACTTTCCCGCAAGCGGTTCTATGGGCTGCCATAGACTCCCAGAGCGGAAGAAGAAGAAGAAGAATAATAATAATAATAATAATAAGAACCGGAACAAAAACAATAGGTGCCTCCGCACCTTCGGTGCTTGGCCCCTAATTAAAGCTGCAAGCAGCATTTAGCGGGGCCAAGCACAATCAGATGACAAGACATGCCAACATTGCTGAAAGTGTCAGACCAACTGCAATAATGAGCAATTAAAGACATTAAAGATGATTTTAGGCAAAATGCCTGATAATTCATAGAAACAGTAAATAAAAATATGATTTAATGCATTATCACTTTCGACCAATAGGTGGCGCAGTTACAAAACTGATGTGATGTGGTCAGAGTGAAGTGACAATGACAAATATATAGTTTGGTGTCAATATGTCAAGGCATTGCAGAGATAAAGCCTGAATAGTGCTTTTAGCATCATGCATCAACTTTGCTGCTGCGCTATACAAAAACGGTTTCGTCAATCGAGACGAAATCGATAACTTTTAGTTGGCACGGTCTGGAGATGATACGATTCGATTTTGGTGAAAATCGGACAAACGGTGTAGGAGGAGTTCGAAAATGTATGTTTTGAATGAAAATCAAGATGGCGGACAGGAAGTTAGGCCAAATAAGGAAAACTTGGTTTCTATGTTCTCGGCTTGACCCAAGGAATCTATTAATACCAGTGGCATTTCAATAGGCAGATTTATTCAAAAGTTATTAGCATTTTTAGAAGTTTTGTTATAACTTTTGACCACTAGGTGGCGCTGTCTTGAAATATGTTGGGTACTTTCAGGAAATGGCGCTGAAGGCACTTACTGAGTTTCATTAAATAACACCAATGCATTTGTTTAGTATAGCATTTTATTTCACAAAACTGTATTGAAGTCAATGAGAATTTCATGTTTTGTTCTATTATAGCGCCACCAAGAGGCTCAGTCACACCATTTTTTTTATGTGTCCTCAGAGTGAGCCCATACATATCTGTGTCAATTTTGGTGAAAATATCTCAATTCGCTTCGGAGTTATAGACATTTATATGAAAAAACACGTAAAAAATGACTGACACATGACTTTGATTGAATTTTACTACCCCTTACTATCAATATTTTCGCATTTGGGCATTGTCGTATAGCTATCGACCTATGTTTCCAAACTTCTGACGGTGGTTTCGTCTCGATCAGACTAGCGGTTTCGCAGATATAGCCAAATGTTTTTTAAGCGCTAAATCACAATGCTACACAAACCGTAAGGCGAAACCTAGCATGTTTGGTATCGTAGGACTCGGCAAGGATTCAGGAGTCTAATTAGATGAGTCTCGTGAAAATAAGTCGACCACACCCAAAGTTATAAGCATTTGAATAAAAAGATTAACCACTAGGTGGCGCTGTTTCGAAACTTCTCAGGCTCCTTCAGGACATCGTGCTGATGACCCATACCAAGTTTCGTAACAATCCGTTCATGCGTTCTTAAAATACAGCATTTTAGCACAAAATTCAAAATGGCCGACAGTCAAAATGGCCGATATGGTAAAATTGGATATCAGTCGACTCTGCATTTTGCCCTGAATCTAACAAGACCAATTTTATGATTTTTGGACAAACTGTTCAGAAGTTATAAGCAAAAATAGCCATTTTTCATATCTCTGGACCAGTAGGTGGCACTGCGCCGAAACGCAGCATGTAGCCTCAGGTCATGCTTGTGATGACATGTACCAAGTTTGGTCTGAATACGATAAAGCGTTGCGAAGATACAGCCTTACGACTGTTTTCGCAAGCGCTACGTAAAATTTGTTCGAGCGTTTATTGAAAACGGTTTGACAAATCAACTAGATTTTAATAACTTTTTGTCAGCACTGCCTGAAGATGATCTAATTCAATTTTCGTGCAAATCGGACAAACCGTCTAGGACGAGTTCGAAAAAGTAGGTTTTGAGAATAATTCAAAATGGCGGCCATATTTTAATGACGGAAAATGACGTCATAGGGTGCAATCAAATCGTCATGAGCTCAGGAATCAGAGGAAAAAAGAAGTTTGTTGATTGGCCTTACGGTTCAAAAGTTATTAGCAAAATAAAAGTGAAATTTTGGACAGGTGGTGGCGCTAGAGGGAATGACTTAGACACACCAAAATTGGTGTATTTAATGTTGGGACTGTCCTCTATCAGAATGTCAAACCAAAACAACTTTCCCGCAATCGGTTCTATGGGCTGCCATAGACTCCAAGAGCGGAAGAAGAAGAAGAATAATAATAATAATAATAAGAACGCGAACGAAAACAATAGGTGCCCGCACCTTCGGTGCTTGGCCCCTAATAATAATAAGAACCGGAACAAATACAATAGGTGCCTCCGCACCTTCGGTGCTTGGCCCCTAATAATAATAATAAGAACCGGAACAAAAACAATAGGTGCCTCCGCACCTTCGGTGCTTGGCCCCTAATAATAAGAACGGGAACAGATACAATAGGTGCCTCCGCACCTTCGGTGCTTGGCCCCTAATAATAATAATAAGAACCGGAACAAAAACAATAGGTGCCTCCGCACCTTCGGTGCTTGGCCCCTAATAATAAGAACGGGAACAGATACAATAGGTGCCTCCGCACCTTCGGTGCTTGGCCCCTAAATATAGCTGCAAGCAGCAATTACCGGGGCCAAGCAGAATAAGACGACAAGACATGCCAAAATGTCTGAAAGTGTCAGACCAACTGCAACAATGAGCAATTAAAGACATTTAAAGAGGATTTTAGACGAAATGGCTGAAAAATCATAGAAACAGTCAATAAAAATATGATTTAATGCATTATCACTTTTGACCAATAGGTGGCGCAGTTACAAAACTGATGTGATGTGGTCAGAGTGAAGTGACAATGACACATACAAAGTTTGGTGTCAATATGTCAAGGCATTGCAGAGATAAAGCCTGAATAGTGCTATTAGCATCATGCCTCAATTTTGCTGCTGCGCTATACGAAAACGGTTTGGTCTACCCACACGAAATCCATAACTTTGAGTCGGCACAGTCTGGAGATGATACGATTCGATTTTGGTGAAAATCGGACAAACGGTCTAGGAGGAGTTCGAAAAAGTAGGTTTTGAATGAAAATCAAGATGGCGGACAGGAAGTTTGGCCAAATAAGGTAAACTTGGTATCTATGTTCTCGGCTTGACCCAAGGAATCTATTAAGACCAGTGGCATTTCAGTAGCCAGATTTATTCAAAAGTTATTAGCCTTTTTGTAAATGTTGTTATAAGTTTTGACCACTAGGTGGCGCTGTTTCGAAATATTTTGAATACCTTTAGGGGATGATGCTGATGGCACATTCTGAGTTTTGTAATATTACACTAATGCATTTGTTTAGTATAGCACTTTATTTCACAAAACTGTATTGAAGTCAATGGGAATTTCATGTTTTGTTCTATTATAGCGCCACCAAGAGGCTCAGTCCCACAATTTTTTTTACGTGTCCTCAGAGTGAGCCCATACATATGTGTGTCGATTTTGGTGAAAATATCTCAATTCGCTTCAGAGTTATAGACATTTATATGAAAAAACACGTAAAAAATGACTGACACATGACTTTGATTGGAATTTACTACCCCTAAACATCAATATTTTCGCATTTGGGCATTGGCGTATAGCTATCGACCTATGTTTCCAAACTTCTGACGGTGGTTTCGTCTCGATCGGACAAACGGTTTCGAAGATATAGCCAAATGTTTTTTAAGCGCTAAATCACAACGCTACACAAACCGTAAGGCGAAACCTAGCATGTTTGGTATCGTAGGACTCGGCAACGATTCAGGAGTCTAAAAAGATGAGTTTCGTGAAAATAAGTTGACCACACCCAAAGTTATAAGCATTTGAAAAAAAAAATTCACCACTAGGTGGCGCTGTTTCGAAACTTCTCAGGCTCATTCAGGGCATTGTGCTGATGACCCATACCACGTTTCGTAACAATCCGTTCATGCAGTCATAAAATACAGAATTTTAGCACAAAATTCAAAATGGCCGACAGCCAAAATGACCGATATGGTCAAATTGGACATCAGTCGACTCGGCATGTTGCCCTGAATCTAACGAGACCAATTTTATGATTTTTGGACAAACTGTTCAGAAGTTATAAGCAAAAATAGCCATTTTTCATATCTCCGGACCAGTAGGTGGCGCTGCGCCGAAACACAGCATGTAGCCTCAGGTCATGCTTGTGAGTACAAGTACCAAGTTTGGTCTGAATACGATAAACCGTTGCGGAGATACGGCCTTACGACCGTTTTTGCTAGCGCTACGTAAAATGTATTCGTGCGTTTATCGAAAACGGTTTGACGAATCAATTTGAATTCCATAACTTTTTGTCAGCACTACCTGAAGATGATCTGGTTCAATTTTCGTGCAAATCGGACTAACCGTCTAGGACGAGTTCGAAAAAGTAGGTTTTTAGAAAAATTCAAAATGGCGGCCATATTTTAATGACGTAAAATTACGTCATAGGGTGCAATCGAATTGCCATGAGCTCAGAAATCAGAGGAAACAAGAATTTAGCTGATTGGCCTTACGGTTCAAAAGTTATTAGCAAAATAAAAGTGATATTTTGGACAGGTGGTGGCGCTAGAGGGAATGACTTAGAAACACCAAAATTGGTGTATTTAATGTTGGGACTGTCCTCTATCAGAATGTCAAACCAAAACAACTTTCCCGCGCTCGGTTCTATGGGCTGCCATAGACTCCCATGGCGGAAGAAGAATAATAATAATAATTAAAGCTGCAAGCAGCATTTAGCGGGGCCAAGCACAATCAGATGACAAGACATGCCAACATTGCTGAAAGTGTCAGACCAACTGCAACAATGAGCAATTAAAGACATTAAAGAGGATTTTAGGCAAAATGCCTGAAAATTCATAGAAACAGTAAATAAAAATATGATTTAATGCATTATCACTTTCGACCAATAGGTGGCGCAGTTACAAAACTGATGTGATGTGGTCAGAGTGAAGTGACAATGACACATACAAAGTTTGGTGTCAATATGTCAAGGCATTGCAGAGATAAAGCCTGAATAGTGCTTTTAGCATCATGCCTCAACTTTGCTGCTGCGCTATACGAAAACGGTTTCGTCAATCGAGACGAAATCGATAACTTTAGTCGGCACGGTCTGGAGATGATACGATTCAATTTTGGTGAAAATCGGACAAACGGTGTAGGAGGAGTTCGAAAATGTATGTTTTGAATGAAAATCAAGATGGCGGACAGGAAGTTAGGCCAAATAAGGAAAACTTGGTTTCTATGTTCTCGGCTTGACCCAAGGAATCTATTAATACCAGTGGCATTTCAATGGGCAGATTTATTCAAAAGTTATTAGCATTTTTAGAAGTTTTGTTATAACTTTTGACCAAAAGGTGGCGCTGTCTTGAAATATGTTGGGTACTTTCAGGAAATGGTGCTGAAGGCACTTTCTGAGTTTCATTAAATAACACCAATGCATTTGTTTAGTATAGCATTTTATTTCACAAAACTGTATTGAAGTCAATGGGAATTTCATGTTTTGTTCTATTATAGCGCCACCAAGAGGCTCAGTCACACCATTTTTTTTACGTGTCCTCAGAGTGAGCCCATACATATCTGTGTCAATTTTGGTGAAAATATCTCAATTCGCTTCGGAGTTATAGACATTTATATGAAAAAACACGTAAAAAATGACTGACACATGACTTTGATTGAATTTTACTACCCCTAACTATCAATATTTTCGCATTTGGGCATTGGCGTATAGCTATCGACCTATGTTTCCAAACTTCTGACGGTGGTTTCGTCTCGATCAGACTAACGGTTTCGCAGATATAGCCAAATGTTTTTTAAGCGCTAAATCACAACGCTACACAAACCGTAAGGCAAAACCTAGCATGTTTGGTATCGTAGGACTCGGCAAGGATTCAGGAGTCTAATTAGATGAGTCTCGTGAAAATAAGTCGACCACACCCAAAGTTATAAGCATTTGAATAAAAATATTAACCACTAGGTGGCGCTGTTTCGAAACTTCTCAGGCTCCTTCAGGACATCGTGCTGATGACCCATACCAAGTTTCGTAACAATCCGTTCATGCGTTCTTAAAATACAGCATTTTAGCACAAAATTCAAAATGGCCGACAGTCAAAATGGCCGATATGGTAAAATTGGATATCAGTCGACTCGGCATTTTGCCCTGAATCTAACAAGACAAATTTTATGATTTTTGGACAAACTGTTCAGAAGTTATAAGCAAAAATAGCCATTTTTCATATCTCTGGACCAGTAGGTGGCGCTGCGCCGAAACGCAGCATGTAGCCTCAGGTCATGCTTGTGATGACATGTACCAAGTTTGGTCTGAATACGATAAAGCGTTGCGAAGATAAAGCCTTACGACTGTTTTCGCAAGCGCTACGTAAAATTTGTTCGAGCGTTTATTGAAAACGGTTTGACAAATCAACTAGATTTTAATAACTTTTTGTCAGCACTGCCTGAAGATGATCTGGTTCAATTTTCGTGCAAATCGGACAAACTGTCTAGGACGAGTTCGAAAAAGTAGGTTTTGAGAATAATTCAAAATGGCGGCCATGTTTGTATGACGGAAAATGACGACATATGGTGCAATCGAATCGGCATGAGCTCAGGAATCAGAGGAAAAAAGAATTTTGTTGATTGGCCTTACGGTTCAAAAGTTATTAGCAAAACAAAAGTGAAATTTTGGACAGGTGGTGGCGCTAGAGGGAATGACTTAGACACACCAAAATTGGTGTATTTAATGTTGGGACTGTCCTCTATCAGAATCTCAAACCATTACAACTTTCCCGCAATCGGTTCTATGGGCTGCCATAGACTCCCAGAGTGGAAGAAGAATAATAATAATAATAATAATAATAATAATAATAATAATAATAAGAACGGGAACAGATACAATAGGTGCCTCCGCACCTTCGGTGCTTGGCCCCTAAATATAGCTGCAAGCAGCCATTACCGGGGCCAAGCAGAATAAGACGACAAGACATGGCTGAAAGTGTCAGATCAACTGCAACAATGAGCAATTAAAGACATTTAAAGAGGATTTTAGGCGAAATGGCTGAAAAATCATAGAAAGAGTAATTAAAAATATGATTTAATTGATTGTCACTTTTGACCATTAGGTGGCGCTGTCTCAAAATATTTTGGGTACCTTCAGGGGATGGTGCTGATGGCACATTCTGAGTTTCGTAATATTACACCAATGCATTTGTTCAGTATAGCATTTTATTTCACAAAACTGTATTGAAGTCAATGGGAATTTCATGTTTTGTTCTGTTATAGCGCCACCAAGAGGCTCAGTCCCACAATTTTTTTTACGTGTCCTCAGAGTGAGCCCATACATATGTGTGTCAATTTTGGTGAAGATATCTCAATTCGCTTCGGAGTTATAGACATTTATATGAAAAAACACGTAAAAAATGACTGACACATGACTTTGATTGGAAATTAGTACCCCTAAACATCAATATTTTCGCATTTGGGCATTGGCGTATAGCTATCGACCTATGTTTCCAAACTTCTGACGGTGGTTTCGTCTCGATCGGACAAACGGTTTCGAAGATATAGCCAAATGTTTTTTAAGTGCTAAATCACAACGCTACACAAACCGTGAGGCGAAACCTAGCATGTTTGGTATCGTAGGACTCGGCAACGATTCAGGAGTCTAAAAAGATGAGTTTCGTGAAAATAAGTTGACCACACCCAAAGTTATAAGCATTTGAAAAAAAAAATTAACCACTAGGTGGCGCTGTTTCGAAACTTCTCAGGCTCATTCAGGGCATTGTGCTGATGACCCATACCATGTTTAGTAACAATCCGTTCATGCGGTCATAAAATACAGAATTTTAGCACAAAATTCAAAATGGCCGACAGCCAAAATGACCGATATGGTCAAATTGGACATCAGTCGACTCGGCATGTTGCCCTGAATCTAACGAGACCAATTTTATGATTTTTGGACAAACTGTTCAGAAGTTATAAGCAAAAATAGCCATTTTTCATATCTCCGGACCAGTAGGTGGCGCTGCGCCGAAACACAGCATGTAGCCTCAGGTCATGCTTGTGAGTACAAGTACCAAGTTTGGTCTGAATACGATAAACCGTTGCGGAGATACGGCCTTACGACCGTTTTTGCTAGCGCTACGTAAAATGTATTCGTGCGTTTATCAAAAACTGTTTGACGAATCAATTTGAATTCCATAACTTTTTGTCAGCACTACCTGAAGATGATCTGGTTCAATTTTCGTGCAAATCGGACAAACCGTCTAGGACGAGTTCGAAAAAGTAGCTTTTTTTGAAAATTCAAGATGGCGGCCATATTTTTATGACGGAAAATGACGTCATAGGGTGCAATCGAATCGCCATGAGCTCAGGAATCAGAGGAAAAAAGAATTTCGCTGATTGGCCTTACGGTTCAAAAGTTATTAGCATAATAAAAGTGAAACTTTGGACAGGTGGTGGCGCTAGAGGGAGTGACTTAGAAACACCAAAATTGGTGTATTTAATGTTGGGACTGTCCTCTATCAGAATGTCAAACCAAAACAACTTTCCCGCAATCGGTTCTATGGGCTGCCATAGACTCCCATGGCGGAAGAAGAATAATAATAATTAAAGCTGCAAGCAGCATTTAGCGGGGCCAAGCACAATCAGATGACAACACATGCCAACATTGCTGAAAGTGTCAGACCAACTGCAACAATGAGCAATTAAAGACATTAAAGAGGATTTTAGGCAAAATGCCTGAAAATTCATAGAAACAGTAAATAAAAATATGATGTAATGCATTATCACTTTCTACCAATAGGTGGCGCAGTTACAAAACTGATGTGATGTGGTCAGAGTGAAGTGACAATGACACATACAAAGTTTGGTGTCAATATGTCAAGGCATTGCAGAGATAAAGCCTGAATAGTGTTTATAGCATCATGCCTCAACTTTGCTGCTGCGCTATACGAAAACGGTTTCGTCAATCGAGACGAAATCGATAAGTTTTAGTCGGCACGGTCTGGAGATGATACGATTCGATTTTGGTGAAAATCGGACAAACGGTGTAGGAGGAGTTCGAAAATGTATGTTTTGAATGAAAATCAAGATGGCGGACAGGAAATTAGGCCAAATAAGGAAAACTTGGTTTCTATGTTCTCGGCTTGACCCAAGCAATCTATTAATACCAGTGGCATTTCAATAGGCAGATTTATTCAAAAGTTATTAGCATTTTTAGAAGTTTTGTTATAACTTTTGACCACTAGGTGGCGCTGTCTTGAAATATGTTGGGTACTTTCAGGAAATGGTGCTGAAGGCACTTTCTGAGTTTCATTAAATAACACCAATGCATTTGTTTAGTATAGCATGTTATTTCACAAAACTGTATTGAAGTCAATGGGAATTTCATGTTTTGTTCTATTATAGCGCCACCAAGAGGCTCAGTCACACCATTTTTTTTATGTGTCCTCAGAGTGAGCCCATACATATGTGTGTCAATTTTGGTGAAAATATCTCAATTCGCTTCGGAGTTATAGACATTTGTATGAAAAAACACGTAAAAAATGACTGACACATGACTTTGATTGGATTTTACTACCCCTTACTATCAATATTTTCACATTTGGGCATTGGCGTATAGCTATCGACCTATGTTTCCAAACTTCTGACGGTGGTTTCGTCTCGATCAGACTAGCGGTTTCGAAGATATAGCCAAATGTTTTTTAAGCGCTAAATCACAACGCTACACAAACCGTAAGGTGAAACCTAGCATGTTTGGTATCGTAGGACTCGGCAAGGATTCAGCAGTCTAATTAGATGAGTTTCGTGAAAATATGTCGACCACACCCAAAGTTATAAGCATTTGAATAAAAAGATTAACCACTAGGTGGCGCTGTTTTGAAACTTCTCAGGCTCCTTCAGGACATCGTGCTGATGACCCATACCAAGTTTCGTAACAATCCGTTCATGCGTTCTTAAAATACAGCGTTTTAGCACAAAATTCAAAATGGCCGACAGTCAAAATGGCCGATATGGTAAAATTGGATATCAGTCGACTCGGCATTTTGCCCTGAATCTAACAAGACCAATTTTATGATTTTTGGACAAACTGTTCAGAAGTTATAAGCAAAAATAGCCATTTTTCATATCTCTGGACCAGTAGGTGGCGCTGCGCCGAAACGCAGCATGTAGCCTCAGGTCATGCTTGTGATGACATGTACCAAGTTTGGTCTGAATACGATAAAGCGTTGCGAAGATACAGCCTTACGACTGTTTTCGCAAGTGCTACGTAAAATTTGTTCGAGCGTTTATTGAAAACGGTTTGACAAATCAACTAGATTTTAATAACTTTTTGTCAGCACTGCCTGAAGATGATCTGGTTCAATTTTCGTGCAAATCGGAGAAACTGTCTAGGACAAGTTCGAAAAAGTAGGTTTTGAGAATAATTCAACATGGCGGCCATGTTTTTATGACGGAAAATGACGACATAGGGTGCAATCGAATCGGCATGAGCTCAGGAATCAGAGGAAATAAGAATTTTGTTGATTGGCCTTACGGTTCAAAAGTTATTAGCAAAACAAAAGTGAAATTTTGGACAGGTGGTGGCGCTAGAGGGAATGACTTAGACACACCAAAATTGGTGTATTTAATGTTGGGACTGTCCTCTATCAGAATGTCAAACCATTACAACTTTCCCGCAATCGGTTCTATGGGCTGCCATAGACTCCCAGAGTGGAAGAAGAATAATAATAATAATAATAATAATAATAATAATAATAAGAACGGGAACAGATACAATAGGTGCCCGCACCTTCGGTGCTTGGCCCCTAATAATAAGAACGGGAACAATTACAATAGGTGCCTCCGCACCTTCGGTGCTTGGCCCCTAATAATAAGAACCGGAACAAAAACAATAGGTGCCTCCGCACCTTCGGTGCTTGGCCCCTAATAATAATTAAAGCTGCAAGCAGCATTTATCGGGGTTCAAGCAGTTAAGGCCTTTAAGGCCTTTAAGCACACAAGGATCAAAAGTTATTAAAATTTATTTAGCAAGCATGTAAACACTGACATTATAGATGAAAAAGACCATTTACAGCCAATGCAGGCAATTTACCATAGGTAATATATGGTTTTAAAGCTTTTTAACAGTTATAGCGCCACCTTTGGTCCGATCTCCATAAAATTTGGCATGCTTGTTAATGATGTTATGTCACATATGCTCACCAATTTTTGTGAAGTTCTGAGTTTTCATTTATGATTTATAGGCATTTTAGTGTATTTTGCCACGCCCCTTTTATAAATTACCCTATTACAGCCACCCAAATGCAAAAGTTAAACTTTTTTTCGATAATTATTGATCTAGAGAGTCCAGAGAATTGTCCTAGACTGGTCTGGTTCCGATCGGGCGAAAAACCAGGGACTAGTTCGCAAAAGTAGGTTTTTAACATATTCATGAATAATTAATGAATGGTTTGATTGACATTAGTGGTTCTTGAGGCAAAGTTGTTGAGCATGTGCAGATCTATCAAATGATATGCATTTTCTGACGATAAGTGTAACACCACGTGATTACAGAGCCAAAAAACTCGTTAGCGCCAACTAGTGGCCGATTTCTTTCAAAATTCTTACAGACCTCTAGGGGCTTGAGCCGAACATGCCCACCGAGTTTCGCTCCGATCGGACTTCGTTAACGGTGCTCAAACCTAATTGGCCAATGGCGGCCATGTTTTTTGAGATACGCCAATATCCTTTTAGACATACATGGCCCCTTGGGCCAAGACACTGCATACCAAATTTCAAGTCATTCGGAAAAACGGTCAGGTGTCTATATGTTTTTTTTGTTTTATAGCGCCACCTAGTGCTCAATCGTCGCGATTTTTTTACTGTGACCCCAGACTAAACCCATACACATTTGTACCGAGTTTGGTTAAGCTAACTCATTTACTTTTTGAGTTATAGCCATTTTAGTAAAATAGGCTCCGCCCACAACGTTTATTTTATGCCCCCTAGCGACCATGAATCAAAATTTCGACTTTTTTTTTTATAATTATTGATCTTCAGACTCCAGAGAACATTTCTGCACTGGTTTGGTTCCGATCGGACAAAAAACCTAGGACTAGTTAGCAAAAGTAGGTTTTTGACAAAATTCAAAATGGCGGAAAATCTATCATGACGGAAATGAAATCGGAGATATACGTTTTGTTCGTCAGGCGTCCAGCTTTCCAATGATATAAGACACTTGAGTCTACGACTTACGGTCTAGGAGTTATGAGCTGTTTCGCGCTTTTGGTTGCTATAGCGCCACCTATGGGCCAATCAGGGTCATAATCTCTGAACCTCTCCTCGATTTTTGTACTACCATCTGGCAAAGTTTCAATGCTCTAGCCCTTACGGTTTGGGCTGCACGATGCGTTTTACGGCAGAAGAATAATAATAATAATAATAATTAAAGCTGCAAGCAGCATTTATCGGGGTTCAAGCAGTTAAGGCCTTTAAGGACTTTAAGCACAAAAGCATCAAAAGTTGTTAAGTTTTACACCACGTGATTACAGAGCCATAAAACTCATTAGCGCCAACTAGTGGCCGATTTCTTTCAAAACTCTTACAGACCTCTAGGGCCATGAGTCGAACATGCCCATCGAGTTTCGTTCCGATTGGCCTCCGTTAACCTTGTCTAATAGGTGCTCAAATTTCATTGGTCGATGGCGGCCATGTTTTTCGAGATACGCCAACGTCCTCATAGACATACATGGCACCTTGGACCAAGACACTGCATACCAATTTTCAAGTCAATTGGACTAACGGTCAGGTGGTTATAGCCTGTTTTATGTTTGGAACATGTTTTGTTCCTCGCGGAGTACCTCTGGAATGCTTCTGCGGAGGTTTATTGTTTTATCCGCAGCAATAAAGTTTGTCAGCGTCTAAATGGATCGCGCTCTGGATCACTAACAGGAATTATTCTCGTCATGTATACACTTAACTTGATGAAAAGCGGGATTGACGCACTGCAAGCAGAGAGATGATTTCTGGCTGCCTCCGCAAAAATTGTCTTCGGCGGACAGCCCGCTGTCTTTGGAACGATTTTTTTCAAACAAAACCAAAGGTTAAAAAAAAAAAAAGAACAAATGTGAAGCGAGCAATTCTATCCATTTTGACGCCTTTTCATTCATAGCGGTTACCAAGCAACACGATTACGCACCAGCTGCAACTTGATGACACAAGCATACTGCGGTTCGGATACAAATAATATGTGAACACAAGTCCATCGGGGGCAGGGGGGGAGCAATCGAACTCGGGTTAGGAACAGGCAATCGAACCAAGTGTGAAAGCGCCCTTAGTCTAGTTTTAGTCAATGAAAATTGTATTTTAGTCTCTTTTTAGAAATGCAATTCTATTTAACCCAGTGAATATAGTGTATCACTATGGAAAAATAGCGAAAATAGTGAACAGAAAAGTAACACTCGTCTCATTCGTGGAGGTTGAAAAACAAGTTCTTTCTGACATCCAAGATTTACTGTATTAATTTAAATGCAAAAGAAAAGGCATGAGAGTTGGTTGTTTTTGTCAATTTTAAGTTTTAATTTAAAATATTTGTCATTTTAATATAACTATATGGCTAAATATTTTACCACTTGCTAATAAATCTAGATAGAAGTAGTGCATTGAATACATTGTTTAAATTGTGCTTAAAAGTGAATTACGACCATTAAAGAGTATGTGTGTACAAAGAGAATCGTAATGCTGACAAAACTTTTTTTAAATAAAAGTATTTGATAACTTCTGGATTTGAAATAAAAATAGTGAGCATGTGTTTGTGGTTCAGCCGTGGATCAGTTACGCACTGCAAACGCAGCATATGTGAAAGCACTATAGCGAGTGCTGCTCCTGCACCGCATATGCACTGCACACGGAGTATGGGCCCTATCTTGCACCCAGCGCAATTGACTTTGTACACCGACGCCTTTATCATTCCTATTTTGCACCCGCGCACAGCGGACTTTTCCCTCCACAGACGCACGTCGGTTAACTAAGAAATACACTTGCGCTCCCGGGGGCGGTTCAGCGCAAAGAGGAGGCGTGTTCCGGCGCAAACGTTCCCTCATGCTATTTTGCACGTTTAGAAAACAATTCCGCCACTAACTGAAAAAATCTAGTTTAAAGTCAGTGGCGCGTTGCACATGTTATTCTTATGCTATTTTAAGGGCGCATGCTTGGCCATAATCAATGTAGCGTGTGCACAACGCACATACACTTTGATTCTCTCACACAGAAGTAGTGATCGACCGATGTATCGGTTTACCGATATTTTTACCGATATTTAAGCATTTTCCCATAATCGGGTATCGGTTTTGTAATATCGGATTCGCCGATAAACGGCGCCATCTTGTGGCCGTTTTGAGAATTCCGCCATTGCAGCCCGCGTCTGAGGAGATCAGTCAACAACAACTCTCTGTGCACAGGTAAAACATATGTTCTGCTTGCTTTGCTTTAATTTTTCAACTTTATTTAACATAACAGACATGCAGAAATGAGATTTGAGACATGAATGCCTGATATAGCCTAGTTTATTTATGCAGCTTGGTTCTAAAAAATTGAGACGAACTCATGGAGTCACGTAGCGTAATCCGTCATGTCCTGCCCCAATAAAGACGTAACTTTACATGAATTAAATAAAACAGACATGAATGAGTGCATGTTGAAAATAAAAGCACTGAATTTAATTCTCTATCAGTTGTATTTGCTCACCATTAGTCTCGAGAAAAAAGTTCGTTCATATTGCTGAGCACTCACTGGGTTGATGATCAGGATGCTCACGGCCACTGAATGAAACTTTTGACAAGATTATCTTGTTTAAACATCCTAGATTATATTATTTACTACATAGCAATTATTTCGCTAATAACGTTACACATCTAAATATACCGCTTTGTGGAAATTAATTATTTATTATCTCCACGCGCGATCGCGGTTGAGTTCTGTGTAAAATAAATGCATAGATAAACAGCACTTTTGTCAGTTGGCATTTCATGATCTAGATTCAGTCTAGATCATGAAATGTCAACTGACAAAGTGCTGTTTATATAGTCTCGAAAAAAAAAAGTTTGTTCATATTGCTGCGCACTCACTGGGTTGATGACCAGGAATGCTCAAGCACGGCTACTGCATGAAACTTTTGACAAGATTATCTCGTTTAAACAACCTAAATTATATTATCATTTACTGCATAACCATTATTTCGCTAATACAAATCTAAATAAATACCGCTCTGTGGAAATTAATTATTTATTATGTCCACGCGCGATCGCGGTTGAGTAAGTTATATAGTTCTGTGTAAACGCATAGATAAACAGCACTTTGTCAGAAAGGATTTCATGATCTAGACCGACAAAAACATTATTAATAATTAATAACATACTAGTTGGAAAATGCAAATATGCTGTTTTGTTTGTTACTTTCCTGATAATGTTATATTCCAGCTAATATTATTCAGTGAATTAATATTACCCAGTGAATCCTCACTCTTTAAACCTATTAAACGGCACATAAACCTTCTAAAACTGTTTAAAATGAATTACATTTCAATACAAAATACAATACAAAAAATACCTCCAACATGTGGAACCACTTAAAGATACATCACTCAACTATCTTTGAATATATGTTAGAATAATTTTTGTGCTTTATTTTTTACCTCATCAAAGCTTTTATTTTTAAACAAAGACACTTAGTAACAATGCACTTTATTTTTTGGACTCAGACCCCTCTATTTATTTGTGTATAAATATAAAGTTTTTTATGTATGCAAGGAGGGAGTGATTGTTATAAATAAAATTGTTTGTTCAGTTCATTTGTGTTGTAATAATTGTGTCAAAACCAGAAGTATAACAGTAAATAAATATCGGTTCTGCATATCTGTAATCGGCACATAAACATGCAAATAATCGGTATCGGTATCGGTTATAAAAAATCAATATCGGTCGATCACTACACAGAAGCAGCCGTTTTCATTTTTGCAAATCATACATTACGATAGATAGATAGATAGATAGATAGATAGATAGATAGATGGATAAATTATAAAAGCATACTTCTAGTTTACACATTTACCCAAATTATCATACGCCTGTTTAATCGAAGTTAATTTGGGTGTGTTTCTCCATCCCCAATGTCACTTCTCTGTGTTTTACGGCCCTGACGAGAACGTCGGTCTCCTCGGCTGTGAACCGCTGCTGGCGCGCGTCTGGCAAATCCACCGTTATAATAGGAATCCGCTATAGAATAAGCGCGTCTGCTCTTAAAGGGAATGTGAGATGACGCTCTGATTGGTTTATTTCACGTTACGCCCAAACCACACCTATGAGTAATGAAGCTACTGCAGACCAACACATTTTAGATTTGCGTTGAGCGCAAGAGTAATTTATCCCGCCGGTATAATAGCAACAGCGCCCAAGACCCGGCCACAAAGTTACTTGCGTTTCGCGCTTGATACTTGCGTTTCAGATCGTTAAAATCGGGCCCTATGTGTGAAACGGGCGTCAGACTTAACTTTGTTTGTTGTCGTTTACGCTAACTCACCGCAGCTGCATCTTCTAAATAATGCCGCGAGTGGGGCTTGAGGAAGTGACGTCGTCTGCGCAGTGCGCCCTGATGCAGCCCCTGAAGTGAGACACGGGAAACAGAAATACTGCAAAATAATAATAATAATAATAATAATGTGACTAAACGAGACGAAATAGCGTCATAACATTTCATCTCGTTTTGGTCAACGAAAATGAAGAGACATTTTAACATAGTTTTTATTTTGTAAAACCACATTTAGTCTCGTTTTTATTCGTCAACAATATTGCATTATACATTTAATTATAGTTATTGTCACATGACCAGCATTTACGTTGCGTCTCGTTTTCGTCACGTGGTTTGTTGACGACAATATTTAGTTATAATTTTTGTTGACGAAAGAAATACTAGTAATCCGATATCGGATTTGACTCAAAAGACAATGTGATTCATCATTCCTTCCAATTAACCACCTTATCTTTGTATAGTAAAATAGTATGTTCAACAACATGAATAACGACGTAGCTGACCAGAGTTCGTGAATCAAATGATTCAGTTTAAAGAGTTGTTCAGACTTCTCTCGATCAGTTGAAGTCTCTCCATTTCAGATGTAAAAATAAATAAATTTATTTCACAAATTAAAAGTCCTGTGAGTCCGAAAAACAAAAGAAAATTGTAATTATCCTACCAGTTGATGGTTTCAAATTATGGTTCAAAGTGGAAACCGGTCCATGGGCACTGGTCAGCTAGCCATTTGTGCATATTTAATTGTATTCAATAGGCAGGCGATTCACCTCCGATTATTTATGGCACAAAACAGGATCTCACTTGCCGATCACGTTCACATAGGAAAAAAAACAGAACAAGAAAACGCAGCCTTGGAAAACACAAGGCAAACGTACAATAATTCATTTCTGATTCAACATTTCAGTAACAAATCATATACATGCGCAGTTCAAATGACACATTAATCGAACTTTTCGACAGTTACTTAACACAGACACTCATTAATCACTCAATGGGTCTCATTCATGAAATCGTAAATATACGAGTAAATATGTGAGTGATTTGCGCGTAAAGGCGACATTCCCGAAAATTCTTCTCCTGATTCAGAAATACTTCGTAAACGTCAGATGTGATAGTGAAATGTGTGTGTGTGTGTGTGTGTGTGTGTGTGTGTGTGTGTGTGTGTGTGTGTGTGTGTGTGTGTGTGTAATGAATTCCAATCAGTTGTAAATGGGACGCGTGTGCACGCTCATTCTCTAAATTACCATAAATCCCGCCCATTAAAACCGACTGAAAACTATAGGCTATATGGGCATCATATTATGACACCAAACGAAGGATTTCAACTTGTCTTCTCAAAAACGAATGAAGAAGAGAAATTTCTCAGATGCAGAAATTGAAGTTTATTATCAGAAGTTCATTCAAAACGCCACATTTTGTTTTCAAGCGTACATAGTGGCGTATCAGGCCTAAAAAAAAGGAAGCTTGGCAGCATAGATGCAGTTAATGGAGTTTCATCTGTTAATCGAACAGTCCTAGAAGTGAAAAGAAAATGGTTTGACATGAAGCTTGACTGCATTATTTGTGACTTGCGGACTTGTAAAAGAATAAACAGCTTGAATAAAAAAATTTAATAAAAAAAACTTGCAGACTTTTGTTCCGTTTGCAGATGGCTCTCGTAATTACTGGCTGTCGTAATAAAAGTAAAAAGAAAAACCGTATGTAATTACTATATATAATATTTGGTAACACTTTACAATACGGGTGCACTAATAACCATTAATTCATGCTTAACTAATGCACAGATAATCATGTGTTAATGTATGACTCATGAAGAACTAAACCATTAATTAATGATTACTGCATCATGAAGATTCTAAATGATTAATATAAAGTAATATATGAATTGTTATTAATTAAATGTGTCATAATGTATTAATTCATTAATAACTTATTTTATTAACTAAAAGTCTAAATCAATGCGTTACTTACCACAATTGGTCAAGGCAATGTACTTCAACTTCCAGTTGTCTGCTTTAATTAATCATTAACTAATGATTTGCAAATGCATCATTATGTTATGACTTTACTTGTTGAGGCACATGACTATTAACTAATTGTTAAGTAATATGCCATTTTGGTTTTGACATCCACACTAAGCCATGGATTTCAATTTCCAACCATGTACAACCAAGATTTCACTGAGTCCGATGAACTTTGTTGTTCATGGCACAGGACTATGTCAGGTTAACATACACTGAGAACATGCGGTCGAGCGCTGCTAGTTCATAACACTGTGTCTAGACTGGACAAAGACAATAAAACGTCCATTATAGTCAGTGATACTACACTGGATGCGTCGCGACACTACACGACAAAACCCAGTCAGTAAACCGATGCCACACTCTATTACTGACGTACTCAGAGCTCTTGTGCTAGTTCTGTTACGAAGGACTAATGGACTTGCGATGGTCTGTCATGTCCAGGTGTAGACAGCTGGTCTCGTCCAGTGTAAACACAGTATAACAGCTTCAGGAGTTCAGATTCTGGTGTGCTGATATTTGTGTGCAGCCCAACTCACCCCATCCTTCAAACACGTTCACCGACATTACATTCACTGCATGTGCAAACTGTCAAAACCCATAAATGGCATATTACTTAACAATTAGTTAATAGTCATGTGCCTCAACAAGTAAAGTCATAACATAATGATGCATTTGCAAATCATTAGTTATGATTAATTAAAGCAGACAACTGGAAGTTGAAGTACATTGCTTTGACCAACTGTGGTAATTAACGCATTCATTTACACTTTTAGTTAATAAAATAAGTTATTAATTAATTAATACATTGACACATTTAATTAATAACAATTCATATATTACTTAATCTATTAATCATTTAGAATCTTTATTAGTTGCTGATGCAGTAATCATTAATTAATGGTTTAGTTCTTCATGAGTCATACATTAACACATGATTATCTGTGCATTAGTTAAATATGAATTAATGCAGATTAGTGCACCCGTATTGTAAAGTGTTACCTAATATTTTTTCAAAATGCTGTGTAAATATGTACACGATTAAGGTGAATTAAAATGCAGCCTTATTAATGAGCAAAACGTTCGGATGTTAAACGCACTATTTACGCGTGGCTGGAGCAGGTGTAGATCTCTTTCGTACCAACTAACGTTTGGAAAATACGAACATTTTAATGAATCCGAAAATTTACGTCAGAACCACTTTACACACGATTTACACAAAAATTCGTTCTGCTCGTGTTTCATGAATAAGACCCATTGTCTCAACTCATGACACAATGATCATTGTTATATGTGATAGCTTTAGCCTACGGCTAATTAGTTCAGCTCGCGCTGTGCGGCCTACACTCAGCTCATATCAAATCATTTCTGAAATTGACATATCTTTCATAAGATAACATATGATAAAAAAATGTCACTCACCAAAACGAGATTGCATCACATATTCAATAAAAAAAAGACTATTCAATAAAGATTACCGCTCTGGGATCCACTAAATCTTTACTCCGATTTCCACTTCACCTCTCTCTGACGACAACACTCCAGGCTGAAGCATCCAAAGTTTACAAGTGCACACAATCACAGTTCTCGATAGATTATGATTATCATTTAGTGCAAGGAGTTTCTGGAGAAATGCTCCGTGTCTCATTTGATCTGTTCTCATCTGATTCTCTGTTTATGCTGACAGCGGCAGCGCCTGCGCGACCTGTGGGTGGGCCTTATGAATATGCCGCTTCTGTTGGCTCTCAGGGGTGTCAGTCACAGCAGCACAATCAGTGATTGGATGAATCGTGTGTTATTGCCCAGTGGTGTAATCGAGTGCATCAAGTAAAGAAAAAAAAAAAGAACTGATTGAAAAATATAATTTGTCCAGAACAGATCGACACGACTCAATTTAAACTGTTATAGAAGAGCTAATATACTAAGAATGCACTGGTCTCTCAAGGATTGTCTCTCTGCTTTATTTTATAAGAAATATCTCTGTGTCTAAAGTTCCTAATGTCCTGTACTCTCAACTTTTGTATAATAGTACTAGTCATAATTTTTACACCAGGCATGAATAAAAGCAGTAAAATACCACTTATTGGCTTAATGACATGTTATATAATTTTTACCTTTTTGACTGTTATAGAGGCAAATTTTGTCTGATCTGTCTGAAATGTTTCATGCTTATTAAGAGTCATGAACATTATTATATGAAAATTATTTCATTTTGATCAAATTATTTCCTATGGAATTTTTCATAGGAAAAGACCATTCACAGCCAATACAGGCAATTTACCATAGGAAATATATGGTTTTAAAGTGTTTTAACAGTTATAGCGCCACCTTTGGTCCGATCTCCATACAAATTTCCAGGCTTCTTTAGCATGTTATGACAAATATGCACATACATTTTTGTGAAGTTCTGTGTTTTCGTTTAGGTTTTATAGGCTTTTGAGTGCATTTTGCCACGCCCATTTTCTTTATGACCCAATATACCCATGCGAAAAATGCAAAAGTTCAACTTTTTTTTGATAATTATTGACCTAGAGAGTCCATAGAATTGTCCTAGACTGGTTTGGTTCTGATCGGGCGAAAAACCAGGGACTAGTTCGCAAAAGTAGGTTTTTAACATAATTACGAATATTTAATGAACGGTTTGATTGAGAGCAATGGTTCTTGAGGCAAAGTTGTTCAACAAGAGGAGATCTATCAAATGGTATGCATTTTGTGACAATAAGTGTAACACCACGTGATTACAGAGCCATTAAACTCGTTAGCGCCAACTAGTGGCCGATTTCTTTCAAAATTCTTACAGACCTCTAGGGCCATGAGTCGAACATGCCTACCGAGTTTTGTTCCGATCAGCCTCCGTAAACCTTGTCTAATAGGTGCTCAAATTTCATTGGCCGATGGCGGCCATGTTTTTTGAGATACGCCAATGTCCTCATAGACATACATGGCACCTTGGACCAAGACACTGCATACCAATTTTCAAGTCAATCGGACTAACGGTCAGGTCGTCATAGCCCTTTTCATGTTTTTTTCATGTTATAGCGCCACCTAGTGTTCAATCGTCGCGATTTTTTTACTGTGACCCAAGATTGAACTCCTACACATGTGGACCGAGTTTGGTGAAGATACCTCATTTACATCTTGAGTTGTAGCCCATTTAGTAAAATAGGCTCCTCCCACAACAATAGTTTTGCGCCCCCTAGCGACCGAGAATCGAAATTTCAACTTTTTTTCGATAATTATTGATATTCAGACTCCAGAGAACATTTCTGCACTGGTTTGGTTCCGATCGAACGAAAAACCTAGGACTAGTTCGCAAAAGTAGGTTTTTGACAAAATTCAAAATGGCGGAAAAATTTGCATACCGGAAATGAAATCGGAGATATACGTTTTGTTCTTCAGTGTTCCAGCTTTCCAATGATATAAGACACTTGAGTCTACGACATATGGTCTAGGAGTTATGAGCAGTTTCGCGCTTTTGGTTGCTATAGCGCCACCTATGGGCCAATCGGGGTCATACTCTCTGAACCTCTCCTCGATTTTTGTACTACCATTTGGCAAAGTTTCACATTTCCAGCACTTACGGTTTAGGCTGCACGATGCGTTTTACGGCAGAAGAAAAATAATAATAAAAATCAGGACAATTACAATAGGGTTTCAGCACTTCGTGCTTGAACCCCTAATAATTAAAGCTGCAAGCAGCATTTAGCGGGGTTCAAGCAATTAAGGCCTTTAAGCACAAAAGCATCAAAAGTTATTACGTTTTATTTAGCAAGCATGACATAATAGACGGAACAGACCATTTACAGCCAATACAGGTAGTTTACCATGGGAAATATATGGTTTTAAAGCTTTTTAACAGTTATAGCGCCACCTATGGTCCGATCTCCATAAAAATGTCCACGCTTCTTTAACATGTTATGTCACATATGCTCATCAATTTTTGTGAAGTTCTGAGTTTTTATTAAGGATTTATAGGCTTTTTAGTGTATTTTGCCACGCCCCTTTTCTAAATTACCCTGTTACAGCCACCCAAATGCAAAAGTTCAACTTTTTTTCGATAATTAATGATCTAGAGAGTCCAGAGAATTGTCCTAGACTGGTTTGGTTCCGATCGGGCCAAAAACCAGGGACTAGTTCGCAAATGTAGGTTTTGGACAAAATCCGACATAGCAGAAAATTTTCCCTGCCTACATCCAAATCGGATATAGCCATTTTGTCCGCCTTGAGCCAAGGATTCCAACGATATGAGACACTTGATCCTGGGACAAACGGTCTAAGAGTTATGAGCGATTTAGTACTTTTGGTTGCTGTAGCGCCACCTATGGGCCAATTGGGGTCATACTCTGATAGGTTGTCCCCAAATTGAGGCCTACCATCTGGCCAGGTTTCACGTCTCTAGGCCTTACGGTTTGTCCTGCACGATGCGTTTTACGAATCCTTACAATTACAATAGGGTTTCAGCATTTCATGCTTGAACCCCTAATAAGAATGAAGGCTTTTTGCCAGTTATAGCGCCACCTATGGTCCGATCTCCATGAAACTCTGCATGCTTCCTCACCATGTTCTGACACATATGCTCATCAATTTTTGTGAAGTTCTGAGTTTTCATTTGGGATTTATAGGCTTTTTAGTGTATTTTGCCACGCCCCTTTTCTAAATGACCCTGTTACAGCCACCCAAATGCAAAAGTTCAACTTTTTTTCGATAATTAATGATCTAGAGAGTCCAGAGAATTGTCCTAGACTGGTTTGGTTCCGATCGGGCCAAAAACCAGGGACTAGTTCGCAAATGTAGGTTTTGGACAAAATCCGACATAGCAGAAAATGTTCCCTGCCTACATCCAAATCGGAGATAGCCATTTTGTCTGCCTTGAGCCAAGGATTCCAACGATATGAGACACTTGATCCTGGGACAAACGGTCTAAGAGTTATGAGCGATTTAGTACTTTTGGTTGCTGTAGCGCCACCTATGGGCCAATTGGGGTCATACTCTGATAGGTTGTCCCCAAATTGAGGCCTACCATCTGGCCAGGTTTCACGTCTCTAGGCCTTACGGTTTGTCCTGCACGATGCGTTTTACGAATCCTTACAATTACAATAGGGTTTCAGCATTTCATGCTTGAACCCCTAATAAGAATGAAGGCTTTTTGCCAGTTATAGCGCCACCTATGGTCCGATCTCCATGAAACTCTGCATGCTTCCTCACCATGTTCTGACACATATGCTCATCAATTTTTGTGAAGTTCTGAGTTTTCATTTGGGATTTATAGGCTTTTTAGTGTATTTTGCCACGCCCCTTTTCTAAATGACCCTGTTACAGCCACCCAAATGCAAAAGTTCAACTTTTTTTCGATAATTAATGATCTAGAGAGTCCAGAGAATTGTCCTAGACTGGTTTGGTTCCGATCGGGCCAAAAACCAGGGACTAGTTCGCAAATGTAGGTTTTGGACAAAATCCGACATAGCAGAAAATGTTCCCTGCCTACATCCAAATCGGAGATAGCCATTTTGTCCGACTTGAGCCAAGGATTCCAACGATATGAGACACTTGATCCTGGGACAAACGGTCTAAGAGTTATGAGCGATTTAGTACTTTTGGTTGCTGTAGCGCCACCTATGGGCCAATTGGGGTCATACTCTGATAGGTTGTCCCCAAATTGAGGCCTACCATCTGGCCAGGTTTCACGTCTCTAGGCCTTACGGTTTGTCCTGCACGATGCGTTTTACGAATCCTTACAATTACAATAGGGTTTCAGCATTTCATGCTTGAACCCCTAATAAGAATGAAGGCTTTTTGCCAGTTATAGCGCCACCTATGGTCCGATCTCCATGAAACTCTGCATGCTTCCTCACCATGTTCTGACACATATGCTCATCAATTTTTGTGAAGTTCTGAGTTTTCATTTGGGATTTATAGGCTTTTTAGTGTATTTTGCCACGCCCCTTTTCTAAATGACCCTGTTACAGCCACCCAAATGCAAAAGTTCAACTTTTTTTCGATAATTAATGATCTAGAGAGTCCAGAGAATTGTCCTAGACTGGTTTGGTTCCGATCGGGCCAAAAACCAGGGACTAGTTCGCAAATGTAGGTTTTGGACAAAATCCGACATAGCAGAAAATGTTCCCTGCCTACATCCAAATCGGAGATAGCCATTTTGTCCGGCTTGAGCCAAGGATTCCAACGATATGAGACACTTGATCCTGGGACAAACGGTCTAAGAGTTATGAGCGATTTAGTACTTTTGGTTGCTGTAGCGCCACCTATGGGCCAATTGGGGTCATACTCTGATAGGTTGTCCCCAAATTGAGGCCTACCATCTGGCCAGGTTTCACGTCTCTAGGCCTTACGGTTTGTCCTGCACGATGCGTTTTACGAATCCTTATAATTACAATAGGGTTTCAGCATTTCATGCTTGAACCCCTAATAAGAATGACGGCTTTTTGCCAGTTATAGCGCCACCTATGGTCCGATCTCCATGAAACTCTGCATGCTTCCTCACCATGTTCTGACACATATGCTCATCAATTTTTGTGAAGTTCTGAGTTTTCATTTGGGATTTATAGGCTTTTTAGTGTATTTTGCCACGCCCCTTTTCTAAATGACCCTGTTACAGCCACCCAAATGCAAAAGTTCAACTTTTTTTCGATAATTAATGATCTAGAGAGTCCAGAGAATTGTCCTAGACTGGTTTGGTTCCGATCGGGCCAAAAACCAGGGACTAGTTCGCAAATGTAGGTTTTGGACAAAATCCGACATAGCAGAAAATGTTTCCTGCCTACATCCAAATCGGAGATAGCCATTTTGTCCGCCTTGAGCCAAGGATTCCAACGATATGAGACACTTGATCCTGGGACAAACGGTCTAAGAGTTATGAGCAATTTAGTACTTTTGGTTGCTGTAGCGCTACCTATGGGCCAATTGGGGTCATACTCTGATAGGTTGTCCCCAAATTGAGGCCTACCATCTGGCCAGGTTTCACGTCTCTAGGCCTTACGGTTTTGTCCTGCACGATGCGTTTTACGAATCCTTACAATTACAATAGGGTTTCAGCATTTCATGCTTGAACCCCTAATAAGAATGAAGGCTTTTTGCCAGTTATAGCGCCACCTATGGTCCGATCTCCATGAAACTCTGCATGCTTCCTCACCATGTTCTGACACATATGCTCATCAATTTTTGTGAAGTTCTGAGTTTTCATTTGGGATTTATAGGCTTTTTAGTGTATTTTGCCACGCCCCTTTTCTAAATGACCCTGTTACAGCCACCCAAATGCAAAAGTTCAACTTTTTTTCGATAATTAATGATCTAGAGAGTCCAGAGAATTGTCCTAGACTGGTTTGGTTCCGATCGGGCCAAAAACCAGGGACTAGTTCGCAAATGTAGGTTTTGGACAAAATCCGACATAGCAGAAAATGTTTCCTACCTACATCCAAATCGGAGATAGCCATTTTGTCCGACTTGAGCCAAGGATTCCAACGATATGAGACACTTGATCCTGGGACAAACGGTCTAAGAGTTATGAGCAATTTAGTACTTTTGGTTGCTGTAGCGCTACCTATGGGCCAATTGGGGTCATACTCTGATAGGTTGTCCCCAAATTGAGGCCTACCATCTGGCCAGGTTTCACGTCTCTAGGCCTTACGGTTTGTCCTGCACGATGCGTTTTACGAATCCTTACAATTACAATAGGGTTTCAGCATTTCATGCTTGAACCCCTAAAAATCAGTACAATTACAATAGGGTTTCAGCACTTCGTGCTTGAACCCCTAATAATAAGAACGGGAACAGATACAATAGGTGCCTCCGCACCTTCGGTGCTTGGCCCCTAATAATAATAAGAACGGGAACAGATACAATAGGTGCCTCCGCACCTTCGGTGCTTGGCCCCTAATAATAATAATAAGAACGGGAACAGATACAATAGGTGCCTCCGCACCTTCGGTGCTTGGCCCCTAATAAGAACGGGAACAGATACAATAGGTGCCTCCGCACCTTCGGTGCTTGGCCCCTAATAATAATAAGAACGGGAACAGATACAATAGGTGCCTCCGCACCTTCGGTGCTTGGCCCCTAATAAATATAGCTGCAAGCAGCAATTACCGGGGCCAAGCAGAATAAGACGACAAGACATGCCAAAATGTCTGAAAGTGTCAGACCAACTGCAACAATGAGCAATTAAAGACATTTAAAGAGGATTTTAGACGAAATGGCTGAAAAATCATAGAAACAGTCAATAAAAATATGATTTAATGCATTATCACTTTTGACCAATAGGTGGCGCAGTTACAAAACTGATGTGATGTGGTCAGAGTGAAGTGACAATGACACATACAAAGTTTGGTGTCAATATGTCAAGGCATTGCAGAGATAAAGCCTGAATAGTGCTATTAGCATCATGCCTCAACTTTGCTGCTGCGCTATACGAAAACGGTTTGGTCTACCAACACGAAATCCATAACTTTGAGTCGGCACAGTCTGGAGATGATACGATTCGATTTTGGTGAAAATCGGACAAACGGTCTAGGAGGAGTTCGAAAAAGTAGGTTTTGAATGAAAATCAAGATGGCGGACAGGAAGTTTGGCCAAATAAGGTAAACTTGGTATCTATGTTCTCGGCTTGACCCAAGGAATCTATTAAGACCAGTGGCATTTCAGTAGCCAGATTTATTCAAAAGTTATTAGCCTTTTTGTAAATGTTGTTATAAGTTTTGACCACTAGGTGGCGCTGTTTCGAAATATTTTGAATACCTTTAGGGGATGATGCTGATGGCACATTCTGAGTTTTGTAATATTACACTAATGCATTTGTTTAGTATAGCACTTTATTTCACAAAACTGTATTGAAGTCAATGGGAATTTCATGTTTTGTTCTATTATAGCGCCACCAAGAGGCTCAGTCCCACAATTTTTTTTATGTGTCCTCAGAGTGAGCCCATACATATGTGTGTCGATTTTGGTGAAAATATCTCAATTCGCTTCAGAGTTATAGACATTTATATGAAAAAACACGTAAAAAATGACTGACACATGACTTTGATTGGAATTTACTACCCCTAAACATCAATATTTTCGCATTTGGGCATTGGCGCATAGCTATCGACCTATGTTTCCAAACTTCTGACGGTGGTTTCGTCTCGATCGGACAAACGGTTTCGAAGATATAGCCAAATGTTTTTTAAGCGCTAAATCACAACGCTACACAAACCGTGAGGCGAAACCTAGCATGTTTGGTATCGTTGGACTCGGCAAGGATTCAGGAGTCTAATGAGATGAGTTTGGTGAAAATAAGTCAACCACACCCAAAGTTATAAGCATTTGAAAAAAAAAATTCACCACTAGGTGGCGCTGTTTCGAAACTTCTCACGCTCCTTCAGAACATCGTGCTGATGACCCATACCAAGTTTCGTAACAATCCGTTCATGCGTTCTTAAAATACAGCATTTTAGCACAAAATTCTAAATGGCCGACAGTCAAAATGGCCGATATGGTAAAATGTTATATCAGTCGACTCGGCATGTTGACCTGAATCTAACGAGACCAATTTTATGATTTTTGGACAAACCATTCAGAAGTTATAAGCAAAAATAGCCATTTTTCATATCTCCGGACCAGTAGGTGGCGCTGCGCCGAAACGCAGCATGTAGCCTCAGGTCATGCTTGTGATGACATGTACCAATTTTGGTCTGAATCCGATAAAGCGTTGCGGAGATACAGCCCTACGACTGTTTTCGCAAGCGCTATGTAAAATGTGTTCGAGCGTTATTCGAAAACGGTTTGACGAATCAATTTGAATTCCATAACTTTTTGTCAGCACTGCCTGAAGATGATCTGGTTCAATTTTCGTGCAAATCGGACAAACCGTCTAGGACGAGTTCGAAAAAGTAGCTTTTTCAGCACATTCAAAATGGCGACCATATTTATAAGCCGGAAAATGACGTCATAGGGTGCAATCGAATCGGCATGAGCTCAGGAATCAGAGGAAAAAAGAATTTTGTTGATTGGCCTTACGCTTCAAAAGTTATTAGCATAATAAAAGTGAAACTTTGGACAGGTGGTGGCGCTAGAGGGAGTGACTTAGAAACACCAAAATTGGTGTATTTAATGTTGGGACTGTCCTCTATCAGAATGTCAAACCAAAACAACTTTCCCGCAATCGGTTCTATGGGCTGCCATAGACTCCCATGGCGGAAGAAGAAGAATAATAAATATAGCTGCAAGCAGCCATTACCGGGGCCAAGCACAATCAGACGACAAGACATGCCAACATGTCTGAAAGTGTCAGACCAACTGCAACAATGAGCAATTAAAGACATTTAAAGAGGATTTTAGACGAAATGGCTGAAAAATCATAGAAACAGTCAATAAAAATATGATTTAATGCATTATCACTTTTGACCAATAGGTGGCGCAGTTACAAAACTGATGTGATGTGGTCAGAGTGAAGTGACAATGACACATACAAAGTTTGGTGTCAATATGTCAAGGCATTGCAGAGATAAAGCCTGAATAGTGCAATTAGCATCATGCCTCAACTTTGCTGCTGCGCTATACGAAAACGGTTTGGTCTACCCACACGAAATCCATAACTTTGAGTCGGCACAGTCTGGAGATGATACGATTCGATTTTGGTGAAAATCGGACAAACGGTCTAGGAGGAGTTCGAAAAAGTAGGTTTTGAATGAAAATCAAGATGGCGGACAGGAAGTTTGGCCAAATAAGGTAAACTTGGTATCTATGTTCTCGGCTTGACCCAAGGAATCTATTAAGACCAGTGGCATTTCAGTAGCCAGATTTATTCAAAAGTTATTAGCCTTTTTGTAAATGTTGTTATAAGTTTTGACCACTAGGTGGCGCTGTTTCGAAATATTTTGAATACCTTTAGGGGATGATGCTGATGGCACATTCTGAGTTTTGTAATATTACACTAATGCATTTGTTTAGTATAGCACTTTATTTCACAAAACTGTATTGAAGTCAATGGGAATTTCATGTTTTGTTCTATTATAGCGCCACCAAGAGGCTCAGTCCCACAATTTTTTTTATGTGTCCTCAGAGTGAGCCCATACATATGTGTGTCGATTTTGGTGAAAATATCTCAATTCGCTTCAGAGTTATAGACATTTATATGAAAAAACACGTAAAAAATGACTGACACATGACTTTGATTGGAATTTACTACCCCTAAACATCAATATTTTCGCATTTGGGCATTGGCATATAGCTATCGACCTATGTTTCCAAACTTCTGACGGTGGTTTCGTCTCGATCGGACAAACGGTTTCGAAGATATAGCCAAATGTTTTTTAAGCGCTAAATCACAACGCTACACAAACCGTGAGGCGAAACCTAGCATGTTTGGTATCGTTGGACTCGGCAAGGATTCATGAGTCTAATGAGATGAGTTTGGTGAAAATAAGTCAACCACACCCAAAGTTATAAGCATTTGAAAAAAAAAATTCACCACTAGTTGGCGCTGTTTCGAAACTTCTCACGCTCCTTCAGAACATCGTGCTGATGACCCATACCAAGTT
The DNA here is from genome assembly GCF_965113295.1 of Leuciscus leuciscus. Lineage (NCBI taxonomy): Eukaryota > Metazoa > Chordata > Actinopteri > Cypriniformes > Leuciscidae > Leuciscus > Leuciscus leuciscus. The sequence continues at coordinate 27,828,432 of NC_138729.1, forward strand.
TCGTAACAATCCGTTCATGCGTTCTTAAAATACAGCATTTTAGCACAAAATTCAAAATGTCCGACAGTCAAAATGGCCGATATGGTAAAATTTTATATCAGTCGACTCGGCATGTTGCCCTGAATCTAACGAGACCAATTTTATGATTTTTGGACAAATTGTTCAGAAGTTATAAGCAAAAATAGCCCTTTTTCATATCTCCGGACCAGTAGGTGGCGCTGCGCCGAAACGCAGCATGTAGCCTCAGGTCATGCTTGTGATGACCTGTACCAATTTTGGTCTGAATCCGATAAAGTGTTGCGGAGATACAGCCCTACGACTGTTTTCGCAAGCGCTACGTAAAATGTGTTCGAGCGTTATTCGAAAACGGTTTGACGAATCAATTTGAATTCCATAACTTTTGGTCAGCACTGCCTGAAGATGATCTGGTTCAATTTTCGTGCAAATCGGACAAACCGTCTAGGACGAGTTCGAAAAAGTAGCTTTTTCAGCACATTCAAAATGGCGGCCATATTTATAAGCCAGAAAATGACGTCATAGGGTGCAATCGAATCGTCATGAGCTCAGGAATCAGAGGAAAAAAGAATGTTGTTGATTGGCCAAATGGTTCAAAAGTTATTAGCATAATAAAAGTGAAACTTTGGACAGTTGGTGGCGCTAGAGGGATTGGTTTTAAGACACCAAATTTGCTATGGTGACTTTTCAGATGGTCATCTACCAGTGTGCCAAATTTCATAACTTTCCCGCAAGCGGTTCTATGGGCTGCCATAGACGCCTAGTCGGAAGAAATAACAGAATAATAATAATAAATATAGCTGCAAGCAGCCATTACCGGGGCCAAGCAGAATAAGACGACAAGACATGGCTGAAAGTGTCAGATCAACTGCAACAATGAGCAATTAAAGACATTTAAAGAGGATTTTAGGCGAAATGGCTGAAAAATCATAGAAAGAGTAATTAAAAATATGATTTAATTGATTGTCACTTTTGACCATTAGGTGGCGCTGTCTCAAAATATTTTGGGTACCTTCAGGGGATGGTGCTGATGGCACATTCTGAGTTTCGTAATATTACACCAATGCATTTGTTCAGTATAGCATTTTATTTCACAAAACTGTATTGAAGTCAATGGGAATTTCATGTTTTGTTCTGTTATAGCGCCACCAAGAGGCTCAGTCCCACAATTTTTTTTACGTGTCCTCAGAGTGAGCCCATACATATGTGTGTCAATTTTGGTGAAGATATCTCAATTCGCTTCGGAGTTATAGACATTTATATGAAAAAACACGTAAAAAATGACTGACACATGACTTTGATTGGATTTTACTACCCCTTACTATCAATATTTTCGAATTTGGGCATTGGTGTATAGCTATCGACCTATGTTTTCAAACTTCTGACGGTGGTTTCGTCTCGATCGGACAAGCGGTTTCGAAGATATCGCCAAATGTTTTTTAAGCGCTAAATCACAACGCTACACAAACCGTAAGGCGAAACCTAGCAAGTTTGGTATCGTTGGACTCGGCAAGGATTCAGGAGTCTAATGAGATGAGTTTGGTGAAAATAAGTCAACCACACCCAAAGTTATAAGCATTTGAAAAAAAAAATTCACCACTAGGTGGCGCTGTTTCGAAACTTCTCACGCTCCTTCAGAACATCGTGCTGATGACCCATACCAAGTTTCGTAACAATCCGTTAATGCGTTCTTAAAATACAGCATTTTAGCACAAAATTCAAAATGTCCGACAGTCAAAATGGCCGATATGGTAAAATTTTATATCAGTCGACTCGGCATGTTGACCTGAATCTAACGAGACCAATTTTATGATTTTTGGACAAACCATTCAGAAGTTATAAGCAAAAATAGCCCTTTTTCATATCTCCGGACCAGTAGGTGGCGCTGCGCCGAAACGCAGCATGTAGCCTCAGGTCATGCTTGTGATGACCTGTACCAATTTTGGTCTGAATCCGATAAAGCGTTGCGGAGATACAGCCCTACGACTGTTTTCGCAAGCGCTACGTAAAATGTGTTCGAGCGTTATTCGAAAACGGTTTGACGAATCAATTTGAATTCCATAACTTTTGGTCAGCACTGCCTGAAGATGATCTGGTTCAATTTTCGTGCAAATCGGACAAACCGTCTAGGACGAGTTCGAAAAAGTAGCTTTTTCAGCACATTCAAAATGGCGGTCATATTTATAAGCCAGAAAATGACGTCATATGGTGCAATCGAATCGGCATGAGCTCAGGAATCAGAGGAAAAAAGAATTTTGTTGATTGGCCAAATGGTTCAAAAGTTATTAGCATAATAAAAGTGAAACTTTGGACAGTTGGTGGCGCTAGAGGGATTGGTTTTAAGACACCAAATTTGCTATGGTGACTTTTCAGATGGTCATCTACCAGGGTGCCAAATTTCATAACTTTCCCGCAAGCGGTTCTATGGGCTGCCATAGACGCCTAGTCGGAAGAAATAACAGAATAATAATAATAATAAGAACCGGAACAAATACAATAGGTGCCTCCGCACCTTCGGTGCTTGGCCCCTAATAAATATAGCTGCAAGCAGCCATTACCGGGGCCAAGCAGAATAAGACGACAAGACATGGCTGAAAGTGTCAGATCAACTGCAACAATGAGCAATTAAAGACATTTAAAGAGGATTTTAGGCGAAATGGCTGAAAAATCATAGAAAGAGTAATTAAAAATATGATTTAATTGATTGTCACTTTTGACCATTAGGTGGCGCTGTCTCAAAATATTTTGGGTACCTTCAGGGGATGGTGCTGATGGCACATTCTGAGTTTCGTAATATTACACCAATGCATTTGTTCAGTATAGCATTTTATTTCACAAAACTGTATTGAAGTCAATGGGAATTTCATGTTTTGTTCTATTATAGCGCCACCAAGAGGCTCAGTCCCACAATTTTTTTTATGTGTCCTCAGAGTGAGCCCATACATATGTGTGTCGATTTTGGTGAAAATATCTCAATTCGCTTCAGAGTTATAGACATTTATATGAAAAAACACGTAAAAAATGACTGACACATGACTTTGATTGGAATTTACTACCCCTAAACATCAATATTTTCGCATTTGGGCATTGGCGTATAGCTATCGACCTATGTTTCCAAACTTCTGACGGTGGTTTCGTCTCGATCGGACAAACGGTTTCGAAGATATAGCCAAATGTTTTTTAAGCGCTAAATCACAACGCTACACAAACCGTGAGGCGAAACCTAGCATGTTTGGTATCGTTGGACTCGGCAAGGATTCAGGAGTCTAAAAAGATGAGTTTAGTGAAAATAAGTTGACCACACCCAAAGTTATAAGCATTTGAAAAAAAAAATTCACCACTAGGTGGCGCTGTTTCGAAACTTCTCAGGCTCATTCAGGGCATTGTGCTGATGACCCATACCACGTTTCGTAACAATCCGTTCATGCAGTCATAAAATACAGAATTTTAGCACAAAATTCAAAATGGCCGACAGCCAAAATGACCGATATGGTCAAATTGGACATCAGTCGACTCGGCATGTTGCCCTGAATCTAACGAGACCAATTTTATGATTTTTGGACAAACTGTTCAGAAGTTATAAGCAAAAATAGCCATTTTTCATATCTCCGGACCAGTAGGTGGCGCTGCGCCGAAACACAGCATGTAGCCTCAGGTCATGCTTGTGAGTACAAGTACCAAGTTTGGTCTGAATACGATAAACCGTTGCGGAGATACGGCCTTACGACCGTTTTTGCTAGCGCTACGTAAAATGTATTCGTGCGTTTATCGAAAACGGTTTGACGAATCAATTTGAATTCCATAACTTTTTGTCAGCACTACCTGAAGATGATCTGGTTCAATTTTCGTGCAAATCGGACAAACCGTCTAGGACGAGTTCGAAAAAGTAGGTTTTTAGAAAAATTCAAAATGGCGGCCATATTTTAATGACGTAAAATTACGTCATAGGGTGCAATCGAATTGCCATGAGCTCAGAAATCAGAGGAAACAAGAATTTAGCTGATTGGCCTTACGGTTCAAAAGTTATTAGCAAAATAAAAGTGAAATTTTGGACAGGTGGTGGCGCTAGAGGGAATGACTTAGAAACACCAAAATTGGTGTATTTAATGTTGGGACTGTCCTCTATCAGAATGTCAAACCAAAACAACTTTCCCGCGCTCGGTTCTATGGGCTGCCATAGACTCCCATGGCGGAAGAAGAATAATAATAATAAATATAGCTGCAAGCAGCAATTATCGGGGCCAAGCGCAAGCAGATGACAGGATATGCCAACATGGCTGAAGGTGTCAGACCAACTGCAACAATGAGCAATTAAATACATTTAAAGAGGATTTTAGGTCAAATGGCTGAAGAATCACATCAATTGTCATTCAAAATATGATTTAAATGATTATCACTTTCGACCAATAGGTGGCGCAGTTACAAAACTGATGTGATGTGGTCAGAGTGAAGTGACAATGACACATACAAAGTTTGGTGTCAATATGTCAAGGCATTGCAGAGATAAAGCCTGAATAGTGCTTTTAGCATCATGCCTCAACTTTGCTGCTACGCTATACGAAAACAGTTTCGTGTATCGACACGAAATCCATAACTTTTAGTCGGCACGGTTTGGAGATGATACGATTCGATTTTGGTGAAAATCGGACAAACGGTCTAGGAGGAGTTCGAAAAAGTAGGTTTTGACTGAAAATCAAGATGGCGGACAGGAACTTCGGCCAAATAAGGAAAACTTGGTATCTATGTTCTCGGCTTGACCCAAGGAATCTATTAAGACCAGTGGCATTTCAAAAGCCAGATTTATTCAAAAGTTATTAGCCTTTTTGGAAATTTTGTCATAACATTTGATCACTAGGTGGCGCTGTCTCGAAATATTTTGGGTACCTTCAGGGGATGGTGCTGATGGCACATTCTGAGTTTCGTAATATTACACCAATGCATTTGTTTACTATAGCATTTTAATTCACAAAACTGTATTGAAGTCAATGGGAAATTCATGTTTTGTTCTGTTATATCGCCACCAAGAGACTCAGTCCCACCATTTTTTTTAAGTGTCCTCAGAGTGAGCCCATGCATATTTGTGTCAATTTTGGTGAAAATATCTCAATTCGCTTCGGAGTTATAGACATTTATATGAAAAAACACGTAAAAAATGACTGACACATGACTTTGATTGGAATTTACTACCCCTAAACATCAATATTTTCACATTTGGGCATTAGCATATAGCTATCGACCTATGTTTCCAAACTTCTGACGGTGGTTTCGTCTCGATCGGACAAGCGGTTTCAAAGATATAGCCAAATGTTTTTTAAGCGCTAAATCACAACGCTACACAAACCATAAGGCGAAACCTAACATGTTTGGTATCGTTGGACTCGGCAACGATTCAGGAGTCTAAAGAGATGAGTCTCGTGAAAATAAGTTGACCACACCCAAAGTTATAAGCATTTGGAAGCATTTGGGGAAAAAAATTCACCACTAGATGGCACTGTTTCGAAACTTCTCAGACTCCTTCAGGACATCGTGCTGATGACCCATACCGAGTTTCGTAACGATACGTTCATGCATTCCTAAAATACAGCATTTTAGCACATAATTCAAAATGGCCGACAGCCAAAATGGCTGATCTGGGAAAATTGGATATCAGTCGACTCAGCATGACGTCCTGAATCTAACGAGACCACGTTTATGATTTTTGGGCAATCCATTCAGAAGTTATAAGCAAAAACAGTCATTTTTCATATCTCCGGACCAGTAGGTGGCACTATGACGAAACGCAGCATGTAGCCTCAGGTCATGCTTGTGATGATATGGACCAAGTTTGGTCTGAATATGATAAAGTGTTGAGGAGATACAAGCTTGTGTCTGTTTTCGTTAGCGCTACGTAAAATTTGTTTGCGCGGTATTCGAGAACAGTTTGACGAATCAACACGAATTCCATAACTTTTTGTCGGCATGGTCTGGAGATGATCTGGTTCAATTTTCGTGAAAATCGGAGTAACGGTCTAGGAGGAGTTTGAAAAAGTATGTTTTTCGGAAAATTCAAAATGGTGGAAATATTTCCATGACGGAAAATGACGTCATAGGGTGCAGTCGAATCGTCCTGAGCCAAGGAATAAGAGGAAAAAAGAAATTTTGTTTCTAGCCCTTGTGGTTCAAAAGTTATTAGCATAAACATGAGTGCAACTTTGGACAGCTGGTGGCGCTAGAGGGAATGAATTGGAGACTCCAAATTTGCTATGCTGATAGGTCAGACTCTCCTCTATCAGTGTGCCAAATTTGATAACTTTCCCGCAAGCGGTTCTATGGGCTGCCATAGACTCCCAGTCGGAAAAATGAAGAATAATAATAATAATAGGAACGGGAACAGATACAATAGGTGCCTACGCACCTTCGGTGCTTGGCCCCTAATAATAATAAGAACGGGAACAGATACAATAGGTGCCTCCGCACCTTCGGTGCTTGGCCCCTAAATATAGCTGCAAGCAGCAATTACCGGGGCCAAGCAGAATAAGACGACAAGACATTTCGACGTGTCTGAAAGTGTCAGACCAACTGCAACAATGAGCAATTAAAGAGATTTAAAGAGGATTTTAGGCAAAATGGCTGAAAAATCATAGAAACAATAATTAAAAATATGATTTAATGCATTATCACTTTCGACCAATAGGTGGCGCAGTTATAAAACTGATGTGATGTAGTCAGAGTGAAGTGACAATGACACATACAAAGTTTGGTGTCAAGATGTCAAGGCATTGCAGAGATAAAGCCTGAATAATGCTTTTAGCATCATGCCTCAACTTTGCTGCTGCGCTATACGAAAACGGTTTCGTCAATCGACACGAAATCCATGACTTTTAGTCGGCACGGTCTGGAGATAATACGATTCGAATTTGGTGAAAATCGGACAAACGGTCTAGGAGGAGTTCGAAAAAGTAGGTTTTGAATGAAAATCAAGATGGCAGACAGGAAGTTTGGCCAAATAAGGTAAACTTGGTATCTATGTTCTCGGCTTGACCCAAGGAATCTATTAAGACCAGTGGCATTTCAGTAGCCAGATTTATTCAAAAGTTATTAGCCTTTTTGTAAATGTTGTTATAAGTTTTGACCACTAGGTGGCGCTGTTTCGAAATATTTTGAATACCTTTAGGGGATGGTGCTGATGGCACATTCTGAGTTTTGTAATATTACACTAATGCATTTGTTTAGTATAGCACTTTATTTCACAAAACTGTATTGAAGTCAATGGGAATTTCATGTTTTGTTCTATTATAGCGCCACCAAGAGGCTCAGTCCCACAATTTTTTTTATGTGTCCTCAGAGTGAGCCCATACATATGTGTGTCGATTTTGGTGAAAATATCTCAATTCGCTTCAGAGTTATAGACATTTATATGAAAAAACACGTAAAAAATGACTGACACATGACTTTGATTGGAATTTACTACCCCTAAACATCAATATTTTCGCATTTGGGCATTGGCATATAGCTATCGACCTATGTTTCCAAACTTCTGACGGTGGTTTCGTCTCGATCGGACAAACGGTTTCGAAGATATAGCCAAATGTTTTTTAAGCGCTAAATCACAACGCTTCACAAACCGTGAGGCGAAACCTAGCATGTTTGGTATCGTTGGACTCGGCAAGGATTCAGGAGTCTAATGAGATGAGTTTGGTGAAAATAAGTCGACCACACCCAAAGTTATAATCATTTGAAAAAAAAAATTCACCACTAGGTGGCGCTGTTTCGAAACTTCTCACGCTCCTTCAGAACATCGTGCTGATGACCCATACCAAGTTTCGTAACAATCCGTTCATGCGTTCTTAAAATACAGCATTTTAGCACAAAATTCAAAATGGCCGACAGTCAAAATGGCCGATATGGTAAAATTTGATATCAGTCGACTCGGCATGTTGCCCTGAATCTAACGAGACCAATTTTATGATTTTTGGACAAATTGTTCAGAAGTTATAAGCAAAAATAGCCCTTTTTCATATCTCCGGACCAGTAGGTGGCGCTGCGCCAAAACGCAGCATGTAGCCTCAGGTCATGCTTGTGATGACATGTACCAATTTTGGTCTGAATCCGATAAAGCGTTGCGGAGATACTGCCCTACGACTGTTTTCGCAAGCGCTACGTAAAATGTGTTCGAGCGTTATTCGAAAACGGTTTGACGAATCAATTTGAATTCCATAACTTTTGGTCAGCACTGCCTGAAGATGATCTGGTTCAATTTTTGTGCAAATCGGACAAACCGTCTAGGACGAGTTCGAAAAAGTAGCTTTTTCAGCACATTCAAAATGGCGGCCATATTTATAAGCCGGAAAATGACGTCATAGGGTGCAATCGAATCGTCATGAGCTCAGGAATCAGAGGAAAAAAGAATTTTGTTGATTGGCCAAATGGTTCAAAAGTTATTAGCATAATAAAAGTGAAACTTTGGACAGTTGGTGGCGCTAGAGGGATTGGTTTTAAGACACCAAATTTGCTATGGTGACTTTTCAGATGGTCATCTACCAGTGTGCCAAATTTCATAACTTTCCCGCAAGCGGTTCTATGGGCTGCCATAGACGCCTAGTCGGAAGAAATAACAGAATAATAATAATAAATATAGCTGCAAGCAGCAATTACCGGGGCCAAGCAGAATAAGACGACAAGACATGCCAAAATGTCTGAAAGTGTCAGACCAACTGCAACAATGAGCAATTAAAGACATTTAAAGAGGATTTTAGGCGAAATGGCTGAAAAATCATGTAAAAAGTGATTCAAAATATGATTTAATGTATTGTCACTTTTGACCAAAAGGTGGCGCTGTTACGAAATTGATGTGGTGTGGTCAGAGTAAGTAGACAGTGACACATACAAAGTTTTGAGTCAATATGTCGAGGCATTGCAGATATAAAGCCTGAATAGTCATTTTGGCATCATGCCTCAACTTTCCTGCTGTGCTATACGAAAACGGTTTCATCAATCGACACGAAATCCATAACTTTTTGTCGGCACAGTCTGGAGATGATACGATTCGATTTTGGTGAAAATCGGACAAACGGTCTAGGAGGAGTTCGAAAAAGTAGGTTTTGAATGAAAATCAAGATGGCGGACAGGAAGTTTGGCCAAATAAGGAAAACTTGGTATCTATGTTCTCGGCTTGACCCAAGGAATCTATTAAGAACCGTGGAATTTCAATAGCCATATTTATTCAAAAGTTATTAGCCTTTTTGGAAATTTTGTTATAACTTTTGACCACTAGGTGGCGCTGTCTTGAAATATTTTGGTTGCCTTCAGGGGATGGTGCTGATGACACAATCTGAGTTTCGTAATATTACACCAATGCATTTGTTTAGTATAGCATTTTATTTCACAAAACTGTATTGAAGTCAATGGGAATTTCATATTTTGTTCAATTATAGCGCCACCAAGAGGCTCAGTCCCACAATTTTTTTTTACGTGTCCTCAGAGTGAGCCCATACATATGTGTGTCAATTTTGGTGAAAATATCTCAATTCGCTTCGGAGTTATAGACATTTATATGAAAAAACACGAAAAAAATGACTGACACATGACTTTGATTGGAAATTAGTACCCCTAAACATCAATATTTTCGCATTTGGGCATTGGCGTATAACTATCGACCTATGTTTCCAAACTTCTGACGGTGGTTTCGTCTCGATCGGACTAGCGGTTTCAAAGATATAGCCAAATGTTTTTTAAGCGCTAAATCACAACGCTACACAAACCGTAAGGCGAAACCTAGCATGTTTGGTATCGTAGGACTCGGCAACGATTCAGGAGTCTAAAAAGATTAGTTTCGTGAAAATAAGTTGACCACACCCAAAGTTATAAGCATTTGAAAAAAAAAATTCACCACTAGGTGGCGCTGTTTCGAAACTTCTCAGGCTCATTCAGGGCATTGTGCTGATGACCCATACCACGTTTCGTAACAATCCGTTCATGCAGTCATAAAATACAGAATTTTAGCACAAAATTCAAAATGGCCGACAGCCAAAATGACCGATATGGTCAAATTGGACATCAGTCGACTCGGCATGTTGCCCTGAATCTAACGAGACCAATTTTATGATTTTTGGACAAACTGTTCAGAAGTTATAAGCAAAAATAGCCATTTTTCATATCTCCGGACCAGTAGGTGGCGCTGCGCCGAAACACAGCATGTAGCCTCAGGTCATGCTTGTGAGTACAAGTACCAAGTTTGGTCTGAATACGATAAACCGTTGCGGAGATACGGCCTTACGACCGTTTTTGCTAGCGCTACGTAAAATGTATTCGTGCGTTTATCGAAAACGGTTTGACGAATCAATTTGAATTCCATAACTTTTTGTCAGCACTACCTGAAGATGATCTGGTTCAATTTTCGTGCAAATCGGACAAACCGTCTAGGACGAGTTCGAAAAAGTAGCTTTTTTTGAAAATTCAAGATGGCGGCCATATTTTTATGACGGAAAATGACGTCATAGGGTGCAATCGAATCGTCATGAGCTCAGGAATCAGAGGAAAAAAGAATTTTGTTGATTGGCCAAATGGTTCAAAAGTTATTAGCATAATAAAAGTGAAACTTTGGACAGTTGGTGGCGCTAGAGGGATTGGTTTTAAGACACCAAATTTGCTATGGTGACTTTTCAGATGGTCATCTACCAGTGTGCCAAATTTCATAACTTTCCCGCAAGCGGTTCTATGGGCTGCCATAGACGCCTAGTCGGAAGAAATAACAGAATAATAATAATAATAAGAACCGGAACAAATACAATAGGTGCCTCCGCACCTTCGGTGCTTGGCCCCTAATTAAAGCTGCAAGCAGCATTTAGCGGGGCCAAGCACAATCAGATGACAACACATGCCAACATTGCTGAAAGTGTCAGACCAACTGCAACAATGAGCAATTAAAGACATTAAAGAGGATTTTAGGCAAAATGCCTGAAAATTCATAGAAACAGTAAATAAAAATATGATTTAATGCATTATCACTTTCGACCAATAGGTAGCGCAGTTACAAAACTGATGTGATGTAGTCAGAGTGAAGTGACAATGACACATACAAAGTTTGGTGTCAATATGTCAAGGCATTGCAGAGATAAAGCCTGAATAGTGCTTTTAGCATCATGCCTCAACTTTGCTGCTGCGCTATACGAAAACGGTTTCGTCAATCGAGACGAAATCGATAACTTTTAGTCGGCACGGTCTGGAGATGATACGATTCGATTTTGGTGAAAATCGGACAAACGGTGTAGGAGGAGTTCGAAAATGTATGTTTTGAATGAAAATCAAGATGGCGGACAGGAAGTTAGGCCAAATAAGGAAAACTTAGTTTCTATGTTCTCGGCTTGACCCAAGGAATCTATTAATACCAGTGGCATTTCAATGGGCAGATTTATTCAAAAGTTATTAGCATTTTTAGAAGTTTTGTTATAACTTTTGACCAAAAGGTGGCGCTGTCTTGAAATATGTTGGGTACTTTCAGGAAATGGTGCTGAAGGCACTTTCTGAGTTTCATTAAATAACACCAATGCATTTGTTTAGTATAGCATTTTATTTCACAAAACTGTATTGAAGTCAATGGGAATTTCATGTTTTGTTCTATTATAGCGCCACCAAGAGGCTCAGTCACACCATTTTTTTTACGTGTCCTCAGAGTGAGCCCATACATATGTGTGTCAATTTTGGTGAAAATATCTCAATTCGCTTCGGAGTTATAGACATTTATATGAAAAAACAAGTAAAAAATGACTGACACATGACTTTGATTGAATTTTACTACCCCTTACTATCAATATTTTCGCATTTGGGCATTGGCGTATAGCTATCGACCTATGTTTCCAAACTTCTGACGGTGGTTTCGTCTCGATCAGACTAGCGGTTTCGCAGATATAGCCAAATGTTTTTTAAGCGCTAAATCACAACGCTACACAAACCGTAAGGCGAAACCTAGCATGTTTGGTATCGTAGGACTCGGCAAGGATTCAGGAGTCTAATTAGATGAGTCTCGTGAAAATAAGTCGACCACACCCAAAGTTATAAGCATTTGAATAAAAAGATTAACCACTAGGTGGCGCTGTTTCGAAACTTCTCAGGCTCCTTCAGGACATCGTGCTGATGACCCATACCAAGTTTCGTAACAATCCGTTCATGCGTTCTTAAAATACAGCATTTTAGCACAAAATTCTAAATGGCCGACAGTCAAAATGGCCGATATGGTAAAATTGGATATCAGTCGACTCGGAATTTTGCCCTGAATCTAACAAGACCAATTTTATGATTTTTGGACAAACTGTTCAGAAGTTATAAGCAAAAATAGCCATTTTTCATATCTCTGGACCAGTAGGTGGCGCTGCGCCGAAACGCAGCATGTAGCCTCAGGTCATGCTTGTGATGACATGTACCAAGTTTGGTCTGAATACGATAAAGCGTTGCGAAGATACAGCCTTACGACTGTTTTCGCAAGCGCTACGTAAAATTTGTTCGAGCGTTTATTGAAAACGGTTTGACAAATCAACTAGATTTTAATAACTTTTGGTCAGCACTGCCTGAAGATGATCTGGTTCAATTTTCGTGCAAATCGGACAAACTGTCTAGGACGAGTTCGAAAAAGTAGGTTTTGAGAATAATTCAAAATGGCGGCCATGTTTTTATGACGGAAAATGACGTCATAGGGTGCAATCGAATCGGCATGAGCTCAGGAATCAGAGGAAAAAAGAAGTTTGTTGATTGGCCTTACGGTTCAAAAGTTATTAGCAAAACAAAAGTGAAATTTTGGACAGGTGGTGGCGCTAGAGGGAATGACTTAGAAACACCAAAATTGGTGTATTTAATGTTGGGAATGTCCTCTATCAGAATGTCAAACCAAAACAACTTTCCCGCAATCGGTTCTATGGGCTGCCATAGACTCCAAGAGCGGAAGAAGAAGAAGAATAATAATTAAAGCTGCAAGCAGCATTTAGCGGGGCCAAGCACAATCAGATGACAACACATGCCAACATTGCTGAAAGTGTCAGACCAACTGCAACAATGAGCAATTAAAGACATTAAAGAGGATTTTAGGCAAAATGCCTGAAAATACATAGAAACAGTAAATAAAAATATGATGTAATGCATTATCACTTTCTACCAATAGGTGGCGCAGTTACAAAACTGATGTGATGTGGTCAGAGTGAAGTGACAATGACACATACAAAGTTTGGTGTCAATATGTCAAGGCATTGCAGAGATAAAGCCTGAATAGTGCAATTAGCATCATGCCTCAACTTTGCTGCTGCGCTATACGAAAACGGTTTCGTCAATCGAGACGAAATCGATAAGTTTTAGTCGGCACGGTCTGGAGATGATACGATTCGATTTTGGTGAAAATCGGACAAACGGTGTAGGAGGAGTTCGAAAATGTATGTTTTGAATGAAAATCAAGATGGCGGACAGGAAATTAGGCCAAATAAGGAAAACTTGGTTTCTATGTTCTCGGCTTGACCCAAGCAATCTATTAATACCAGTGGCATTTCAATAGGCAGATTTATTCAAAAGTTATTAGCATTTTTAGAAGTTTTGTTATAACTTTTGACCACTAGGTGGCGCTGTCTTGAAATATGTTGGGTACTTTCAGGAAATGGTGCTGAAGGCACTTTCTGAGTTTCATTAAATAACACCAATGCATTTGTTTAGTATAGCATTTTATTTCACAAAACTGTATTGAAGTCAATGGGAATTTCATGTTTTGTTCTATTATAGCGCCACCAAGAGGCTCAGTCACACCATTTTTTTTATGTGTCCTCACAGTGAGCCCATACATATGTGTGTCAATTTTGGTGAAAATATCTCAATTCGCTTCGGAGTTATAGACATTTGTATGAAAAAACACGTAAAAAATGACTGACACATGACTTTGATTGGATTTTACTACCCCTTACTATCAATATTTTCACATTTGGGCATTGGCGTATAGCTATCGACCTATGTTTCCAAACTTCTGGCGGTGGTTTCGTCTCGATCAGACTAGCGGTTTCGAAGATATAGCCAAATGTTTTTTAAGCGCTAAATCACAACGCTACACAAACCGTAAGGTGAAACCTAGCATGTTTGGTATCGTAGGACTCGGCAAGGATTCAGCAGTCTAATTAGATGAGTTTCGTGAAAATATGTCGACCACACCCAAAGTTATAAGCATTTGAATAAAAAGATTAACCACTAGGTGGCGCTGTTTTGAAACTTCTCAGGCTCCTTCAGGACATCGTGCTGATGACCCATACCAAGTTTCGTAACAATCCGTTCATGCGTTCTTAAAATACAGCGTTTTAGCACAAAATTCAAAATGGCCGACAGTCAAAATGGCCGATATGGTAAAATTGGATATCAGTCGACTCGGCATTTTGCCCTGAATCTAACGAGACCAATTTTATGATTTTTGGACAAACTGTTCAGAAGTTATAAGCAAAAATAGCCATTTTTCATATCTCTGGACCAGTAGGTGGCGCTGGGTCGAAACGCAGCATGTAGCCTCAGGTCATGCTTGTGATGACATGTACCAAGTTTGGTCTGAATACAATAAAGCGTTGCGAAGATACAGCCTTACGACTGTTTTCGCAAGCGCTACGTAAAATTTGTTCGAGCGTTTATTGAAAACGGTTTGACAAATCAACTAGATTTTAATAACTTTTTGTCAGCACTGCCTGAAGATGATCTGGTTCAATTTTCGTGCAAATCGGACAAACTGTCTAGGACGAGTTCGAAAAAGTAGGTTTTGAGAATAATTCAAAATGGCGGCCATGTTTTTATGACGGAAAATGACGTCATAGGGTGCAATCGAATCGTCATGAGCTCAGGAATCAGAGGGAAAAAGAATTTTGTTGATTGGCCTTACGGTTCAAAAGTTATTAGCAAAACAAAAGTGAAATTTTGGACAGGTGGTGGCGCTAGAGGGAATGACTTAGAAACACCAAAATTGGTGTATTTAATGTTGGGAATGTCCTCTATCAGAATGTCAAACCAAAACAACTTTCCCGCAATCGGTTCTATGGGCTGCCATAGACTCCAAGAGCGGAAGAAGAATAATAATAATAATAATAATAATAATAATAAGAACGGGAACAGATACAATAGGTGCCCGCACCTTCGGTGCTTGGCCCCTAATTAAAGCTGCAAGCAGCATTTAGCGGGGCCAAGCACAATCAGATGACAAGACATGCCAACATTGCTGAAAGTGTCAGACCAACTGCAATAATGAGCAATTAAAGACATTAAAGATGATTTTAGGCAAAATGCCTGATAATTCATAGAAACAGTAAATAAAAATATGATTTAATGCATTATCACTTTCGACCAATAGGTGGCGCAGTTACAAAACTGATGTGATGTGGTCAGAGTGAAGTGACAATGACAAATATATAGTTTGGTGTCAATATGTCAAGGCATTGCAGAGATAAAGCCTGAATAGTGCTTTTAGCATCATACATCAAATTTGCTGCTGCCCTATACGAAAACGGTTTCGTCAATCGACACAAAATCGATAACTTTTAGTCGGCACGGTCTGGAGATGATACGATTTGCTTTTGGTGAAAATCGGACTAACGGTGTAGGTGGAGTTAGAAAAAGTAGGTTTTGAATGAAAATAAAACAAAACTGTATTGAAGTCAATGGGAATTTCATGTTTTGTTCTATTATAGCTCCACCAAGAGGCTCAGCCACACCATTTTTTTTATGTGTCCTCAGAGTGAGCCCATACATATGTGTGTCAATTTTGGTGAAAATATCTCAATTCGATTCGGAGTTATAGACATTTATATGAAAAAACACGTAAAAAATGACTGACACATGACTTTGATTGAATTTTACTACCCCTTACTATCAATATTTTCGCATTTGGGCATTGGCGTATAGCTATCGACCTATGTTTCCAAACTTCTGACGGTGGTTTCGTCTCGATCAGACTAGCGGTTTCGAAGATATAGCCAAATGTTTTTTAAGCGCTAAATCACAACGCTACACAAACCGTAAGGCGAAACCTAGCATGTTTGGTATCGTAGGACTCAGCAAGGATTCAGGAGTCTAATTAGATGAGTCTCGTGAAAATAAGTCGACCACACCCAAAGTTATAAGCATTTGAATAAAAATATTCCCCACTAGGTGGCGCTGTTTCGAAACTTCTCAGGCTCCTTCAGGACATCGTGCTGATGACCCATACCAAGTTTCGTAACAATCCGTTCATGCGTTCTTAAAATACAGCATTTTAGCACAAAATTCAAAATGGCCGACAGTCAAAATGGCCGATATGGTAAAATTGGATATCAGTCGACTCGGCATGTTGTCCTGAATCTAACGAGACCAATTTTATGATTTTTGGACAAACTGTTCAGAAGTTATAAGCAAAAATAGCCATTTTTCATATCTCCGGACCAGTAGGTGGCGCTGCGCTGAAACGCAGCATGTTGCCTCAGGACATGCTTGTGATGACTTGTACCAAGTTTGGTTTGAATACGATTAAGCGTTGCGGAGATACAGCCTTACGACTGTTTTTGCAAGCACTACGTAAAATTTGTTCGTGGGTTTATCGACAACGGTTAAGCGAATCAACTAGATTTTAATAACTTTTTGTCACCCCTGCCTGAAGATGATCTGATTCAATTTTCGTGCAAATCGGACAAACCGTCTAGGACGAGTTTGAAAAAGTAGGTTTTGAGAATAATTCAAAATGGCGGCCATATTTTAATGACGGAAAGTGACGTCATAGGGTGCAATCGAATCGTCATGAGCTCAGGAATCAGAGGAAAAAATAAGTTTGTTGATTGGCCTTACGGTTCAAAAGTTATTAGCAAAATAAAAGTGAAATTTCGGACAGGTGGTGGCGCTAGAGGGAATGACTTAGACACACCAAAATTGGTGTATTTAATGTTGGGACTGTCCTCTATCAGAATGTCAAACCAAAACAACTTTCCCGCAATCGGTTCTATGGGCTGCCATAGACTCCAAGAGCGGAAGAATAATAATAATAATTAAAGCTGCAAGCAGCATTTATCGGGGTTCAAGCATTTAAGGCCTTTAAGCACAAAAGCATCAAAAGTTATTAAGTTTTATTTAGCAAGCATGTAACCACTGACATAATAGATGGCATAAAAGACCATTTACAGCCAATACAGGCAATGTACCATAGGAAATATGTGGTTTTAAAGCTTTTTATAGGAGTTATAGTGCCATCTATGGACCGATCTCCATAAAATTGTTTACTGTGACCTCAAATTGAACCCATACACATGTGTACTGAGTTTGGTGAAGATATCTCATTTACTTCTTGAGTTATAGCCATTTTAGTAAAATAGGCTCCTCCCACAATAATTTACCACATTCTAGTATTATTTACTATGATTCTAGCATGATTTACATAGTTTACCATGATTTTATCTTAGTTTACCTTGATTTACCATATTCTAGCATGATTTACCATGATATACTACATTCTAGTATGATTTACCATTGTTTACTGTGATTCTAGCATGGTTTACCATAGTTTATCATGATTTATCATAGTTTACCATGATTTACCCTGTTCTAGCATGATTTACCATGATATACCACATTCTAACATGATTTACCATAGTTTATCATGGTTTACCATGATTTACCACGTTCTAGAATGATTTGCCAGGATTCTAGCATGGTTTACCTTGATACACCACATTATAGTATTATTCACTATGATTTACCATGTTTCTAGCAATTATGTGAAGTGTCAGTGCAAATGAAGTGATAAACACTGACAAAATCTGATTGTGTTATAATAGTTATTGTTATATAAGTGATTTTTAGAGTCTAAATATGAATGTGAGCACATGTGAAAAGACTTCATTAATAAGTAGAATGGCCAGCAGAGGGCAGAAGAAGACCACTTATTGGCTCACTTTCACTTTAAACTTCATGATTTTCACCAGTTTTCTGGACTAAAGCAAACCAGTTTTTCCATGTTAACTCAATAATGCATGCTTACACACACACACACACACGCACACACACGCACACACACGCACACACACGCACACACACACACACACACACACACACACACACACACACACACACACACACACACACACACACACACACACACACACACACACACACACACAGAAATAAACATACACAAATGCAAATATGTTTTTAATGTTTTGGAATATGTTATTGAGAAAATATATTTATTGGTCTATTAGAATTCCTTTGTGATCTAATAATATTAAAAAAATTTTTTTTTTAAAAAGATTGCTTTTTAAAGCATTTGTTTGTTTCCCAATACTGAAAACTAATGAAAAGGTCATGCGTAATCCTGCTGCTCCCTCCAGTGGACAGTGGTATTACAGCTTCCATCTTACAGTTGAAGTGTTTGAATGAATTAATGAATGGGAATTTGGTATTTCACTTATATCTCGGGAACCAGAAGGCGAAAAATTCTGAAACTCAGAGCATAGAGAGTGCTTGAGGAGCCCTGTTGAATGAGACCATCAATTATTTACTATGATTTACCATGTTTCTAGCGTGATTTACCACATTACTAGCAATTATGTGAAGTGTCAGTGCAAATGAAGTGATAAACACTGACAAAATATGACTGTGTTATAATAGTTATTGTAATATAAGTGTTTTCCATGTTAACTCAATAATGCATGCTTACACACACACACACACACACACACACACATATACAAATATGTTTTCAATGTCTTTAGGATGTGTTATTGTGAAAAAAATATTTTAATGGTCTAACCATTTCATATATTTCATTGTGATCTATATTATCAGTCCAATAATAATAATAATAAAAAAAAATAGCTTTAACCATTTGTTTGTTGGCCAAAGCTGAAAGCTGATAAAAAGATTAATACTATGTCTAATACTGCTGCTCCCTCTAGTTGACAACAGTGGAATTACAGCCTCCATCTTACAGTTGAAGTGTTTGAATGAATGAATGGGAATTTGGTTTTTCACTTATATCTCGGGAACCAGAAGGCGAAAAATTCTGAAATTCAGAGCATAGATAGTTCTTGAGGAGCCCTGTTGAATGAGACCATCGCGGTGTTTTTGGGCGATTGGAGCCCGGAAATATGACCGTTCAAAGGCATATCTATTGGGGCTTTTATCTCTGGAATGCCCAGGGCAAATTACACCACATTTGAATCGAAGCTAGCCAAGAACTGGCCCTTTCCAACGAGCTCTCACACAAGGTTCGGGGTGGTCTGGGTCGGGAGTTTCGGCCGTTCAAAATCGGGGGTCCCACGAATTTGCGATTCGTGGGGGGCGCGCTCCCGAGGCCCGCGATGACACGTTTCGATCAAGAGCCCGGAGAGGACCTTACCATCAAAATTTGAGCGCGCAACGACTTTCCGTTTTCGAGTTATGAATGAATTTGTACTGGGGGGGCGTGGCCTAAATGCCGTTTTACTTTCATTTTCAATTTCCATATCTCAGACAGACAGTGTGACACAATTGTCAATAATAATACTCCAATAGATGAGTTTTGACAAAATGTGATTGTAAATGTTAAAATAATGATTTTATAAAGTCTAAATATGAATTTTATAACAATATTAGGGAGTAGTATGATGAAATGACAGCAGGGGGCAGTAAAATACCACTTATTGGCTTAATATGTCATTATATTCATATAAAATCACCTTTTGAAGAAGTTAAACTTTTTTTCTGATAATTATTGATCTAGAGAGTTCAGAGAATTGTGCTGCACTGGTTTTGAACATTATGATATGAACATTATACGATAATAGATAGAAGACACCATTTACAGCAAATACAGGCAATTTACCATATAGGAAATATATGGTTTTAAAGCGTTTTAACAGTTATAGCGCCAACTATGGTCCGATCTCCATAAAATTTTCCATGCTTCTTTAGCAGGTTATGACACATATGCTCATCAATTTTTGTGAAGTTCTGAGTTTTCGTTTAGGATTTATAGTTATAACTATATAGTTAAGCAGTTTTCTGCACTAAAGCAAACCAGTTTTTCCATGTTAACTCAATCATGCATGCACACACACACACACACACACACACGAAGACAAATGTTGTTGTTGTTTTTTCAATGCTATTGGGATATGTCATAATGAAAATATATTTGAATGGTCTATAAACATTTCACAAAGTCTTTGTTAGCTATTAATCAGAAGATTCAGAATTTATTCAGAAACCTAAGACTACACAAACACATTATGTTGTAGATACAGACATTTGAAATATATGATGTGATAAAACTGTCAATACTAATACTTTAACGGACGGATTTTGACTAAATGTAATTGTAAATGTTAAAATAGTGATTTTATAAATTTTAAACAGCAGGGGGCAGTAAAATACAACTTATTGGCTTAATATGCCATTATATTCATATAATTTTCACCTTTTTAACTGTTATAGAGGCAAATTTTGTCCGATCGGTCTGAAAATTTTCATGCATGTTCAGAGTGATATTTCACTGGCTTTTTAAGAAGGTCTGAGTCATTCATTAAAGAGATATAGGCTTTCGGGGACACTTGGTAAAGGCTACATTTTGAAGTGAACCTATTATATCTATCCAAATGAAGTAGTTCAACTTTTTCTGACAATTATTGACCTAGTGAGTCCAGAGAATTGTATTGCACTAGTTTTGAACATTATGATATGAAAACTATATGATCAGAGATGGAAAAGACCATTTACAGCCAATACAGGCAGTTTACCATAGGAAATATATGGTTTTAAAGCTTTTTAACAGTTATAGCGCCACCTTTGGTCCAATCTCCATAAAATGTTGCATGCTTGTTAATGATGTCATGTCACATATGCTCACCAACTTTTGTGAAGTTCTGAGTTTTCATTTAGGATTTATAGGCTTTTTAGTGTATTTTGCCACGCCCATTTTATAAATGACCCTATTACAGCCATACAAATGCAAAAGTTCAACTTTTTTTTGATAATTATTGATCTAGAGAGTCCAGAGAATTGTCCTAGACTGGTCTGGTTCCGATCGGGCGAAAAACCAGGGACTAGTTCGCAAAAGTAGGTTTTTAACATATTCATGAATATTTAATGAACGGTTTGATTGACAGGAATGGTTCTAGAGGCAAAGTTGTTCAGGATGAGCAGCTCTATCAAATGATATGCATTTTGTGACGATAAGTGTAACACCACGTGATTACAGAGCCATAAAACTCGTTAGCGCCAACTAGTGGCCGATTTCTTTCAAAATTCTTACAGACCTTTAGGGCCATGAGTCGAACATGCCCATCGAGTTTCGTTCCGATCGGCCTCCGTTAACCTTGTCTAATAGGTGCTCAAACTTCATTGGCTGATGGCGGCCATGTTTTTTGAGATACACTAATGTCCTCATAGATATACATGGCACCTTGGACCAAGACACTGCATACCAATTTTCAAGTCAATCGGACTAACGGTCAGGTGGTTATAGCCCATTTTATGTTTTTTTCATGTTATAGCGCCACCATGTGGCCAATCGCCGCGATTTTTTTACTGTGACCTCAGATTGACCTCTTACACATGTGTACCGAGTTTGGTGAAGATACCTCATTTACTTCTGGAGTTATAGCCGTTTTAGTAAAATAGGCTCCTCCCACAACATACATTTGGGCACCCCTTAGCGACCGTGAATGGAAATTTCTACTTTTTTTCGATAATTATTGATATTCAGACTACTGTGAACATTTCTGCACTGGTTTGGTTCCGATCGGGCGAAAAACCAGGGACTAGTTCGCAAAAGTAGGTTTTGGACAAAATCCAAAATGGCGGAAAAATTTGCATACCGGAAATAAAATACCTCCTATATTTCTTGTTCGGCTTGAGCCAAGGATTCCAATGATGTATGACACTTGAAGCTGAGACAAATGGTTATTGAGATATGAGCAAAATAGTGATTTTTTTTTGTTTTTTGCGCTATAGCGCCACCTATTGGCCAATCGGGCTCATACTTTGATAACCTCTCCTCGATTTTTGTACTACCTTGTGGCCAAGTTTCAAGTCTCTAGCTCTTACGGTTTGGGCTGCACGATGCGTTTTAGCGGAGAAGAATAATAATAATAATAATTAAAGCTGCAAGCAGCATTTATCGGGGTTCAAGCATTTAAGGCCTTTAAGCACAAAAGCATCAAAAGTTATTAAGTTTTATTTAGCAAGCATGTAACCACTGACATAATAGATGGCATAAAAGACCATTTACAGCCAATACAGGCAATGTACCATAGGAAATATGTGGTTTTAAAGCTTTTTATAGGAGTTATAGTGCCATCTATGGACCGATCTCCATAAAATTGTTTACTGTGACCTCAAATTGAACCCATACACATGTGTACTGAGTTTGGTGAAGATATCTCATTTACTTCTTGAGTTATAGCCATTTTAGTAAAATAGGCTCCTCCCACAATAATTTACCACATTCTAGTATTATTTACTATGATTCTAGCATGATTTACATAGTTTACCATGATTTTATCTTAGTTTACCTTGATTTACCATATTCTAGCATGATTTACCATGATATACTACATTCTAGTATGATTTACCATTGTTTACTGTGATTCTAGCATGGTTTACCATAGTTTATCATGATTTATCATAGTTTACCATGATTTACCCTGTTCTAGCATGATTTACCATGATATACCACATTCTAACATGATTTACCATAGTTTATCATGGTTTACCATGATTTACCCTGTTTTAGCATAGTTTACCATGATTTACCACGTTCTAGAATGATTTGCCAGGATTCTAGCATGGTTTACCTTGATACACCACATTATAGTATTATTCACTATGATTTACCATGTTTCTAGCAATTATGTGAAGTGTCAGTGCAAATGAAGTGATAAACACTGACAAAATCTGATTGTGTTATAATAGTTATTGTTATATAAGTGATTTTTAGAGTCTAAATATGAATGTGAGCACATGTGAAAAGACTTCATTAATAAGTAGAATGGCCAGCAGAGGGCAGAAGAAGACCACTTATTGGCTCACTTTCACTTTAAACTTCATGATTTTCACCAGTTTTCTGGACTAAAGCAAACCAGTTTTTCCATGTTAACTCAATACACACACACACACACACGCACACACACGCACACACACGCACACACACGCACACACACGCACACACACACACACACACACACACACACACACACACACACACACACACACACACACACACACACACACACACACACACACACACACACAGAAATAAACATACACAAATGCAAATATGTTTTTAATGTTTTGGAATATGTTATTGAGAAAATATATTTATTGGTCTATTAGAATTCCTTTGTGATCTAATAATATTAAAAAAAATTTTTTTTAAAAAAGATTGCTTTTTAAAGCATTTGTTTGTTTCCCAATACTGAAAACTAATGAAAAGGTCATGCGTAATCCTGCTGCTCCCTCCAGTGGACAGTGGTATTACAGCTTCCATCTTACAGTTGAAGTGTTTGAATGAATTAATGAATGGGAATTTGGTATTTCACTTATATCTCGGGAACCAGAAGGCGAAAAATTCTGAAACTCAGAGCATAGAGAGTGCTTGAGGAGCCCTGTTGAATGAGACCATCAATTATTTACTATGATTTACCATGTTTCTAGCGTGATTTACCACATTACTAGCAATTATGTGAAGTGTCAGTGCAAATGAAGTGATAAACACTGACAAAATATGACTGTGTTATAATAGTTATTGTAATATAAGTGTTTTCCATGTTAACTCAATAATGCATGCTTACACACACACACACACACACACACACACACACATATACAAATATGTTTTCAATGTCTTTAGGATGTGTTATTGTGAAAAAAATATTTTAATGGTCTAACCATTTCATATATTTCATTGTGATCTATGTTATCAGTACAATAATAATAATACAAAAAAAAATAGCTTTAACCATTTGTTTGTTGGCCAAAGCTGAAAGCTGATAAAAAGATTAATACTATGTCTAATACTGCTGCTCCCTCTAGTTGACAACAGTGGAATTACAGCCTCCATCTTACAGTTGAAGTGTTTGAATGAATGAATGGGAATTTGGTTTTTCACTTATATCTCGGGAACCAGAAGGCGAAAAATTCTGAAATTCAGAGCATAGATAGTTCTTGAGGAGCCCTGTTGAATGAGACCATCGCGGTGTTTTTGGGCGATTGGAGCCCGGAAATATGACCGTTCAAAGGCATATCTATTGGGGCTTTTATCTCTGGAATGCCCAGGGCAAATTACACCACATTTGAATCGAAGCTAGCCAAGAACTGGCCCTTTCCAACGAGCTCTCACACAAGGTTCGGGGTGGTCTGGGTCGGGAGTTTCGGCCGTTCAAAATCGGGGGTCCCACGAATTTGCGATTCGTGGGGGGCGCGCTCCCGAGGCCCGCGATGACACGTTTCGATCAAGAGCCCGGAGAGGACCTTACCATCAAAATTTGAGCGCGCAACGACTTTCCGTTTTCGAGTTATGAATGAATTTGTACTGGGGGGGCGTGGCCTAAATGCCGTTTTACTTTCATTTTCAATTTCCATATCTCAGACAGACAGTGTGACACAATTGTCAATAATAATACTCCAATAGATGAGTTTTGACAAAATGTGATTGTAAATGTTAAAATAATGATTTTATAAAGTCTAAATATGAATTTTATAACAATATTAGGGAGTAGTATGATGAAATGACAGCAGGGGGCAGTAAAATACCACTTATTGGCTTAATATGTCATTATATTCATATAAAATCACCTTTTGAAGAAGTTAAACTTTTTTTCTGATAATTATTGATCTAGAGAGTTCAGAGAATTGTGCTGCACTGGTTTTGAACATTATGATATGAACATTATACGATAATAGATAGAAGACACCATTTACAGCAAATACAGGCAATTTACCATATAGGAAATATATGGTTTTAAAGCGTTTTAACAGTTATAGCGCCAACTATGGTCCGATCTCCATAAAATTTTCCATGCTTCTTTAGCAGGTTATGACACATATGCTCATCAATTTTTGTGAAGTTCTGAGTTTTCGTTTAGGATTTATAGTTATAACTATATAGTTAAGCAGTTTTCTGCACTAAAGCAAACCAGTTTTTCCATGTTAACTCAATCATGCATGCACACACACACACACACACGAAGACAAATGTTGTTGTTGTTTTTTCAATGCTATTGGGATATGTCATAATGAAAATATATTTGAATGGTCTATAAACATTTCACAAAGTCTTTGTTAGCTATTAATCAGAAGATTCAGAATTTATTCAGAAACCTAAGACTACACAAACACATTATGTTGTAGATACAGACATTTGAAATATATGATGTGATAAAACTGTCAATACTAATACTTTAACGGACGGATTTTGACTAAATGTAATTGTAAATGTTAAAATAGTGATTTTATAAATTTTAAACAGCAGGGGGCAGTAAAATACAACTTATTGGCTTAATATGCCATTATATTCATATAATTTTCACCTTTTTAACTGTTATAGAGGCAAATTTTGTCCGATCGGTCTGAAAATTTTCATGCATGTTCAGAGTGATATTTCACTGGCTTTTTAAGAAGGTCTGAGTCATTCATTAAAGAGATATAGGCTTTCGGGGACACTTGGTAAAGGCTACATTTTGAAGTGAACCTATTATATCTATCCAAATGAAGTAGTTCAACTTTTTCTGACAATTATTGACCTAGTGAGTCCAGAGAATTGTATTGCACTAGTTTTGAACATTATGATATGAAAACTATATGATCAGAGATGGAAAAGACCATTTACAGCCAATACAGGCAGTTTACCATAGGAAATATATGGTTTTAAAGCTTTTTAACAGTTATAGCGCCACCTTTGGTCCAATCTCCATAAAATGTTGCATGCTTGTTAATGATGTCATGTCACATATGCTCACCAACTTTTGTGAAGTTCTGAGTTTTCATTTAGGATTTATAGGCTTTTTAGTGTATTTTGCCACGCCCATTTTATAAATGACCCTATTACAGCCATACAAATGCAAAAGTTCAACTTTTTTTTGATAATTATTGATCTAGAGAGTCCAGAGAATTGTCCTAGACTGGTCTGGTTCCGATCGGGCGAAAAACCAGGGACTAGTTCGCAAAAGTAGGTTTTTAACATATTCATGAATATTTAATGAACGGTTTGATTGACAGGAATGGTTCTAGAGGCAAAGTTGTTCAGGATGAGCAGCTCTATCAAATGATATGCATTTTGTGACGATAAGTGTAACACCACGTGATTACAGAGCCATAAAACTCGTTAGCGCCAACTAGTGGCCGATTTCTTTCAAAATTCTTACAGACCTTTAGGGCCATGAGTCGAACATGCCCATCGAGTTTCGTTCCGATCGGCCTCCGTTAACCTTGTCTAATAGGTGCTCAAACTTCATTGGCTGATGGCGGCCATGTTTTTTGAGATACACTAATGTCCTCATAGATATACATGGCACCTTGGACCAAGACACTGCATACCAATTTTCAAGTCAATCGGACTAACGGTCAGGTGGTTATAGCCCATTTTATGTTTTTTTCATGTTATAGCGCCACCATGTGGCCAATCGCCGCGATTTTTTTACTGTGACCTCAGATTGACCTCTTACACATGTGTACCGAGTTTGGTGAAGATACCTCATTTACTTCTGGAGTTATAGCCATTTTAGTAAAATAGGCTCCGCCTTCTTCAAACGTTTTGGCACCCCTTAGCGACCGTGAATCGAAATTTCAACTTTTTTTCGATAATTATTGATATTCAGACTACTGTGAACATTTCTGCACTGGTTTGGTTCCGATCGGGCGAAAAACCAGGGACTAGTTCGCAAAAGTAGGTTTTGGACAAAATCCAAAATGGCGGAAAAATTTGCATACCGGAAATAAAATACCTCCTATATTTCTTGTTCGGCTTGAGCCAAGGATTCCAATGATGTATGACACTTGAAGCTGAGACAAATGGTTATTGAGATATGAGCAAAATAGTGATTTTTTTTTGTTTTTTGCGCTATAGCGCCACCTATTGGCCAATCGGGCTCATACTTTGATAACCTCTCCTCGATTTTTGTACTACCTTGTGGCCAAGTTTCAAGTCTCTAGCTCTTACGGTTTGGGCTGCACGATGCGTTTTAGCGGAGAAGAATAATAATAATAATAATAAAAATCCTTACAATTACAATAGGGTTTCAGCACTTCGTGCTTGAACCCCTAATAAAAATCCTTACAATTACAATAGGGTTTCAGCACTTCGTGCTTGAACCAAAAACCAGGGACTAGTTTGCCAAAGTAGGCTTTGGACAAAAGTGGCCATATAAATTTTTTTTTTGCTCAAATCGGGATTTGGAGATAGCCATGTTGTTCGTCTGGAGCCAGGGATCACAGTGATGCTAAATTTGAGCCTCTAGGACAAACTATGTATGAGTTATGACCAATTTAGTAAATGTGGTCATTATAGCACCACCTATTGGCCAATCTGGGCCATATTTTGATAGGTTCTCCCCAAATTGAGCACTATCATTTGGCCAACTTTCAAGGTTCCAGCTCTTATGGTTTGGTCTGCACGATGCGTTTTAGGGGAAAATAATAATAATAATAAAAATCCTTACAATAACAATAGGGTTTCAGCATTTCATGCTTGAACCCCTAATAAGAAGAGACGTTTTTGCCAGTTATAGCGCCACCTATGGTCCGATCTCCATGAAACTCTGCATGCTTCCTCACCATGTTAGGACACATATGCTCATCAATTTTTGTGAAGTTCTGAGTTTTCATTTGGGATTTATAGGCTTTTTAGTGTATTTTGCCACGCCCCTTTTCTAAATGACCCTGTTACAGCCAGGCAAATGCAAAAGTTCAACTTTTTTTCGATAATTATTTATCTAGAGAGTCCAGAGAATTGTCCTAGACTGGTCTTGTTCTGATTGGACCAAAAACCAGGGACTAGTTTGCCAAAGTAGGCTTTGGACAAAAGTGGCCATATAAATTTTTTTTTTGCTCAAATCGGGATTTGGAGATAGCCATGTTGTTCGTCTGGAGCCAGGGATCACAGTGATGCTAAATTTGAGCCTCTAGGACAAACTATGTATGAGTTATGACCAATTTAGTAAATGTGGTCATTATAGCACCACCTATTGGCCAATCTGGGCCATATTTTGATAGGTTCTCCCCAAATTGAGCACTATCATTTGGCCAACTTTCAAGGTTCCAGCTCTTATGGTTTGGTCTGCACGATGCGTTTTAGGGGAAAATAATAATAATAATAAAAATCCTTACAATAACAATAGGGTTTCAGCATTTCATGCTTGAACCCCTAATAAGAAGAGACGTTTTTGCCAGTTATAGCGCCACCTATGGTCCGATCTCCATGAAACTCTGCATGCTTCCTCACCATGTTAGGACACATATGCTCATCAATTTTTGTGAAGTTCTGAGTTTTCATTTGGGATTTATAGGCTTTTTAGTGTATTTTGCCACGCCCCTTTTCTAAATGACCCTGTTACAGCCAGGCAAATGCAAAAGTTCAACTTTTTTTCGATAATTATTTATCTAGAGAGTCCAGAGAATTGTCCTAGACTGGTCTTGTTCTGATTGGACCAAAAACCAGGGACTAGTTTGCCAAAGTAGGCTTTGGACAAAAGTGGCCATATAAATTTTTTTTTTGCTCAAATCGGGATTTGGAGATAGCCATGTTGTTCGTCTGGAGCCAGGGATCACAGTGATGCTAAATTTGAGCCTCTAGGACAAACTATGTATGAGTTATGACCAATTTAGTAAATGTGGTCATTATAGCACCACCTATTGGCCAATCTGGGCCATATTTTGATAGGTTCTCCCCAAATTGAGCACTATCATTTGGCCAACTTTCAAGGTTCCAGCTCTTATGGTTTGGTCTGCACGATGCGTTTTAGGGGAAAATAATAATAATAATAAAAATCCTTACAATAACAATAGGGTTTCAGCATTTCATGCTTGAACCCCTAATAAGAAGAGACGTTTTTGCCAGTTATAGCGCCACCTATGGTCCGATCTCCATGAAACTCTGCATGCTTCCTCACCATGTTAGGACACATATGCTCATCAATTTTTGTGAAGTTCTGAGTTTTCATTTGGGATTTATAGGCTTTTTAGTGTATTTTGCCACGCCCCTTTTCTAAATGACCCTGTTACAGCCAGGCAAATGCAAAAGTTCAACTTTTTTTCGATAATTATTTATCTAGAGAGTCCAGAGAATTGTCCTAGACTGGTCTTGTTCTGATTGGACCAAAAACCAGGGACTAGTTTGCCAAAGTAGGCTTTGGACAAAAGTGGCCATATAAATTTTTTTTTTGCTCAAATCGGGATTTGGAGATAGCCATGTTGTTCGTCTGGAGCCAGGGATCACAGTGATGCTAAATTTGAGCCTCTAGGACAAACTATGTATGAGTTATGACCAATTTAGTAAATGTGGTCATTATAGCACCACCTATTGGCCAATCTGGGCCATATTTTGATAGGTTCTCCCCAAATTGAGCACTATCATTTGGCCAACTTTCAAGGTTCCAGCTCTTATGGTTTGGTCTGCACGATGCGTTTTAGGGGAAAATAATAATAATAATAAAAATCCTTACAATAACAATAGGGTTTCAGCATTTCATGCTTGAACCCCTAATAAGAAGAGACGTTTTTGCCAGTTATAGCGCCACCTATGGTCCGATCTCCATGAAACTCTGCATGCTTCCTCACCATGTTAGGACACATATGCTCATCAATTTTTGTGAAGTTCTGAGTTTTCATTTGGGATTTATAGGCTTTTTAGTGTATTTTGCCACGCCCCTTTTCTAAATGACCCTGTTACAGCCAGGCAAATGCAAAAGTTCAACTTTTTTTCGATAATTATTTATCTAGAGAGTCCAGAGAATTGTCCTAGACTGGTCTTGTTCTGATTGGACCAAAAACCAGGGACTAGTTTGCCAAAGTAGGCTTTGGACAAAAGTGGCCATATAAATTTTTTTTTTGCTCAAATCGGGATTTGGAGATAGCCATGTTGTTCGTCTGGAGCCAGGGATCACAGTGATGCTAAATTTGAGCCTCTAGGACAAACTATGTATGAGTTATGACCAATTTAGTAAATGTGGTCATTATAGCACCACCTATTGGCCAATCTGGGCCATATTTTGATAGGTTCTCCCCAAATTGAGCACTATCATTTGGCCAACTTTCAAGGTTCCAGCTCTTATGGTTTGGTCTGCACGATGCGTTTTAGGGGAAAATAATAATAATAATAAAAATCCTTACAATAACAATAGGGTTTCAGCATTTCATGCTTGAACCCCTAATAAGAAGAGACGTTTTTGCCAGTTATAGCGCCACCTATGGTCCGATCTCCATGAAACTCTGCATGCTTCCTCACCATGTTAGGACACATATGCTCATCAATTTTTGTGAAGTTCTGAGTTTTCATTTGGGATTTATAGGCTTTTTAGTGTATTTTGCCACGCCCCTTTTCTAAATGACCCTGTTACAGCCAGGCAAATGCAAAAGTTCAACTTTTTTTCGATAATTATTTATCTAGAGAGTCCAGAGAATTGTCCTAGACTGGTCTTGTTCTGATTGGACCAAAAACCAGGGACTAGTTTGCCAAAGTAGGCTTTGGACAAAAGTGGCCATATAAATTTTTTTTTTGCTCAAATCGGGATTTGGAGATAGCCATGTTGTTCGTCTGGAGCCAGGGATCACAGTGATGCTAAATTTGAGCCTCTAGGACAAACTATGTATGAGTTATGACCAATTTAGTAAATGTGGTCATTATAGCACCACCTATTGGCCAATCTGGGCCATATTTTGATAGGTTCTCCCCAAATTGAGCACTATCATTTGGCCAACTTTCAAGGTTCCAGCTCTTATGGTTTGGTCTGCACGATGCGTTTTAGGGGAAAATAATAATAATAATAAAAATCCTTACAATAACAATAGGGTTTCAGCATTTCATGCTTGAACCCCTAATAAGAAGAGACGTTTTTGCCAGTTATAGCGCCACCTATGGTCCGATCTCCATGAAACTCTGCATGCTTCCTCACCATGTTAGGACACATATGCTCATCAATTTTTGTGAAGTTCTGAGTTTTCATTTGGGATTTATAGGCTTTTTAGTGTATTTTGCCACGCCCCTTTTCTAAATGACCCTGTTACAGCCAGGCAAATGCAAAAGTTCAACTTTTTTTCGATAATTATTTATCTAGAGAGTCCAGAGAATTGTCCTAGACTGGTCTTGTTCTGATTGGACCAAAAACCAGGGACTAGTTTGCCAAAGTAGGCTTTGGACAAAAGTGGCCATATAAATTTTTTTTTTGCTCAAATCGGGATTTGGAGATAGCCATGTTGTTCGTCTGGAGCCAGGGATCACAGTGATGCTAAATTTGAGCCTCTAGGACAAACTATGTATGAGTTATGACCAATTTAGTAAATGTGGTCATTATAGCACCACCTATTGGCCAATCTGGGCCATATTTTGATAGGTTCTCCCCAAATTGAGCACTATCATTTGGCCAACTTTCAAGGTTCCAGCTCTTATGGTTTGGTCTGCACGATGCGTTTTAGGGGAAAATAATAATAATAATAAAAATCCTTACAATAACAATAGGGTTTCAGCATTTCATGCTTGAACCCCTAATAAGAAGAGACGTTTTTGCCAGTTATAGCGCCACCTATGGTCCGATCTCCATGAAACTCTGCATGCTTCCTCACCATGTTAGGACACATATGCTCATCAATTTTTGTGAAGTTCTGAGTTTTCATTTGGGATTTATAGGCTTTTTAGTGTATTTTGCCACGCCCCTTTTCTAAATGACCCTGTTACAGCCAGGCAAATGCAAAAGTTCAACTTTTTTTCGATAATTATTTATCTAGAGAGTCCAGAGAATTGTCCTAGACTGGTCTTGTTCTGATTGGACCAAAAACCAGGGACTAGTTTGCCAAAGTAGGCTTTGGACAAAAGTGGCCATATAAATTTTTTTTTTGCTCAAATCGGGATTTGGAGATAGCCATGTTGTTCGTCTGGAGCCAGGGATCACAGTGATGCTAAATTTGAGCCTCTAGGACAAACTATGTATGAGTTATGACCAATTTAGTAAATGTGGTCATTATAGCACCACCTATTGGCCAATCTGGGCCATATTTTGATAGGTTCTCCCCAAATTGAGCACTATCATTTGGCCAACTTTCAAGGTTCCAGCTCTTATGGTTTGGTCTGCACGATGCGTTTTAGGGGAAAATAATAATAATAATTAAAGCTGCAAGCAGCATTTATCGGGGTTCAAGCAGTTAAGGCCTTTAAGGCCTTTAAGCACACAAGCATCAAAAGACATTAAGTTTTATTTAGCAAGCATTTAACAACTGCCATCATAGATGAAAAAGTCAATTTACAGCCAATACAGGCAGTTTACCTTAGGAAATATATGGTTTTAAAGCGTTTTTACAGTTATAGCACCTTTTTGCCTGAGTCTTCTTATAGTCTTGCCTGATCTCCACCACTTATTTTAGTATTACTCAAAGTGTGCCCATATATATGTGTCAGATTTGTTGTAAATATGTAATTTTGATAAGGAGTTTAGACAATTATATTCAGTGGCGTAACGAGCCAACACCGGATCCTTAAGTATGATTAACAAGGCGGGCCCCTTGATGACGCAATTGATGACATTGATGACGCAATGTCCACGAGTAGGCTACCATGAATAGGGCAGGATATGATCATACACAGCATATAAGAGATGAGATGACTAACAAAATCAGGAGTAGCCTACGCTCACAAAAAAACAAAACAAAAAAAACAACAAAAAAAACACTGGTGACAGCGCACCATAACACATTGTTAGGCCTAGGTCCAAATACATAAAAAAGATGCTCTCTTAAATTATAGCGGGATTTTCCGAGCTTTCCTTTGTGCAACTGCAAAGTTGTCGATTAGATTAAGATTGTGCGCACAGGCATTCTCAATTGACCCTTCGCAGGGAGTTTTGATTGACAGGCGATCTGACTAATCATAATCCGCCATTTTGTCCAACAAAGCTGTCAGGAGAGTTAGTAGATTAACATTGGAGGATTTAAATTTGAAAAACAAAGTGTACTGACGTCTTAGCACTTTAAAACAACATTCCTTTTATGTTCATTCATGTTTATTTTAATGCTATAAATTAACTAGAAGGAAGAGATGATCAGTTCACAAGCAGCTTTAACTGAGCCTCGAGTCTACAGCGATCTGTCAGACACATTAAAGAGTCACAAAACGGTATTTATTGTTTAAATGTCTCTAAAAAATTACTTTTCTCTGATCCGCAATGTATTTTTCACTGCATGAGAACTTGGTGTGGTGTGAGAGTGGCGTCGCTTGTCAGACATAGCAACAGTAACTAAAGTGGGCGGGTCTTTGCGAACGGTCATTGACAGTATGGACGGGGATTCGCCAGTCCCAATTCAAAACAAATTTCATCACAATCCAACATTGTTCGTTTCAAACATGTGAGAGCATCAAAATGATCCATGGGTGAAATTGACTGGATTTAATTTATTTTTTTGTCAGTTCCTATCATAATTTTAACATTTTTCCGCTATTGTTTAGCTATTTACTAGGGGTGTAACGATTCGTTTTAACAACGATTCGATTCGTATCTCGATTCGTGGTTGTCGATACGATTCAAGGACGATATTGGATCATTTAGAACGATCCGATCCGAAACGATTCAGTGACTTGAGATCGATTCATTGACTTTTTTGCCAAAAATTCTTGTAAGGGAATCAGGTATAAGGAATAAAGTAGAACTGCACGATTATGACAAAAATTATAACTGTCGATTATTCCCTTGAATTTGTAATTGTGATTATTAATTACGATTATCACAACATTGAATGATGTTTTGAATAGTTTGGCCATGGGACCCACATTTCCCCATGGTCATCAAGCCGCAACCCACCTTTTTAGGAATTATATAAGCCTATTATAATACATTTGTTTACACAAAAATTGTTGACTCACAAGTTATGTCCCCCTTTACTTAACATACAAAATAAAATTGTAAGAATATTTCAAATACTGATAAACAGTAGGCACTGCGAGGTTAAGCTATATAGCAGTCCCAAACTAGTTTTTGTTAATACAATCTTGGTATGAGCCACCACAGTCAAATAAAAATATACAAAATAACCATTAAGTGGCATTTTGTTATGTTAACAACAACAGTTAGGCTACCAAGGTGATACACAATACTTAGAAGAACTGGTAAAGAAACATGGAAACTGCTCCTGATAAATAGCAACACACATGACGTACCAATAACGTAATTTATTGGTATTTTACTTTTATTTCTTAACTTACTAATTTACGACGTTGCATTCTCGTGTCTTCTGCGCTTTAGTGAAGTGATACAGCACGCGCTGGCGCATTTGCGCGTGCAGTTGAAGAGTGCGCGCTCCTGCAGTATAGCGGTTTGGTATTGTTGGTATTGTTGGACTCGGCAAGGATTCAGGAGTCTTAGGAGGTCACTCCTGTGAATAAAACACGGGCTGGAAACTTCTAAGGCTCCTTCAAGGCATTGTGCCAATGACGTATACTGAGTTTTTTGAGATACACCAATGTTCTCATCGACTATCATGGCACCCTGGACAAAGACACTGCGTGCCAATTTTCAGTAGACTAACGGTTGGGTGCGCTTATAGCTATTTTCATGATTTTTTTCACTGTTATAGCGCCACCAAGTGGCCAATTGTCACGATTTTTTTCATGTCAACTCAGATTGAGCTTATGAACATGTGTCCCAAGTTTAGCGAAAATATCTCTTTCCGCTCACAAGTTATAACCATTTTATAGCGCCACCAAGTGGCCAATTGTCGTGATTTTTTTCACGTGACCTCAGAATGAGCTCATGAACATGTGTCCCAAGTTTTGCGAAAATATCTCTTTCCGTTCACAAGTTATAACCGTTTTATAGTGCCACCAAGTGGCCAATTGTTGCGATTTTTTTCAAGTGATCTCAGACTGAGCTCAGGAAGATGTATCCCAAATTTAGCAAAAAAATCTCTTTCCGTTCACAATTTATAACCGTTTTAGTAAAAGTGGCCCTGCTGCCATCAAATATTTTGGTTCCCCTTATCGACCGTTAATTGAAATTTTGAATTGTTTGGATGATTATTGATTGTCAGACTCCAGAGAATATTCTTGCAGTGGTTTGGTTCCGATCGGGCCAAAAACCTAGAAGAAGTTAGCAAAAATAGGTTTTTCAAAAAAATGCAATTTACTCAAAATTGGCGCCTGAAGGGCGAGCAAATCTGAGATAGCCATTTTGTCCGCCTTGAGCCAAGGATTCCAACGATATAAGACACTTGATCCTGGGACAAACGGTCTAAGAGTTATGAGCGATTTAGTACTTTTGGTTGCTGTAGCGCCACCTATGGGCCAATTGGGGTCATACTCTGATAGGTTGTCCCCAAATTGAGGCCTACCATCTGGCCAGGTTTCACGTCTCTAGGCCTTACGGTTTGGCCTGCACGATGCGTTTTACGAATCCTTACAATTACAATAGGGTTTCAGCATTTCATGCTTGAACCCCTAATAAGAATGGAAGCTTTTTGCCATTTATAGCGCCACCTATGGTCCGATCTGCATGAAACTCTGCATGCTTCCTCACCATGTTCTGACACATATGCTCATCAATTTTTGTGAAGTTCTGAGTTTTCATTTGGGATTTATAGGCTTTTTAGTGTATTTTGCCACGCCCCTTTTCTAAATGACCCTGTTACAGCCACCCAAATGCAAAAGTTCAACTTTTTTTCGATAATTATTGATCTAGAGAGTCCAGAGAATTGTCCTAGACTGGTTTGGTTCCGATCGGGCCAAAAACCAGGGACTAGTTCGCAAAAGTAGGTTTTGGACAAAATCCGACATAGCAGAAAATTTTCCCTGCCTACATCCAAATCGGAGATAGCCATTTTGTCCGCCTTGAGCCACGGATTCCAACGATATAAGACACTTGATCCTGGGACAAACGGTCTAAGAGTTATGAGCGATTTAGTACTTTTGGTTGCTGTAGCGCCACCTATGGGCCAATTGGGGTCATACTCTGATAGGTTGTCCCCAAATTGAGGCCTACCATCTGGCCAGGTTTCACGTCTCTAGGCCTTACGGTTTGGCCTGCACGATGCGTTTTACGAATCCTTACAATTACAATAGGGTTTCAGCATTTCATGCTTGAACCCCTAATAAGAATGGAAGCTTTTTGCCATTTATAGCGCCACCTATGGTCCGATCTGCATGAAACTCTGCATGCTTCCTCACCATGTTCTGACACATATGCTCATCAATTTTTGTGAAGTTCTGAGTTTTCATTTGGGATTTATAGGCTTTTTAGTGTATTTTGCCACGCCCCTTTTCTAAATGACCCTGTTACAGCCACCCAAATGCAAAAGTTCAACTTTTTTTCGATAATTATTGATCTAGAGAGTCCAGAGAATTGTCCTAGACTGGTTTGGTTCCGATCGGGCCAAAAACCAGGGACTAGTTCGCAAAAGTAGGTTTTGGACAAAATCCGACATAGCAGAAAATTTTCCCTGCCTACATCCAAATCGGAGATAGCCATTTTGTCTGCCTTGAGCCACGGATTCCAACGATATAAGACACTTGATCCTGGGACAAACGGTCTAAGAGTTATGAGCGATTTAGTACTTTTGGTTGCTGTAGCGCCACCTATGGGCCAATTGGGGTCATACTCTGATAGGTTGTCCCCAAATTGAGGCCTACCATCTGGCCAGGTTTCACGTCTCTAGGCCTTACGGTTTGGCCTGCACGATGCGTTTTACGAATCCTTACAATTACAATAGGGTTTCAGCATTTCATGCTTGAACCCCTAATAAGAATGGAAGCTTTTTGCCATTTATAGCGCCACCTATGGTCCGATCTGCATGAAACTCTGCATGCTTCCTCACCATGTTCTGACACATATGCTCATCAATTTTTGTGAAGTTCTGAGTTTTCATTTGGGATTTATAGGCTTTTTAGTGTATTTTGCCACGCCCCTTTTCTAAATGACCCTGTTACAGCCACCCAAATGCAAAAGTTCAACTTTTTTTCGATAATTATTGATCTAGAGAGTCCAGAGAATTGTCCTAGACTGGTTTGGTTCCGATCGGGCCAAAAACCAGGGACTAGTTCGCAAAAGTAGGTTTTGGACAAAATCCGACATAGCAGAAAATTTTCCCTGCCTACATCCAAATCGGAGATAGCCATTTTGTCCGCCTTGAGCCACGGATTCCAACGATATAAGACACTTGATCCTGGGACAAACGGTCTAAGAGTTATGAGCGATTTAGTACTTTTGGTTGCTGTAGCGCCACCTATGGGCCAATTGGGGTCATACTCTGATAGGTTGTCCCCAAATTGAGGCCTACCATCTGGCCAGGTTTCACGTCTCTAGGCCTTACGGTTTGGCCTGCACGATGCGTTTTACGAATCCTTACAATTACAATAGGGTTTCAGCATTTCATGCTTGAACCCCTAATAAAAATCCTTACAATAACAATAGGGTTTCAGCATTTCATGCTTGAACCCCTAAATATAGCTGCAAGCAGCCATTACCGGGGCCAAGCAGAATAAGACGACAAGACATGGCTGAAAGTGTCAGATCAACTGCAACAATGAGCAATTAAAGACATTTAAAGAGGATTTTAGGCGAAATGGCTGAAAAATCATAGAAAGAGTAATTAAAAATATGATTTAATTGATTGTCACTTTTGACCATTAGGTGGCGCTGTCTCAAAATATTTTGGGTACCTTCAGGGGATGGTGCTGATGGCACATTCTGAGTTTCGTAATATTACACCAATGCATTTGTTCAGTATAGCATTTTATTTCACAAAACTGTATTGAAGTCAATGGGAATTTCATGTTTTGTTCTGTTATAGCGCCACCAAGAGGCTCAGTCCCACAATTTTTTTTACGTGTCCTCAGAGTGAGCCCATACATATGTGTGTCGATTTTGGTGAAAATATCTCAATTCGCTTCAGAGTTATAGACATTTATATGAAAAAACACGTAAAAAATGACTGACACATGACTTTGATTGGAATTTACTACCCCTAAACATCAATATTTTCGCATTTGGGCATTGGTGTATAGCTATCGACCTATGTTTCCAAACTTCTGACGGTGGTTTCGTCTCGATCGGACAAACGGTTTCGAAGATATAGCCAAATGTTTTTTAAGCGCTAAATCACAACGCTACACAAACCGTGAGGCGAAACCTAGCATGTTTGGTATCGTTGGACTCGGCAAGGATTCAGGAGTCTAATGAGATGAGTTTGGTGAAAATAAGTCAACCACACCCAAAGTTATAAGCATTTGAAAAAAAAAATTCACCACTAGGTGGCGCTGTTTCGAAACTTCTCACGCTCCTTCAGAACATCGTGCTGATGACCCATACCAAGTTTCGTAACAATCCGTTCATGCGTTCTTAAAATACAGCATTTTAGCACAAAATTCAAAATGGCCGACAGTCAAAATGGCCGATATGGTAAAATTTTATATCAGTCGACTCGGCATGTTGACCTGAATCTAACGAGACCAGTTTTATGATTTTTGGACAAACCATTCAGAAGTTATAAGCAAAAATAGCCATTTTTCATATCTCCGGACCAGTAGGTGGCGCTGCGCCGAAACGCAGCATGTAGCCTCAGGTCATGCTTGTGATGACATGTACCAATTTTGGTCTGAATCCGATAAAGCGTTGCGGAGATACAGCCCTACGACTGTTTTCGCAAGCGCTATGTAAAATGTGTTCGAGCGTTATTCAAAAACGGTTTGACGAATCAATTTGAATTCCATAACTTTTTGTCAGCACTGCCTGAAGATGATCTGGTTCAATTTTCGTGCAAATCGGACAAACCGTCTAGGACGAGTTCGAAAAAGTAGCTTTTTCAGCACATTCAAAATGGCGACCATATTTATAAGCCGTAAAATGACGTCATAGGGTGCAATCGAATCGGCATGAGCTCAGGAATCAGAGGAAAAAAGAATTTTGTTGATTGGCCTTACGCTTCAAAAGTTATTAGCATAATAAAAGTGAAACTTTGGACAGGTGGTGGCGCTAGAGGGAGTGACTTAGAAACACCAAAATTGGTGTATTTAATGTTGGGACTGTCCTCTATCAGAATGTCAAACCAAAACAACTTTCCCGCAATCGGTTCTATGGGCTGCCATAGACGCCCAGTCGGAAGAAGAAGAATAATAATAATAAATATAGCTGCAAGCAGCAATTATCGGGGCCAAGCGCAAGCAGATGACAGGATATGCCAACATGGCTGAAGGTGTCAGACCAACTGCAACAATGAGCAATTAAAGACATTTAGAGAGGATTTTAGGCGAAATGGCTGAAAAATCATATAAAAAGTAATTCAGAATATGATTTAATGGATTATCACTTTCGACCAATAGGTGGAGCAGTTACAAAACTGATGTGATGTGGTCAGAGTTAAGTGACAATGACATATACAAAGTTTGGTGTCAATATTTCAAGGGATTTCAGAGATAAAGCCTGAATAGTGCTTTTGGCATCATGCCTCAACTTTGCTGCTGCGCTATACGAAAACGGTTTCGTCTATCGACACGAAATCCATAACTTTTAGTCGGCACAGTCTGGAGATGATACGATTCGATTTTGGTGAAAATCGGACAAACGGTCTAGGAGGAGTTCGAAAAAGTAGGTTTTGAATGAAAATCAAGATGGCGGACAGGAAGTTTGGCCAAATACGAAAAACTTGGTATCTATGTTCTCGGCTTGACCCAGGGAATCTATTAAGACCAGTGGCATTTCAATAGCCAGATTTATTCAAAAGTTATTAGCCTTTTTGGAAATTTTGTTATAACTTTTGACCACTAGGTGGCGCTGTCTCGAAATATTTTGGGTACCTTCAGGGGATGGAGCTGATGGCACATTCTGAGTTTCGTAATATTACACCAATGCATTTGTTTAGTATAGCATTTTATTTCACAAAACTGTATTGAAGTCAATGGGAATTTCATGTTTTGTTCTGTTATAGCGCCACCAAGAGGCTCAGTCACACCATTTTTTTTATGTGTCCTCAGAGTGAGCCCATACATATGTGTGTCAATTTTGGTGAAGATATCTCAATTCGCTTCGGAGTTATAGACATTTATATGAAAAAACACGTAAAAAATGACTGACACATGACTTTGATTGGAATTTACTACCCCTAAACATCAATATTTTCGCATTTGGGCATTTGCATATAGCTATCGACCTATGTTTCCAAACTTCTGACGGTGGTTTCGTCTCGATCGGACAAACGGTTTCAAAGATATAGCCAAATGTTTTTTAAGCGCTAAATCACAACGCTACACAAACCATAAGGCGAAACCTAACATGTTTGGTATCGTGGGACTCGGCAACGATTCAGGACTCTAATGAGATGAGTCTCGTGAAAATAAGTCGACCACACCCAAAGTTATAAGCATTTGGGGAAAAAAATTCACCACTAGGTGGTGCTGTTTCGAAACTTCTCAGGTTCCTTCAGGACATCGTGATGATGACCAATACCAAGTTTCGTAACAATTCGTTCATGCGTTCATAAAATACAGCATTTTAGCACAAAATTCAAAATGGCTGACAGTCAAAATGGCCGATATGGTCAAATTGGATATCAGTCGAATCGGCATGTTGCCCTGAATCTAACGAGACCAATTGTATGATTTTTGGACAAACTGTTCAAAAGCTATATGCAAAAATAGCCATTTTCCATATCTCCGGACCAGTAGGTGGCGCTGCGCCGAAACACAGCATGTAGCCTCAGGTCATGCCTGTGATGACATGTACCAAGTTTGGTCTGAATACGATAAACCGTTGCGGAGATAGAGCCCTACGACTGTTTTTGCAGGCTCTACATAAAATTAGTTTGAGCGTTTTTCGAAAATGGTTTAACGAATCAATTTGAATTCCATAACTTTTGGTCAGCACTGCCTGAAGATGATCTGGTTCAATTTTTGTGCAAATCGGACAAACCGTCTAGGACGAGTTCGAAAAAGTAGCTTTTAAGGACAATTCAAAATGGCGGCCATATTGTTATGACGAAAATGACGTCATAGGGTGCAATCGAATTGGCATGAGCTCAGGAATAAGAGAAAAAAAGAATTTTGTTGATTGGACTTACGCTTCAAAAGTTATTACCAAAATAAAAGTGAAACTTTGGACAGGTGGTGGCGCTAGAGGGAATGACTTAGAAACACCAAAATTGGTGTATTTAATGTTGGGACTGTCCTCTATCAGAATGTCAAACCAAAACAACTTTCCCGCAATCGGTTCTATGGGCTGCCATAGACTCCCAGTTGGAAGAAGGAAGAATAATAATAATAGGAACGGGAACGGATACAATAGGTGCCTACGCACCTTCGGTGCTTGGCCCCTAATAATAAGAACCGGAACAAATACAATAGGTGCCTCCGCACCTTCGGTGCTTGGCCCCTAATAATAAGAACGGGAACAATTACAATAGGTGCCCGCACCTTCGGTGCTTGGCCCCTAATTAAAGCTGCAAGCAGCATTTAGCGGGGCCAAGCACAATCAGATGACAAGACATGCCAACATTGCTGAAAGTGTCAGACCAACTGCAACAATGAGCAATTAAAGACATTAAAGAGGATTTTAGGCAAAATGCCTGAAAATTCATAGAAACAGTAAATAAAAATATGATTTAATGCATTATCACTTTCGACCAATAGGTGGCGCAGTTACAAAACTGATGTAATGTAGTCAGAGTGAAGTGACAATGACACATACAAAGTTTGGTGTCAATATGTCAAGGCATTGCAGAGATAAAGCCTGAATAGTGCTTTTAGCATCATGCCTCAACTTTGCTGCTGCGCTATACGAAAACGGTTTCGTCAATCGAGACGAAATCGATAAGTTTTAGTCGGCACGGTCTGGAGATGATACGATTCGATTTTGGTGAAAATCGGACAAACGGTGTAGGAGGAGTTCGAAAATGTATGTTTTGAATGAAAATCAAGATGGCGGACAGGAAGTTAGGCCAAATAAGGAAAACTTAGTTTCTATGTTCTCGGCTTGACCCAAGGAATCTATTAATACCAGTGGCATTTCAATGGGCAGATTTATTCAAAAGTTATTAGCATTTTTAGAAGTTTTGTTATAACTTTTGACCAAAAGGTGGCGCTGTCTTGAAATATGTTGGGTACTTTCAGGAAATGGTGTTGAAGGCACTTTCTTAGTTTCATTAAATAACACCAATGCATTTGTTTAGTATAGCATTTTATTTCACAAAACTGTATTGAAGTCAATGGGAATTTCATGTTTTGTTCTATTATAGCGCCACCAAGAGGCTCAGTCACACCATTTTTTTTACGTGTCCTCAGAGTGAGCCCATACATATGTGTGTCAATTTTGGTGAAAATATCTCAATTCGCTTCGGAGTTATAGACATTTATATGAAAAAACACGTAAAAAATGACTGACACATGACTTTGATTGAATTTTACTACCCCTTACTATCAATATTTTCGCATTTGGGCAT
Source organism: Leuciscus leuciscus (assembly GCF_965113295.1). Lineage (NCBI taxonomy): Eukaryota > Metazoa > Chordata > Actinopteri > Cypriniformes > Leuciscidae > Leuciscus > Leuciscus leuciscus. The sequence goes on from NC_138729.1 coordinate 27,871,041, forward strand.
TGGCGTAAAGCTATCGACCTATGTTTCCAAACTTCTGACGGTGGTTTCGTCTCGATCAGACTAGCGGTTTCGCAGATATAGCCAAATGTTTTTTAAGCGCTAAATCACAACGCTACACAAACCGTAAGGCGAAACCTAGCATGTTTGGTATCGTAGGACTCGGCAAGGATTCAGGAGTCTAATTAGATGAGTCTCGTGAAAATAAGTCGACCACACCCAAAGTTATAAGCATTTGAATAAAAAGATTAACCACTAGGTGGCGCTGTTTCGAAACTTCTCAGGCTCCTTCAGGACATCGTGCTGATGACCCATACCAAGTTTCGTAACAATCCGTTCATGCGTTCTTAAAATACAGCATTTTAGCACAAAATTCAAAATGGCCGACAGTCAAAAAGGGCGATATGGTAAAATTGGATATCAGTCGACTCGGCATTTTGCCCTGAATCTAACAAGACCAATTTTATGATTTTTGGACAAACTGTTCATAAGTTATAAGCAAAAATAGCCATTTTTCATATCTCTGGACCAGTAGGTGGCGCTGCGCCGAAACGCAGCATATAGCCTCAGGTCATGCTTGTGATGACATGTACCAAGTTTGGTCTGAATACGATAAAGCGTTGCGAAGATACAGCCTTACGACTGTTTTCGCAAGCGCTACGTAAAATTTGTTCGAGCATTTATTGAAAACGGTTTGACAAATCAACTAGATTTTAATAACTTTTTGTCAGCACTGCCTGAAGATGATCTGGTTCAATTTTCGTGCAAATCGGACAAACTGTCTAGGACGAGTTCGAAAAAGTAGGTTTTGAGAATAATTCAAAATGGCGGCCATGTTTTTATGACGGAAAATGACGTCATAGGGTGCAATCGAATCGGCATGAGCTCAGGAATCAGAGGAAAAAAGAAGTTTGTTGATTGGCCTTACGGTTCAAAAGTTATTAGCAAAACAAAAGTGAAATTTTGGACAGGTGGTGGCGCTAGAGGGAATGACTTAGAAACACCAAAATTGGTGTATTTAATGTTGGGACTGTCCTCTATCAGAATGTCAAACCAAAACAACTTTCCCGCAATCGGTTCTATGGGCTGCCATAGACTCCAAGAGCGGAAGAAGAAGAAGAATAATAATAAGAACGGGAACAATTACAATAGGTGCCCGCACCTTCGGTGCTTGGCCCCTAATAAGAACCGGAACAAATACAATAGGTGCCTCCGCACCTTCGGTGCTTGGCCCCTAATAATAAGAACCGGAACAAATACAATAGGTGCCTCCGCACCTTCGGTGCTTGGCCCCTAATAATAATAAGAACCGGAACAAATACAATAGGTGCCTCCGCACCTTCGGTGCTTGGCCCCTAATAATAAGAACCGGAACAAATACAATAGGTGCCTCCGCACCTTCGGTGCTTGGCCCCTAATAATAAGAACGGGAACAGATACAATAGGTGCCTCCGCACCTTCGGTGCTTGGCCCCTAATTAATAATAATAGAATATTCACTGTATGTTTTTATACAGGAGACTGAGTGAAATATGTTGTTGTGAATTTATATAAAGTTACAATTAGATATTAAACATATTTAGCCCATTAGACATACAGCACCGTGTAATCATGTGGATTCTCGATTAAATATCTGCTGTACTATTCACTTAGTCATCATACAGCTACAAAACAGTGTCCTACATAGCATTTTATGAAGACAAACACAATTTATCCCTTTTCTAAAATTCCAAGGGCCATTTATAAGAAAGAGACAATATTTTTGTTCACAAAAACATTATTTATCAACACCATTTATGAATTATGATGACTCCCCTATGGCTTGCCACTCTGCTTTAACTGTTTTTCTATCCTCCTGTCAAAGTGCTTCTGCTCACTGATAAAAAAATAAAATAAAATTAAACAAACAAATGTAAAAAGGACATCCATGGTGAATTTGATTTTGTCAAATTCAAAAGCAGCAGGACTCACTGTTAAATTTTGTATAAAATTCCTGAATCCTTAATTTTTTATCACAGTTGCTTTTGTACATTTCATCATTATTCATTATATCAATTCATTTTTTCCTTCATTAGTGAAATTCTAAATACACCTCCGCAATTCATCAGTTCAGGACACATTTACAAAATAAAGTGTAATAGAAATGTATTGAAAACATGCTTAACAGTTTATGACAACTAGTCAGCCATTTTGCATTTAATGACTTATGCAAGGAACTAATGCCTAGATGTTTTGAGTATGACAATTCAACAGAGAAATAGCATAATAGGCCTATATTTTGATCAACATGACATAAAGAGTTGATAATGTAGGAAACAGCAGACAGTTGTACATTATGAATTGCATGAATGTACCAAAGCATTTGCAATTTGTATAAAATGAGAAATTGCTTTTATGATGTGCACAAGTGAAAGATGATGTGATTTCAGGTGTGATCTGAGAAATGCACCAAAGCAACTGAGATAAACTATAATACTTATTGGAGACCCAGCAGAATCACTGACCCCATGAGTCACAGACCACATAAAAGAAAGTGTTACGAGAACACAAACTGCCTTTTTAATTTGCATTTCATGTGTGTATTTCATTAAAAAAAAGCTAAACTTTAAAAAAATATAAAAAGGACATCCATGGTGAATTTGATCTAGTCACAGTGTGTGTGTGTGTGTGTGTGTGTGTGTGTGTGTGTGTGTGTGTGTGTGTGTGTGTGTGTGTGTGTGTGTGTGTGTGTGTGTGTGTGTGTGTGTGTGTGTGTGTGTGTGTGTGTGTGTGTGTGTGTGTGTGTGTGTGTGTGTGTTGCCCAGAATTTATGTCAGATGAGTGTGGATTGCATCAATTTGCTCCTGATCTTCAAAGTACAACGGCACAGGTACTTGTTGGTGGAACACTTTTGGAAAAAGTGTCAAGACACTTTGATTTCTTTTGGCCACTGATGATGGACTGTGCAGAGAAAATTTAAAAAATGACATTAAAAACATGTCCTTGTATGTCTCTGTAAGTCATTTATTTACTAGAGAAGCTATTGGTTTGGAATGCAGTTAAAAAAGAGATGGGTGTTTATAAAAGTTTCGAGAGAGAGAGAGAGAGAGAGAGAGAGAGAGAGAGAGAGAGAGAGAGAGAGAGAGAGATTTCCATAGCTAAAGCAAACACACACCTTTATGGGATGCATCATGCAATTTACTTGGCAAAGACAGAGTATGATAAATCCCACTTTAAGTGCACACAGCCTACATTTTAATCCAGATCAGTACGCTATTTTAAGAAAAATGTATATTTAGATATAAATGAGATAGTTAGATCATCTCATTTTATAAGAAACAACTCAAACCAGAAAGTAAAGGAGTCTTACCAGAAGAGGCAAGATAAAGACGGGCAACAAAAGAAAATTAATTTTGAAAGTGAGTAGAGAAGACTAGGGGCAGCTAAACTTACACGTGGTAAGCTATAATTTATAAATTTAAGCCAGACAGAACATCAACCTGACCGTCCAGAACTTTTTGTCTCTCGAAATAAATGATAGACCTATCCATTGATATAAAGAAATGAATTGATAACTACCTAGCTCTATCAAGCTATTCGTTTATAAATAATAAATGTTGCATCATTGCTAAACAACAATAACTTTAGCGGATTATTTATTATACCTCAATCAATTCGTGTCAATGTACAGCCTCCCCCTACTGGACGCATCAGGAACAGCAGGGGCGTAAAACTGCTAGGGGCGTAGATCTACCGGCTCCAGGTCTGCAGCCTCCCCTTACTCCCTGCCAGTGAAAGTCGCACGCACCGAATGACTTCCCGCGTCTGACCAGAAGATGGTGTCCGCAGCTGAATATCATACAGGTATAACTTCTTCCTATGTTTAATTAAGGTTTATATATTTTCCATAACAGAACTGAAGATACATTTTTTCATCTTACTACTGGAGTAGCCATTTTAATAAGTTTCAAATTATTATGACATCATTTGAACACCAAATTTGGTCAAACACCAAACTCCATGTCAGCATATTGTCAGCATATTGTAGCCTATGGCTTGCGATCTCAAGTGTCGTACTTTAGAAACGAAGCTTCGCAGCAGCACTAATTGTGTTCCCAGCAACATATTTCTGCATCATATGTCAGCGAGTGGTGCAAAAGCTTATTAAAGTGGGATTTGAGTGTGCAGTATGGACTCTTATTCTGGCTGTAGTTTACTGAAGACGAAGCGGTTTGACCAATCAGATGAAAGGGGCATTTCAGCGCCGCCCACATGTGCGAACTAAATATCAAAGCCATAAACCCAGAGCCATAGAGAGAAATTTGAATCATATATTTTTTCTAGTAGGCTACAGAGCTCATGACAAAAGTTCTGGATGGACAAACATTAAATGCAAAAACCAGTGTGAATAACAATATCTTAAAATAAACTAGAGCGTGGATACACAGATATGGCCTATTTATGAATGAAATTCATGCATTTATTGGTCATTTAAAGGGATACTTCAGGATTTAGCATTAAGCTTTGTATTAGTAGAAAACCTGTAGTATTTTTGAACATACCGTGCTTTCCACCCTCATATCCCCCTGAGACGAGAGATTTATGTATTTTTTGTCTGGAAAAAATCCTCAGATGACGCAAAAATCGTCATTTTGCGTCATCTGAGGATTTTTTGGCCAGAGGTTAAAGACTACAGCCAGTAGTAGAGGCTCGTCCCGCATGTTTTCAACCCGCCCATGGAGGTGGGATCTCACTCACAGAATGTACACATATTGTCAGCCATCTTTTTTTGGAAGCTAAGCTAGCAGGCTCTTGTTCTGTGGAGAAAGCTGAGTAGTAGGGGTTACCATCCTCTATTTACCGGACATGTCCGGCCGTCGAGATCGTCCAAAATGTCCGGGATTCAGCTTTTGCTTTCTGCAGTCGCCATTCATTGTTTACATGCACACTTTTGTTTCAATCTAACTGAATTCATTCCGATTGGTGAATCTGAATGTAGTGTTTACATGAACGCTAAACAAGTGATCGGTTGATGTGCGTTTTAACATTGCTAAGAAAATTCCCGCTCCTCCGTGAGAGATACGAGACTGGCTCATGAGTAATCACGCCACCGGCCTCGCGCCGTTCTCCCTCGGCCCTCCGCCTAGTCTTGCTCGCCACAGTAAACATAATGAATGGCGACTGTAGAACGCAAAAGCCGAATCCCGGACATTTTGGGCGATCTCGAAATCCCGTGCAGACTCGTCACGGAGACTCACTAGTAGCCTAGTCTTGTTGTTGTTTAACTGCGCGCTCTCTTACCAGTAGGCGTGGCTTGGGAGTGGCCTCCTAGGGCAGCGAAGCAAGTGCATTCTGGGAGTTGTCTTTCATCCACATAAGCCAAAAAAAATTTTTTGGTCTTTTCTCAGTCTAGAAAGCTCCAAATTCAAAAATAATTTCATATTTCTTCTACATAAATGACCCATTTTAAATACACATTCATCTTTCCAGAGGTGAATTATCCCTTTAAACTGATGCAAACAGGGAAAGAGAGTAGAAAACACTTATTATCCTGTCGCCCCCTCTAGTGGACAGCATTAAGTATTACGGTCTTCATTGCTCAGATAACGCAAGTCGATGGATTTTTTGGGAAAGTAAGTCTGACCAGTTAGAAAAGATATAAGCAAGTCAGACCGGTCTGAGCTGAGTTTGGCGAAGCATCAAAGTTCTAGGCGGAGTCAATTTCTCATATTAATAATAACAATTAATCCCAAACCTGGTAATTTTGTCAGTATTTAATTTACGTTCCCTGATTCTGGCTTCTCTCTTTTCTGTCTCTTTCTTTTCATGTGAACTGAGTAGGCTACACATGCTTATATTCAAAAATATAAACTTTATTTCTATTCAATTTTCAAAATTATTTATAGCCTACATAGGCTATGTCACACACGCCTACCTGCCTTTTGATGTAAATAAAAGACTAGAGTGGTAAATGTTACGGACATATTATCATGGTACAGTTCAGCCTATTATTGATTTTTATTTCCACTTCACTTTTATCCAAAGAGACGGAACTATTTGCACTGTTTTTATCAATGGGAAATATGCTAATATAATCTGTCATATACACTCAAAAAAATAATTCATTGGATGAACATGATTTTATCATGCCACCTATATTCCATCTAAACAAACCAAGTTAAGTCAACCAACCTTTATCATATTATTTGAACACAAATTAGATGTGTTGGTTAAACATGATATTAACATTTCCATTAAACTCATTTGCATCTTTTTTGAGTTACATGTTCATTCTTAGTTAATTTAGTGAGATTACTTTGAGTGTACAAAAAAACCACAGAAAACATGCAAACAATTAAAAAAATTTTTTTTTGTAATTGGGCTTTAACATGCACCAGTTAAGTCTGAACTGCTTTCTTCACTTTAAGTATCCCATTCATCTGAGTGTTTGTAACAGGATGTATAAGAAACATTTAGCTAACAAAATCTTGGCTCTTGAGAAAACTGATCCCCAAGCAACGCTTGCAGGACTTTAACGCCCCTTTTTTCTTAACACTTCTAAAAATTAAGCAATTTTAACACTTTCCTTTTTGGGAATTTGTAAGGTAAACCATGGCCTGATACAGAAAAATGTTACATTTGAAAATAAACATGAATTTAACATAAAACAATTGTGAGTAACAATTTGAGCTGTAAAATAATAATAAAAAAAAGATTGTCTGATGAAATACTGGTGTATATATAAAACATAAAAATAAATAAATACATACCTTAAATAAATAAAAACCTTACAGCAGCTTGCTGTGATGAAATCACATGAAAATGATTTTGATAATTCTAAATGACCTGTGTAGCTTATTACTGTACTGTACAGTATTACTGTACTTACAATGTACTGCAGTTCATTGGAACGAAACCGTAGCCAAGGCGATATCTAATGTATATATCTATACCCGCCTGCGCCCTCAGATCATTTGGACGCGGCTGTGTTCAAGAGGTAACAACGATATAAATACTGTTCGTTTTCTCACACAAACCGCTCGTTTCGTGTCTTAGGCCATCAATGTGTACCTACGATGGGGAATTGTTTAATTTGGACGATGTGGAATTGTTTTAATTTGGACTCTGTGCTTGCTCTTTGAGGTGGTGACCATAGACCTGCATTATATGACTGACAGACAAGAACGGTTTGACCTAAAAATATCAAAATTGAAACTACTGCGGAAAAAAAGACACCTACATCTTGGATGCCCTTGAGGTAAGCTAAAACATACCAAAATTTTATTTCAAAGTGAACTATCCCTTTAAAGAATACATTTGGAATTGAGGAGGTGCGGATATGCAAGTGTAGCAGACTTCAAGTGGTACCCTACGGACACCAATGAAACACGACCACACAATGAATGGGATGATGGACACGAAGTATTTATTTTCCTTAAACAGAGTAGTGAGGCAAGATTAGTACACAGACATCACAAGGCCTACTCTCTCATTCTCTGCTTCCCAGTCTGCATACACCATGCGTCTGAGCGCGAATGCAAGCAACTGTTATCTACCAACAATTTTTCAGGAGGCTTTTCATCTAACAATTTGGGATGTTTGCTACATGCTCATGGTGAGATTAATCCAATATGATGAATACATTTTGGTAAGACACATTTAGAAAATTAAGACAAAAAGTCACTGTTCATGACACTTATCACATGCATCTTTGACATTCTCATTTGGCAAAGACAGTGTGTCACGTTTCCCCGGATGTGGAGTTTCCGGTTACCCACATAGAACACGGTTCAATTTCAGGTCATATTAATAGTACACAAAGGAGACAGGAATTCATGCTCCGGTAAACCCACCAACAAGCTTTGATCCAGTAACACTTAAGCTCATGTACCTTGTACCACTTAAGCCCAGTGGCCAGCAACTGGCCAAGCAATTCATCGATGCCAGTTGGCTCATACAGAATGTAAATAAAACAAAAATCCATGAAATAAACAACATGATTCCATAATCTAATTTAAATGGCATCAAAGAGCCTGACCTCTCCTGTTATTAAAGTCTGTGTGCATAAGATTATTGAAACATCAGTAGATCATGGTGGCTATTTCATTTGAAATGCTCTCTATGGTGTGCAGACATTCTTTATAACTGACCTATAGTGTCAGCTATCATAGTGTGTGCTGGACCTCATAAATCATTTAAAACCTGACATGCAGGACAGTTTTGAACATGAGCTCACCACTCAGCCATCTCTCATATCTCACCGTTGAGCTTTTTACCTTCTGGGAACAAAAATAAACTTTTAACAGTTCTCGTTGTTCCCTCACACACACTTTTCTATTGACCTTTATGATACTGAGCTATAATATTATCTGTCCCCTACCCCTACTGCCAAACCCTATTGCGTTTATAGGTGTTTCCCTCATAAAGACATGCCAATGTAAGATAATTTCAAGTTTTATATTCTTGTGAGGACATTTGGTCCCCATGTACAATGTGAGAGAAAAATCTGTAGAAAAAGGAAAGGTACTGGCAATTTTCTGCCAGGACATCTGTTATTTTCTGCAATGCGTAATACAAGTAAAACACCAGGGAAAAAATCAGTACGGAAAATTCCTTCATATTATGTACATTGGGGCATATTTCTATGGACTTTTCTTATACAACACAACACACCATTGGCTCCATAACCCCTGCATTTACTTTGTTCCAGTGATATACAGAGCAGAGCACTGGTTATTTATACCCACGTGCATGGGAGACATCAACACTGTGGCCCTTAAGCCCCCCTCCCCACCCTTACACCTGTTGACATTGCTTATCATTTGCTCAGACTGAAACACAATTCCCCAAGGCTGAACAACACTATCAATAACCGTTATACGTATCGTCATTAAGCCATTATGATACTCGAAATGCACGACTGTAAGCATCATCATGAGCTCGCGCAGCAGTTGAGTGAATCAAAGCGACTGGAACTTGAAATTCACGCTCCTGTCAGCATGTTTTTGGCTCTATTCATTATATCAGAGATCACTTACAGTCATACTTGAGAAGTAGCCTACATAATCTGAATCATTGTTGCTTATTATTAGTGGGGTTATGATATTGGCGATTAGTGAATGTGACTTTAAGAGGGCTGTAACTCGAGCCTCGTGCAGTGACAGCTGTAGCACCGAAGAGAAGAGAGAGAGCTTGGTTACTGACTGCTGGAAAGTTACGTGTCTGTCTCTTTGTTACCAACTTTCAAGACCGTCTTTTGGCGACCATGGCCATGGCCGACCGCTTCGGCAGGACGTGTGTATTTGCTTTTGCGCTCGTGGCCACTGTATTAGTATTAAAAGGTACGTGCTCTTGTGTACTTCAAACAGTGACTGACGTGGCTCTCCGTCTTTATCTCTGTCCTTATCTCTGTCCTTATGCATTCAAGACAATGTTAGGGAAAGAAACATTTGCCTATATAGGGGCATTTCAGTGGAACAAGTTAGACCGGCAAATTAAAGTGATTTCAAGCATGAACTCTTTTAAAAAGAGGACCCTGGTTATTAGAGAGGGTAGCGGAATAGGACCAGGGGCCAGTTACCGTCTATATTTTTGTTTATTTAAGGAAAATGTTTGTACAGTATGTTATGTCATTGATTATTATCACACAATATGTAAGTGTCTTGTCCTGATGTTATGTGTTGAGGACCACAATGGAAATAAGTCCTGGACTTTATTGTGTTTTTATCCTCGATTGTATTTGATGCCTTTTGTTTTATGTTTAAGGCATTCTTGATATAATTAAATAAATCAAATCAAATCAAATTTATCACACTTGCCACTGCACTGTGACCGTGGGCAACTTTATATTGAAGTGCATTATATTTTATAAAGGTCCTTTCTATTTTGTGGATATTTAATAATATAAAAATTTTATATAAAGCTGTTACAAACATAAACATTGTGTTTAGGTGTTACTGCAGTGTAAGCTACTGTACTTTATTGGGTTTACAGTGCTGAGTCTGTAAAGTAGCCTATTAAATGGCTAATGTATATTATGAATATTATGCTATGATTTGGAATCTTGTAACATTAAAATTGAATGATAATTGATACATCTCCCTAGGAAATCTTAAATATTACGATGTTAACTTTTAGTAATAAATTCTATAAACTCTGTTTTCACACTTTCACTAATTTATTAAATTTGTCTACTAACAATGTTTTTGTTAGTAAGTTTTAAAGCTAATTTCTGTCTTTCATTCTTTATTTTGCAGTCAGTGGAAATGAGGAGAGGCAGTTGATTGCAGATAAATTTAAGAACTACAATAAAAATATTCGACCAGCAAGAAACATTGATGAAAAAGTGAAGGTTCAGGTCAAGTTAACCCTTACCAACCTCATCTCCTTGGTAACTAATCTCCCTGCCAACAGTAACAAGTATTGTGAGTTTTTAGTGAACAGACATATATATCATTACATTATATCAGTGATCTAAATAGCAGTAAAAATAAGTAAAAGCTGAAATATTACAAATAACATAAAATTAGTTTTTAGAAATGTGCATGTACATCATTGCTAGTATATTATAAAATATTTTGGTAATATTTAGATAATGTTTGTAGTTTCTTTTATAAATAATTCAGTTATATATTCAACAGGGACTGTGCACAGTGCAACAGCTAGAGACTATTTACATTTAGAATCTTTTCTTCCCTGAACAGAATGAAAAAGCGGAGACTCTCACTACAAATGTTTGGATTGAGATTGTAAGTATCTTATGCAACCTCATAGGGGCCGCTCACACAGAACGTGTTTTTATTTTTAAAGTCGCAATGTAACAGAAGTAATGACAGATCTTTTCATGCATTCGAGTGAAACAGATCATCGAAAAAGAAAACAATGTAAGGATAGTACTCTCTTCTCTTCACTGGTTGTTGATTGGATGGAGGTAGTTTGAGAGCTTGCAGTCCATTGTTAAAAATAAAATAAAATAAAAATAATAAAAAGGGACAGGGTTTAAATGATTATAGAAGTCAGGCATACAGTACATCACAAGAGAGAGGTCCTGGAACATGAAAAATGATGTGCTTAAAAAAAGCATATACCGGTACATAAATGAATCTACATAAGATCAATAACATGCATTTTGAACAGGTGAATTTCCATTTCATGCAGACGAAATGTGATACCCAATGCAAAAAAAGAAACGAAACATTTTTCGAAAGTTTTCAAAACCTTTTAAAAGTTAAACTTGGCATGGCGTTCTAAACATTTAAAGACGTCTGTCTCGTGTGTTTACAGAAAAACTTGTTTTGTCTGAATAGCCTTCAAGATGCTTCAAAGAAATAATTTATCTTTCATAATCATTTATCTTAATTATCTTATATTTCAAGATGTAAAATATTTAGTTACAGTACTTTTTTTCTGAACAATTTTCTCTCTCCTATTTTTTCTCCTTCATTTGTTCACGATTATAATCTAAAACGTCTTATAACGCGGTACATGTGTCTGTCTGCACTTCTTTTTTTCGGTTCTATGTCCTGCTAATTCCTGCTTTTCTTCTTTCATGTTTCTGCTCTTTAGCAATGGCAGGATTACCGTCTTGCATGGAATACATCTGAATATCACGGCATTGATACGATCCGTGTGCCATACAACACTGTGTGGCTACCAGACATAGTTTTGGAAAACAAGTGAGTTAGCAGTAAAAGAGTAAGTTTTCCAATATTTTCTCTTTGGTCACTTGAAAAATGACCTCTTTTCTACTCTCTTCACAGCATTGATGGCAAGTTTGATGTGGCATACTACGCTAATGTGTTGATTTCGAGTGATGGCTCCATGTACTGGCTTCCCCCTGCCATCTACCGCAGTACCTGTACCATTGAGATCACCTACTTCCCTTTTGACTGGCAGAACTGCACACTAGTCTTCAGGTTGGCACAGAGTGAGATTTGGGTTTAAATGCAAGGCTCATGGGTTCATGGAGATTCATGATTTTTTTCATTTTTATTATTTCTTTTTATTTAAAGCTAGATATATTTTATTTTACATCTACAGGTCTCAGACATACAGTGCAAATGAAATTATTATGGTATTGGCAGAAGATGGAGATACAGGGAAGCCTATTGAGTGGGTGGACATCGATCCTGAGGCCTTCACAGGTGCACAATTTACACACACACACACACACACACACACACACACACACACACACACACACACACACACACACACACACACACACACACACACACACACACACACACACAAAGACACAAATTTGAGATCACTAAGATTTTTTTTAAAGAAATTAATACCTTTATTCAGTAAGGACAGACTTAATATGATCAAAAGTGACAGTAAAGGCATTTATAATGTTGCTAAATATTTTTATTTCAAATAAATGCTGTTCTATTGAAATTTCTATTCATTAAAGAATCCTTCAAACAAAGCGTTCCAGTTTCCACAAAATATGAAACAGAAGAACTGTTTATACCATTGATAATAATAAGAAATGTTTCTTGTGCACCAAATCAGCATATTAAAATTATTTCTGAATGATCATGTTACACTGAAGACTGGAGTAATGACTGCTGAAAATTCAGCTTTGCCATTACATAAATAAATTACATTTTAAAATATATTCAAATAGAAAACAGTTATTTGAAATTGTAATTTTTCACAAATGTTTTTTTTACTGTATATTTGATAAAAAAAAAAAAAATGCAGCCTTGGTGAGCATAAGAGACTACACACAAAAACATTAAAAAAAAATTATAGACCTCAAATTTTTGAAAGGTATTGTAATTTATTCAAAATTTAAAAAAAAAAAAAATTCAAATACAAAAAGATAAATCAAGAACAGATAAAATAGGGAGTCTGTAAAAAAAAAAGATATACAGTATATCATTTTTCAGTTGTACATCACTGTTACAAAGCATTTATTACATCACATTTAATACTAAGAGGAAAGTTCATCCAATCACATGTCTTTCTTCTGATGCTCTAATTATATGTTCTCACAGAAAACGGGGAGTGGGCAATCAAGCACCGTCCCGCCCGTAAGAGGACGAACTTGCGTTACTCCCCCGATGACCTAGAGTACCAGGAGGTGTATTTCAACCTCATCATCCAGCGGAAACCACTCTTCTACATCATCAACATCATCCTGCCCTGCTCTCTCATCTCCTCTCTGGTTGTTCTGGCCTTTTTTCTACCTGCAAAAGGTGTTTGCATGTCTAGATATTCTGAAGTTAATGTACAGTATGCCTCAAAATACAGTATTAAGATCCCTTTCTATTTGTCTTACAATGTTGGTAGTGGTACTCCCTCTGTCTGTCGTATCTCTTTTGCACTCTGTCTGTCTCTGTACACTGTTCATCTTTCTTTCTGTCTCTTTTAGCTGGAGGGCAGAAGTTGACTGTGTCCATTTCTGTACTGTTGGCTCAGACTGTGTTTCTCTTCCTGATTGCTCAGAAGATTCCAGAAACGTCACTTTCCGTGCCTCTTATTGGCAAGTGAGTGTCAGTGTGTAGACAGCTGAATTTTTAAACCAAGTTGTATCAGTCTTACTGGCTTTAATTCCACTCTTTCTTGCTTTGTTTTAGGTATTTAATCTTCGTCATGTGTATGACCACACTGATCGTGACCAACTGCATTATTGTCCTCAACTTCTCCCTCCGCAGTCCTAGTACACACAACATGTCGCACACCATCAAACATGTGCGTTTGTGTGTTTTGTCCTAAATATATATTTCCTAATTATAAATATTGCTGAATCTGTAGTCCTTCTTTTACTGTACTTCTCTTAAATCCACTAGATTTTCCTTGTGGTGGTCCCTCGTTTCCTTGGCATGGCCTCATTTGTGGATGAGGAGGAGCCAGGTGGAGGGACGTATGAAATGAGGGAGAGGCGCCGCAGTTCGTTTGGGCTGATGCAGAGGGCAGAGGAATATGTTTTGAAACAGCCACGCAGTGAGATGATGTTTGATAAACAGAGAGAAAGACATGGACTTATGCGCTCAATTGGTAAAACAAATTCAAACATTCACTTACCTAAAGAATTCATTATTATACAGGAATATAGTGAACTACAGATGCATACATGTGGTCAGTCGGCATAAAACGGAAGTATCCAAGTGAAACGGCTTCTTGTAGGGCGGAACTTGATCTTGTCCTAGGAATTAATTGAAAGGTTGTGGTTTGCTATTGCTGTGATCTCATCTGAGTGACAGGTTGTCCCGCCCTCGTGCCAGTGAACACTTCATCAGAGAAGAGAAGAGATGAGATGTCGTTACAAGACGGAGGGGAAGTTATTTTGATTAAAGATTATAAAGGCACATGAATTTGAAAGAAATAATGATGTGCACGGATAAATCATAGGATTTAATAAACACTGCAATGTTCCATAACATTTTGATTCAATAAAATCAAAATGGACAATTCTTATTTTTTTAAAGAATGTTGCAGTGTTTATTATAAAGGAAATGTCCATGCACATCATTATTTTTTTTATTTCATGTGCACGCTTCAATCAAAAATGCTAACCTCCCCTCCCCCTCGAAATGACATTTGTTCTCTTCATGACCTATGTCTCAGCAGAAGGTGGGACTAAATATCCTCCACAACTGATTGTAAACTGGTATTCAGATCCGCCTCCATTTAGTTAGCAACGACCAACTTCCTATGATCCAGTCAATTCCCGAGGAGGACGAAATCCAGTCCCGCCATACATTTTTTTTTCTCATTCCAGAAGCCGTTTTACTCGGCTATATGACACAATATGGAAGAAAAAAACTATGTCAACTTCTGTTTCATGCCAACTTTAACAATTAGTGGTGTAGTGTGTAAAACATTTAATTCCGTTGTAGCTTCAAATGTGTTTGTGTATGTCTCCCTCTAGTGGATGAAATTGATGTGAGCAGTACGGCAAACCTATACAAGAGTCTGGCAAAGACAGCACCAGAAATAAAAGAGTGTGTGGATGCCTGTAACTTCATTGCTGAATCCACTAAGCAGCAGAATGACATCGGATCTGTAAGTGTGTGTTTGTGTCCTAGCAAGAGAACACTTTTATAAACATCATTAGTGCGGTCATCTCCACTAACACACTGTTTTATTTATCTTGTTTTTCATCATGTTGTTCCTCTTTTTTTTCTTCTCAGGAGATGGAGAGTTGGGTGCTGATTGGAAAGATGATTGACAAGGTTTGTTTCTGGGCAGCCATATTGCTATTCTCTGTTGGAACAGTGGCCATCTTCCTCATGGGTCACTTCAACCAGGCCCCTGATTACCCATTTCCTTGGGAGAACAAAAAGTACTTACCTGAGTAGAGAAGAAACTCTGAAGACTCTGTCCAACAGGTAGAGAGATGGAACGAGCAAAGAGGCAATTCCTTTCTGCTTATTTGGAACATAAAAAATACTAGGACAAGTGTTATATCTGGAGTTAGAGTACAACAATCTGTACATGATTTGAACAGTATCGTTCAACTTGATATGGGATCTTGTCTTATATTTGATATTTGGAACTATGGTTGTCCATGCATGCATTGACATTTTGTACTAAATATTACTTACACTAGTGGGATTTTTACAGGAATGTGCATTTTGCTTATAGTTGTGCAAAAAAAGAAAGAAAAGGATTAGTGAAATAACAAGGAATAAATTATAAAGATTTAATTATAAAGATACCATGTAATGGTTCTCCAGTTCACTGTGGCTGCATTTTGCAACGCCCCAACCCAGGTTATCGTCTCTGTTTACAGTGTGTGTTACTGTTCACAGTGTGTTACATCAGACCCTTTTTTATAACTGATTGTACTGTAGTATTTAGCATTAGTATTATTGAGATGCATGTTCATTTTTGTTTGTTCTATCTTATGTATTTCATTGTCGTTTTAAATGTTAAATTTCACTTATGCAATTTTACAGTTTCTTATTTACTATAAGCTTTACACACACACACACACACACACACACACACACACACACACACACACACACACACACACACACACACACACACACACATATTAATTAACACTGTCTTAAGATTGAAGTCTGCTTGTAAGAACACTTTTAAATCCTTATTAAGCACTGCTGTTCTGATTTTTCTACATGCATCAAAGACGGAGAAAAAAATAACAGGCATATTCAAGGTAAACATTTTACCACACTCGTAGAAAAAAGAATTGTACAAAAGCTGTGTATGGGGCAGAATTATTTTAAAAGGTACACTTATACACTTTTTTTTTTTTTTTTTAAGGTAATACTATATAGGCTACCTTTAAGGTACTAATATGTACCCTTGAGGGGTAAATAAAGTACAAAAGTGTAGAATCCAGTGACATCTTTTGTCTTATTTATTTTTTTTATTTTTTTTGAGAGAGAGTTTTACTTTAATATGTAAAGGTACAGACAACTTAGTAGTCTACAGTTACAAATTAACAGAACAATTACTAATATAGACAACACAGTAGGCCTACGGTCGGTCACGATCTCTGTGAATATGTGTGTATAATTATGTGTATAAAAGTGGAGGGATATATTGCAAGGAACTTTGTAAACTCTGACTTCAGCAGCAGTGACATTTTAGTTTTCAAGTTTTCAGGGTTTTTACAGTGCACAGTGAAATGGTTTCATGTGAAAAGGGTGAGCCTGTTTAAACGGTATTTTTAATTCCACAATGACGATTTCCTGTGCTGTTGCTAGCCTAGTGCACTGAGAGTGTTAATTTCCTGCCATACCCAGAGGTTTCTGTGGTGTATTTGCTTCCTGTGGTCCAAGCTCTCTGAGAGTCTCCTCTGATGTCGATATTATCAGTGTGTTGTTGTTAGAGTTCTCATAAATCCACTGTTCCACCAGTACAGATGCTCCATCAGCGCCTCTGAGGATATTCTGTAACAAGAACGCTGCGTATCTGTGCTGCAGCACGCGTCGCATCTACGCAAATTACGGTGTGGTTGTGGAACGTTTACGCCAATGAATGACAAATACACTTGGGGAATATTTGTTTTAATAATCCAGACAGCATAGAGACAATATTTTTATGGAATGTTTCTCTAAACGGACCACATTTATATATGCCCCAGAACGGCCATGTAAAAGGTAGCTGCATACGTACTTATGGATTCTTTCTGGAGATCATTCTCGGGGCTTTACGGTAAATTCGGCCTCTCAAGTTTGTCTACGTTGAATGTTACAGCAGCAAATCTACTACGCCTTGGGAGTTGTGATGGGAGAAAAGTTATCCAGAAGTTGGAGTATAACTTGGAAATAACAACATACGAAACTACAAAGAGCAAAACAAACACTTAATCGCGACAGTTTCCTTGTGGGTGAGTAATATTTAATAATTACTCTTGTTTAGGAGGAGGAAATACGATCACCGTGCATCGGAAAATGTGGCTTCATACATATTTTCAACAGTGTATTGTAAAATATAATTCTTACGCTTGTCTTTACAATCTGTGAAACCCTTTATTGTTATAAATCTCATACGATTTTATAAAGGTTTTAGAGTTTCGTTTTATTTGGCGAGTGAAGGGTGTCCCATAAAACACGAGACAGGAATGTTAATGGTCACGAAATGAAGAAGGTCATTGATACATAAAAATGGATCTGTCCCAAAACTAGTGAGCTGCTTATCTAGACAGAGTTTGTTGCACCGTAAACGCGGGATGTTCACGATCACGGGTTACACTCTTAATTCCCACATCCTCTTCTTGACCGTTGAAGGATTATTAGTGGACAGCCTCATCCGGGTTGCCTGGAAGAAGCAGGTTTGGAGAGATTTTTGAAGAGGAAAGTGTAGTTGTGTGTGCACTGCTCACGGGACAGAAGAAGATTCGAGAATAGTAAGATATCAGTCATAATCGTATTCCTGCCAGGTCCTGGGGGGAAAATCATTTCAAGTGGGCTACTTGAATATTAGATTGATTTTGATTTACATAATAATTATGTATTGAATGCATTACCTTCATAATACACAATTTTACTGACTCAAAGGTTTAGTTCACCCAAAAATGGAAATTCTGTCATTAATTACTCACCCACATGTCATTCCAATCCAAACCTTGCTGAAGCTCAAACAGAACGCGCTGCGTAACACGAGAATGAACATCGCTCATTGGTTCTCGCACTCAAGTGAACATGCTTGAGCTTCCATTCGCCATCATTCATGTGTGAGTTGATGAATGTTAATATATAAATAAAAGCCTATATTTAATCTGTTCATCAAAGTGATCGTGTCTCTTCAGAAATTTTGGACTAAACCGCCGCTCAATTAATGGATTCGTTTTGCGATCTCTTTATGATCTTTTTGTAGCATAAAGTGGTAGTAGCATTGCTGTCAATCAAGGGACATAAATCTCTCAGATTTCAATAAAAATATCTTACTTTGTATTCTTAAGACGAACGAAAGTAAGGGTTTGGAACAACATGAGTGTGAGTAATTAATGACAGAATATATATATATTTTTTTTATTATTATTTTTTTTTTTTGTGAACTACCCTTTTCCATTCCAAGTATCTGTTAATGAATTGTGGTTGTAAGCAGCTTGAGCTGTTATCAGGTAAATTGCTCTTCAGGAAATCACATAGTTTTGAGTCATGGGCACAGTTCAGGATTTATAGCTGTGGTTTTCATATCTAGGCAAAAGAGTTGCACATTTGGAAATCAAATGCAAACAGCTGCAGTAGGCTATATCTTGAGAGTGAACTACAGTGTCAAATCATTTTACTCATACATGGTTTTATGATCGGTTTTATCTGCTATCTTTTTATACGTTTATGATTTGTTTAACATCTCCCTCCCTTTCTTCCAGCTCCTCCAGTTTACTTTAGCTTCTCTCTCTCCCACTGTGTCTAGTGTTTCACCTGGAGCCTGGTTGCCTGGCAACAGTGGGCCCAGTCAGCCAGTGCAACACCCTCTAATAGACCTTATTCAGAGTAGCGCCATGACAGGTATGAAAGCGAGGCTGTGAGGGATAGACTTACCGTGTTTTCATTGGCATCTGCTTTAAAAAGCTGTGCAAGCTCCTAAATCACACAACATTTTCCACAGCTCATGGTGTCGGGAGTTTTTTTAGTCTTCTGAAATTTCTTTTTGACAGCAGAACAATCCAAAACACATTAAATAACAGTACAACCCACTGAATAGATGCATGTCTATCCCTCACAGCCTTGCTTTCATTCCTGTTCAAAGATGGCGCTGCTGTGAATAAGGTCTATTACCTTTTCTTGGTATAGCCTACTGTTCTCTTCCTTTTTGACTTAAAATATTTGAATTTATAATACACTACCATTCAAAAGTTTGGAGGGAAATTTGTTTTTGAAATAAGAAGTATCTTATGCTCATCATGGCTTAGTTTACTTGATCAAAAATACAGTGAAATAAGTTTTATTACAATTTAAAAAAAAATATATATATTTTAATGTATTTTAAAATGTACTTTATTTCTGTGATGGCAAAGCTGAAAATATATTCAGCAGCCATTACTCCAGTCTTCAGCGTCACATGATTCTTCAGAAATCATTATAATATGCTGATTTAGTGCACAAGAAACATTTTTCCTATTACTATTAATGTTGAAAATAGTTGTGCTGCTTCATATGTTTGTGGAAACTGTGACATTAGTGAGATTTCAGGATTCTTTGATAATTAGAAAGTTTAAAAGAAATATAAATCTTTTACAACAATTTAAAGTTTAATTTTGATCAATTTAAGCAATAGTATTCATTTATTTTAAAACAAAATGTTTGTCAGTTGTGTCAGTGATAATGTCAGAGTAATATCCAGTGTCGTAACAGAACCTCAGAGACATGGTTAATATCATATTACCTAAGGTATCTTACTCTGCTTTGTTAATTACTTACAACAGCACTATTTCACAGCCGGTTCCTGGAGGTTCCCCACAATGTCATGGGCATCTTATGATAGGTTAGTGAGTCATCTGTGCCAAAGCTGAAGTGCAGTTTTTTTATTGCTAGAATGTTGTGCTCTTTTGTTTAGTGGCAAAGTTGCTTTAGAAATACAACGCAGTTCAGCCCAAAGACCATCTGGATTGATTCCTATTCCTAACAGCCACAAGGGCTTTAGCTTTTTTGTCCTAGTTATTTTTACTTGTTCCTAAATGAATACAGATTATGTGATAATAACATTGCGCAGACAAATCCTGTGCCTGTGAACATAAAATACATGCACAGTGATAACAATAATTAATGTTTTAATCATACATCTTTTCATACATATTATGCTATGCGGCTTAAGTTGCTTTACAATTAAATTGTATACAAACTGTCAAAATATGAAACGTGCTTATATATATTTATATATATATATATATATATATATATATATATATATATATATATATATATATATATATATATATATATATAACAGCAAATAAAATAACCAAATAATAAAAGGAGAATAATACATCACAGAAGAATTACATAGAAGATTATGGAAATATTGGTTTCAAGTAATATAACAAAAAGCATATAGAAGATCAAATGTGTTGATATAGATGTTATGAATGGTTAGATGATTCTTTAGTTCCCGAAGCTCCACATCCTGCTATTAAACATGTGAACTTTGTGTTAGAAGCCCAGATCTCTATCCATCTCTCTCCTCCCTGCAGCACTTTTTAACCCTCTGCTGCTGCTCATGTGGCAGTCAAAAAGAAATCAAATGAATGTACTATATTTTAGTTCGATAATGTTTTTTATTTAATATTTTGTATTTTTAGGGGATTTTATGGTACTAAATTATATTTATGGTATAGTTATAATCCATTTCTTACCTGTTAATAACTTTTTAAGCATAGATGTGAAATGAAATGTTCTACTTAAACTGTCTTAAATCTTGAATGCTAAGTTTTGGGAGTTCATTTTTAGTCCACCTCTAAATAGTGGTTGAAGAGGATGTGGTGCTGGTCCTTCAAGAGTCACTCTCAATCTGTCTGTCTATAAAGCCTAAAAAAAACAGTCTTCATGTATTTTATTACACTTCATCTTGTGATTCTTATTAAGTGGGGGTCATTTTTTAGGATTCTTTACCTAACCTAAGTCTCTGAGATCCTGACACCTTGCACTTCTGGAGACTCCAGGTAGGTTGCAGTTCTGGAAAATGGTGGTGCTGGAGACAAAAGGGTTCTTGATGGTTTCACACTTAATTATTCACCTTAATTCTTAATTATTTTGCAGTTAACATGTGTCCTTTCTTCTCCACCTGTTTTTTGTCTGACCCTGCTGACCCAATGAGCATTTCACTGTCCAATGATCTTGCCTTAACTGCAATTTCTAGTATTGCATTAGTATTGCATCCTTCTAATGGGCATTTCATCATTTTTGACTTTTCACTCTTTTTTGGCTTATTTTATCTGTAAACGAAAATGTGCCTAATAATTAGGCTATGCACACCTGAATATAAGGCTCTTTTCATTTCCAGCCTTCATGAACAATTAGCTATATATCACTTATTATTAAATACAAAATTAATAGTAGCTATTAAGATTAATGTGGTTTAAATTGGTAAAATGTGCCCGAAAAAAATGTGCCTAATAATTCTGCATGCTCTGTAGTTTTATGTCATGTTAACGTTTGCATTTTGAAAAACTATGTTGAAAAAACAAAGTGAATTTCCTCTTTTTGCCCCTCTTTGTGTGCGTGGGTGTTCGTTTGTAGGTGTGTCGTGGTCCAGAAGCCTTATGGCTAGTCCTGAGACGAATGCAGCTCAAAGGTGGCGAAAATGTGTGGACACCGTGCTGTGCGACCTTACTGAGGATCAGCTGAAATCTATCAAAAACAATAGTGGTGAGACAAATCACATACAATAGTGTTTATTAACAGATCACAAAGTTTGAAACCTGCCTGTAACTCTCCAGTAAACCCAAAAGACCATGATCGTTTAGTTCATGTGTTTTTACTTTGAGCTTGAATATGCACCACTTGTGCAAACAGTTTTCATTGGCTTTTTAGCTTGTTCATTGCTTGCCTCATAGCTATGATCACCGTGTAAATTGTTTGCATACCTTTCTATTGTCTGTCCACACCCTGATGGACAATTTCAAAACTTATTGGAGTTTTTAAGTCTGTGTTATTGTTTTAATAGTTTAGACATTTAACATTAACCGTTTATCAGTTTTAAATGGAACCACATGAAAATAATTATTGGTTTATTGATGTTGGCTAAAATTGTTACAAAGAGCACAACAGCTTTTTTTAAATGTAGATATATATTTGTCACAAGAACAAATAAGTTTATCATATTTGTAGTTACAGTGTCATGTACCAAGAACAGAGAAGTTTTTCTATATAGACAATCAAGACTCTGACAATGACAATGTGAGCTGTAAGAAAATTTGATTGAAACAATGTCTCAGATGTGATCAAGTTCGTCATTGCAACTAAGGAATTTCAGGGGACAGGCATAATGCTTGTGACATTTTCTCAGTTATTAGTTATTTGCTTAACAACTCACAGTTAACATACAGACTTCTTTTCAATCATTGTTTTGTCTCTAAGGACAAAAGATTATTTATGCCACATCCACATGTTAGTCATGCTGTAAGAACAGGTATTGAAAGTTTTACAATGGGTTGTACTTGTGAAAAAATTGTGAAACATGTAGAATGCAGAGAGATGAGTGACTGGCTTCACAGCTGTTTTCTCTCATTCACATACTTCTAGAAGGATTATGTTCTTAAGCACAACACTGAAACTCAGTGACTCGCCTGATCTTTGACCTCTAGTGATATAACATTGTTGATACTGAGGCCTGTCACAGTGGCTGTTCTTCAAAACACAACGAGGAGGAACGGAGGGGCCAAAGTCTGGGATTCAAATCTAATTCAAACCTGAAAATAAACAAATAATTATTATGGTGTAAAATAAATAGTTTTTCAGATTCTGCAGTATTTCTAGGTCACTAATCAAATAAGGAAATCTGTGACATTGATCATGTGACTCTTTGTACTGATGGTAAGATATTCTCATTGAAGCACAATGCTCTTTGGATCATTTTAAATCACACCAGTGTTGTAGTCTAGACCAGCTCATTCGAGTCCGAATCAAGACCGAGTTCAAATGCTTCAGAGTCCACGACAAGGCCAAGACCATGAAAATATGGTCTTTAAATCTGAGTCCGAGGGCATGTTTATGGCCTTGGTCTTGTTATGAAATTGGGAGCATGTGGGCTCAGTCTTGAGTCTCTTCTGGTCTTGACCTTAACTCGAACTCGAGTGAACTGGTCTCGACTACAACACTGGGTTTTACACAAACTTGTGGAGGTCATGCATCTTGAGTGCAGCTTTCATTAAAGTTCATGATGATTTTTCAATTAAACTTTTCACTTATATTGTTTTGTATTCTTAGTATTAAAGGGTTAGTTCACCCAAAAATTAAAATTCTGTCAGTAATTACTCATCCTCATGTTGTTCCAACCCCGTAAGACCTTCATTCATCTTCGGAACACAAATTAAGATATTTTTGATTAAATCTGAGAGCTGTCTCACTCCTCCATAGGCTTCTAAGACACTATAACTTGCTGGCCCAGAAAATGCATGAAAGACATCGTTAATATAGTCCAAGTGACTACAGTGGCTCAATCTTAAGTTTGTAAAGCGACGAGAATACTTTTTGTGTGCAAAAAACAACAAAAATAACGACTTTATTCCACTATTCATTTCCTTCTCTCTGGGCCTCGAGTTTTTTCACGTAGTGTAATAGCGTAGCGCTTCTGTGTTGCACGTCACACACATGACCAGCGTCGGCCAATAGTGAGCCTACGTGTGACTTACAACACAGAAGCGCTGCGCTAAAACACTACGTAAACTAACTCGAGGCCCAGAGAGAAGGAAATGAATAGTGGAATAAAGTCGTTATTTTTTTGGCGCACAAAAAGTATTCTCGTCGCTTTATAAACTTAAGATTGAGCCACTGTAGTCACCTGGACTATATTAACGATGTCTTTCATGCATTTTCTGGGCCAGCAAGTTATAGTGTCTTAGAAGCCTATGGAGGAGTGAGACAGCTCTCAGATTTAATCAAAAATATCTTAATTTGTGTTCCGAAGATGAACGAAGGTCTTACGGGGTTGGAACAACATGAGGGTGAGTAATTACTGACAGAATTTTCATTTTTGGGTGAACTAACCCTTTAAGTTAGGCAAACGAAAAAAGCTTTTCCGCAATAGTGGCTTTATTCTTGTCTTTTTGTGTCTCTCTATCAGAGGAGCGTGACTTTTTCGTTGTACATCATCTAGCAGACCTGAAGGAGGGAGCCATTCCTCCTCTCATTCATGGCACACCTATCACCTGCAAAGTGGAAAACATGGAGCGATACACTACCCGCTCCAAGGTACGTTTGTGAGTTTTTACCTAACAGTGTATTGTTGCGTTATACCTGACAGTCTAAATATCTTGTTTGTAGGTAAATGTGTGCACTTTGTACACAGTCCGTCTGACACATGGTGAGTTCACATGGACGGTGAAAAAAAAGTACAAGCACTTCCAGGAGCTCCACAGAGACCTGTACAAACACAAAGTGTTGCTACAGTTCTTGCCTCTGGGGAGGTGAGCACACACACACACACACACACACACACATACACACACACACACATGCAAATTCACAACGCTTCATTTGTTTGGCCTGGAGTTTTGACCTTGTGTTTTCCTTTCATTTTGCTTGTGATTTGAATTAGATTTGCCATTCAGAGACAACAGCTGGCAGGTTTGACAGAGGACATGCCGACTTTACACGGAACCGATAGAATCAGGAGAACGTCTAGCAAACTGGTACATATGTACTAAAGCAAAGCATCACTTCTTTCCAAAAGTTACACACCTAACGTGTTGTACAAGGTGTTTATATTTGTGTTTTCCAGAAATATCTGGAGGAATATTTAAACAACTTGCTAGAAAACACCTTCTACAGGAACTTTCATGGGCTGGTGAGAAGCATACATGCACATACTGTAAATACGTGTAATTACCCTACCCCTAAAAGAAAGACTTTACATTTTTAGAATTAAAATACACATAATTTAAAAGAAATAAACATTATTGTAAAAAAAACTATGTTTTTAACTGATATTCATATACCTTTTGAACAATTTTCAACTTTACATACTGACAGTTATCCGTATTATCTACTGAATAATAATAAATAATGAATATGTTTTTATTGTTGAAATTGTATTAAACAATTTTCTGGATATTGGCTACTGGACAACATAATAGTAATATAATAATATTGGTCAATCTGTAATGTTTCTTAAAGGTCCCAAGGCATGGATTATTTTATTATTTTATAATGTTTCCTGGGGTGCCCTTATAATGTTAGTATGTTTTTTAGATAAAAAATTGTCATAATTTAGAAATCATTTTTCCTAGCCTGATTTTAGCCTCTGATTTGACCGCTGTTTGAAGGGGCATGTCAGCTGAGACTTCAGTGTAAACGCTCGCTGCTGTGATTGGCTGACATGCTTGCATATGAAATAGCTAGCATTATATGTGGAACTCTCTCCAAAACTTTTTGTATTACAGCTATTATACGTTTTTACTATTACAGCTATTGAGATTAACGAATCGTGAGGAGTTTTTAAAGTATTTAGATCTATTCCCATCACATAAAAGGTTGCAGTGATGAGCATTAAGCAGATGACAGACAGTCTGTTGATCACGTGAATGAAGATCTTATCATTGCAATGCAGTTTCTGCACTCTCACTAATGCCTTCACCAATGCAAACATGATGTAAATACAGTAAGAGCTTTGTTGTGCAGTGTAACAGCGTCATTGATTTCATAATGAGTTTTGGCAAGTGTCCAGATAAACTTGTGCCGTGTGATTGACAGCTTGGGTGATTGGAAAGGGATTGTTCTTTGATCGCTTTCTGTACATATTTTAATTACAGTTTAAATACGTAAAAAAATAAAATAAATACTACTACTACTTTACATCCTACCTACTAAGAGAAACGGTGTGAAGTTGATATTTTAGTCACTGGCTTGATTTACTGATGCATAAACAGTATTGAACGATTTTGAGAGAAAGATTATCTGTCTGAACTTTAATAATTACACATCAGAAATTCACATAATCCACTGGTTCTTCAGAGGCTCGGATGAAGGAACTAAAAAAATACTTTTGTGTTCATTTGTACATCCAAACACTGAGCAACTGCCATGCTTCGCTCGTTTGCAAGCCATGATGTCTCTCGAGGAAAAACCAATATCACACTTGCGTAGCTCATTTTCTCATGGGCGGGCCAAATTCTCTTTGCGGGCAAAGCAGAGAAAGGGGAGGTAACCTTTCCCCTTATGACGACATAAGGGGAAGATTCCAGATTCGCCCATCTGAGCTTTCATTTTCTCAAAGGTGAAGCAGGATACCCAGGGCTTGGTTTACACCTATCACAATGTCTAGCCACTGGGGGACCATAGGCAGGCTAGGGGAACTCATAATAATGTTAAAAAAACCTCATAAAGTGAAATTTTCATGCCATGGGACCTTTAAGGATGTCCTGGATGTCTCCAAAAAGACTTTTTGTCAGATTTAGCTCAATTCTGGAGACAATTTTTTATTCTTAGTGTATCCGAGTTGATCCCCTCACACACACAAATACAAAGTTACAGAGGATTTTGGTTGCATACATACATACTTAAGAGTGTGTGTATATCGTGCTCTCAGTTAGACTTCCTGGCAATCAGTCCGCTGTCCTTCATCAGAGACCTTGGACCCAAAGGCCTGTGAGTACAGACTGTGTGTGTTTCTTCTTTTGTGATTTTAGTACTATTCCATTGTTGCTTACATGTATTTCTGCAACTCTTTTTTTTAGTTTTTGTTTGTTTATTTGTTTGTCTCAGAGAAGGCTATATTCTGAAACGGTCCGGGGGTCACCGCATCCAGGGGCTCAACTGTATCGGACACCATCAGTTCTGCTTCCGCTGGTCCCGTCGCTGGCTTGTGGTGAAGGATTCGTTCCTCCTGTACATGTCCAGGCAAGTTCACTACAAAACAAATAAACCCACATGTGAATTGATATCGGTTACCTTACATTGCTTCATGCTATTTTATTTTGTTTCATGTTACAACATAAATATTTTTTTATTCATTCTCCTTTAGCATGAGTCATATTTATCAGAACCCTTTATTGTCATGACTGTGGCAAACCTCTAATTTTACCCTCAGAAAACACTGATTACCACATCCAGCAGAGAGACGCTACATCCAGCATGTTTCATCTATGCACTTATATACAATGTAGGGTGGAAAGGATTGTCTCTCAAAACAAATATTGATCCCTCTCAGCCTGCAGCTTACTTCCTGCTTCAAAATCACAGAAGTTTATAGAAAGTTTAAAGCTGTAGTTTAAGATGATACTGGAGTTAGTACTTGGATTAGAAGCCTGTCAAACAGGTCCTTCCCTTTACTATATCATAGAGGTCATCGGTGTTGTGTCATTAACCAGAACAGACACTAGGTCATTAAAGGACTATCACAAGTGTGTAAATCTCTAATAGAATTTAAGATACATTTGCACAGGTCAGGAGTGTCAGATTTAACCACTCGGTTGCACAGCACTGAATGCCTCTCTCAGTATTTTAACAGCATTTTAAAACACTGCAGGAAAGACATTTTGAGGAAACTACATGACTCATAGTTTTCCCTTCTACTTTTGTAGCTTGAGCCTGGTTTAGTTATTTGCAGTAACCATGCATTATGCCTGTATGCCAAACAATTCTAGAAAACAGAACGGTTTCCTTGAAAACAGGTGAAACTTTGCCCAGCCCTCTATTGTGTGCTAGTAAAAAGCCCTGAGGTCAATGCTCGAAGTGGGTCGGTATGCAGTACAGGCACTTCTATATTTTAATCTGTAGCGTACTCGTACTTTTTCTTGCGTACCCGTACTTCTCCCATGTTGCCGGTACTCGCCCGCCTGTGACCGCCCCATCATAAAATATATTGGCTTTTCAATGACGTGCTTGTTTACATATCTTCATAAAGGACAATCAGAGGTGTTGTCTCTGTGGCTGACTGGCCTCATCTGGGTGTGGACCTCCTCATCAGTTGTTTATATATGTTTGACATATACAGAATATATTATTAGCACTATATATAAAACTCTCTTCCACTATTTTACACCTTCTCCACCTCTCATAATTACTATCGTTTACTATTCTTTTTAATGTTTTTGAAAGAGGTCTCTTATACTTACCAAGGCTCCATTTATTTGATCAGAAAAACAGTAAAAGCAGAAATATTGTTGAATATTATTACGATTTATTTGAATATATTTTTGAATTTATTCCTATGATGGTAAAGTGGAGTTTTCTGCATCATTACTCCAGTCTTCAGCATCACATGATCCTTCAGAAATCATTCTAATATGCTGATTTGCTGCTCAAGACACATGTCTTATGATTAATGTCAAAAGAAGTGCATTCATTTGAAATAGAAATCTTTTGTAGCATAATTATCTGTACTATCACTTTTGATCATTTAATGCATCCTTGCTGAAGAGTCTTAATTTCGTACTGGCCCCAGACTTTTGAACGGTAGTGTATAATCAATGCGAACCTGACAAAATTATTTTGTTCTTTGTATTGTTTTTGAAATCATATATTTATACTTTTTATTCTGTGTATAAAATGCTGCTGGAGTCTGCTCTGAATAGACTCAGCATTTGTTATTGTTTGTTACAATACTCATATTTAATGTGGATTAATATTTAATGTTGCATTTTAGATAATGACTAATGTTTTTGTAATAGATTTTTGCTGTTGTTTTTTTCTATCATGGCTGTGTATGAGCAGAGATCCCGGCAATGTGTCGTTTGTACTGCTTTATGACCCTGAGCTGAAGGTGTTGGTTGGACGTGTTTACACTGATACTAAGTATGGCGTCTGCATCGAGAACTTCAGCAGGTAAAACAGTGGTGAACAATATCAGGAAGTCTTCCCACTACTGATATGGACAGTTTTACAGAGGCATGTGTAGCCACAGCTGGTGTGTGTGTGTGTGTGTGTTTTGTAGGAAGCTGGTGATTAAGTGCAGTAGCTACAGGCAGGCCCAGTGGTGGAGTCATGAGATTCGTAGTCTCTCTGAGCGATGTGATTTCCTCCAGACCCATCGCTTCGAAGGCTTCGCCCCACCCAGGCCGGACACCCTCACAAAGTGGTGTGTGCATATACATAATATGTCCTTGGATGTACTTCTGTTCAAAGAACATTGATTGATTGACTAGTTAGATAATGAAGTGGGTATTGAGTAAATGACTTACTGGTTGATTGACAGGTATGTTAACGGAAATGGCTATTTCTCTGACCTGGCTGATGCACTGGAACAGGCCAAGGAGGAGATCTTCATCACTGATTGGTGGTAAGTGTGCTACCACACACACATGTACAGTAGATGGCCTGAAAGCGTCAGTTGCTCCATTTGAAATGACATACTGTCAGTGTACAGCAGTCCATTTGATGAAAAAGAGTCTATTTTTTTTACCATGTGGTATATATACAATCCAGACATACTGCTTCCATCATGTTGGCATAGCTATGTGACCCCCGATATTGGTTGCATCACTGTTCTCCGCCATTAACGAATATGAGGATTTTCCCTCTCCTGTGGCCTCATGGGATAGTAACATGTTCTTTGAAACACAGGTAATCTAAGTATTTTAACCTATGGACATACTACTCATGTGACTTACTGCTTTTCGTATGCTAAAAACTTCCATTCAATAGTTTGGGATCAGTAAGTTTATATTTTTATTTAGCAAGGACACATTAAATTGTACATTTATAATGTTACAAAAGATTTGTATTTCAAATAAATGTTGTTTTTTCTAAATTTCTATTCATCGAAGAAACCTGAAAAAAAAACTTTTCAGGGTTTCCACAAAAAAAGCAGCACAAAGAGAGAAATAAGAAATGTTTCTTGAGCAACAAATCAGCATATCAGAATGATTTCTGAAGCTGAAGCATGACACTGAAGACTGGAGTAATGATGCTGAAAATTCAGATTTACCATCACAAGAATAAATTATATATATATATATATATTTTTTTTTTTAACTGTATTTATGATCAAATTAATACAGACTTGGTGAGCATAAGAGACCTCTTTTAAAAACATTAACACATTTTACAAACTCCAACTTTTTTTAACCATAGTTAATTTGGGAAGTAGGCATTTTAGGATGCTGGGAATATCTGAGATTCAGTTGTACAATATTGTGTTGTCATTGTTGAATGTTGTGTTGTTTGTTGTCATGACTGAAAGTGCTGTGAAGACATTTGAGTTTTCTCTCTGCAGGCTCAGTCCAGAGGTTTTCCTCAAACGTCCAGCTACAGGAACATACTGGCGCCTGGACAAGATTCTCAAACGCAAAGCAGTATGGGGAAAACATATTTTACATTACATTTATTCCTTTATACATTTCATAAGTTCTCTCCCCTATATATCTTAAAAAGCAGTCAATCTGTCAAACTATGTAAGTGTTTAAATATGTTGATTGCCGTAAACTTTAACATTACTTGTGTGTGTGTGTGTGTGTGTGTGTGTGTGTGTGTGTGTGTGTGTGTGTGTGTGTGTGTGTGTGTGTGTGTGTGTGTGTGTGGTGTTTAGGAACAGGGAGTGAAGGTGTGTGTGTTGTTGTATAAGGAGGTGGAACTGGCTCTGGGTATCAATAGCGGCTACAGCAAGAGAACACTAATGAACATGCACCCCAATATTAAGGTTTGATTTACTACACACATCTGCTCATACCGCTGTTCTCTTCTCCCTCCCAATTTTGTCATTCTTTCACATCATGAAAGCTGTCTTATTGTGTTCTTTTTTTATATAGATGATTCATTCTATATTTCCTTTTCCTTAGGTGATGCGTCACCCTGATCATGTTTCCTCAGTTGTGTTCCTCTGGGCCCATCATGAGAAAATGGTAGCCATCGACCAATCAGTGGCCTTCGTGGGTGGGTTGGATCTTGCGTTTGGGAGGTGGGATGACAGCGACTATAGGCTGAGTGATCTGGAACCGCCAAAACCAGCCAATCATACAGAGGCAGACCCAGAGGTATAGTTGTGACCAGTAGATATGATGAAATCCTTAAATGATCCCGTAGTCTTCATCTCTCCCTGTTTAATTTCTGTCTTTTAACTTCCCTCTCCCTCTTCCTGACTCAGTCTGATACTGTGGATGGCTCTGCAGTTCCTCTGACAGTATCTGCGTCAGAGTGTGAGGATGAAGTCGATCTGAGCTGTAATGCCCTCTTGTGGCTGGGAAAAGATTACAGCAACTTTATCAAGAAAGACTGGACACAGCTGGATCAGCCCTATCAAGGTACACAGTCCAATGTAGACTTACATCACTACTTAAATATATATATATTTTTAAATAACCCATCTAACACTTGCATATCTTTTTATAAAA
Organism: Leuciscus leuciscus; assembly: GCF_965113295.1. Taxonomy (NCBI): domain Eukaryota; kingdom Metazoa; phylum Chordata; class Actinopteri; order Cypriniformes; family Leuciscidae; genus Leuciscus; species Leuciscus leuciscus. The sequence continues at coordinate 27,902,439 of NC_138729.1, forward strand.
ACAGCATAATTTTTTAACTAAAACCTCAAGGGTGCTCCGATCAGGTTTTTTATGGCCAATTATAGATCACTGGAAGCAGTATTGGTCGATACGATCACCGATACCGATCATTGAAATAAATAATACTACATGATAAATAGAAGGCTTCAAATAGACCCACTGAGGTTATTTAGGTTTATTCTTAACAACAATGTATTTTAAGTATTAAAAAAATGAAGAGATGAGAAAATATCATGAATTGACAACTCTTTATTTACTGTCAGAAATTTATTTACAGTCTTTATCAACAGAAAGTAATCAAATGCATAGTGCAAATGCAAACTGCAGTATAAATTAAATATAGATTAATCCTACTAAATCTACTAAAGAGCGGTTGAGTGATTTTCTCTTTGTCTTTTCTTGTCTGATTAACATTAATGACACAGTCGGCAGCAGGAATATTAGGCTGCTGTCACTTTGAAGTCCTAATGCACGGATTCAATATACTGTTTCACATGTGACGAATTTCTAAAAAATGTTTGTTCACTTAAGACATAACCAACATTATTTAATCGTATACTCACCAAGCCAGGCATTTTTACATATTTCTGTGTGTATTTATCCGTTTAGGTGCGAACCCGAAACTCAAAGTTCACTTTGCTTGTCTGTTTTCCACTCCATCTCTTAGCGCACACACAGAAAGTCGCTTAGGGAACAATTTCTATTTCGCGGCTTAATGCAGTTTTAATAACTCTTTATCATCGAGCACATGCTGCAGTTTAGCAACAGTAGACTGCATTCTATGACAATCGCCGATCTAGCTGATTTGAACGTTAAGTTTTGCTTTTAGGGAACAACGAAAGTGCACCGCTGTGAAGGAAAGAAATGTACTAAAATCACACAGCCCGAGTTTCTTTCTGTCATGCTGTAGGGTTGCTGTCGTCGCAATTTCTCCACTCTCCGCAAAGACGTTGCAGATGTATTGTCCTTTTCAGACACCTGGTAGAACTGTCAGACCGTAATGTAATGATTTGGTGCTCAAGTTTTCACTGTTGAAAACTGCTGTGCTGCTTAATATTTTTGTGGAAATCATGATACAGTTTTTTCAGGATTCTTTGATGAATTTTTATTTTTTTTAAAGAACAGAATTCTTCTTATGATTATCATTTAATTATCATTTGATATTTATGCTTTGCAAGAACAAAGATAAGGGAATATTGAATGTGGGTATAGCCATTAGAGTAGCTTCTGCTTTTTCCCCCTCAGACAATGTTGACAGAACTCAGGTGCCACGCATCCCCTGGCGAGACCTGGGTGCGGTGCATCATGGGAAAGCAGCCAGAGATCTTGCACGACACTTCATCCAGCGCTGGAACTTCACTAAGGTCAGAAATCAAATGACTAATTTTAGTGATTGTTTTTGAATCTATATGCACTCTGGAAACTTCTATCATTGCTTTTTTTCTTCTTATATTCTATTTGTCTTTTTAGATCTTTAAGAACAAGTACAAGGATGACTTCTACCCGTACCTACTGCCGAAATCGCACTACACAGCAAATAAGTTGCCATTCACAATCCCTGGTGGCACAAAAGCCTCTGTACAGGTACATGTGTGTTCATGCAGTTTTCCGTTCCTTTCCTCTTTCCCCCTCATTTAATTTATTTTGTTTAGTTTTTTGCCATCATCATTTATTTATTTGTTTCTCTTTCATACTCCCCTTTATTTTTCTCCCAGGTTCTTCGTTCTGTCGATCGCTGGTCCACTGGCACATGTGAACATTCAATCCTCAATGCCTATGTACATGTTATTGAGAACAGCGAGCATTACATTTATATAGAGGTAACACTCATTCTATGACCTTACCAAAAGCATTTACCTCTGACTCATAAGATTTCACGCACACACAGCTGAACAGACACTGTGTTCTGTTCACACACAAAGTCTCAGTGTTGTGGAGTTGTTTACAGTGTTCTCTCCCACTAGGATCATGTGATTCTACTGCATTCAGCTGGCAACACACAATAGCCCTCTGCACTTGCCTCATGCTCAGAAACAGGGTCCTAATGCGAGTCAGCTAAACTAAGAAGAATGGATGTTATGGATAATAATAAATATTAATTATTTAAGATGGAATTTACAATTCTTAAGAAACAAATTATGAATTTATTAATGAATTTATAAAAAATTTATTTAGGTATTTTATAAGAATGTTCCAATTATTATCTATTTTCTAAAGAAAACAATGTCAGGCTTAGTAATTTATAATTCTGTACTACACACATCTAATTAGTCTACTAGTATGCTAGATTATAGAAGTAAATTGAGGCTATCCTAAGTTTAAGAGTTTATTTATGGTGATTTTTATAGGGATAGTTCACGCAGATATGAAAATTCTGTCATCATTTACTCACCCTCATGTAATTTCCAACTTGTATGTCTTTCTTTCTTCTGCGGAACACTAAAGAAGATATTTTGAGAAATGTCTCAGTGTTTTGTTGTCCATACAATGGAAGTCAATGGTCACCAAAACGGTTTCGTTACCTACATTCTTCAAAATATCTTCTTTAGTGTTCTGCAGAAGAAAGAAACCCAAACAGGTTTGGAACGACATCAGGGTGAGTAACTGATGATTTAACAATAGTCTTCAAAAAAAAAAAGTATTTTTGGGAATATCTTTTATTTATATAAAATATTCATAAACATTTGTTTCTTAGGTAAGACAATAGTGATCTTAAGGCTAATTCACACTGCACCAACAGACCATTACAGACGATCGCCAGATTACAGTATGACATCTCAGACTTTCAATGACCGGAAACAAGCGCTGGCCAACAGGGGTAACGCACTGATCTGACAAAACCCGACGAACATGTCTGTTGCTGTAGGTCGACATCTGTAGGTGCGGTGTGAATAAGCCATTACGGGGAGAATGTTACAGTAAGAATGTTGGCTGCTGGTCGTTGGCTGTAGAACATTTAGTAAGGCAGCTTTACTGGAAAGAGAACTTTTGCAAAGATCACATGCTGCAGCCCACCATGTCCGTTTGATGCTCTTAGACAATGACATTATTTCAGTACCAGATTCCCAGAGCTTAGCAAACAAGTGAGACAAATGAAACAATCCCCCTCTGTCCCTCCTCTTTTTCAGAATCAGTTCTTCATCAGCTGCTCAGATGAGAAAAATGTACACAACACCATCGGAGATGCTATTGTCAAACGGATCCTACGGGCTCACAGGTGTGTTACCTCTGTGAAAATAATACAAGTTGCAGTCAAATGAAATGTATTCTGCTGTGTTTCTTATTAGCATGAAGTGTAAGCTTTGTTTGAATTGTTTTAGTGAGGGGAAGAAGTACAGGGTGTTTGTTGTAATTCCCCTGCTGCCCGGCTTTGAGGGGGACATCAGTCAGGGAGGAGGAAACGCCATTCAGGCTATACTTCACTTCACCTACAGGTACACACACACACACACACACACACACACACTCCAGCCGAACATCTACATTAATACACGCTCTCACCACCCAAAATATGCAATCGTGTTTTACTAAGAGAACTTTTTCTGTGTGTAGAACGATTAATCGAGGAGAACACTCCATTCTTTCAAGATTAAAGGAACAAAGTAAGTATCTGGCAGAAACATATTTAGCTGTCTGTAATTCTGCCACACTGGTAGAGTACATTTTTAGATACTGTCTTGTTCTCCATCTGTTACTTTCACATTTGTCTGTTTATCAGTGACTAAATTATTTAGTTTATCTGATGTTGTTGTTTTTAGCAATGTATTATAACATTCTACCCATTAACCAATCACACTAATGGTTTACCATTTATTGTTTTAATGACTGTCTCATCTTCTCATCAGTGCAGGATGAATGGACACAGTATATTTCTCTGTGTGGTCTGCGCACACACACTCAGCTCGGCCAATGCCCTGTTACCGAGCTCATCTATGTCCACAGCAAAGCCCTTATCGCTGACGACCGTTGCTACATCATAGGTGAGACATTTGGCTTCAGATTGATTAACACAATACGACACAAGAGACTATGTCTGTGACTCAGGACAATAGTTCAAAACCTTTTTTATGTACGTTACCATTCAAAGATGGATGTAAGACAGATTTTTGAAGAAATTAAATTTTTTATTTAACAAGGACACATTCAATTGATACAAAGTGACAGTAAAGACATTTGTGTTGTTACAAAAGTATATATATATTTTTTCAAATAAATCTTGGCATCAAAGAATCTTGAAAAAAAATATCACGGTTAAAAATATTAAGCAGCACAACTGTTTTAAACTGTAATTAGAAGGTGATAACCAGATAATAATGAAAAGACAAGTTTCTTGAGCACCAAATCAGCATATTTGAAAGATTTCTGAAGGATCATGCGACACTGAAGAAAGTTGTAATGCTGAAAATTCAGATTTCCCTTCACAGGAATAAATTAAATTCGACAGTCATGTTAAATCATAATAATATTTCACAAAATTACTGCTTTACTCTATTTTTGATCAAATAAATGCTGCCTTGGTGAACACAAGAGTCTTCTTTCAAAAACATTAAACGTTTGAAACCCCCCACAGACCCATGGTGGATAAGGGTGAAAATGAATCATCATCAAAGCTCAACTTCGACTTGATGACCGTCTTTAAATAATTTCTATTTTATATAGGTTTAACAAAGCAAAATATATAAAGTACCCCTGGGGTATTTGCACCTTGGGATGGGATTTGGGAATCGCTGACCCATGATACTTACTATTTGCATGAAAAAGCTCCAAAATCCTCCTGTACGTTGAAATCTAAAGTTCTTCAAAATGTCCTTCCTCTCCTGTTGTTATCAGGGTCAGCCAACATCAATGACAGGAGCATGCTGGGCAGTCGTGACAGTGAGCTGGCAGTGCTGGTTGAGGATGAGGAAAGAGTTCCCTCAGTCATGAACGGAGAGGAGTACCAGGCTGGACCACTAGCTCTCGCCTTACGAAAGGAGTGCTTCAGGTGTGTATACTTGTGTCCAAAGCTGCGACAGAGATGCACCAGAACATGTTTTTAAAGTTGACTAGCTTTACTAGCAAACACATATACTATATGGAACTTACATCAGACTTATATCAGAGTCTTCTCTGAAAAACAGAGAATTTTAGGGAATTTTAAACACAGCTTGGAAAAGTCATGAAAATTTCCATAGTGAATGAAAATGTCTTTGGATATGCTTTGCATGGAGACTCAGAAAACTGGATCCTCCAGCGTTTCCAGTACTGAATCTACAGCGCTATGGCATTGTGAGTTATCAGTCTGAATCCAATGTGATTCAAGGCTGTGTAACAAAAAATAAAGACAAGAAAACATGTCTTTCTATTGAGCTGTCATCGCAAACTGCAAGCAAGAACATATATGCACAGTGCAACCAGTGTACACTACCGTTTAAACTTTAAAGGTTTGGGGTTGGTAAGATATTTTTGTGTCTTTGAAAGAAGTCTGTTATGCTCACCAAGGCTGCGTTTATTTGATTTAAAAAATCAGTAAATATTGTGAAAAGCTGAATTGTCAGCAGCCATTACTTCAATCTTGAGTGTCACATGATCCTTCAGAAATAATTTTAACATGATGATTTGGTTCATAAGAAGTATTTCTTATTATCAAAGTTGAAAACAGTTGTGCTGCTTAATAGTTTTTTTTAGAAACCATGATAATTTCTCAGCATTCTTTGATAAATATGAAGATAAAAAAAAACAGCATTTATTTGAAATAGAAATCTTTTGTAAAATGTTAAATATGTCACGTTTGTAATGTAATGTGTCCTTGCTTAATAGAAGTATTAATTTCTAAAAGAAAAAAAAAATCGTATTGAGCTTATTGAGAAACTTTTGAACGCTAGTGTAGTTAGATTCACAACAAATGAGTTTCATGAGCTAGATAATGAATCGTTCAAGACGAATCACAAACCATGATTTACTGATGTGAATCATTATGAGGTAAGGCACAAATATCTGCAAGACTAGCTGACCTTAATGACTGTGACAAATTAAAGCATTTAATTTATGCAATTTGTCACGAAATGTCAAGCACAATTGATTGGAAATTACTAACAGAGATACGAGTATATCATTAGTAGTCAATAGCCAATCACTTTGTATCTTTTTGCATTTCTTTCCATGAAATACCTTAAACATAGTCATAATCCATCTCTTTTTCATGAGAATGGTTCTGTAGCTATGATAGATCTCTGTTTGTGCAGTGAAGCACCTCGGCTTCCCATTTTGTCCAACTTCTCCCCTGTCTGTGTAGGAGTGTGTGAGTGAAAGAGAGAGGTGTGTGCGTGTGTGTGTGAGCAGAGCAATTTGTGTTGGCACGCTGCGTTCCATACTGCCAGCTACCAGAACATCTCTTGGTTGCCAAGGGAAACAGTGAGATGCTTCTAATGACGTGTGTGTCTGCAGCACCTTTCACTGCTAGCCTTGGGATGTGACCTCAAGTGATTGTGTTAATGTCCGTCTCTGGGTCCTATGATTTGATTGAATTATTCCACTTTAATCTCCTCACATAATAGTTTTCACAGTTCACATTTCTATTTGCTTTATGAGACTTTCCGCAGGCTTTCTACACCCCAAGGGTGCACTGTATTAGTTTGTTGATATTTTCTTTTTTGATGTTGACTTGTCCCTAATGTATGAAGTAAAATGCTCTGAAAATACCTCTTGATATGATATGATTACAAATTGAAATAAGATGTAGACTGAGATTGTGTATACATTTAGTCCTAGTTTGAGCATTTGATTCAATGGAGTTTTTTTTTTTTTTTTACTTTTGTTTGGTCCATGTAAGCATATATATATACACATCAATCACACTTAGATTTTAAGCGAACTCTGGAAAGGGGGAGGGGGAGTTCTCACGTGATTTATCAACATACTATGGTTCGTTTTGAAGTGTTGCCTTGTGAAACATAATTAAAACAATAATGATACATTACATTTACATGACAACTAAAAACGGAAAAGTGTTTCGCTTGCAGACGACAACGCTGTCAAAACGATCCCTGTTCACACAAATGACGATAGTTGACGATGTCACTTTGTAAAATAAAAAAAACAATCCGCCTATAGACTGAACATGTAATATGCATGCGCATGACATCACCGTTTTAACACATTTGCTTTTTTGTAGTTTACACGGAGACAATAATAGCATTGTTTTTTTAAAAGTTGCACTTTAAAACCTGTTTTCAAAAGTTTGCGTTTTTGTGAAAAAACGCCATTGTTGTGTAAATGAATGGCCAAAATGCATTAAAGGTTTTCCGTTTTTAGTTGAAAATGGTGTTGTGTAAACGACCCCTGAGAATAAAGATGTACAGCATTAAACTAGCATCTTATTTTTTTGTTTATTTATTTTTATTACAACAGAAGTACAAGAGGTACTTATCAGCTTACTGCACATAGAAGGGCCTTTGAATATTGTCTTGGACAAAGGGGGCCTTAGAGTAAAAAAAGTTGAGAACGACTGCTCTAAATACTGTTAAACTAAACTAACTGTCTAAATTCACCCTTTACCTCCTCTCCTCAGTGTACTTCTCGGAGCAAAATCTGACCTAACTCTGGACATTGATGATCCAATCAGTGATCATTTCTTCAACAATGTTTGGAACAAAATCGCCCAAACCAATGCCGTCATCTATGAGAAGGTGAGGGACAGACCTTGTGTTCTGAATTTCTCCACACCCCCTCTATGCCATTTATGAATCTGATATCTTTAACTAAAGGTTTTCATTTAAAGTCACTGTGCTGGGTTTGAACTGATACAAATGCATTGAATGCAAGACTAAACTATGACAAAACCTGCAATTACTGTAATTTGCAGGTTGTGCAGCAGTCCTGCAGACAATAGCACCACTCCCATGTACTTCTATGCTATCATTACCCACATATTTACACTCACAATGCTAATCCCAGAGATCTCGATGGTTGCATGTTCTAGTTATGGATTAGGTTTCTGGATTCTTTTCACCTTAAAATAAAAGTTGGCCAGTGGATATACTGCAGTACCTTTTCTTCACTGTGCAGGTCTTCCGATGTCTTCCACTGGACTCCATCCGTAACTTGCGTGAGTTGCTGGGGCACGTGAACACGGAGAATCTCAGTCTTACCGACCCGGAGAAAGCCAGAGAAGAATTACAGGCCATCCAGGGCATTCTGGTCCATTTTCCGCTGCATTTCCTTTGTGAGGAGTACTTGCTCCCGTCATTTAAAAGCAAAGAAGGAATGGTTCCTATGGATGTGTGGACGTAGCAGGGAAAAGCATAAACTAGTTTGAAGTGTGCCAGTGAAACAGGATTACAGAGTTTAAAATATCACACATCGGCTAACTGAGCTATAAGCTGCTGCCACACTTTTTTGTCCATTTATGTTTGGACTAACGTAATGGTAGTAAATGTATGATTGTCTCTGAACACTAACCCAAATACAGTGTAGAAACACATGCTGATCTTATATAAGAAGATAAATGCGTTTATATTAGGAGAATCACACGGTGCAGTTGCTAATTTTATGAAGATACAATGAAATGACATCGATCTTCTCCCCCAAATGCCCATAACGGCCACTGATGTCATGATCTGAGTATTTAAGATGGCCGAGGATGTGCTGCATATTATCGAGCATAAAATGAGGAACAAGGAAAGAAGAGAAAACAAGGAAAAAGAGAGAGAGAGAGAGAGTATTTTTGATGACTGAGGAACAGAACGTACATTTATTGTTGTGAATGTGTGTGGGTGGATAGCATTGCTTTACCTTCTTTCCCTCTCTCTTTATTTCTTTCTTGCGTGCACTACACCTCTCAATGCAGTGGCAGCAAATCTGTCAGAACATTTGTGGTTGTTATGGTGACGGTTATAAAGAGCTGACTTGGTCTTGGCTGCTGAGAGAGCGATAGAGAGAACGAAAGAAAGAGAGAGGAAGATCGAGAAGAATCAGGAAAAAATACACAAACCGTAAAAACAGGGATAACTGTGGGTGCTGGCGTACTTGGTGAGGGGAAATTATGTAATGTTTTTTGAAACAGGTAGGGGGGAGTGTTACGGAGCAGGGATCAGGTGGGGCATCAAACATGGTGAGATATTCAGGGGGAGTCTCTCAGCTCAACATTTATCACCAACCACCCCCCCCACCCCATCTCCATGACAACCAGAAGAAATTATTGTTATGTAATTATGTCAGTGGCCCAGAAGGTTCCACTTTGAGTTTTTTGAAGGGGGTGTCGACACAAGTGGAGAGCACACTGGAGACCAGAAAAGCAAAGCTAATTTTGTCAATGCCCCACTTTGTAAATGATTAGTAATCTCACATGTAATGCTGTAGAATGTTGTAGGTGACTTTACCTGCACTGGAAGAGAATGTTTTAGGGTTTGACCACTGAAGACACAATCATTAATATACTGTAACATTCTAATCACATCAAGCAGTCAACTTTATGAACTGACAATTATGCTTTTTTTTTAAATCACTCTATACCTGTTGTATCTGCTTTTGCACATTTTATACTTTTTATGTACTGTATATACAATTGCTTTTATTTAGAAAGCATACTGAGCTCACAGACTAATACTTAAATTAATCTTGACTAACACTATGTGTTTTCACACCTTCTGGATGTCTACTATAGACAGCTAGGAAAGACAGCAAATCGAATTTTCTTCAGATGAAAACGAGGCTGTGAAGGACAGACTTGCAGTCTTTACAACGGCATGCTTTCTATAAAGGTCCTAGATCACATGTCATTTTCAAAACTCACTTTCAAAACTGTTTTATGGTGTTTTTGGCTACATGTATGACATGTATTTTTGGATTAATGACTATAAATGCAATATCATAGTTATCTGTAAGCAATTGAGCAATCAATTATTTTTCCTTCATCTGTTCTCCATCTGAATAAATATACCATTCACTTCAGAGATGCTTTGTGTTGTTTGTTGTTCACCAGATCACAAAACTCGCGGTTTGGATCATATTACAGTTTTTAGGTCACGAATCGGATACATTTTCGGATCAGCAAGAATTATTTATTTTTTTTTACATTTTTTTTTAAAAGCTTACTTTAAGTACTCCGATACCACAGCAAAAACTACTAGCCTAATTAATAAAGTTAAAACATTATTAAAGGCAAGTGAACAGACAGTAAACCAATACAAGCATAGGCCTATATAAATACAACATATAAAGTCACAAATAAATGAAGGACTGACTAGTATTCATTTCGGGTTCAGAAATCTAATAATTAAATGTAAAATAACACTATGTCCTCTGTATAAATGTAATATAGATAAATATTTGTTAAAGCTGTGTTTTGTTGTTTGATTAACATGACAGACAACAGCAGGTATTTATAGGTTACTGTCACTTTAAGACCCCATGCACGCACTGATCCAGTAATGATACACATCCGATTTCTTTCTCAACTTTTTCACTGAAGATATGTTTACGAAAATACTTGCTGAGACGGGTATTTTGACTGACATAATTTGTGTGTGTGTGTTCATCCAAGTGGAGGAATCAGTTTGGAGTCTGCGCACAATATGAAATGCGCCTCTCTCTCTCTGTGCGCGCCTCTCGTGTGTGCGGCTGTGCGCACAGGTAACAGTGCGCGATACTGAATTAAATTATCTTGCCTCCCTCTTTTAGCGCTGGAATGGTTTTTAAAATCAACTGAATATGTAAACTACCAAGACAAAACATGTGCAAAGAGAGAGAGAGAGTGTGTGTGTGTGTGTGTGTGTGTGTGTGTGTGTGTGTGTGTGTGTGTGTGAAGTTTTGCCTACATTGTGAGGACCAGTTAGTCCCACAAATGTATAAAGCCTGAAATTACCAATATTGTCAGGACCAGCCAACAAAGTTCAATTATTTATATAGCACCTTTCTTAATCTCAAGGTCGCTTTAAAGAGCCAACAAAACAAAAGAACCAACTGAAACAGAAGAATTTAAGTAAATAAAGTGTTTAAGTATAAGACCTTTTTTTAAAGCAAAGTAAATGATAATAATATAGCCTATTAAAACTAGCGCAACCAAATAGTCTATAAAAGTTCTATAATTTACTGTCATGTCATTCCAAACCTGTATGACTTTTCTTATGCAGAACAAAATAGAAAATATTTTAAGGAACGTTGGATACTTTTTTGGTGACCACTATCTTTTGTGTTCCACCGAGGGTCAAGAACGACATGAGGGCAAATGACGAATGTTAATATTATTATTTTGTTTTCCAGATGAACTATCCCTTCAATAAACATACTAAGTCATGTCTTAAATTAGAAAATTGTTAAAGTGTGAGAGTAAGGGTTATGTAAGTTTATGAGAACAAAATATCATTAGCTTAGTATAAAAGCAATAGAAAATGTAAAGTCTAAAGAACAATTACAAAAAACAGCTTGTGTGATTATGTTCTGCTATAGTTATTATTTTTAATGTTCTGCTTTAGTTATTGAGGTATTATCCCGGTACCACCTGTCTCCATTGTAACTAGCTTATTCGGGAAGTTTGTCCCTGTTGTAGCACCGTAGCAATTCAGTCAAACAGTACAGGAAGACAGGAGTGAGAAAGTGCAAGGGAGGGGGGGAAATAAAGTGGCTGGAAAACAGTGTTGTGTATTCTTGCAGAGGAGGGACGTCACAGCCCGAACACAGTAGAAGTAGGAATAGGATCATACCAACACAGGAGAGAGAAGTTCAATCTGACCCATTCCCGAGGCGACTCGTTTTAACAAATATCTTAATAATAATAATATTATGTAACGTTATGCATCGTGACGAGTAACTGCCTTAAAGGGTCCGGCCTGAAAACAAGGTGCTGTTTCTGATTTCCCGTTCTTCCCCCTTTCCTTCTCTTCAACAAATCGGCGGAGGTTTTGCGCACAACCGGGAGGTGCCGCTGACTGACATCAGGAGGGAATGAAAGTTTGCCAGGCGGGCGGAATTTTATTCGACGTAAACACTTCTTGTTTTTGACATCAGGACCGTGTATTTCAATCCGAGACACATTGTAGAGACTTTTAAAAACTGTGGACATTAACTGAGCCGAACAGTGACATCGAAATCCACACAGAAATCCCGTTTAAGGCGTGTGCGTGGGTTGCGCCGTAACATGACGGCTGTGGCAGATTGACGCGGATATCACGAGCGAGCGCCGCTGTTTTGGAGCTCGGCTTTTGACTTATCTTGAAGTTCTGCCTCTTTATTTACATATTTTGTGATTTATACTGCTCGTGTATATATTATTCTACTGCTTTGACTGAGGTAGGCTTGGCTTAACTTACGCAGTGCTGCCAAAATGAGTTTAGAGACGGAGTGCAGTGTGGCACATCTGATTCAAGCTCATGTAAATGTTGCCATGCAGTCTTCAGGATTATAGGCTCAACCTCAGCCTTTATCATCGATAAATGTTCGCTAGGCATTTCTCGAACACTTGCATGAAGAACCGGATCACTTAGCCTTAAAGAACCCTTTGTTCTCCGATAAAGAAGAAACAAACATTTTATGGTCAGAAATCCTGCAGCTGTTGTCGGTTAAACTGGTCGCGGCGGGGACGAGCCAAATGTTTCTCCGGGGACCTCACAAGTTTTTCTGAACTGTCCATTGAAAGAAATATACTGATCAAATAAAAATACCGCTGTCGTAGCTGCAGTTTTGGAGTACATATTTTGAATTTCCTCCTGAATCGCTGTAAACATGTCAGAAAACGCACCTACGCGGAGTCTGGATGACATCGACCTGGCCGCCCTGCGGGTGAGTGTGTGTGTGTGTGTGTGTGTTGTTCACCTGCCTGCACCTGCCAGAGGCCTTCACACCCAAACAAATCCTTAACATTATGATCTATGCCGATATTATGGGTTATGAGGGAAATATATAAATAACGAGCTTTTAATAACGATCTTAAAGGTTTACTAGCTCGTGATGAGTATTTCCTGCGAGCAGGTGAGTCTTGGGCCTGTATTGTGTAATAAAATAATCAAGGCCTGGAGTGTTTATTTATTTCTGTGTGTGTCTAAGTCTAGGTCTCTCTCTCTCTCTCTCTGTCTCTCTCACACACACACACGTACATTTGTGGTTTGGGAGGGCCTATAGTTTGCAAATAAGTGTTGACACTGAATAGGCTTCCTCTGTAATCTTAGAATATCTCCCTTGTTGAATGGGGAATGTCCTGCAAAACATTAGTGTAACTTTACATTTAGGCCATCACTCACTATGTTTACGTACAATACAAATGTAAAGGCATGATTCAGTGGACTGTCTGTTTTTTTTTTTTTTAATGGCTTGGTTTCTTTTTTCTTTTTCATTTTAAACAAAAACTCACCATTCCCTACTGACCAGATGCTGGAAAGTCTCAATTAATGGATACATTTGATATGTTTACAGCAACGATTGAGTCCATTTTGTGAGGGGAGAAAATGAGTTGCCCACGTAGTATGGAGAAGTGGGCAGATTATTTTCTTGACATTAATCCAGACTTTATGGCAAGAAGATGATAATCCTTCACCAAAGTATATTTTAGCAGGAAACCAGCTAAAATACCATTTTAGCAACAAATTACCTATGCACTCTGTCAGTAAGATTTTGGAATATTTTTCAAAGAATTCTCTCATGTTCACCAAGGCTGCATTCATTTAATCAGAAATACATTGAAACTCGAATATTGTGAAATATGTTTACTATTTAAAACATCACTTGTTTTTAATATAAAACTAAATGCTTTTTTTGCGGGATTCTGTGATGAATAGACAGAAATCTTTGTAACATTGTTAATGAATTTACTGTCAGATTGGCTCAATTGAATGCATCTTTGCTGAATGAAAAGTATTAATTTATTTAAAAAAAAAATCTTACTGACCCCAAACCTATGCACTGTGAACATTAGCCTTAGAATAGCTGGCATATTATGTTGTATACTAGAATAGACTGTGTGTATTTAATGTGCAAGCAGAAGGCTAATCTAGTCATCTAGCTTAGAGGTATGTTAGCAGGTGGCTAATCCAGTGTCTTAGGGCTAATTATGATCACTAATTAGGTGAATACCAGCATATAGATAAGGTAACATATCAATCTGAAAATAAAAATCATTTTACTTTTAGTATTATTTTTATGTGCTTTTGTCATTTTTATTGTATTACTATTTAGGTTTAAATTATTTATTTTTCAATTTCAGTTTTAGGCTAGTTTTTATTTCCAACTGATTATTATTCAACTTAAAAGTATTTCACTTAGTTTTCAATTCGTTTTCATTAAAATGTCATACAGTAAATCTATGGCAGACTCCAATCATTTAGTTTGCTGTTTGCTTAAATTTCCCATTTTTAACGTTTTTTTTTTTCCATTTAATATTTATATATTTTTTTTCCATTTAACAAAAATGTTTTTAATAGTTTGTCGAGGTATGCGTCCTTCCTAAACAACTGCTTTGAACCTTGCGGACTGGACATAAACACGACAGGACTCCATCCTTTTAACACTTCAGCACAGTTACGTGTGTTAGTGCGGCTGTGAATATGCCATAAACGTTAGACCTCTGGCCGTAACTCTATATCTCTTGTGTGTTGGTACAGTGAGTTCCTGGGCACGGCTCTCCCAGGGTGTGATGTGTGTGATATTGCCCCTAGAGAGAGAGAGAAAGAGCACGATGATTCACTTAAGCTCATTGTTTGATAGCTGTCCTATATAACACCCACATACAGCGTAGATGCACATTTAGGCGAGCATAACACATTTAGACTATCTCAAGAGTTCTGCCTTACATGTGGCCCTCTAGCTAGAATCGCACACGGCCGAGGTGGTTTGTAGTTTCGTTGTATTGTTTTTGAACTTGAGAGCAACCTGCTCTGAAGTTCACCTGTGGTCATTTCAGTTTCAGTTCTTGTAAGGATCACTTTTAAATAACATTGATTTGCCAGAGCATCAAACTTGGCACAGAAGCAGCTGAAGTTATTTGCTGGCTCATGAATTTGTAAAGTCATGTATTTAAATTGGTCTATTATTACACAACATAGACTGTAAAAAAAGATGGACGACGCACCTTCATTCTTTTTCATTGTAGAAAAGTGAAGCCGCCAATGTCCCAATCTTGCGCTGATTCGGTACCCGAGTCTGCGCAGTAGCGAGAGTGGAGAAGTATGAAGTGGAGCCGAGGTATCAAGGCCCCTCCCACACTCCCGCAGAATCAGTTAGTACAGTTTACTGCAGAACAACTCATGTCAGTGTGAAATAAACAGAAACAGAAATGTAGAAATTAAAGCTCCAAACTCCTGAAAATCCTGAAAAAAAGTCAGTTGGTGCTTCAGTGGTTTCTTCGCTCAGAGAATCATGACGTGTCACTCCCGTTTTTACAACATCAAATAACTAACTAAAACCAAACTACCTAAAATGACAGAAACCATCTTTGTAAAAAAAATTTGAAGTGTAAATTGATTTAGTTTGTCTCATAGACCATTAGACTACATGAAGAGGGCGGGGTTTATGACCTATACAGGGCCCAACCACCTGGGGGCGATCGAAACGTTTTGGCTTCACTTTTCAGGACATGTGCGGCATAATTTTTACATAATCATAATAGCAGCCTATTTGACAGTTGGGTTGTTTATGTAAATGCGACATAAATGCTAATGATATCTTAACAGAAACCAAAATATCAAATAGTAGTGATGTAAGATATTGGTTAAACACAAACTAATGAATATGCATGTCATGATGACAAGAAAAATCTGCTATACTGTACCTTACAAAATGTAACAGAAGCTTGTTATTGACTGATCAAAATAAACCAGCTGAAGTACACATGTGCCTAAAGCCAGATGTTTGCCATACATTGGCAAGGAGAGAATATTTGTTAATGTTTGTTGGTATCTATTCATGAGGTTGCAGGTTAGTGATGTAACTTGATCTAGTGATGCTTAAATATTGATAACCATAGGCTGGCTCTGATGGGTACTACTTTAGTATCTAATGGCTTCATCTTCCTGTCAGATAACTGCATGCTGTTCTAAATATTTCCAATAGCTGTTTTTGTTTTCCAACCTTAAAGGGGGAGTTCACCCAAAAATAAAAATGTTATATGTGAATCTGTTCATCATATAAATCGATCTATTATCGATCTATTATCTAGCGAAACTATCATTTGTTGGTAAAGGGTGAGAGACCTTGCGAGCCACATGATTTTTGCCAAAGAGCCAGGTGTGGCTCGCGAGCCATAGGTTCCCAACCACTGGTGTACACAAATCAATAGATTAAATTAAATGACCATTTCACGAACTGGCGTGGTCTGACAGGGTGGGGGGCGTGGCATCACGATGGTGGTCAGCCATCGGCACAACCCTAATTAACAACTGTTCCAAACCAAATTGGCAAAAAAACAAACAAAAAAAACTATAACTAAACCATGTGTCGAGAGTGGACAGCATATTTTTCCTTTAAGTAAATTTCTCACGTGTTGCCAAGGATTGACGTGATGTCACTGTCCGGAGCAGAAGGTGGTGGTAATGTACCAAAAAGCTGGTTGTAGGGCCCTATAAAATCCGTTTTATTTTTTCCCACATTCCAAATACATTTTTTTTTCTGTGTTAATTTTTCTGGACTCCCATTTTAATGGTTAAATTAAATTGTAGTTATCAAAAAGCATGTGTAATTAATTGAAATCATGAAACGTATACAATTTAAAAAAAAAAAAAAAAAAAAATGCCACTATGACATCTTTTTTTTTAATTCCATCTGACTGGTTTAAACTGTAATGACCAATTATTTAAAATGTAGGCCTAATGATTTAAGCAAAACTTTGTTCAAAGGTTAAACCTTTTATATTGACGGGTTGCGAGTAGACCTTTGAGTCTCTCTGTGTTTTTATAATATGACGATAGTTTTTCTCAAATCAAGCTAAAATGCGGCTAAAGTGACGCTCAGAGCGGCTGTGTAGATGAAGGTCATCCATTAATGTCCTCATATAGGCTGAAAACATCGCAAGCGTCATGCGTGCTTCAGTGAGTGTGCGCCATTCAAGAGATGCGCAGAACATGCATGATTCCTTTTTAAATGGTCTTTATGCGGTTTAATATTCACAGACACTAGTCTATATCGCAATTTTATTTAAATGTACTGACCTACTTTTCATCCAAGATCTGACAAATTCCGTGAAATTCCGCGTTATACAGTAAATTCCGCGTTTATGCCTGGATTCCACGTTTCCTTACGTGTTTTTCGCATCGCGGAAATGAAATCATATGGTCCTATAGTTGCCAACCACAGTAAAACACGAAGAAGAAGTCACTGTCTCTTACTGATCCTGCATCAGTGATACTTAGCAGTTGTATTTCTGATTTCAGCTTGAGCTTTAGAAATGCTTGGGAAAATGTAGCTTGTGTGGACGCTACCGCACTACTTGATCAAAAAGAGAGCTTCGCTACTGAACGGCTATTTGATTCAGAAAACAACGACGGCTACCACTACGCTACTGAGAAATGTAATTAAACTAGTAAACTAGTAGTGCCCAACACTGCTAAGTAGTCTAGCTGTGATAACTTTACCCGTATTAAAGTACCCCTATTTTACATTTTCGAACATTACCTTTTATGCTGTGTGTAGCTGTTTATGAATGTAAAAGTCGCAAATAAAGTAACTGTCTCCTAAAAGAAAGAATTGATTCTGAACTGCCTAAACAAGTCGTCAGCAATTCCAGTCTCACTTCCTGTTACATACATACGGAACAATGTACAAATTTGCATAATTCCAATTTCATTGGCTGCCCGCGAACAACGTCTCCTTTGACCTTCCCTCAAACACTATGTTTGTGGCTGAGGCCTGGAAGAGTTTGATTTGTTTTGTCGAGAAGATGCTATTTTCAGCACTGCGAATCCACTTTGCATTTATCAAGTGCCGAGGAAGACTCCGGAGCTGAAATTCAGAAATTGTTTCATTTCTGTCACACGCTGCAAGCGGTAGACCAATCAGAACAGACTTGGCTGGGTATGCTTCCAGAAAGAAGTGGTTTAGAGAAACTGAATCTTTGAACAAACTGTAATTTGCAATTTTGGTTACACTTTATTTTAAGGTGTCATTGTTACAGTGTAATTATATATTTAAGTACTGAGTGATATTAAATAACTACATGTACTTACTATAGGGTTAGGGTAGGATTAGGATTTGGTTGAGGATTAGTTGCATGTAATTATGCATATTTTACTGTTATTACTATGGTAAGTACATGTAACATATTTAACATGGACACTTTAAAATAAAGTGTTACCGCAGTTTTTTTTCGAAGGGGTTTAGTAGTCTAATTTGCTCAACTTTTATGAGAGCATCATTTCTCTGTTAGCATGGCAATTTAAATATCAAGAATTTTTTTGTGTCATTTTTAAATTTGATTTGATGTTTTTTCTGTATGTTTTAAATGTGTTTTTCAGTGAACATTTACATATATTGGCACGTATTTCCATTGGCACATTGCAGTTTATGTGCTGTCCTGTCACTTATCACACATACACTGGCTCATTTGGAAGATTTACCCTGCTTTTTATTTTATTTTAAATTCTGTTGCAATTTTTTAAAAGCCACAGGCAAACTTCCCCCCTGTATTCTCCAGGGAAAGCCTTATTATATGTTTATCATCTTATTCATCGGCTCATTTATAAATTTCCCTGCGTATGTCATCTGAGACAGATGCTCTCTCTAGAGTATAGTCTAATTTCCTTAGATCTTTGTAAACTCAGTTTGAATATCATAAGGGCACTAAAATAAAGGTTTGATATGATGTGCTATTTTATGTTATAAATGCTCATTTTTTAATCCTGTTTGTGTCTGTTCTCATTTCCATTCGCCCTCTTACTGATGTTTCACATAAGAGCATGTTGCTCACTTACAGCTCACCACTCCAGATCTCTTTAAGAGAGGGAGAGAGGAAAAGATAAAAAGGAGATGAAGAGAGTGAGAGAGGAAAAAGATTGCAGTTATTGGAGGCAGATGAGAGCGAGATGATCATGGTGTGTATTTGTGTGTGAGAGCTAGGAAGAACGTTAGCCTTGTCCACCCACAGAGCTGTACCGAGGCCATATTGAATCACGCACTGTATGTATGTGTATGTGTGTGTGTGTGTGTGTGTGTGTGTGTGTGTGTGCATGCTGCGCTGGCTGTTTTTAACCCTCTACTCATTCTAGTTTTTGGCTGCGCTCCCCAGCTGAAGCCACACATAAGATGTACATGAAGCTGCTTGAGAGTTGCATAATGGGTCTTAATACACGACAATGCAGCATCAACTTCTTTTTTAAACCTTGGGGTTTGTAAAAGCATGACGCTTTGTCTTGTTCTCAATGGCTGAGCAGGTAATGGTTCTGTCATTGCCATCCTGAGCCAGAAGGGAGCTGCTCGTCTAAGAGAGAAAAATGATTTCCAAAAATAAGCTTGATTTAGGCCATGAAATATTTTCTTTCATGGTCATCGTAGACTTAGTTCAAATCATGTAGTTTGGATATTTTACACTGAGAGTGACAATAAGAAAGTACAGAGAGTGAAGTTCTGACTTTATAAGGTTCAAAACACACCCAGTACAAGTTACAAATGCAGACACTTGTAGCTATGCTAGCTCTATTTCATGCATACTGAAATGCCCGACCACAATTTATCAATTCTCAGCATTGCCACAAGGGGAGCCATAACTATATTAGCATAACATAAAAGGGAAAAAATCTGAATTTATTGATTCTGATTTGTCTTAAATATCCTGGTTACTTAACGGTTTCATTAACCGTTCTTTTAATGAAATTATGTTTAAAAAATGTAAGACATTTGTTGAGAAAAGGTTAAAAACGTTAAGACCAATTATCAGATTTGATTTATATCACCTCTAAAAAGATGTGAAAAGTCAATATGTAACTATTTATTGACTTTAAATAAAATAAAATCTAATAACTGATCTTAACTGTAAATAAAAACAACAACACTAAAATACCAAATGGAGAACAGTTTCTTTTTTTTAATGGCACATAATTAAATAATTAAATTAATTAAATAACTTATGTACCTTTACCTTCCCCTGAGGTTTGCTTTTCCAACGTAAGAGCGCATATCAAAGAATGTTCTACCATTTTGGTCAAATTCTGGCATCTGCGTTCACATTCCTGAGTAAAGGATGTTTCTGGCCTAAGCCTCTAAGGTATTTTGGGGTCTTAATGTCATTGGACTGAAGTACGTAAATTCAAATGAATTTCCCTCTACAGTCTATATTTTAGGGGTTTGCATGATTGTATGATTTCACGATCTTAATTTTTTTTTCTCTCCGTCAGGACCCAGCAGGAATCTTTGAGCTGGTGGAAGTCGTGGGCAACGGCACCTATGGACAAGTGTACAAGGTGAGATACAGATGGAGGGCAGGAGAAAGAGGGATGGCGATATTTGTTAGGAGTAAATGCTGTCCTGTTGTTACTCAGCAATCTTAGATGACCTCTCGAATGATAAATAAAACTCCAATTTGTGTTCTTAGAAAAATCGAGTTATGTACCACCATGTGTGTTTGAGAGCGAGAGTGAAGATGAATTGAGTGGTTGCAGGTACATGAGTAACAGAGGACATAAGTTGTTTAAAGCAGTTGTGTTCACGTGTACATGAGGGCATGTGTGAGAATGTCATTGCGCTCTCAGCGTGGTGCAATAACCCAGAGTACCTCAGATCACTGCAGCTGTGCTCAGACCTGTCAATACTCGCCGTTGAGATGAAGACGCCTGGATGACAGCCGAATGAATGGAGAACAGAATGAATGCAGATAAATTCAATGGTTAAAGCTAAATTGTGTCATTTCTGTACTATTAGTGCCATCAAACAGAATTTGAAAAAGAACTGGTTTTCAAACAGATTTCCTTAACCCTCCTCATCTACAATTAGTCAGTCAAACATATAGTCCAGTGGTGCTGTTTTGGGTTAGTCAGGTATGTTAAAATTTTTGGGATAAATTGGTCTACAAATGGCTTTCTTATAGTCTGCATATTAAGTTGGGATAGGAGAGAGTATTTTAACATAGAAAAAAAATACATTCTTCATTTTTAAGGAACCACATGACATGTAGTGTGTAATAAGTCATTATACTTGCAGACTCATAGTGATTTTAACCCTAAAGGCCTCTGTAATTATTTCAATGTATGGCATAAGCGGCCTTTAAAGAGTGTGTAGGGTGTAATTTGTACTTCAGGCTGTATTGTTTGGAAAATGTGTTGTTTATAGACTGTAATGAGGATATAGTTTATGTCATGTTTAATAAGTGTGTACTGTAGTTTATAAAGGAATGGTATGAATGTGTTTAGCTTTTGGGTTGACAGTGATGTGGTTTATCTAGCTTAGTTTTAGTGTTGTGTTTAATAATGTAGTTTGTAGACTAGTGTATACCCGTGTTATTTCTCATAATGCTATGGTTTTAGCACAATCATTTTGAAAGGGTAATTAAATGCAAATAAGAATATGTCCGCAATATGTCATATATTAATATACTGTTATGTTATACATTTATATACTATAATGTACCTTTTTTGGGGATTTAATCATTTGTCGGGCCAAAAAAAATTAGTTTTTGGAAATACATACACTACCTTTCAAAAGTTTGTGGTATGTAAGATTTTTTTGAAAGACGTCTTTTATACTCGCCAAGTCTATTTCTTTTTTTAATCAAAAATACAAACAGTGATTTTGTAAAATATTATTACTTTTTAAAATAACTGTTTCTATTTTAATATATTTTAAACTGTAATTAATTTAGCAAAGCTGAACTTCCAGTAGCCATTACTCCAGTATTCGGAGTCACATGATCCTTCAGAAATCAATATGCTGATTGTGGTGCTTCAGCAAGTAATTTTTTTTGATGAATAGAAAGTTCAATGAACATCATTTATTTGATATATAAATCATTTGTAACATAACAAATGCCTTTGCTGTCAATTGTGATCAATTTAATTCGCCCTTGTTGAATAAAAGTATCCATTTCTTAAAACAAATTTTATTACCCCACACTTGTGAATGCCAGTGTATTTTTGTCAGTTTTCATCATACTTCTATGCCTTACTGCCTAATTTTTGCTCATGTAAAATTAAATATGGTGGTATCTACTCTGATTATGGTGTATTAACAAATAAAGTTAGTAAATTAGCCATTTCAATGCTACTTGCTATTGAAATTCTTTCTGTCTCAGGGTCGTCATGTAAAGACGGGCCAGCTGGCGGCCATAAAGGTCATGGATGTGACTGAGGAAGAGGAGGAGGAGATTAAAGCTGAGATCAACATGCTGAAGAAGTACAGTCACCATAGAAACATTGCCACCTACTACGGAGCTTTCGTGAAGAAGAGTCCGCCCGGACACGATGACCAGCTCTGGGTCTGTGCTTCCTCAGACTTCTGAACCTGATCGACTCCTGACCTTATAACTGATCTCATAACTGCTCAAATTCTTGCATAATGACACTGTGATCAGATACATCTATAGTCTGCCATTAACTGAAATGGTTTAGCATGAAAAATATATATTTCTTGGGTCATGGACCTTGTTGATTTGGAAAACAATGGCTTGTATCAGCTTGCGGTTTCATATATGTACATATATGTGTGTTTTTGTTCAGCTGGTGATGGAGTTTTGTGGTGCCGGCTCAGTGACAGACTTGGTGAAGAACACAAAGGGCAACTCTCTGAAAGAAGACTGGATCGCTTATATCTGCAGAGAGATACTGAGAGTAAGACTCTTAAAGTCACCATGAAATCAAAATTGTCAATTCGTAGTGCAGTATTTATTATGAATGATTTATATTTGTGCATCATTTCTTTTTCTTCATTCATGTGCCTTCGTAGTCTTTAAACAAAAACTTGAACTCCTCCCCCTCGTAATGACATCTCTTTACTGATGGCATGTGTGCCTGCAAGTGTGTGGGACAATAATGCATCTCTTCCAGCAAACTGCATATGTCGCAGCATAGAAAAAAAGATGATCTCAATTTTTGTTTCATGCTGACTTTAACAATACACATTACATGCCTGATACATGGTGCCTAACTGCAGCCTTACTTGAATTGTATATGTAATGTTGCACAGCCAGTAAACGCTGTCTCTCTGTTCCTCAGGGTCTGTCTCACCTCCATGCTCATAAAGTCATCCACAGAGACATCAAGGGACAGAATGTACTGCTTACAGAGAACGCAGAGGTTAAACTTGGTCAGTGGGATATTTGCTTGACAAAAAAAAACTGACTATCTCAGTAACTGTGATATTTGATTTGTGTAGCCCAGTTTTATATGTTTGAGTGTGTCTGTTGTCTTTCCCATATCCTTTCTGATTAGAGAACATCTTTTAACAACTAGAGCAAAGCACTGAAGCTCATTAATATAGGCCTGACACCACGACAAAAATATCTTCACACACCACAACCCGAGGGAGAGTGTGGCTTAAGTGGAAGAGTGTGTCTGTGTATGAGAAGGAAGGAATTAGCATAGATGAATATAAACATTTTGGCTGCGCAACAGGTTTCATAAGACTTTGAAAGCAAAACGTGTCGTGTAATATTACAGACCCTAATTGCTTCGTCTTTCCTCACTCTTTCTGTAGTGGATTTTGGGGTGAGTGCACAGTTGGACCGTACAGTCGGCAGAAGAAACACTTTCATTGGCACTCCGTACTGGATGGCCCCAGAAGTCATCGCCTGTGATGAGAATCCTGACTCCACCTATGATTACAGGGTAAAATGAGCTTCTGACTGTTGATGTACACCACTGTTTCTCAACCAAAAGTGGGTCGCAAGACCGTTTTGAGTGGGTTGGATGTGTGCAGTCAAAGAAACAACAGACTTTTTATCTATATTTAATTCTATGTTTTTCTGTTGCAAGACTTTTATTTTGAAAGATGTTCATGAAAGCTGTTGAAATTTCTTTAGAAAATCTCATTGACCTCAAACCTTTTGACAGTATTATACATCTGTGTGCGGGCCTCATTGTCTTTGTTTTAAAAGGTACATCAGGCATTTCTCCATATATTGTCAATCAACAACTCGTGAGATTTAAAGCAATATTAATTCCCTTAAAAACCTGTCTACAGTAAATACACGTGACATTTAGCTTGGTAATTATTCAGTGAAGTGATACTGAATACTACACTTTTCTCTGTTTGGTTTGAATGGCTATAGCATTGTCTGTGAGGAGAAATGGTTCCTCGAAGTCTAAACTACTTTTTGTTGGCAAAGTTCTTTGTTTTTCACTTTTTAGCTCATGATACACGTTAATGTATAGTTCATAACCAATAAACAATGCAATTATTATTCATGTTTTTTTCTTTAAACTGGATTTATTTTTGTGTGAGGATCCTGTTAATACACATTAATATTGGTTGTATGAATTTGTCCATTTCAGTCCACCCATCCCTTTTATTGCACCCCTTGTATTGATTGAGTGTGTGTGTGTGTGTGTGTGTGTGTGTGTGTGTGTGTGTGTGTGTGTGAGTGACTTTGCCTGAATAAAATAACCTTTTTTTTTTTTTTTTTTTTAACAGAGTGATATCTGGTCTCTGGGAATCACCGCTATAGAGATGGCTGAAGGAGCACCTCGTAAGTACACTGTCTGTGTGTTTACAGATGCAGATTACAGTGTGGATCCAGACCTTAATATGAACAAAATAACTATCAGTCCCTCGTAGCAGCGGTATGACACTCACATTACAATCGCAATTGCAGCTCTTGTTTTTAAGTGAATATTCAAAAAAGGGTTGAATATGTGAGTTTGCACAGTTACTGCTTTCACTTTACCCCTCACATACTCTGGTCTGAAATGCAAATGGAGTGAGGTATGCTATAACGTTCTGTTTCTTACAAGCACAGTTATCGTCTTCTGCATTAAATGCTTAAGCTATTTAGAGTCGGGTGGATTCTGATGGGCTGTCAAATTTTTATCGTTCATCAGCTGGAAAAAACGCTCTGAAAAAGATCCAAATGATATCGTTCCTCTGTTGTTATCATTATATTTATTGTGTGGACTTTCCTATTCTCATAGAATTAAAATGATTATTATTATAGTTTATTATAGTTAACATCCTTAGTGTAAATGGGCCTTAAAGATGATGTGCTTTTTTCTTCAATTTTTAAAAAATATTCTATTTAAATTATCCATACCTGTTATGCCAGTTGAACAAAAGAAGTAATAGAGTAACAGAGGTCGATCTGTACTCCATTGTCATAACTTATGCAGCACAACACTTAGTCATATTCTCTCTCTTACACGCTCACACGGACACCGTGTAGCATTGGCCCAGTCAGTGCTCTACTTTCGTTCATGAATTGTTGTCACCTCTTGAATCAGTTAGTTTGTTAATTGGGCACATAGGTGAAAGAGTCTTTTTTTCAGCGTGTTTGATCTCTGTGCTCTTTCCCTCAGCGTTGTGTGACATGCATCCCATGCGAGCTTTGTTCCTTATCCCACGGAACCCTCCTCCTAAACTGAAGTCCAAGAAATGGTGAGGACACGCTGTTTCAGCTGTTATTTTAAGATCAAGCTATATTTTCCTTCTTCCTTCCCTCCCTTTTTCCCCCTCATCTATATATACATGCACTGCATACTAAGTTATGATCGCTGCCATCCATATAGGTTCTCTTTTTGTATGTGGTTTCCTCGTTTTTCAGGCAGGAGTTGCAGCGTTTGCTTTCACACCTTTATCCTCACACATATAGAGTGCTGTTGCATGACGAAAAATGAGTTCTCTTTCTACCTTCATTTCATCTATGTTTTTATCTTTTCTTCCTGTTGGTTGCAGTTGTCATATATTGGCATGCCATGCTATAGTTTTCAGATTGGAGTTATTTTGGTACTTTTGGTCAGAGCCCTGCCCTTGAACAGCTGGTTATAGAAGTAGAGATGGAGCATTTGTTGGGTTTGAATAAAAAAGGCGGCCTTGTTTCGTTTTTACTGCATTCTCTGTTACTTGCAATGATGTGTAAGATATTCTGCTTCAGCCTGTTCTGTTGGCATTTTTTCAATATGTGTCTGTCTGATTTTGTTTAATTTAGAATCTTTTTTCCTTTATAACTTTATATTAAACTATTACAGGGCTCATCAAGGAGGAGTTTTTCTTATTTAATATGTTTCTTTTTAACAATATATTTTTACTTGTCAGAAAGAAATATACACTGACTGGTTCAAAAGTTGAGGTTAATATATTTCTTAAAGTGCCCTAATTATGCTATTTTAAAGGTTCATAATTTTGTTTTGGAGGTCTTCTACAACATGTTTACATGCATCAAAGGTCAAAAAACACTTTCATTTTCTCACAATATACACTGCACATCACCATATTTTTCAATGATTCTCAAACGACTCGTCCGAAGATTCAGTCTCTCTAAATCCCTCCTTTCCGTGAGCTACTCTGCTCTAATTTGCCAGACGGCCCAGTCTGTTGTGATTGGTCTACCGCTTACAGTGTTTGTCTGAAACAAAATGCCATTACCATAACTGAATTTCAGCTCCGGAGGCTTCAAGTTCACCAATTATATACACTGTAAAGACAGAAACGATGGCGTCGATTTTACCATATCAATCTGAGCGCGAGTCCGATGATGAAACATTGGAAGAACTAGTTATTCAACCCGAACCTCCATCGGAAGGACGACTTGAGCAGGATGTTTCTCAGTGATGCGCTACTGAGTTTGAAGTACATTATGAGATGTTGCAACTGTAATTCTTCAGCATTAACAAGTGTATGTCCATCAACAAGTAGATTTCTAATTTATTGCAGTGCACGTGTGGAAACTATATCAATAACTGTATCAATATCAACACATACGTTAGCCAAGCACTGACGTGAATGACTGATGTGACATTAAAGTTTTTAAAACAAATCGTGCTCCATCCTTTATCCATCCAATAACAACAACAGACAGTCTGCATTAATGGACACAATTTTAGGCAGTAGTGGACCCAGAGCTCATTTGCAGAAGTATTTCAGTATGACAGTAATAACGTGAGTTGGATCTACACAATATAAAACACAAACCTACTGTTTGGAAAACCCAGTAGAAAATATATGCATCTTTAATGGAGAAGCTTTTTGTAAATCCCATTTAGACCTCACAGAGATTTCAGAAGCAATCATCAAAAGGTTATGCTGCGGTTGTATTGCTGTGGTAATTCTTCACATCTTTTGGAAGTGTTTACAAAGAGAATTTGCTTTTGCAGAGCATAAAACAGCGGCTTCTTGACATGTACACAACACCAGCTTCAGTGTTCGAGGGCAGGTCAAAGTTAATGTTGTTTGCGGGCAGCCAATGCAGACCATAGGCGGGCATTTTTGCAAATGTGTTACAGTGTTACGTATGCAGGTCACGAAAGAGTTCCTGATGACCCGTTTAGGCTGTTCAGAGTCGATTTCTTTCTTTTGGGAGACAATAACTTTATTTATCGTGCACTTTTGACTTTACAACTTTGCGGACCGTTTACATTCACAAACAGCTGTATCACACACTGCATGAAAGGTAATATTCGAAAAAGCATAATAGGGGCACTTTAAAACATAAAAAAACAAAAACAAAATTGTGCTGATTGAAGCTGGCGTGAAACTCTTTTGCATTGACCCGAGGCCTGTGGGCCTTGTATAATAGCATACTATAATCAGTTTTATTTTTTAATTGACTTTCTTGCTAATACATTAATTTCTTACATGTTTTTCTGTCTCTTTCAGGTCTAAGAAGTTTATTGACTTCATCGAGGGTTGTCTTGTGAAGTCCTATCCGAGTCGTCCATCCACAGAACAGCTATTGAAGCACTCGTTCATCAGAGACCAGCCCACTGAGAGACAGGTCCGCATCCAGCTCAAAGATCACATCGACCGTACACGCAAGAAACGTGGCGAGAAAGGTATGTGCAATGCGTTTTCTTTAATGTTGCCTTTGCAAATGATTTTAGACAAAACATAAGAGCAATAGAGCTTTATTAAACACATAAGGCCCAAACATTTCATGACCCAAGCACTTAATAATGAATTCAGTAGTTAAATCAGTTTTATCATCAGAGTCAGGACAGATGCAGGGGCTCCTCTTGGACTGTAGATTATAATTTGTCCACCGGAGCTCTGTGGTGGAACAGAATATTTAATAAAGTTTGTTTACTTGCCTTTGTGCAGTAAGGTCACCAAGACTCCCATCCAATCACAGCTCATCTTTCCCTTGGACCACAAATAGGGTGCTTGTGCATAACTGCGTAGCTTAGAGTAACTCATTAGATCTTGAATTATGTTTCTTTCTGGATATGAAGAATGAAGAACAGCTAAAAATGGAAGCATCCAGCCAGCAGCCTTCAGCATTATTATTAGAGCTCACACGGTATCAGTTAAGGAAGAGTGCAGATGATTTAGACTCTAAAGTGCTGCAATATGCATAAACTGTGTTGAGCCATATTATATTAATGCCTAAAGTCTTTCTTGTTATTTGCCCTCATCTCTCTCTCTCTCTCTCTCTCTCTCTCTCTCTCACTTTTTCATTTTGTCTTGATTCCTCTCAGAGGAGACTGAGTACGAGTACAGCGGTAGTGATGAAGAGGATGAGAACAGAGGTGATGAGAGAGAATCCAGGTAAACACAGCAGCATCTGTGTTTACACAACCCTACATAGCACTACACAACATTGCAGAAGCTCTTCCCAGTGTTACTGACATTTTGTGTTAACTTAGCATTATATAGTGTGTGAATTTTATATCAAAGTTTAATGTATAGAGACACCAGAGATAGCTAAACTCTAGGGTCGAGCTGCATTAAAGTGAGAAAAAAATGTTTTTTCAACTTGACTAAAACTATTAGATAATTGACCTGAAACTTCACATAAACTAGTAGATAATTTCACTTAAGATTTGATTTGGTAATCAATTTTCCTTGAGAACTGACTTAAACTAGTAGATAGCTGACTTGAGATTGAGACTAGTTGATAACTGACTTGAGTACTAGTACGTAACTGACTTGACTTAAACTAGTAGATAACTGATTTGAGACTTGGCTTGAATTAAATTTATCTTTTGATTCACATAAAACTTCTGAGAAAAGATTTGAGACTTGTCTGTACATGTCTGAATGAGTCAGTAATAAGTAAGCCATTTGTTTGTTTAAGGTGGGATCATCAAATCATGACAACTGCTATTTGGAAACAATCATTATTTTTGCAATTGCGCTTGGAGCTTTGGGGCAGAAATTACACCCTTAATAGATTTGTTTAGGGAACTTTTTTATGTGCATAGATGGTTCCTCTTAATGCTCCATTAATGCTTTATCATATTACTCCACATGGATCAATCCCTACTCACTTGCACATGAGTGCATGCCCTTGATGTAACTGAGAGAGAAATGGATGTACAGTCCTCCTTGCAAACCGTAACTGCCTAAATCAACTGACTCTCCTCCGTTTCTCTGTTTATTTATGTCTGAAGCTCTATTTTGAATGTTCCTGGTGAGTCGACATTGCGGAGGGATTTCCTGCGGCTGCAGCAAGAGAATAAGGAGCGTTCAGAGGCCTTAAAAAGACAGCAGGCGCAGCTCGCCGCTCAGCGCAGAGACCCCGAGGAGCACAAACGCCAGCTGCTGCATGACCGGCAGAAACGGATAGAGGAGCAGAAAGAACAGAGGCGTCGCTTAGAGGAGGTACACATGCATGCATGTGCACATGAAAGTCACAGAACATCATCTTTCTTCTCACAGGAAATAAGGGCAGAGTGCCAATCATAAAAGGTGGTCTGTATTTGTGTACTGACAGATACTTGCTCTGTTTGAGATGTGGTATATTCCTCCATTCATAACTTACATTTCACATGTATAATCTCCATCTGTAAGTGTTAGAAAGTCTTGCAAAAATTCCCATTTTGCTGTCTGAAGTGGACGAGCCTTATGTAAGCTAGTCTCTGCTAAACTTAAGTGAACGAGGGCCGCCGCACGCAAGCGCCAAACAGACAGATCGCAAAAGAATAGGAGCGCGATAATTCTGACTAAATGTGTGTATTTTTATTTATATATATATATATATATATATATATATATATATATATATATATATATATATATATATATATTATTCACACACACATAATTTAATTTTTTGGGCCATATCGCCCATGAACCACATACAGCTCCATCTTTATTTACTTTCATTATATTTAAAAACGTGCCCAGTTTATTATTTGGGGTTCCACAGAAAAAAGAAGGTGATTACAAGTATGTAATAACAAGAGTAATTAATGACAAGATTTTCATTGTTTGGTGGCCTAATCCTTAGTGTTTTAAATGTTATTTCCTGTCCATGAATGTTGGACTGAATATAGATCAGAACAGCTCATTGAACGCTGCTAAAAGTTTATGAGCAGAATATTTTAGAAAAGTCAATGTTTGACATAAAACACGAAGTTCACAGCCAGAAGATTTACGGCAGTGTTTGTCGAAGTGCTGAACATTTTTCTCTTATCTGGAGCCGGTCTTTCTTCATTAGAGTGAACACAGGGAGGTATTTGTGGAATTTTGTTAGGTACATGTTGGTGAATTTGAGAGACACACCCGGTAAATGAGTGAGAACTCTACATACTCTGCAAAGTCAGACTTTTAATTGATTTAGTTTTGAGTGGTCATTGTCACTGGATGACTGTGGAAGGACATGATTAGCATGACTGCCTGATTATCCTACACTAGCTGAGAGAGACATGGGGTGATGAATAGGCCACAACACAAAGGAGGGTGTGTATTTGTTATGTACTGAGCATCATAAGCCATTATATTCATGTCATGTTGTACACTAGGAGAGATTCCCAAAGTCAAGCCCCTCACAGCTAAGCTAATTAAATCAAGAACAGGTGGGATCAAGGCATGTTTGCTGGGGTATATAGAATATGGCACTTAATTAACTTTGTATAGTAGGGTACAAATGTCTGAGACCACTTTAAAAATCTGACCAAATTGGCAATCCCATTGAAAGCAAAGGAATATTTTGAGCTGAAATATATTATTTTTCATTTAATAATGCACTACCATTCAAAAGTGTATTACTTTTATTCAGCAAAGATGCATCAAATTGATCAAAAAGGACTGTAAAGACATTTACAATGTTACAAAAGATTTCCATTTCAAATAAATGCTGAATTAAATGCATTTCAAAAAGAATTCGGGGGGGACAAAATCTATCACTAAAATATTAAGCCCAATTGTTTTGAACATTGATAATAAGAAATGTTTCCAAAGCACAAAATCAGCAAAGTATTGAAATATTTCATATACAAATATTTCACAATATTACTGTTTTAACTGTATATTTAATCAAATAAATGCAGCCTTGGTGAACATAAGATACTTCTTTTGAAAACATTTAATAATCTTACTTGATAGAATAATAATAATAATAGGAACAATAAATATTAATAATAATTATAACATAATTATTAATAACATTATTGGTATTTAAATAATATTAATTTAATTTTAAAGTTAATATTTAACTCTTCTGCACTATTTCTAGCTCACTAAAAGTAAATTTGTCATTGAGTAGTCGGATGTTCTTCCATTGAAGTGCAAGATGCTTTTCTCATCATCTCTAATACTACTTGTATTTGAAAAAAATTATATATACTGTATATATATATATATATATATATATATATATATATATATATATATATATCCCATACATTTCTCACAAACACACTTTGTCTTGCTATCTGTGATATATTTAAATTCAAATGAATAATTATACTGTAAAATTGCTTGTGTTGGGAATGCTATAGTTTAGGTTTGCTGTTCAAAGTTTCATACTGTATATAGGCCATGTGCAGTGTGACAGCAGCACCATCTAGCCACTAACCCACTGAATACAGCACCGCAGTGCACTGACTCACCAATATCACTATACTCACCCTCTCTCACCATAACTGTGCCCAATGTCTTACTCACTTTCGCTTTCTCTCTTTTCTCTGGCTATGTTCTCTGTTCTCTCCCCCTTAATGTCCCTTCTCAAAAGCATTACATGATTTTTTAGCAACAGGAAGGCTCTCATTATTTCAGCCAAATATGTTAAAGTGACTCACTCTCTCTCTATCTCTCACACACACGCACAGCAACAGAGGAAGGAGAGAGAGATGGTGCGGCAGCAACAGGATAAAGCTCCTCACCGGAGACTCGATGACATGAGACGAGAGGAGGACAGGAGGATGGCAGAGAGAGAGCAGGTAACCAATCATAGCCACAGAACTGCAGCCGGGCCGGCCAATCGCAGCCTGGCGTGGGTGTTCCCCACTCAGCACAGCTCTGGCCCTGGAATGTCTGTGGAGTGGTTGCCATGGCAGCAGGTTCTCAAATGCAGTGTGTGTGTGTGGGTGAGCCGTGTGCAGCCCTACATTCAATACAATTCAAACTGACAGAAACACAAAAGACCAATCAGCATGAATTAGTGCACAATGTGCCACAGGACACACTCTTCAGAACGACCTCACATGTACATGCCTCACATCACACTTCCTTCAGTTTTCCTCCTCTAAACGACTGGAGAAACACGCATATGCAACACACTCCTCAGAGTGGCAGGAACTAGTTGTAAACACTCACTGCGTGCCATTTTAAGATTATAAAAGCGGTGTGACGTTACGGCTCTACCGCAGTAAGTGAATGAAGCGCGTGGAACAAATCTCTTCACTCTGTCGAGGTGTCTTCAGCCATTTTAAAAAGCCCATCAGAAACACTTCTTTAAAATGTCTGCCTCTATCTTCAGAGGCTGCACAGACAGGTGTATCTGTCCGCTCCCTCAAATATCTTTTTATTCTATCCTTTAGAGTCTATTCTGATCCGTCTCTTCCTTCCTCTCCTCTTCCACTGCTCCCCATTTTTCTCTCTCTCTCTCTCCATCCCTCTCTCTGTAGGAGTTTATAAGACATAAGTTGGAGGAAGAACAGCGGCAGTTAGAGATACTGCAGCAACAATTACTGCAGGAGCAGGCATTGCTAATGGTAACACTCCTTTCTTTCTCTTCCCTCTGTCAGTCCTCAGACAGTTTTGGTGCGTGTCATGTTACAGGACCCCGAGATTGTGCTGGAATGATCAGAATCCGCCTGGTTTCAGAATTTGAAACATACAAAGCAGGGTTTTGAAATGTTCTGGAGCATGGGTCTTTAATTATTTAATTATTCATTTTATGAAAATATGCATTAAAGAAAAATACAGTAATTAAGTTAAATTCACCCAAAGCTAGTGTTAAGAAGCTTAAGTTGAGCTAAATGTTTAATTTTTCTTTCCAAATTAAAATAAAATAAGTGATTTCAAATTATTTGATTAAAAATGCCGTAAAAACCGTAATCAGTTTTCTATTTGAATATATTTTAAAGATGTAATTTAGCTGTAATCAAAGCTGAAATTTCATAATCATTACTCCAGTCTTCGGTGTCACAATGACCCTTCAGAAATCATTCCAATATACTGATTTGCTGTTCAAGAAGCATTTATTATCATTATCTGTGTTGAAAACAGTTGTGCTGCTGGTTCATATTTTTGTGGAAATAGTGATAAAAAAAAAAATCATTATTTTGATGAGTAGAAAGTTCAATAGAACAGCATTTATTTGAAATAGAAATCTTTTTTAACATTCTAAAATTATTTACCGATCAATTGAATGCATCCTTACTGAATAAAAGTATTCATTTAAAAAACACAACTTTACTGACTCTAAACTTTTTAATGGTAGTTTATTTATAAATGAAAACAACAACGCTCTTAAGTATAAAGCAGTTTTAGACCCCTGTTCTTAAACATGAGAACCTTTGCTGAAGTGAGACACGTGTATGGGTCTTCACAGCTCTGTTTATGTTTTAGTCAATATAACATAAAGATTTGATTTGGTAATTTGTTTATATTGCTTGGATTAGTTTCATTTTAAATGTACAATTTGCAGCGAACAAGTTCAGAATATCAGAAGAAAATGCAATATGACATAATTACACACAATATGACATCACTATGTACCCAATACAGCAAGGCTGTTTTACATATTGTCCTATTGCTTGAAATCCTTGACAGCAGAATTGTACAGCTAAGGGAAATGTTTTTCTTTCATTCTTTAGTTGTCAAAAACTTCAGAGAATGTGAGCCAATATATCCTAAAACTCAAATAATCACGTTTTTGTGTGTAATTATTCATTAATTCATAATTATTTCCTTTGCATGTTGGGAAGGGGCATATGTTTTACATTTTTATTTGTGTCTCTGTGTTTGGGCATGTGACACTGTGCTGTTTTGTGTTAATTATTTCCTGTGCCTGCAAAAAATGCCATGTAATGACTTCTACATTTTTCTAGTTAATAAGTTATTAATTGTTTGTTCATGTGTGTGAAGGAGTACAAGCGTAAACAGCTGGAGGAGCAGAGACAGTCGGAGAGACTTCAGAGACAGCTGCAGCAGGAGCACGCGTATCTCGTCTCACTGCAGCAGCAGCAGCAGCAAGACAAGAAACCACAGATGTACCACTACAGCAAGAACCTAGAGAACAACAAACCAGCCTGGGCTAGAGAGGTACGCTTACACCCTGCTGAAAACAATAGTGCTCTGAATTGAAGCATCACAATATCAATTCTCATGCTTTGTTTCTCAGGTTGAGGAGCGCAGTAAACTGAACAGACAGGGCTCTCCCAAAATCTGCACTACAGTCTCTGACACCAACATACAGTCCCGTTCAGAATCAATCAGCCAATCAGGAGCTTCACAGACTCCACCCATGCAGAGACCCGTGGAACCACAGGGTGGGCAGGGAAAGGTGTGCTACCTGTCATTTTATTCCCTCACACAAATCTCAGCGGTCATATTAGGCTAGAATGCAGTGTGAATAAATATTTCTTAAAAAATACAACAAAACATCTGTGTGAGTCTGCTTTGGACTGTATGCTAGTTAATGTCTTTTGTTTAAAGTCAGGGACACACCAAGCCGACGGTCTGCCACCGGGCAACGTCAGTCCGTTTTTGAGATCCGGCCGACATAGTTTTTTCTGTGTATTCCGCACCATTTGCTCTAGTTGGAAGCCTTCGGTGAGAGAGAGAACTCTGATTGGCTGTTCAGTTTAGCAAACGAGTCAGTGCACGAGAATAAACATGAAAGTGATGAAAGCAAGCGAAGAAGTCATGACGGCACAGACAGAAAGGCTGTTCTAATTTCACGTCATCTTACCTGAGCGTTCAACAGCGCAAATATTTTCATAATAACATGAGCGGAGTGGAATAAAGAACGTGATCAGCATGGTTTATATTCAAAAACGGTTTTTGCTTTATGGTTTGTATAACTGCTTTCGCGTTCCCTTTTTGAATGACGAATATAGATGAGTTTATCTGCTTCAATTGACAGTTATCTCATTTACACGCAGGCGCAGAACACGCGCGCTAGTCGACAGTCGTCTGTAGTCCTTTCGGTGTGTTCAAGCACAGATTTTTTCCCCGACGTAGGCGATGCGAGGCGACAACACAGTCGGCTTTTATCAGCGCTAGTTCTTTGGCGTCGTTTTGGTGTGTCCCTAACTTAATGATATGGAAATGCAAATACAAAACAATATATTGATTTCTAAAGACACTTTTTATAGGTGTCCACCTCAGTAATTTAATGTCTTTGAACTATGTACACTATTGTTCAAAAGTGTGTGTGGTCGGTAATATTTATTATCAAAAACAGTCGCTCAAAAAACACTTCTTATTATCAATGTTTAATGCAGTCGTGCTGCTTCATATTTTTGTGGAAACCGTGATACATTTTTTTCTGATTCTTTAATGAATAGTAAGTTCAAAAGAACTATTTGAAATAGAAATATTATAACATCATAAATGTCTTTACTGTCATTTTTTAAAATAAGTTTTATATGTTCTTGCTGGGAAAAAAAACTAATCCTTGAAGAAAAATATTCTTAAACTTTTGAACGGTAGTGTACATTTTAGGGTTTTCTCCAGCATATATTGATTTGTTGTTATTAGCCATTATTTTTTTGATTAATTAATAGTCATTTATCATGTACTTCATTTTAATTGATTAATAATAGCCATAAAAAGCCTTGATAAGAAAGAAAAAGACAGTGATTTGCAGGAGGATGTCATCATTTCTGTTCTTTAATGCTGCATGCTCTGGCTAACACTTTACTCTCTTTTCATTGACTTTCTTTTTTCTTTTTCTTTCCTGTGGG
This sequence comes from Leuciscus leuciscus, assembly GCF_965113295.1. NCBI lineage: Eukaryota > Metazoa > Chordata > Actinopteri > Cypriniformes > Leuciscidae > Leuciscus > Leuciscus leuciscus. The sequence goes on from NC_138729.1 coordinate 27,938,606, forward strand.
GCCCACTCGCTTCCTCTGTAATCCTCCAACATTTTTGGGAACATCCTCTTCACTTGCATATCCTGCACTTGATCTTCTACCTTACTCTGCTGCCCAACCCTCATTGCCTGTAAACTGCTTTACTGATTTACGTTCTCTAAAACTCTTCTAAACCCCTTTTGCAAAACAAACAAAAAATCCTAATTTCTCTCTCAAATAAAAATAAAAATCTAACCTTGCCCAATTGGCCTACCTTTTACCCTCTCACTTTTCTTTTGGCTTATGTCTCATCTTTTATCCTGTCCTCTTGTCCTCACTCCCATCTACCGTAGTTCCAGATGGCCCACCTGGTGCCGTTAAAACCGTACGCCGCTCCTGTCCCTCGCTCCCAGTCTCTTTGTGATCAGCCCACTAAGACCATGTCCGCCTTCCCCACCCAGGATCCCTCTCCCACACCCACACCTCGTCCTCTACACTCCAGAGAACTAGTCCGTCAGAACTCTGACCCCACCTCAGAGACCCCTGCCCCTCAGTCTCGACCAATGAGAGACGACCGGGGACCCTGGATCCGTCTTCCTGAGATTGAACAACCTCCTAAAGTAAGACAGAATATTGTTTTTTGTTTTCTTTCTCTCTCTCATACAGTTTTTGTAAAGCTCAGGTTTGTGCAAATCAGCTTGTGCAAATACACAATGTAATAGGTGATTATTAATATCATTGTAGTTTAATGTATAATTTTCCCATAATCCCTTGTCCTTCTCTCTCCCTTAGATTCCTCAGAGAACAGCCTCTATAGCCACTGCACTGAACACAAATCTCTCCTCCGGTATCAGACACCCAGTCCGAGCAAGGTAACATACACACACATTCAACTGAAGTGACACAAATCATATGACTGCACTGACTCCTGCACCGTGTGTTTATTCCGTGTCAGTAATCCCGATCTGAGTCGCAATGAGCGCTGGGAGAGAGGAGACAGCATGAGCATCATGGCCAACCTGCCACAGACCGGCTCTCTAGAGAGACACCGCATACTCAGTGAGTGTTGTGTGTGTCGTGTTTTGCCAACTTGCAGAATTTAGTGCAAAATCAAGCACACTCTGCAATCTTTGCGTTAGCTTGCAATTTGTCCTATTTCCACAATTTGACCGCAAAAAATCCTGTGAGGGAGAAAAGCAAGATTAGCTTATAAAAATCCCAAACAAATTAATCAATACATGTTCACCTGTCCTGCAGAAAAGCAAAAATATTTTCAGATAATTGTACTTTCACATGAAATCCAGGTGGCACTGCTTAATAAGTGTTAAAAAAAGGTTTGTATGAATGTTAGATAATAGAAAATAATGTTTAATCATTCCAATCCATCTGGGAACATCTGGGGACATTTGCAGTTGGAAAACAGGGTTTATCTGCAGGAATTATAAAGTTTATAATGTTGCGGGTTCATTTCAGGCTCGTCCAAGATGGATTCCTCCCCCACCCTCTCTCATGACGGCCGACACAAACCAGGAGAATCCCGAACCTCATCAAGGCCCAGCAGGCCAGCGGTGAGATACAGACACACACACACACACACACACACACACACACACACACACACACACACACACACACACACACACACACACACACACACACACACACAACAAAAGAGTCGCATGTTAAAATACACTCACTCATGCACATAGAGTCCCAAATCGTTCGCCTGTGTCTTGTATAGAATGAACACACTCGGCCCTCCTCTAAACACTAACCTCTGTTCCTTACATTTCCTCTGCTCCTTTATCCTTCTCATCCCTCTCTCCTCACATAAATCTCTTTTCCTCCCTCTTCCTGCCCTCAGAGCTATAAGAGAGCGATAGGAGAGGTCAGTGCCCGTATCCGTGTATCAGCATGAGTCTGTATCGGTGTGTGTTCTTGCATGCTTGCATTTTCTCGTAATGATGCTAATTGTCAAATGAATGTTGTTTTTTCATTACATTTTGAAAATAATGAATAATAAAAATCTAATTCTGGTGAATCGCAGCATAAATTACATAAGATTTAAAATATTAAGTCTGTCAATCGAATTAATTACAGTTTGGATATGCAGATGAATTAATAGTGAATCAATAATCACTTACCATATGCAATACCATTCAAAAGTTTGGGGTCATTTTTTTTTTTTTTTTTTATATGTTAATGCTATTGTTCAGCAAGGATGCATTAAATTGATCAAAGTGACAGTAAAGACCTGTATGTTACAAAAGATTCCCATTTCAAATAAATGCTGTTCTGTTGAACTTTTTATTCATTTAAAAATCCTGAGAAAAAAAACGAATCAGGGTTTCCACAAATGTATAAGTAGTTAACTGTTTTCAACACTGATTAGAAGAAATGCAGCAAATCAGCATATAAAATGATTTCTGAAGGAACAAGCGACACTGAAGACTGGAGTAACGATGCTGAAAATTCAGCTTTACAATCACAGGAATAAATTACTTTTATAATGTGTTAAAAAAAAAAAAAATTTATCATATAAATGCAGCCTTGGTGAGCAAAAGGGACTTATTTTTACAACATCTTACCAACATCAAACTTTTGAACAGTACTGTATGTTTTCTGACAAAGGCATACCAATGAAGATGAGTTCAGATGAGTAAAGGCAGACGAGAAAAGCATTAAATAGACAAAAAGTGTCTACAGCAATCCATTTTTGCAGGGATCCATTCTTAAAGGGATATTTCACTAAAAACATGGCATTCTTTACTGGCCCTCATGTCAGTCCAAACCTGTCTGACTGACTTCTGTGGAATACAAAATAAAAGATAAATAAAAAATTCCCCCATACTATCATTCATTGAGGTGTTGTTTTTTAACCTATTGGCTTTCATTATTTGATCGTGACATATGTGAACATTATTAAAATGTATTTTTTGGTGTTCCACTGAAGAAAGAAATTGATGACAGAATATACATTTCTGGGTGAACTATTCCTTTAAGAGCCGTTCACAGAGGATGCGCTATTTACACATGCATCTCAGAACATTGCGTAGCATCTCACGTTTTTTCCCCCCAGAAATCTCTGTCCTGTTGTTTTCAACTGAACACCAGTCCACAACCATTGCGTCTGTAGAAGGACAGTCCCACGTTCACAGCCTTTGTATAACCACATTCACCTTCCCCACCAAAGATCCCATTACCACACCCACTTTCCAGATAGCTTTTTAAAGCCAGAATGCATGATCAAAATCTTATGGTCTGACTTAATCTGGGGAGATCCAATGTTATTGTAATGGTGACTCTAGATGTGAGATGTGATGAATGTTGCTCACTTGCCTGTTGATTTCTTCTTCATGTGAATGTGTCAGGACCATGGGCTCTACTCTAAAGAGCGGGCAGAGGAGCAGCCGCGGCCCCCGGTGAAGGCTAATGACTACTCCTCTTCCTCAGAAAGCAGTGAAAGCAGTGAAGAGAGTGAGAGTGGAGAGGGAGCAGAAGAGGAAAGCCCTACTGACCGGTAGGAGACAACGATTGTGTGATTTTTTTTTCTTTTTTTTTTTCTCTATGTTAGGTTCAAAGTCTGTTAAAAAAAAATGTCTGGATGATTAGTTTTTTCGTTTTCTTTTAATGTGTGTATCAGCCCACGTGATGCAGATTCTGACTCTGTAAACACTATGGTGGTCCATGAGGAGGAGGAAGGTGAAGGAGGAGACGAAGAACGTGCTGGAGGATATGGAGACCAAACCATGCTTGTACAAAGGGTAGGATGTGTGTGTGTGTGTGTGTGTGTGTGTGTGTGTGTGTGTGTGTGTGTGTGTGTGTGTGTGTGTGTGTGTGTGTGTGTGTGTGTGTGTGTGTGTGTGTGTGTGTGTGTGTGTGTGTGTGTGTGTGTGTGTGTGTGTGTGTATACGTACTGGTTTTACCTACATTGAGGATTAAATGTATTCAGGTTTCAGGTCTCTACACCCACATTATAAGGACATCCAGCTGTCCCTTTAATTCAAATGGCTAATTAAACTTACTAAACATTTCTTAAATAAAATGTAAAAATGTAAGTTTTCTGTGAGGGTTATGTTTGGGGGGTGATTCACTACCTACAGTTTGAGAGTTTCAATCAGTAGTGCCTCAAAAAAAATATTTTGAGTGTTTGTTTGCATGTGTAAAAAAAAAAAAAAAGGGTTTACTGCTTTTGATGGACTGTGTTTTTCCTATGTGAAATCAAGTAGAACATGAATAATACCAGTGCCAATATGTGTTTGTTTCTGTGTGTTTGTTTTTGGCAGACTCCAGAGAAGCGTAGTCATAATGGATACACCAACCTGCCTGATGTGGTTCAGCCCTCCCACTCTCCCACAGACTCGGCCTCCCACTCTTCCCCTGGGAAAGACTCTGCCTATGATGTGAGCTCTGCCCACCTAACTTTTAAAAGCTTCATTCTCTCCACCATATATAATTGTATCATGTTTTCTTACTTTGTTTGAGTGATAAACAGATACACTGCACAACATGTGTGTAGTTGATTGATTAACTAAGATCATGCAATCAATTTCAGTATCAGTCCAGGGGATTGGTAAAGGCCTCTGGAAAGTCCTCTTTTACTACCTTTGTGGACCTAGGAATGTACCAACCATCAGGGGGCACAGGAGATAACATCTCTGTTGGAGGTACGGTATTAAATTGACTGACAATTGCTAGGTATTTTTTTACAATCTCGCATGAACTGTCCCATTAATGTTGTTTCTAATGCTCAGATAGCATTAAAGGGGTCATGACACAAGGAATCACATTTTCTTTGATCTTTTGACATATAAGAGGTCACTGTACTATTAAAAACAACTGAAAAATTCATCCTCAATGCAAAAATACCAAGCTGCCAAAAAGACTTGTTTTCCACCTCCAGATATTTGCATTTGACTGCCTCCACAACACTTCAACTCCTATTTTATCCGTTCATAGTAATATGAGTGTACCGTCTTTGTATATCTAAAGTCTTTGAAGTGTGTCTTGACGTAAAAATGAATCTATTTGAAAGTATGTGTATCTTGTTTTAAGGATCCTTATGTGTTTTTACTGGAAAACAAAAGAACTGATTAAGAACATAATTTACGATCATTGCTTCATTGTTGTGAAGTTGCTGCTGACAGATGACTCAATCACTCACTGCTGTGCTTCTCGGTTCTCTGCTTGTGTCGTTTGTGGGTGTTGTAGGTCTGGGCTCACGTTTTGAGCAGCTGAAGCTGGAAGTAAGGAAAGGCTCCATGGTCAATGTCAATCCCACCAACACTCGTCCAGTTAGTGATACTCCTGAAATCCGCAAATACAAGAAGAGATTCAACTCTGAAATCCTCTGTGCTGCTCTCTGGGGTAAGAGCTGAACGAGAACTGTGTGTGTGTGTGTGTGTGTGTGTGTGTGTGTGTGTGTGTGTGTGAAAGCTTGACAGTGTTTGCTATACTAACTAACTACATTTTTCATTATGGTTTCTCAGCTGTCTTTTAAGGTCGGCATGAAACGGATGTGATAGTCTTATCCTCCCTATTGCAACGTTTATCTAAAGTGAAACCGCTTCTCGAACTAGAAAAAATGTAGTGCGGGACTTGATTTTGTCCATCGGAAATCAATTGGATGGTTGGACCGTTGTGGTTTGCTACTGCTGTGATCTCATGTGAGTGACAGGTTGTTCAGGCATTGCGCCAGTAAACAAGAATTTTTTTTATTATTAAAGGTTACGAGGGCACATGCGTTTTAAAAATGTGCACGGATTCATTATTTATAATAAATACTGCACTATTCCGTAAAAGATAAGAATTGTCCATTTTGATTTCATGGTGACTTTAACAATTCAGTTTCGCAATCTGAACACATGCATATCTGCTTTTGAGAGAGCTGCTAACAACTTGAGCTAGCTTACAAAACAGACATGCCCAAGTTAGCGCATCGAGAGCCCTTTTAAAATGTCCTTGATTTCAAGTACCATTGGGTCATTTCGGGTAATTTTAGCTCATTGGTGTGTGTTTTGTGTGAAGTTTGCGCAATTTGGCACGTTGATGAGAACGTGTCTCAATGTCCCTCAAACCCATGCATATTTAAGCTAAAAATGTTTGAAGCAAGTGTCCTAGAAACAGGACCATTTCGTCTGGTTCTGCGGCGATGCCAGTGCAACAAGTGATTTCTACCTTCAACTCAACTTTCTGCCCATTGACATTTTCTGCCCAAATCTTTTCCAAACTTGTCCTGCTTCATCAGCTTGTCACTTGGCAGTCGAGTTATTTACAGCATTTGTCACAATATGTGTTGTAAGGCTATGTGTGTGTAACTCTTTGATGTACTGATATGAACTTTCTGTTGTCATTGCCTTAAAGGAGAACTCTGTAACTCTAGCGAACTCTAGTCACTTCTTCGCTGATTTTCCCTTTTGTTGTCGCATGTTTTCCCCACGAGCTCCCCCTACAGCTGTGGGGGGGCGTATATTTCACAACACAGTCGTAAAAAACTCACTTGCGGCGGCCTCCTCCCCCTCTCTACCGCTGCTCATGTGCGTTTGTTTTGATCGGAGCAAGCTAACTGTATCGCGTGGAACTATGTCTACCGAGGTGAGTAATCTGGTAATACATCATACATGCGTGTGTGTTTATGTCGAATTGCCGTAAAGCAATTTGTGTTTCGCGCTCGTTCTCGTTCTAGTTCTCGCTTCTCACGAGACTTCCAATTTCACTTTGCCGGGACGGCAGTGCGCAAGTTGCAAGGTTGGTTTTCCGCCTGGGAACGCTGGGGGGAGCGGGGAAAGTCACCAATATCACCAGAACAGGTTGTTTAACCATCCAAATGATTTCTAGACAGTTTTATTAAGTTAAAAAAGTTACCAAGTTCTCCTTTAATTCCCTGAATGTGCAAGACTAGTTTGGTGGCAGTGCCACCCACTGGCCAAATTACATAAAATATGAACAAAAAGTATAGAAACGGCCATTGGGTCATGTTTCTTAGCTCCAAACATTTCTAGGTGCCTGGAATTCAATACTTAAGTTTTGTTTTGTTTTGTTTTTTTTACAAAGTTTTCTGCTGTTTAAACAGTGTATCTTTTTTTTTTCTTTTTTCTTTTTTTGCTGCTACTCCTTCAGAGTCTGTCAAACTGCCTTATCAAAATAGTTTTGACTGCATCTGAACTACTTTAAATTCAGTGAAGCCCAAAGCTTGACAGGCTATATTTTTGAGAGTAGCTCCGCAAACACTGCCTGTGCATGTTATAGGTCATGAGGGTGTGTGTTATAACTGTGTGTGTTCTGTCAGGTGTGAATCTGCTGGTGGGGACAGAGAACGGTCTGAAACTGCTGGATAGAAGTGGCCAGGGTAAAGTTTATCCACTGATCAACTCACGCAGGTTTCAGCAGATGGACGTTCTGGAGGGACTGAACCTCCTCATCACTATATCAGGTTACACACAGACTTATTTATCACTTACACAAACACATACACACATGCATCTACTCATCACTCTGTTAGGAGGACACATGGATACATACAAGTACATCATTTAGAGGATCTTCATGTTCAGTATATCTCTCTCAGGCAAGAAGAATAAGGTGCGTGTGTATTATCTGGCCTGGCTGAGGAATAAAATCCTCCATAATGACCCAGAGGTGGAGAAGAAACAGGGCTGGACCACTGTAGGGGAAATGGAGGGCTGTGTCCACTACAAAGTTGGTAAGTGTACAATTATAGACTGCACTGATACTAAATTTCTCCTTATCTGCAGATACCGATAATTCGATTTTCTTAAGGAAAAAATCTCTCCTAACTAATGCTGTAAACTATACAAGGAACAATCTCATTTGGTACTTTACTATAGTATTAGATGTTAATATTAACAACAGAGCTATTATATTCAACTGGTATTTATTTTCAGAAATCATTTAGAAAATAACTGAAATGTTTGTATGCAATTCATAAACACTCGTCTTGATGGCAAATTTATTAAAACATACATATCAACAGTAAATAAGCTCCTCTGTAGTGTTTTTGATAGCCAACTAGTGAACTGTGCACACTGAATAACTTTACTGAGGTAAATGCAACATTATGTGGCATTGTTCACAAGATGATTTATTGATTATCCACGGTTGAAACACTGATTGAGGAATTGATTCATTTCGGTAAGTTGTACTGTATCTTTAAACATCTTTTGATGTTCATGCATAATTTGTATGTGTGCTATAACTTGGATTAAAGTGGAAGACTCGCGCTCCGCGCTGTCGCTTGAACTGAGGTGTCTACAGTTCCGTAGCCACCTCAGATACGTCACATTTAAGTACTTCATTACATTTATTAAAGTTGCTATGAACTTTTCTTTCTTTTTTTTCAGTGAAATATGAAAGGATTAAGTTTCTGGTTATCGCTATGAAGAATGCGGTGGAGGTTTACGCCTGGGCTCCCAAACCTTACCACAAATTCATGGCCTTCAAGGTAGACCACAAGTTTTTCTTATTGTCAGATTGGTTTATTTATCATGTGCTCGACTTACATGGTGTTTACTGGCCATTACAAGGTTTTGTTTTTTTAAATTGAGGGTAGTTTTGGGGCCAGTAAGAGATTTTTAGTAATGATGAGTAATGATGCTGAAAATTCAGCTTTGTCATCCCAGGAATAAATTACATTTTAAAGTATGTTCTAATAGAAAACTAAAAAACAACTTGGAGAGCATAAGAGACTTCTTTCTTCTAGAAATGTCTTCAATTATTTTTTTATTTTTTTTACCAACCCCAAACTTGTAATTGGTAGTGCAAGGAATAATAAATACTATACTATATTTAAACAGTAATAGAAAGTAGCAAGTATATTTTTTAGAGAGAGAGAGAGAGAGTGAGCGCAGTTTTTGTTTACAAGTAGCAAGTTTCAAGTTCACTTTGAGTTTTTTTTGTAAAGCATTTCTTTACAATATTACAGCAAACAGGACAAACACTGGATTAACTAACTTTGCAAATTTTTGTAAAAGATTCACTTCATCATTCCACACAATCTCTGTAATGTGCTGTAATTTCAGCCTTCGACTCATTCGTATGTGTCTTTCTTCCCAGTCGTTCGGAGACCTGCCACATAGGCCTCTGTTGGTTGACCTCACAGTGGAAGAGGGTCAGAGGTTAAAAGTCATCTATGGGTCAAGTGCTGGCTTCCATGCCATTGATGTTGACTCTGGAAACAACTATGACATCTACATTCCTGTACATGTGAGTTACGCTGTCATGTGATGCACCTTTTTCACAAGATGACATGGAATGATTTGTTGATCAATTGGAAAATAAAGAAGAAAGTTTAATGGATACTTGCAGAGAAATGAGTCTCCTTTGATGTTTGTTCCTCTCTTTCATTCTCTCTTACTTTCTTCGCATCTGTCAGATCCAGTCACAGGTGATTCCTCACGCCATTGTATTCCTGCCCAATTCAGATGGGATGGAGATGCTGTTGTGCTATGAGGATGAGGGTGTTTACGTCAACACATATGGACGCATCATTAAAGATGTAGTGCTGCAGTGGGGAGAAATGCCCACATCAGTGGGTGAGTGTGCACACACAAACATATTCTTCTCTCTGCAGAATCGCGAAAATGGGGAAAGGCCTGTCTGAATGAAAGCACAAGTTGTTTCAAATACACAATTTATCCAACAGAGGATTGTGTTGCAGTATATGTTTCTTGTTGTAGATGAACCTTAGAGACCGTATTAATGAAGTGAATGATAAAATATTCTTATGTCTCTTTATTTGTGTTACGCATATAGCCCACATCTGCTCTAATCAGATTATGGGCTGGGGAGAGAAAGCCATTGAGATCCGTTCTGTTGAGACGGGACACCTGGATGGAGTCTTCATGCACAAGAGAGCTCAGAGGCTTAAGTTCCTGTGTGAAAGAAATGACAAGGTGATACATTTTCACACACACACACACACACACACACACTGCACTTCGCACAAATGGGGTACAAAATAGGGCCTCTTTTTCAAAATAAATGCAGATACTAGAGTGGATACTTAACTAAACCTCAGGAGGTTTATATGTTACAGTATATGTATTCTATGGTCTATGATGTCCGCAAGTTTTATGATAAACACTACAATTGCTGTAAAAATTTATAAAATGTGATAAGATTTTTTCTGTAGAGAACAAATTGTTACTTAAAGGGTGTCATAATTTTAAGTAATTTTTTGTGATTTTTGAAATAGGGTAATACTTAAAATATTATTTACTACTATTAACTGAATATCAATTCAGTAAAAATACTCAGAAAATATTATTTTCACAAAACTCATCCACTTTATAATGCAATCATGTTTTTTCTTTCTTTCTTTCAGGTGTTTTTTGCGTCAGTGCGTTCTGGCGGCAGCAGTCAGGTCTACTTTATGACCCTCAACAGAAACTGCATTATGAACTGGTGAAAGAGCCGCCACATAAACATAGATTCTGCTGTGTGCACACATACAAACACTGAAGAGATAAAGAGTCCTCACACACAACACCACCCACATACACTCTCACACTGTGTAAATACACACACTCCTACAGACATAACACACACATAGTTATTTACTTCACTTCTTCCTGAAGACACTCCTTCACCATTCTCCTGTGATCTCTGAGCCAACTGTACTAGGCGTGTGTGTGTCTGCCGTGAGCGCGCTGCTGACCTCAATGTGGTGTTCATCTAATTATGGGTTCGCTTTCAGCTCACTGGGGCCAACGTTCCTCTCCGATGATATTTCTGAAGTTTTTAGGACCAGACAAAAAGGATAATTGTACATTATTCTACTAGAAATGTGTGTAAACTACGAGAATCGTTCAATTGTTGCGCGTCTTGTGACGCAGCAGCGGTGTGTGTGTGTTTGAGAGACTTTATAAGCTACTTTGAGCAGCAGAAACAACTTGAAACTCCAGTGGTGTGAGGTGGTACTGCAACATCTGTAATTTTCCATTTCCACTGTATAGTGTAGTAGTTGTTTGTTAATGGTTGCATTCAGAGTTTCAGATAAAAGTGATATAATGCTTTCTTTCAACAAGTAGAAGTTTAGAAACTGATTTAACGATATGAGTTTTAACATATTCTGAGACGGCTTCCCTTCCGAACGAGGGAAGGTTTTCACTTTCTTGATGTATAAACAATAATCTGACGCCTATGTCACCAAACTGTTTGTTCGATGGAAATGTTGGTGGCCGCTTACAAAGCAGAATCTTGAGTTTTACTTTTCCACTAGTCAGCTGGTGAGACCAAGTCACCCATAATGGAGCAACAGTCTCTGGTTTCGCTTTTCAAAGCACTTTTTTTTTTCTATGTGAGAAGTATCATCATATATATACTACAGTTTAATATTCTCCGTATGTAAACGTATTTGGTATTATTCCTACTTTTATTATCTGCTGTTCTATAGCTGTTCTATTGCAATACGTGCTGTGTGCTCGTTCTTGTTCGAAGTTTCACGAGGGAGTTTCTCTTGGGTTATTCTGATTTTAGGCAGGAAGATACAGTAAGTTACTCCGGATATGATTAAAAGCACTTTTTGGCAGCATAAACGTATAGTTCGGTTGTCACAATGTAAATTGTACATAGCAGTCATGATCGTATTTAGATAAGTCTTATTTGTATTCAGTAGGCACATGATTTTTTTTTAGGAGTACAATCACTACACGACTGCATAATACACTTGAGAGTGATTTCATAACCGAGTCAAGTTTGTGCTGTCAAAATTGCTTCTGGAAAGTGTAGTTTTTTTTAGGCAGGCTTGTAGTTCATCAGGGACGTGTGCATTTGATCAGACTTTTTTGTTTAATATTTGGACCCCACCATGTTTTAGCAACAGAAACGTCATGCTTTATACAAAGACTTGGGTGGATCGGAGCAAGAATATTCTTTTGTTTATCTGACAGTGTGCAAACGAAGTGTGTGTGTGTGTGTGTGTGTGTGTGTGTGTGTGTGTGTGTGTGTGTGTGTGTGTGTGTGAGAGTGAGCGGTGGAAATATGAATTGGTAAGATACAGTAGGATCAATATAAAGCAATAGTTTAAGGATTAGTGACGGGTTTGTGCCTGGTGTTACTGTCTCCAGCTCTGCAATACTAGACCAGAGATTATTCTCAAACTTTTCACTCATTTCCATGCAGATAATCTACATTTACATGAATAGAACACCTTCTCAATCTAGTCTTTTCATTTCTCATTCCCTATTTGACAAAGATGGTATTATACCATTGTAACACTGTAACAAGTTTGTGTACTCTAATATTTGTTGCACTTTGGTCCTTCCTGAACATTTTTTTGTAGTTATTAACACTAAATGATTTTAGCACTGATTTGTAAAGTAGTTTGTGGCGGTACAATCATCATGGGTTACCTAATTGCCCCTCCCCTCCCCTCTCGCTGGACTCATTGGCTGCTGTCGCACAGTCTAGACGAGCACTAAATGCCAATGACACATTCAGTCAGTCATCATTTAACATTGCGGCGCAACACTTCAGACAAATAATTATAAATAGTTGCATTTCAGAGAGAGGCGGAGACTAATAGTTTGATTTTTCATCATCTGTAGGTGTGCGAAATCAAACTGTACTTGAACACTACTGTGCCATTATAACCGATTCACTCTCTCTGAGACTTATTTCATTTTCTTCTCGCCCCTCATCTTTTACTTGCTATAGAACTAAAGCATTTTCTTGCTTAGTAAATCAAACTGCCATGTTTACTGAAATAACAGTGCCTTGGATTAGGGTTGGGTGTATTTGATCGATTGGGTGCATGTGTGTGTGTGTGTGAGCATGTGATTGTTTCAATAAGAACTGAAGTTCAGGGAAGAGAATAAGTCCAGTGCGCAGTTATAGGTCTTGTGCCAACAAAGTGCACTTAAACTGACAATAGCCAGAGCACCAAGACAGGCTCCTCTCACTCTGTTTTAGCACAAAGCCATGCCATATAGAGTCCATTCCTCCAGTTTGAAGGCAGTGCGTTCCTCCGCAGTATTTAGATGTTTCTTTAACACCATAATGCAGTTCAAACGCCCTACAGTTACATGACACGATGAGCTCTTTGTTCCAAAGTGCGTGATGGTGATGCTTGTAGCTCCCATTTCAGTGGCTATATCATTTTCCCAAACAGGGAAAGCCTCTGGTTTTCATGCCGGAGGTTCACAAAAGGTTCGGGTTGTCATGGTGAGGAGCTGCTCGCATGCGTTTGATGTAACAGTCCCTGGCATCCCAAGAGCTCTTGGAATTTGCTGAGATTTTGCCTTTATGCTTAAAAGTAAATGTGTATAACAGCATTCACGCTAATGACAGAATTTATGTTTTTATAGCAGAATTATGATATAATGAACAACAAAATAAAAAATAGAGGGGAGATATGCTTTATTAATTAGATGGAAGAGTTTATATTTGGATTACCATGGCCTGTCGGGAGGAAATGTGTGTATATATAACCCCTGAATCATTCTTATTTTTGACCTAAATAGATGTGAATTGACAAAATAAGAATATAATGAACGTAACCTTGTCAGTAGAAATGAATAAAGAATTGCATTTATGTATGTAACAGCATTTTTTTTTTTGGAGCACAAAGCTTCTCCCTGTCGAGCTGTACATTCAGTTCGACTCGTCTCTCTCCCCTCTTTTTCCCAGCGAGTGTTATGAAAGCGAGCGTGTGGGTGTGCGACTGTGCATGTGTGAATAGGAGAGCTATTTTTGCGTTTATATCCGCGTGTGTGCTGTTCATTATTCCCTCAGAGGAAAGAGAGCGGGGGGGGGGAGAGAGAGAGAGAAAACAAGACCAGTCGAAAGCTATTGAGAACCAGTATGTTCAAACATACACACATCGCCATTGGACTCGAGCCACAGATGCGACTCCGGTCATGTTTGTAAATGCCACTGACGAACACATTTTAGTCATTCTACAGCAGCTGACCACAGGCCTGATCTCGTACAAAAGCTCGTATTGATGTGAAATCTCACATGTCAGGGGTTGTTTTGAAGGTACACGTTGTTGGCTTTATTGCAGACGTTATTGAATGTAATCAGTTTGTTTTATTCTGGTTTATTAAACTGATCTGTTGAAGGCTTGTAAGAGTTTGACCGAATCCATGGTTTAGGTGCACTTGTACAGATGATATTTTACACTCCATCCCCTTCCTAGAGTTTGCAACAGATTTGAACAAATGTTTATCATTAAATGCCCATTCTCTATTCTATCCAATAAAAATCTAGACCAGGTCATGTGTGTAGCGGTCTTCGAGAGACGTGGAGCTGTCTGGTTTTCGTTTTAAGGCCTTTACTGATGTGTTTGAGGTATTTATCTACTCTAACAACAAGTGGCATTTCTCTTGTCGTTCTCTAGTAATACAAATTAAACCCTTAGCTGATTTTTTTGTAAAATATTTACTACTCCAAAGAAAAAGAGTTCATCATTTGTAGTTCTTTTACTGTGTGCTTTTGGTTCAATCTCATAGCAGTAGCCAGGAAAGGTTAAAGGTTGGATTTGGAGGTCTTGACAAAGTTGATCCTCTGTGATGGGTTGATTATTATAATTTACTGCTTATAATTTTTTGTTTCAGAAAAAAAGTAGATGTTTCAGACATTTTTAGTGTTTCTGTTTAGGAGAGGGAATGATTTCATGAACAGATGATTTTAAGTCTTAACGATTGAATGCATTCACAAGTCTGTAATGTCTCAATACAGCATTATTTGAGAATTAAAATAACTTGATCTGTTACAACTCCTTGTGTAACTCCTTTTTTTTATTATTCCTTCCAAGCTCACTCACTGTTAGATTTCTTTAAACAATAAATTGTAATTCTCTTGTTTGAATCATGTTATTAGCTTATTCCTGCATGTGTCCATATCTTTTTGTGACATGTTAGATAATTATCAAATAGATTCAATCATAGAAGTCAATTAGTAGGCAATTAAATGTTTTACAAAATATCTTTTGATGGTGACATTAAAAGTATGTGCATCCAATCAAACTTTATTGCATTAAGGTGCAAATGTATAATTTATAAATAATATGGCTAATTTGTTTCATGTGTTCAGTATCACACTTATGTTGTTGTATATGCGTTTATAACATTGTCATATTCATAATATTGCTTGCTGGGCCAGTGCAGTTTATTCTATGGTTAAAAAAAAAATTTATGCTTGATTTTAAGGACACTTTTGTATTCTAAGCCACTTTTAATACTGTTTTGGCTCAATATTTGATGTCTAATGTGAAGTCTGGGTCCTGAAACAAAACCAGTTTAGAACAGTTATTATGAACTGAGTCATTTATAATAATTATAAGTATTTACATATACATATGTGATCGACCATTAGTCACTTATTTAGTGACACCAAACACATTTGTTTCAGCTTTCTTTATTTTCCTTAGGGTGTGGCACACAGGAAAACATGAATAAAATAAGCTTTTAAAAAAGGTAAAATCTAAACAAAAATGAAAGACAAACATCACATATTTACTTGTATACTGGAATATGCCGGCATACGCATCTATAAAAACATGGACTACATAGTGTGATCTGTATCAACCAGGGCTGCGTTTCATAAAAGAATCGTGAGCCCAATGTTCTCTTAATCAACTTATCTCACAATGCTTTTGGGAAACATAGCCCAGGACATTCCTGGTGGGTAACTGTCTCAGGGTCTTCCATATTTTTAACTCTACATGCTCATAGAAACATCAGTACTTCAGGCTTAATTTTGAGTATAGAAGACAGAATGAGTCAAAATAAAAATGAAAGCGCTTCAATGGATCAACTCCAACTCCCAAGGTCTCAAAATGATCAAAAGTATGTCAAACGGGTTTCAAATAAATGTTTTGGATTGTACGCTCAAATTAGACGACTCACTCAACACGCATTCCTCCTAATGCACTTGTGTCTCTTAGTGAGTAAAGGTACCGTGTAGGTCCAGCAAAGCTTAAGTAAGGGAAAAAGTGTGTAAGTGTGTGTGTGTGTGTGTAAACATTCCTGTTTTAAACTTGTGGTTCAAACCTACCTATAGTGTAACTATATATGTATACAATGGTGTGGCACTGAAAAGATTTGGTGTAAACTTATAACTAATTGCCATTATATATAGTATGTACAGTTCTTTGTCAGGCATGTGTGTCTGTGTAGGCAAGTGTACATCATATGTACAGTAAAGTACATATAGTGTGTATGATGAGTGAATAATGTGTACTATATGTGAGCTGTGTTGTCAGTTCCAGATCTTCAGGAAGCTGTCCCAGGAACCTGTAGACACGGCCATGCCATCATCTGTGACCCCAAGACAGCTCACACGATTGTCATGGCCAGCCAGCACTCCTGTAAGAGACGATGAGTGTGAAGAGTTCAAGTGTAACAATGGGGTTTAGGAAAAAAAACAAAGTATTTTAGTAGATCTCCCACCTCATACACCATGGAAAAAATATATTTATATTAAAAAATATATATATATAACTATTCAGAAGTTTGAAATAAAAAAATAAAAAAATTGAAAGTAGTCTCCTGCGAAAAAATTAAATAAATAAATGTGTATACTCTATTTGAATATATTTTAAAATATAATTTATTCCTATGATAGCAAAGCTGAATTTTTAGCATTATTACTCCAGTCTTCAGTGCCACATGCTCCTTCAAAAATTATTTTCTTATCAATGTTGAAAAATAAGTAAAATAGTAAAAATGTATCTATGTAAAAGCTTTTTTTATTTTTTATTATGGTGTTTTTGTTAATAATGATTTTAATGAGCATTTAAAAAATGTATTTTTTTATATTGTAAATAAAACGTGCAATGTGAAGCAATTACACAACAATGCAACAAAACTAGCTTGCACTGTAGGCAGCTTTTGTTGATCTTAATGGGACGAGAGCAATATAGTTTCGTTATGATCATCTGATGCAATAATTCAGTGCTAAACAGTATTTTTCATTTATGTTCCCACCAATGCCGGACTAAACACTCCTCCAACCACCTTAACCTCCTAGATCCTACATCACGATTGTTACGGGACCTCCCAATTAACAAATAAAGCACTGTGCAAATGGTTACAAGTCACATGAGAATAACACCAGCATGTTCACCTGCTCGGTCTCCCTTCATGGCGTCCCAGATGTTGCAGTTAAAGTCGTCGTATCCAGCGAGCAGCAGGCGGCCAGAGCGGGAGAAGGCCACAGAGGTGATACCACAGATGATATTATCATGAGAGTATAAACAGAGCTCCTGATCTGCGCGCAGGTCAAACAGCCTGCAGGTGGCGTCGTCGGAACCGGTTGCAAATGCACTGCCGCTGGGGAAGAACTGAGAGATGGAGGAGAAAATGAGTGAACAAGGAAATAACAGTAATGTGTATTTCTTTAAGCAGTGTGTTTACTCACACAGACAGCGTTGATGTCTGACTCGTGACCGGTGAACGTCTGTCTGCACATGCTGTCTCTGATGTCCCAGAGTTTAATTGAGGCGTCACAGGCCCCAGAGATGAAGGTCCGAGAGTCTGGAGCCAATGACAGACTCATCACATCTCCACTGTGACCCGAGAACAGCGTGGTCTGCTGCCCAGTCTCGATGTCCCACAGAGCACTGGAACAAACACAAACGCTATAGGTTAAGACGTACAACCTGCACATAGGTTATTGAACTCTTGTAACTGAAAGTAAACAGGCTGTTTAAGTACAACAGTGGTTCTCAAGAACACGGACAGAAGGGAAAAAAAACAAACAATGATAAATGCAAATAATGATTAACAGGCTTAACTTTCAAAAGAGAGGATAAACACTTCCTATTTCATTTGCTGTTGATGTCCAAACTATTTTGCCATAGATTCACTTGGCATGGAGTTGGGTAAGTTGTGTAATCTTTATCTTCAAAATCTTTAAACAAAACTATGCAAGATAAAAAAATAAAAATAACACCCAGACTACAAATAAATCACTTTCAATAGTGATAAAAGTGGCTTGTGCTGACTGGAAGGGTTTGTGTGATGAATATTAGTTGCTGAGATCAAAGGGATAGTTCTTCCAAAAATGAAAATTCTGTCATCATTCGCTCGCCTGATTGTCATTCCAAACCCTTAAGACTTTCGTTCATCTTTGGAACATAAATGAAGATATTTTAAATGAAACCGATTTATGTCCCTCCATTGACAGTCTTCAAAAAGTTCAGAAAGAGATTGTAAAACTAATCCATATGAATTGAGCGGTTTAGTCCAAATTTTCTGAAGAGACTTGATCGCTTTAAATGATGAACAGATTGAATGAATTTAGGCTTTTATTCACATTTAAAAAATTGATCAGCGAATATAAACAGAAGCTCAACTGTACTTGCTTGATGTGCAAGAACCAACCTCACGGGGGTGCTGCGAGAATGAGCCTCATTGGTTCTCGCACGTCAAGCAAGCATGCTTGAGCTTCCGTTCGCCATAATTCATGTGTGAGTTGATGAATATGTGAATAAAAGCCTAAATTCATTCTGTTCAGCATCTAAAGCTGTCTTCAGAAAATTTGGAATAAACCGCTCAATTCATATGGATTAGTTTTACAATCTCTTTATGAACTTTTTGAAGCATCAAAGTGGAAGTTGTGTAGCTGTCTATGGAGGGACAGAAAGCTCTCAGATTTCAGATCCTCATTTGTGTTCCGAAGATTAATGAAAGTCTTACGGGTTTAGAACGACATGAGGGTGAGTAAATTACAGAATTTTCTTTTTTGGGTGAGCTAACCCTTTAATAATAATCGTTAATCAAAAATGTACATTATTCAAATTAACAGGGTTTGATTTTGAGGACATTTTTGTTTACATTTGTACCATAAACAATTTTGGTACTATGTTGGAGATGCCATACTGTACATCTGGGTCCTGAAGCAAAACCACTTGAGAACCACTGTAGAAGAGTGTAGGGTTTCATATTTATTACTGAACACACCAGGTTGTGTCTCCTGAACTGGTGATAATCTGATTGTCATCTATGAAACGGCAACAGGAAAGGTAACCTAGGAAATGAACAGGCAGGAAGTCAACATGTCACACCCTGAAACAGCATGATGCTAAAGAAACATCCTTTTGTGATTTGATCGGATTCTTTTTACTTTCAGAAGTACAGAAAAAAATTAAGTCATGAGTAGTACTGTTGATTACTGCCAACAACATTGCATGCAAAAAATATATAAACTATATAAAACATTCTGAGATTGATATTTCTTTTAATAGGAGCCATTCATTTGTAAATGAGGGTGCGAGTATGTGGGCCTCGTTTATAAAAGGTTGCGTAGAAACCGTCCTACATTTGATCTTTTTCTTATCATTTCTCAAAAGTGAGTATGTGTGATTCAGAGAACGAACGTACACACAAAGAACGTGCGTACGCCTCTCTTCCAAATGTGAAATCTACAGTATAAATCACAAATGATCTTGAAATTGTGTGCAGCTTGTACACTGGAAAAAGCTGAAACTATCCAAGCACTTTCAGCATTTAGATCCTGCTTGCACATATCTTTTGGTTTTCTACAAAGCTTAAGAGCTTCTGGGTCACTATTTTTGAGACCATCTCTGGTTTCTTAGGTAGATCGATCTCCCCTTGCCCACTGATAGCTATTTTTGGAATCACTTCTGAATCATGTAATTTTACAAAGATACAATCTGATTGTACAGCTTTTCTCATGCTCTTAGCAAAACGATTAATATTGCTGAGATGGAAGAATCGTAGGCCTCCAACTCCAACACAATGGATTCGAGATGTCCTCTTTTTCTTTAAGTTAGAAAAAATGAAACACTCTCTAAGAGGCTCGTCTAACCAGTTTAATAAAGCTTGGGGCCATTTTAAGCAATATGTCAGGGAACATGTTTTATTGTCTGACTTAGACTGAATCTTATTTCCAGCATTCATTTTCTGTAAAATTTTCTTTAATCATGCAGACTGTGCACTTTCAATGTTTTGTTAAGCCGCACTTTTATTTACCCTTCTTCTTTCTTTTTTTTCTTCTATTATTATTTAAGATGATTTTGTCTTTTGTTTTTCTTTGTTTTAACATTGTCTTGAAACTCATAATTAAAGTATTTAAAAAAAAAGAAATTGTGTGCAGCTGAATGGTTTCAGATCTCTGCCTTGTAAACGCCTAATAATTAACGTCATTAGCATAAAAAAGAGCACCAGTCAACATCCAAATCCTTTACTTGAGATGAGCAGCAAAAATTGCTTAGATTTCCAAATACCTGCAGTACTCCGATTCTCTGCCATAAGGACAAGTGCGTACGTCTGCTTTGACCCTGACGAAGCGCTTAGCACTTGTTCACGTCAAAGGCCATTTTTATAAATATGAACATTGGCACAGATTTAAGCGCACGGTTTATAAATGAGGCCCTGTGTGTGTGTATCAAACCTGTGTGACCAGGCAGCTCCCGGCTGACTCTAACATTGCCCTCTCTTGTCTTTAAGCTGTATATGGAGCAAATGTTGTCCAGTCCACCACAGGCCACAAAGTTTCCGGATGGCGCATACGCACATGTCATCACCCATGATGACCGTAACGGGATGGCGTGCATCTGAAGTTTATAATATACACGTGAAGGTTTAAACAGGTTGTTGAACATTGGATAATGACAGGAAAAACACACATGCTGATAATCTTTACAACATATATAACTGACCTTTTGGCAGTGTTAGTACTATAGTAATAATAATTTGTTTACCTGATGATTTTAATGTGACCTTACAAATCACTTACTACATGGACAACCTGCCGTTGGTTTACTCAATGGTGATAGTTAATGGAAAGCTTAACTTGAACGTGTAACACTACGATGGAGCTACAGACCTTGTTTGTAGTGTAGCTGTCCCAGATTATGAGTTTTCCATCTTGTGAGGCACTAACAAGAAGCCTGAGGAGAGGAGAAGAAAAGAAAGTGGACTTATATATATACGTATATAAAATAATAGATCAAAAAAGAGAATATAAGACAGGAAAATGGCTGGTGGTCTTACTGAAAAACACACTTATTTACTTTACAGAGGCAACAATGAATTTATAAACTACATTTAAAGCTTTCAGTTGCACTCTCTTCATTTCTTTATTCAAACTTAATTTAACTAGTGGGCGAGAAAAATGTTTATTGAATGACCAAGCTTATATGTTATTTGTTTAAAGTTGATGTTTTCTTAGTACCACCACTCTCTATAAGCAGAGTATGGCACCATGGGGGGCACCAACTGGAGATTTTTACCAAGAAATGGATTTCCAGTTTTAAAAAAAATTTTTTTTGCTTTTTTAAGTTTTGTTTAGCACAACGAGTCCCTGTGTTTTGTATCTTTACACAGCAGCAACTCTAATTCTAACTGGTAACTAGTCTGTGGTGCCCTGTTGATCACAGGCCTGAATCTGGTCTCCCTTGGACTCCAACGCGATTTACAAGATAACAATTAGCCTTCTATGCTAAAATTCCCTCATGCAATCTCTATGGTTATCTTGCTAATCCAATAGGCTATGTAGATAGCATACACAGTGTGTAGTTACTATTTTATTAAAATGCTGAATTTCATTCTATGGTCAAATGAATATGGTAATATTTTCTATTCAAAACAATAATGATGTTGAATTGTCTACTTAAGGCCCAGATATACTTCATTTTCCACTTTCCGCTTCCTCTCATACACAGTTGTAAGAGCATGTAAGACTTTTTGAAGTATATTTCTTTGACTGCGAGCACAGATAAATTCATTTGGCCCATGCGCACCAATGGACCTTCCTTTTCAAGCACTCAAATCAAATGCACTGTTTTATAAATGACAAAAAAGCTGTGTCTCATTTCGAAGGCTGCATCCTCTGGGAGTTGCATTTGTCGGCTGCATACGTCATTTACGCTGCCTCCATTCCAAAGTAAGAAATTAATTACAATACTTTATACATCACAAGAAATAACAGACAATTTTATAATTGTTACTTTTCTGAAATGAGGCGTCCTCTTTGACCTATGCGGCCCAAAAAAATGCAACCCCTGAACTTGAAGTGCGCAACCTTTATATTAAATTAGATGATCAGAGTGCGTAGACATCAGCAGATTGCGATATTAATGAAAATAACATCACGAAGACAGTCCATGAGCCAGAGCGGAACACAGACAATGGTGGTATAATTTTGGCTTTATAGTTCTAACTGTGAAGATGGAGCTTATGAAAGCTCACAAAAATGACACGTCTTTAAAGAAATTAATTTCGATTGTGACACCAGTGTAGCCGTAGATGATAAGCTAACATGTGGGTCATGTGGGATGAGTTAACATGTGGGTCAGTGTGTTGTGTTGTTCATTGTCTTCTGTGCCGCCAACAGGTGAAAAACCAAAGCCAAGTCACGACTTGCTGAGTCATGCTCATTTGCTACTTTTAACTTTTTTTTTTAAACTCTTTGATGCCAGGTGTGAGAGCAGACTGTGGCACAGTTGTGAGAAGGCTGAAGATAGAGATACCTGGAATCTGTGCCCCAGTGCATGGCGTAGATTTTAGCCAAATGCCCACGCAGCGTGCGCCTCGTCCTCATCTGTATCCTCCCCACTGGGTCCAGGCCTGCTGTTATCTACCAAACACACACACAACACACATGAGTGAAAACCCATAGACCCCTGGAGATCACATCATTCAGGTCCTAAATGTAATTATGTCTTACCTGAGTAAGTGTGGAATCTCCACATGCTTTCCTGGCATCCTGAGAGACAACAGACAAATGTTAGCTGAATCATTTTGGAGTCACCATTTGCAGGTGGAGGTATGGCCTGTTTCTGAAGTAATCAGGATATCTCAATGCGCACTTCATTTTGAGTGGAGTCTATGGGAAGCTACAATAGCATCACTGAAAATTGTTTATGGCTCTCTAAAAGGCAAACACAACAACTACACCAACACCAAAAGTCTTGATTAGATTTGATTTACTCAAATATATTTTATTAGATTGTAATATTTCCAGCCCTCTGAGAAAATGTTTTATTCTGTTAATATACCCTTGAAAAAGCTTTACATTCAAGTAAATCCAAATGATGATGCAAAATCCAAACATGGGTCTTATATATCTAATTTATTTTATAATTCAAGTATGGTTTTCATGATGAAAATAGCCAAAGAAGCTGGCATGGTGTAAAAAAACACACAAAAAAACAGTTTTTTCTGAATGTGAGCATAGTGGAGCCAAACCCATAGTCATAGTCTAAGAAACACTTTTTGACTCATAATTTGACAAACTGTGTAATTAATGAGTTTGCAAAAGTTTTTAGAGCGGTTAAAATGAGGATCAGTCATAAGTTGAATTTCATATAAATGTATATAGCTATGACATGACACATGTAAAGCCAACTGTCATTATGGCAACCCTGACCCCAAAGCAGAGAGTGAAAAATAAAGACCATTTTTTTCATCATTATCAGTACTGGGACTCACTCTGATCTGATTACGCAGTTGCTCAGCCTCCTGTCGAAGCTGCTCAAGCTCACTCATCTTGAAATGATCTTTAACCTTTACCCTCTGACCTCTCTCACCCCCTCAGACACCTGTAGATTAAAACATGACATATGAATAATGTTAGAGGACACAGTGTTCCTGTTAAACACAGTTTTTTAGGTTTGACAAGCTGACCAGCAAAATAACATAATAATTCAAGTGTTTCAAATGCAATTTGAAATTAGAACCTTTTAATGTTTTTTATAAATCTCACTTTGGTTATAAGATTTTACATAAAGTAAACAAACAGGAAATCCTGTACATACTTTGTATAAAGATTTTTTTTACATATAAAATATGTATAAAATACTTGTTCATCACTAATCATTTCATGGTGCAGATGTGCTGCGGGATTTAGATTAACATTACGCCATAATCTTTAATCTGGCATAATCTATCAAATAATAGGATTAATGTTCCGAGATCCATTCCAAACACAGAAACAAGATCTGGAATCAGGATTATAATAGATTGTAAATTAAAAGACAGTGTATCAAACAGAAAGAGAGAAGAAATTTACATGACCTGAAGGTTACACATTCAAACTGGCATGCAAAAACACACAGGATTTTTTGCATATATTTTTACAGTCAAATATGTCACAAATCATCAACCAATCACAAAGATCTTTTAGATCTTATAAACAGTTCTACTTTGCATGTTTTCCAGTTATAGCCACACAGATCTCGGTATGGCTATTGTCTCAATGCTAATGGAGAACTGTGAGACACGAATGCAAAAATTATTGTTATTACCCTCTTACCACACACTTATTAGAGAGATTCAACTCCCTCAACACAAACACAACACCACAGAAGGAAGAAAAAAATGTATAAGAGAAAATCTGAGATGAAATTCTACACAAAGACCATTAAAGCTACAAACACCCACTTTAAAACTTACATCAGAGCCAATCAGAAAGAAACAGCAGTGGTGTATAATGCCATTTACCCACAAAACCTTTCATTTCGATAAATGGCTATGCTTTGAGGAATTGTAGATAATCTACATGACTGAAACCCTTTCTTCCCCTTTTAAGGTCTTCAAGCAAGTTGGGAAAGAAGCAGTTGGTTACGGGGAGAGTGGTTAGTTAGCCTATCCTCTGGTCCACACTAGTGCACCAATGCCATCTTGACTGATATGTAGTGTTTGAAATCGGGTATAAATGGGTTAGAAACAGCCTGAGGATCAAACATTATCTATTTATTAACCTGCTGTTTTTTTTTCTTTTTTTTCTTATTTGCAGTGGTGTTATATTATTGTCAGCACTATGTAAAACAATACGACTTCATGCATTAAACATGACTTGAGGGGGCTGTCAGCTAAGCACCAAACAAGGCCACCGCCTCGGAGTAGGCAAATGTTTTCTCCGTCTTCATGAAACAAAGGTAAAATGTTTTCTACGACTATTTTACACACAGAACGCCATAAACAGATGAGATGTGGAAACAGCATGTTGCATTCGGCTTCATCACGTCGACGCAGAATGGCAGGTCGACGGAACCATTTTCGGTTAAACCAACGTTCCATTCCAGTGCCGACACAAACGCGACAATGATCATTATGTTCTGAGGATTTGTGTCCATTAACTAGACGGAGTTCTGATCGCATTAACTATAAAGAAATGTCAGCCTTGGCCCCACCCTTACAGCTTAATGCAGAGTGGCATATGCACTCTCTGCATACTGCGAGTAAAGGGAGAAAAGTAAGCGGCATTTCTATCGTTTACTGGCATTGTGGTTTTCACTGAAACCGCAACCTATCCTTTTAAACCCGAGAGACAGCTGCAAAACGTGCGTTTGCTTGATCACATGGGTTACGTTTATATTTCAGTCGGATCGTCCTACGCCCAGAACAACAGACATATGCACGGTTAACATCCTCTTTATCTTGCTACTGACATACGTATGGCAAGCCGTTTTAACATGTAGCCTAGCTCTTAATTTTTTTTTACTGTATGTTACAAATTTTTTATTGTTAGTGTCTTGGGGATCTGTGTATGAGATAGGCTAACAGCTATTTACTTCTAACTGGTATATATTCCAATGGTGCTATCTAGCTTTGCTAATTTGATTAGTCACTAGTATTCTTTAGAACTAATTTAAATAGTTACTATTCCAGTTTTCTGAGTACTAGCAGCTAGCTTGAACAGAACCAACCAGTTATTAGACAGTGAGTATTCAAATTGTAGCCTACTAGCATTTTTTTATTATTATTATTATTTTTATCTACCAATAAGATTATCTATGGGGCTGTTTCCCTGGCCACTTCATGCTGGATGGCTATCCGATCGTGAAAAGACCAGGTGTAAACGCCCTCCGAAATGGATTTGAATCCGATCGCTCAAACCACTTCAGGAAGGTGGTCTGGGCCGCATTCCAGACGAAACTGGACAAGTGTATGCATCTGGTTGTGGAAACCACATATGTAAATTGTACTCCTCCCAAAAATGCGGGGAAAAAAAATAAACGTGTGAGAGCGTGTTTATAGGCTATATGTAATGTTACAGCCAGATATGACGACGCTACTGCAACACGCATCACCGCAGCTGCGCATCTATTCATTAAGCCAACGTGCAAACTATCGCAAATCGAAGTGAAAGTAAGTCGCAGACGCTTAACACACAATCATCATCATTAAAAGTAAAGAAACAAAACGATCTAACCAGGGCTGTTGCCGCTCTCTCTAATTGCGGTCTTTGATTTTGAAAATGTAGCTGATGGTCAATAAAATGCAGCTCATATCTGTTGCTTTCGGTGACGTGCGCTCCATTAAATCTGCATATAGGGCGGGAATTGAAGATCGGATTTAAATCCGTTTCGCAAAAACACATTTATGTGACCAGGTGTAAATGGAATCGTTTTGATAAATCAGATAGCTATCCGATCTGAGAAAACGCACGAAGTGGCCAGGTGTAAACAGCCCCTATAAGAATAAAGTAACCATTCTGACTAATTATTACATGACAAGCAAAAAGGCAATAAATACTTGGGTCTTATTAATAGGCACTAGTATTTAATACATACTGATAAAGATGAAATAGATACTAGTAACTATCCCAATTTCTTTTAAAAAGTATCAGTAGCCTACCCAATGAATAGTAAAAACTAAAATTTGTCCCAGCAACAACTGGAATTCCTACCAGTAGGAAGTGAATAATAAGTAGGCTATCCAGTGAATTCAGTATCTAGTGGAAAGGAACTAGTCACTATTAGATTGATGACTAGTAGCCTAATTTAAAAACAAGTTATAGTAAATATAGATATTTAGTAAGTAGGGCTGTCAAAATGAACACATTCATTTTGTGATTCATTTTTTCTTCTTCTTCAGTTTAAGGGACATTCTACCAGAAACGTACATTTCCACTTATAAAAAATCTTGGGGGAAAAATATTCTTAAATCTGAACGTTGAGTCATATGGAGGACATGTTCAACTATGAGAAACACATATCATGCCATCTCAGCATGTTTTCCCCACATCATCCAAGATGTTCATGTCTTTATTTCTTCAGTCGAAAAGAAATTAAGGTTTTTGAGGAAAACATTCCAGGAATTTTCTCCATATAGTGGACTTCAATGGGGTACAGTGGTTTGAAGGTCCAAATTGCAGTTTCAGTGTAGCTTCAAAGGGCTCTACACGATCCCAGCCGAGGAATAATGGTCTTATCTAACGAAACGATCTGTCATTTTCTCTTAAAAATATATATATATATTTATATACTTTTTAAGCACAAATGATCGTCTTGCACTAGCTCTGCGATGCGCCACACATTATGTAATCAAGTTTAAAGGTCATGCGTGTTCCGGTTAAAAAAGGTAGGATAGGGACAAAAAACTCCACTCATTTTGTCCTCCAACTTCAAAATCGTCCAACATCGTTGTTGTAACTTTTATTTATTTATTTATTTATTTTTGTAAATGGTGTTTGACAGTCTTTGCACGTTTGCTTTGTAAACACTAGGTAGGCAGGCTACTTCCGCCTATGTCACACGTGACCTTTCAACGTGATTATTGCATCGCAGAGCTAGTGCAAGATGATCATTTGTGTTTAAAAAGTATATATATATATATTATTTATTTATTTATTTTAGAAAATGACAGATCGTTTCGCTAGAGAAGACCCTTATTCCTCGGCTGGGATCGTGTAGAGCCCTTTGAAGCTACTGTACATTGAAACTGCAATTTGGACCTTCAAACCGTTGTACCCCATTACAGAGTCCTGGACGGGTCCTGTTTGATCAACCCGCCCCGCACCCGCAGTAATTAACAGAACACCCGACCCGATATCCGACAGAAACACAATATCCGACAGAAACACAAATTTTAGTCCGTATACCCGACCCGTTTGACAAAAACCGTGACCTGAACCGCACCCACATTAAATCTCCTACGTGAGGTAGACAAAAATCATTTTTCTCATGTATCCTAACACAAGCAATAAAACCAACATTAAGCATTCTGAGTCAAATTGTGCTGTAATTAGCAGCCTTTAACGGTCTTCAGACAGAGCGTGAACACAAATAAGCATGGGACCATTTGAAAGCAGCTGTCAAATGCACCAAATTGAGTTGAAATAGTATTGGCTATTGGACCTGCAGTCCACCCGTGTCTACCGCGCGTCCGACCCGCACCGCACCCGATACGTAAATATTATTCCACCCGTTACATTAAATATTAGCGGGTCACCCGTGTGCAGGACTCTGGAGACGTACGAGACTCTGGACTCACGAGATGTAAATCCTGGAATGTTTTCCTCAAAAACCTTAATTTCTTTTCGACTGAAGAAAGAAAGTCATGAACATCTTGGATGACGTGGGGTTGAGTAAATTATCAGGAATTTTTTATTCTGAAGTGAACTAATCCTTTAATGCAATACTTTTTCTTCTGTCATCCTTGAAAAAATAAAATTAAAAATTAAAATGATCCCATAATTTACTCACCCTCAAGCCATCCTAGGTGTATATGACATTTTTCTTTCAGCCAAACACAATCGGATTTATATTTAATAATATCCTAGCTCTTCCCATCTTTGTAATGACATTGAATAATGTCTGAGTTTTTGAAGCTCCAAAAAGCCCATCCATCCATCATAAAAGTAATCCATACGATTCCAGTGGATTAATAATGAGAGAGTAGAGTTTTAGGTAGAAGGGTGACCTCTGACCTGACAGATGAAGTAGGCATAGCGTAAGCTTTGGTGAGAATAGACACCTTTCGTGAAAACCATGTAACTAATAAACGTGCGTTTAAGGCCGTTGCTGGAAGCCAGTGATTAGCCTATATAGTTTACGAAGTTTTAAATATGGATATTTTTCTTACTCGCTTCACTTCAAAAGGCATTTATTATCCCGTATGGATTACTTTTATGATGGATGGATGCACTTTTTGAAGCTTCAAAAACTGGCTATTCAATGCCATTACATACCTGCGAAGAGCCAGGATATTATTTAATATAACTCCAATTGTTCTGGGCTGAAAGACTAAAGTCGTATACACTTAGGATGGCTTGAGGGCGAGCAAATTATGGGATAATTTTCATTTATGGGTGAACAAGGCTATTTCTTTAAAGTGACAGCAATGTGCAGTGTTTAATTATTCAATTTCTGTATATTTACCTGTTAGACCTACCAAAAAATCTTAAAGAACAAGGTTACATGAGTCAATATAAAGCCCTGATATATTAAATGTCTAAATGTTACATTTATTACAATGGGTTTATCATAGGCAGAGTATGTAAGGCAAGGGTAAAAAATTACTGTGGGCTTGGGACAATTTAAAAAATGATCTTATGTGCAATAATTATATAATTGATGTTATGTGCAATTAATCGTGATTAATTGCAGAAAAATATGCGCTTAATTCGAGATTTTTTTTTAAATCGATTGACAGCACTAGAATAAGGAATATAAGTTAAAACAGCTTGCCACAATCAGAGCTGTGGCGTAAAGCGCTGGAGGCTGCGGCCAGCTGAAGAACAGGAGGCTTCTGCTCCAATTCACGACTCACGGCTAAAATTAAACATGCAGTACCTTTAAATACAAATGTACTATGATAAATAATCTCCATAATATTCCTACTGATTGTGAATAACAATCCACTGATGTGATTAGGTGACAAAACCAAAAATCCCAAATTATAAAGTTGATCCACACATTACAAATGAACATGAACCATTTTAATCATTTAAAACTCTGATGCCCTTCCTACTTTTCATCATATGTCTTATCTCGGTCCCACCATTCGGATGAATCTTAGAATTGAATAGTACCTGTTAATCTTCCTGTTTGGGTTTAGTCACTCCTCGCGTAAAGTGAGTGGAATGCTGAAGTCGCTGGCGGAAGTAATTCGCAGGGAATTTTTCTGCTGGAAAATGATTAGGACTGCATACTGTCGGTTCTTTCCTGGTGCTAGTTAGGCCTCGGCGACTCTGTGTTTCATGTATGAAACGAATCAAAACGATGTTACCAAAAAGTATGGAGCCACCATGTCGCCCTCTGGTCGTTTTGAAAGGATGGGAAGAAACCACTGTAACGTTATTCCTGATTTCATCAGCACACTTTGCTTTTGTAGAGAGAAAAAAAAGCGACTCGAGTAATATAATTAGCGATAAATGTAATAAGTCCAAATAAAGCTTTCGAATTAAGAACACGTCGTCGTTGTCTTTATATTGCGTTGCTTAATCCTCGCCTCTTTCCTTCCGAGTGCCTTCTTCCTCAGTCTTCTCGTGTTGGTCGCTTCGTTTTGGCCGCCGCTTCCAAGAAATGTCCTATTCAATGAAATGCGAGGCACCCCGTGGCCCTTCAAAAAATGAAAATAAAGTAACTAAATTCGACTTGGTTATCTCTCCGGAGGAGCATTTAACCCATCCATCAGTTCAAATGTGACTGTGCCAGAATAGGAGGCGGGGTGAATTCAACATAAACAGTATATGCTATAGTTGTTTTTTTAAATAATTCAAATAATGTGCGCTCACTATGCTGTCAATTCAGTCCCATATGAAATCATTCGGTCTGCACCAGAAACACGTAGCATCACTATTGCGCGATTCAACCACACCCATTTTATTGCGAATGTACCACTGCAGCGCAGACCTCCACCGCGGTGCCAAACAGCGGCTCAGGGGGGTGAACAGCAGCTCACACTGGAACACACTTGAGTTTAGGTCGCTAAAGCAAAATGTCAGTTCTTTCATGAAATGTGGAAACTATAATATGTAGATCTCAATTTAAATGTTTGCAGAAATGGACAAATAAATGACTTGGAAAGAATAGTGGCATTGTGCAGAATTCCCCCTACGCGGTGCTCATGACTCCATGAATGCGCTCCTGAGCAGAGTGTTGCCAGATCGCGCAGGGAAAAACAAAAAATAAGCGACTTCTCCTAAGAGACATGGCGGAGCTCAGAGAGGGGAACAAACTATGATAGATAGGCCTACTATGGCTCCAACCCTCCAATAGTTGGGTGTAGGCTATTTGGAAGTGCGATTAGTTGTTCGCAGTTTATTGGAAATTGGAGGCCAAGGACCAGCTATAAAAATGTGACTGCATTTTCCGAAAGTAAGTTTAAAAGACTGGCCATATACTTTAAATTTGCGCTGTAAAATAAATAAATAAATAAATAACAAGCCGAGTCAGTAATAATGCGCGGACATGGCAACACAGTCTGAGCGCAAACTGTACGTCATATGAGGCCTGAAGTTCAAAAGATTGCGTATGCTTTTAACTTGAATCAATTTATTCAAGTTAAAAGCATTTTAATACATTTTAATACATTTATTTCCAATATAGTAAATACACATCCAAATATGCCTCCACTCCAGCATTTTCCAAACAGCTAATTATAACCCAGATAAGTTAACCAACCTCACACTTTCTCAAATTACTTCGAGCTGTAATTAAAATTCCCCTGTAAAGGCATTCAGTAATGTAATGCGCACTTCTCTCTAGAGACAAAAAGCTGCCACCCACCGGAGACACACTCCTAATTACACCTGCCATAATTACCCGTTGAGGGGAGGGGCATAGACATGTTATAGGTGCACAGCACTTGCTGATTGGTCCGCATTAAAAGAAAAGTGTGCACCGATTTTTATGTATGCTATAATACTTTGATTGTTAAAAATGTATTATTTATTGCTTTTTTATTTACATCTACAACTGTGCACCCTTTAAACTGGCACACACACATTATGGAGTAGGGCAGCAAAATGTGATTTGCATCCCTCCCCTCAACAAATGTAGTGATGGTACATTCCACCTGCCCTTACTCCCCATAAGGTACTGTAGTAGCTGTGGATGGGTTGCCTAGCAACACCATTTCCAGAGAACCAAGCATGCAGTATGTGGTTGGATGGACATGAACTGTTCTGCATTAATCCTCCACACATATAT
This sequence comes from Leuciscus leuciscus, assembly GCF_965113295.1. NCBI lineage: Eukaryota > Metazoa > Chordata > Actinopteri > Cypriniformes > Leuciscidae > Leuciscus > Leuciscus leuciscus. The sequence goes on from NC_138729.1 coordinate 27,970,434, forward strand.
TCATAGCCACTTAGGTAGGTCACATAATATCTTACCCAGTCTATGATGGAGTTAACTTCATGTCTGTAAGCAATCATTCAACCTATCATTCAATCTATACAACCATGTATAGACATTTTTTTTATTTAAAAGCTTTAAACATGCTTCCCTCTGGCAACATAGGCTATGATTCTGGAGAAGATGAGTGTGATCACACTCCTCTCTAACAGGGCTCTGGGCTCAGATTCACAGATGGCAGAGAAAGAGGAAGGTTCAGACCCGATTTTAATTTAGAGCAACAACATTAGATCTAAAAATAAAGAGTTTTTCCATTATAGAGTGTTATTCCATTTGTCGACCTCTAGAGCTCGCTATTGCTCTTTCTTACAGCATGCTGAGGGAAAATGCTGTGTAAATGAGAACCATTTGAACAAATGCCATGTATAAGTCAAACAATGTTTTAATATGTAAATAATAATAATTATTAGTTAATAGTTCATTTCCAACAACTATCAGAACTGAAGAAAAAAAAACATGAACTCAAATGGACAGGATTCGATGAAACCTTTGTTATTCTAGGAAGTTGCCGTCTGATCTTTAACCCAACAGTGATTTATCTAGTGTTCTGCTTCAAGCTCCCTCTAATGTTTAACCCTGAAGTGTGTTTAATCAAACAACATCCTGCAGTGTAAGGTCATAAGACAGCAGTTTCAAAACCTTAAACCTAAAACTGAGTGTCTCACTCAATTTATGCAAAACATCAGTTTTCAATGCATAGAATTTACATATTGTCCAGATGTGCTTTTTAGACAGGTACAAGGTAGTTGTAATTTTTTATTATTATTATTCCATATAGTAAGTTACTCAGAGATAAGTAATACACTTCCCCTTTGTCGCCATGACAAACTCATTGATTATCTGTAGGCCTACTAAGGAGACCACATCATGGAGCATTGCATCTGTAAATAACGATGATCATTCCAATTACATCATTCCATTTTTTTATTTAAATAAAGACATTCATTCTTATATGGATTGACTTTTATATTCAAAAATGTATTTAAACATATATCTATAGTACTGTGCAATAGTCTTAGGCACGCACATTAGTATTTTCACCAGAAAAAAAAAAGGTTTTATGCCAGTTATTTATATCTTGCTGTAGTTTAATAATCCAGTGAGATTTTTGTATGCACAAGGAGTCTGTTAGGACGATTCTAAGGGCCCACGCACTTTTGGGGCATCCAGAGATCGATTTTATTAATAGAATGGGTGCGGTAGGGGACCCAACCTCATATTCTTTCATTGGGTCCAAAATTGCTAGCGGCACCTCTGCTAATCACTGACAGACTCGATGATGGTGAGATCAGATCTCCATGTGGATCATACAGGCTGTTGTCAGACTTTACTATTTGGAAATGTATTAACTGATATTTACTGACACACTACAGCAAGATATAAATTCGGGCTTAAAAATTGTAAAAAAAAAAAAAAATTCTGGTGAAAATACTAACATGCCTAAGATTTTTGCACAGTACTGTAAATCACCTAATAATAAACAGAATGACTTTACTCACAACAATTTAAGGCTCAAAGAATGAAAACTACAAATCCCAGGCTGTTGTTGACGTCATTATTCCTCGACATTACTTGTGATGATAGCAGAACGCGACAGCTTGAGCAAGATATACAAAACACTTTAGGTTTTCTGTGCTTTTAACATCATAACCAGGTAACGTATCGAAGTACTGGCAATGGAAGCGAGGCCGTAAACTATTCTATTCTAGCCCTCAGTTAGCTAAGACAGAAACCCAAACCCATCTCTTTTGAGCTCTGCAATCACGTATGTAACATTACATCTCACAGTGAAATACTGCCGTGGATCAGAATAACCATGACTTTGAGCATGGATATCAGCGTTTCTTTTCTCAAGTGCGAACTCGCCTCCACTATCGACCATGCGGTAAGATGCGCAGTAGAATCAGTTTTGAAAGAAACAGCGCGAGTTGTTGGCATAAAGCTGGCCGCGGCTCGCAATGCTGCCGCAGAGTCGCACAAAGAGAACCAGAGCCTGCGCGAGAGACTGGAGATCTCCGAGAGCGAGCTGAAAGCGGTTCGCTACTACATGACTGCGGCTGAAAAGAACATCAAACAGTGTTTACTTCTCAACAGAACCCTGCCTGGGTCAAATATCGTGCACACAAACGCAGACGACGCACACTTTGTGTTTCCATCATGTGCTGCGGATGGAAGCCCCACATCACAGGCGCAGAGCAGAGATTCCTCCCGCAAGACCTTCCGAAACTCACCGGGAAGAATTCACAGTCCTAAAAATCTCCCTAGTGTTGGCCTCTGTCTCCCCACAGTACAGTCTGACTGGCCTCGTGAGTGTGTCAACCGCAGAAAGACACGAGGGTCTTCAGTAGGCAACAGTTCAGCACTCAGGAGTGACCCCACGACCGCACAAACTCTTCTGGAAAATAGTGCTGTTCTCTACAAACCAGAAGATGAGACAGAAGGCCCGTTTTACATCACGAATGAGGGCGAAAAAGGTTCATTGTTGTTATTATTATTTCCATTTACCAATAGGCTCGAAGCAAATTTTGCCCTCCAGAGTTTGGTCTTCACTAGAAAAATCAGGTAACGTTAGGTAGGTGGGTTTGAGCTAAACTCTGCAGAACAGTGGCCCTCCAGGACCAGATTTGAGGAACCCTGCCATAGAGTAATGATCATAGCTGTTTATTAACCCTCTAAAGCTTGACATATGAAATAATAGCCAGAAATATCTGTTTGAAATGGAACTATTTATTTAGCCTTTAGACAAAATATTTTTTTTAAGGAGTTGCATGTAGTGAGAATATGGAGCTAACAATTTTGTTCAGGTGCCCAAACTGAGCAAAAACATTTGGTGCAGATGTTCTTTATAAGGCAATAAAGATTCTCATAGCCTGTAATGTAAATCAACGAGACTTTTATAACAGTATAACACTGCTTGCATAACATGCAAGTTTTATGATCAAAGCTCTGTCATTTTAATTGTGAAGGGCAAAGTAGATAATGCAATACCATGATGATTGATAAATGCACAAAAAAACTTCTCAAAAGCCTGTTGTATCATATTTGATACTTACATTGTAACAAAAAAAAATTCTAAAATATGATGCAAGATAACCAAGTAATCCTAAATTGCTTCAGTCCAGTAAGTGTATATTGACATATTACTAACAATATAAAAGTTATAACATTTACTTTACAGAAAAAAGATGTGTACCATGACCTGAAGGGGGACATTTATAGAATAATTCTAAAAGGCCTTTTACTTACTGAAAAAGTATGAACTATCATGTAATAGATTATGTGCAAGTTTTGGTCATGTTGATAATTTAGAGGGCTTAGAAAATGTATGTATCAAATATGATACAGTAGGCTTTATTGGATTGACAGCATGTCAGATTCTTTAGTCTGAGTAGCCTATAGTTTCATCCATATAAACGTGAGCTTTTCTTTGTTTTACAGACAACAGTTCTGCAGCAACAGACACTGAGAGGAGACACGAGGAGCCAGAAGTTTCAGGCCCCTCCGCAAACCCACCAGAGGAGCAGTCTGACATGACGAATTTTGAGTTTGAAATAAGCACACCTGCTGGGAATGTTAATGAGCTGGAGCTGATACAGGTGATGGAGGACACTGATGATATCAAACAGGGCACCATTAAAATCGAAGACGATCCTGATTCACTCACATTAGAGCCTCCCTCATCAAATCCAGCTGTAGTCTCTTCATCCAACTCCATGCAAGAGTTACCACAAATCTCCTCGCCTCCAGTGCCTGAGAGCGATGGCGATGCTTTGCTGGCCTTGGCGCCACCTGTGGGGAGTGACTCCAGGTTCAGCGGGACAGTCGATAGCCCTGATAAAGTGCACCGCTGCAACATTTGTGGCCGGGGATTCAGACGTTTCTACTGCTTGAAAACACACCAGCGCATACACACGGGAGAGCGGCCGTATCCTTGCAGATACTGCGAGAAACGCTTCCGCCATTTGGACAGCTTACACAAGCACCAGCGCATTCACACGGGAGAGAGACCGTACCGCTGCGCCGAGTGCGGATGCTGCTTTAGAGAACTCGGTCAACTCAAAAAGCACAGACTCAAACACTCACCCACATTTGTTCCTGTGGCCAATCCCTCCTTCCCTCTCCTCCCAGCCGGACCCTCCTATGTCTGGTCACATCTCAACACACAGTCTTTGGATTCAGTCTAGGCTTGTGATAGTATCACTTTTCAAAGCTGTAATTGTGGAAACTTGGTATACAGTATTATGGCGTGTTGAATTATGTTACAAAAACAGGTTAAAAAGATGAACAAACTTGTCCTCTTAATAACCTGGAGCATTTACATACAATGGACATTTTTATTGTGCTTTGTTTTAAATTAAACCGATTGTTTCAAACAGATTAAAGTGCAAAAGAATACAACTATAAAGAATCAAAACATTTTTCAACCATTATCTGAATATCTTTTCTGGGCTGGGCTGGCCTGTTTTAATCCAGATTAAAATGTACAAGTGTAAACAAATGCTTAGTATTTAATAAGTATTAAATGCTTATGTTTATTTGAAAATAAATATCAAGTATTTGGTGTTGATTGATTAATACCACAGTGAATACAAAAATGAGAACATTTAAAGGCTATTTGATTTAATTTCTATGAGTTCAGAAACAGAAAGTCATCAGTGTTAACCAGTTAATGGAAAATAAGATAATGTGCATTCTAAAAATCTTAACAGTTCGAATAATGAGGTATCTAGAATGATTCATTTTATTTTGAAGTGTGCATGATAACAATACCGTACTTTCATTACCGCAATATACTGTATTATCGAATAATGGTGAATGTCTAATTCAGTCTAAGGCCATAAGAATTATGGTGTTGTGCAAAACACCCCTCACATAAAGTTAATTTGGTAACAGTTTGGTCCAGAATCAATTGGAGTTATATTGGAAGATATATATTTGCCTGATTGTATGAACATTTTTACACATCAACATATCATTTAGATCCATATACAAATGTACAAAATACCTTCTCAAACATGCAGCATAGCCAGAATTTACGAGTTGATTTCATGCATAAGAACAACTTGATGTTACACTGCGAAAATTTGAAATGGGTTCCAGATAAGAATAAACTTTTCAGTAATGCATTTTCTGGTCTTGAGAATTAATTTTGCTCACTGTCATGCAACAATGTGCATCCTGCATAAATCAGAACTGAAACCAATTAATATATTCATAAATATAATTGTAGCACTTCAAAGATTTTTAAATGCATCAGTTTAACATTTTGACCTGAGAAATAAAAGCAGAAAGACTACTGCTGGGGGAATACAATTACTAAATACACATTTATCTAGTAGGCCTACTAACGTGATTAATTTTTAAAGTTTGATACAACCTAAAATTATATTATGTATGTATGGTACATTGTTTTATTTCTGATAAATAAATAAAAAAGTTTGACTAATCAGATAGGTATTTAATTAACGAGTTAACTAGTTACAGCATATGGTTCCCTCATGTTCTACTCAAAATCATCCCCCTCTTGTGATATTTCACCCGTCCTCTCTGTGGAGTCACATGGGCACTTTCTCTGTCCCGTGACTTTTTTTTTCTTTCTTTTTTTTTTTAAACAAATAAAGGGTCAGCCAGGCGGCGCACAGTCCCGCCGTACTGCCGTATGATAGTACGGTTTCGATTAGGACCTTTCCATGGACCGTTACGTAATAGATTTATGTTTTCATTAGGTCCTGCTGTCTGTTGTTCATTGTCAGGTCCACAGGGGTCTCACCATCCGTCATGTCCCGGGGGTTTGATCACGAGATCTGAGAACTTTCCACCTGCGATTCTTTAAAGAAACGAAACCAACTCGACATGATGCTCTGATGAAACATTAGGACATCCTGCATCCACATTCTCAAAACGAGTAGTTTGGTTTTCTTGTGGTTTTGTGTAGTTTCTTCTAAAAGCGGAAGTAACATACAGCATTTAGATCGGAGTCGCCGCTGTTGTTTATAAAGGACAGGTAGGTTGTGTTTGTTTCTTAACCTCCCTACTGTACTTTACCGTTAACATTATGTGTCACGAATGATGATAACCGTACACGCCCAGGCATCAGTAACTGCTTTAGGAGATGGAGGTCTCATTCTCCTCTAGAAATGTTAGATGCCTTTTCTGGAATGAATGTCTGCTAGTTTATTCAAACTACTTGGATGTTGTTGTTGTATGGCAGCGGGGTATTTTATAGTCAGGTTATCCTCTTTACCTTTATAGGACTTAACATTTGTTTTTCAACCGCGTATTTCGGATTGTTTACATTGTCATGCACTTCCGCTACTAGAACGATGCAATATTTGTTGTAAAAACACCCAAGACGTTCAATGAGACATTCATTGTCTTGTAGTTTCAGGGTTCCCACTGTCTGAAACTGATTCAGGCCTGAAAAAGCCATGGAAATAAACACAATTCTAAGCCACTGACATTTCTATGGTGAAGGGATTATGTTATGAGTTATGCTCAGCTCTAAAATAATTAATCAGCTAACGTTAGATGTTTTGAAAGTAAACTCTGTAAAAAAAAAAAAAAAACATTAAAAAAAAACATAAAGCCAATATAAGAAATCCTATCCAATTATCATGAACTTGACATTACCATAGTAAGAGTGACTGCTTTTTTACCCATTTTTAAAATAATAATTATTAGAAATACACACTACCATTCAAAAGTTTGAGATTAGGGTTAAAATGACAGTTAAAAAAAAAAAAAAAATTTTTAAATGTAAATTATTCCTGATTTTTCAGCTTCATTACTCCAGTCTTCAGTGTTACATGATGCTTCAGAAATCATTCTAATGCTTATTTGCTGCTCAAGAAATATTTATAAATGTTGAAAACAGCATAATATTTTTGAGGAATCATGATCCATTTTTTTTTTCACGATTTTTTGATGAATAGAAAGTTCAAAAGAACAGCGTTAATTCAAAACATTGTAACAGTTTTCACTGTCATTTTGAGCAATTTAGTGTGCCCCTGCAAAATAAAAATACTAACCAATTAAAATGGCCCTAAGCTTTTGAACAGTAATTTAGATTTAGCATATTTCAATAATAATAAAAAACAGTCAAAGCTCTTTTAATAGCTGACAAAAGTTAAAAAATCTATTTGTGTCTTTTCTTGTTTTTTGTTTGATTGTACTGAACAGGAAACGGTTTTATCTGTAGGTTCCTGTTTTTCAGACCATGGCAAACGAGCACTCGCCTCTTCTTGTTCACGGGGTGTACAGCATGATGGGAGATGCTGAAGATTCCAGGGGTGTATCAGCAGTGACAGGAGAGGGATCGCCCAAATCAAACCCCCGCAAACTCAACACCTTTTTTGGTGTCATGGTGCCCACCATCCTCTCCATGTTCAGTATTGTGCTCTTTCTTCGCACAGGTGAGTGTGACATTGGAAAGGACAGAAGAGTATGGCAGGAGATTTTATAAAGCATTTTAATATGGTGATCTATCGCAATATAATTCCCCTCTGTGTGGCTCTGGGTGTGTTTTTGTGCATAAATAATTCTGATAAATGTCTATGTTTCAGGTTTTGTTGTGGGCCAGGCCGGTCTTCTCCATGGTCTCCTCATGCTGTTTGTGGCCTACTTCATCATTTCATTGACAATCCTGTCTATATGTGCTATTTCAACTAATGGCGCTGTGGAAGGGGGCGGGGCCTACTGTATCCTTAACCAATCTCTCTGCCTTATAGAGTGCTAGTTGCAGGGTGAATTCTAAATGCTGTTTTTTGAAGGGCAATAGTGCAACAGTGCCCGCCCCCTTTTTCAGCGGCGCTGGTTCCAGAAGTATTTATTTTTTCGTCCATTTTTCCCATAGGGATTTTAAAATAGTCTTTGTTAAAGAGTTATAAGCCCTGAACCAAGCCAATCAGCTATGAGGTGAATCACTACACTACAAAGAAAAATACAAAGGTACAAGACCGTGCACTTAACGGTTTTATTGAGGGAAAGAACTACAATCCCATGAAGCTTTGCGAACTGCATAATCAATTTATAGAGAAATAAAAAACTACTCATTTACAAATGTTGATTATATGTATAAAAACCAATACTTTTTAAGTTTATTGCAAAAAGAGGCGTAAATACAAACATTTCAGCATTTTGAGAGCGTAGGGCGATAGATTTGATTACATAATTCACAATGCTTCATGGGAGTGGGCGGAGCTAAAGAGCTATTTTGGTGTGTGTTGTTTTTTTGACTCTCTGGTAATGTAGTTTTTCACCAGGAATTCCACTGTTAAACACGATTATTGAAAAAAACAAAACAAAAACAAAAAAACGCTGAAATAACGTGGACTGATGGCTTTAACAGAAGCAAATACCATGAATTAACAACATTGTAGCTCACAGTAGGCCTGTCTTTAAAGGTTTATAAGCTATCGTTCAAAATCAATTTCCTTATGGATAAAATTTATGTAATTTTTACTTCTGGAACCCGACTGTTGCACTCTATTAGGTAAAGGGACACCATTTGTAGGGGCTCTCCAAATGAAAGTGAACAACTGAATCCCTTCACAAAGGGCCAGCCCTTTGATAACTTCAAGTCCATTAACAAAGGTTACATGCTATGGTCACTTAGAGGAAGTCATTTTATCGTTTATGGTCACTTGACACAGGGTCGATTCATTTTTAAGCTAGATGGGAGGAAAGTTTAAGATAAAGAAAATTAATTAAAGGGTTGGTTCACCCAAAAATTTTAATTCTGTCATTAATTACTCACTCTCATGTTGTTCCAAACCCATAAGACTTTTGTTAATCTTCGGAACACAAATGAAGATATTTTTTTCTGAAATTCGAGAGATTTCGGACCCCCCCCCCCCCCCCCATAGACTGCAACGTAGTTGCCACTTTCAAGGCCCAGAAAGGTAGTAGGGACATTGTTAAAATAGTCCATGTGACTAAAGTGGTTTAACCTTAATGTTATGCAGCGACGAGAACACTTTTTGTGCATAAAAAAAAACAACAACAAAAATAACGACTTTATTCAAAAAATATTTCTCTTACGTGTCAGTCTCTGACGCTGTTCACATGAGCACCTCGACACATGCGTGAGCTGCTGACGCAGGAGCCGGCCGATACTGAGCCGGGTTTCTGACGTAGAACCCGGAAGTGCTGCACTGTGTTTACAACGTGAACAGCGTCAGAGACTGACACAGAGGAGAAGAAATTGTTGAATAAAGTCATTGTTTCTGTTTGTTTTTTTGTGCACAAAAAGTATTCTCGTCGCTTCATAACATTAAAGGTGCAATAGGCGATCTGGGAAATGCTAACTTTAGCCGGCTAGCATTGAAAGCATACGATCCCACCCTCCCTGCAAATCACCGTCCAAAGACACGCCTCCTCCAAAACACATGAAATACACAGGCCAGAAGCGAGACGACCAGAGACAACGTTATTGGATTACGTCCATAGCGATTCGGATTACATCATGTGTCATTCACCTGTGAGAAAACTTTACAGTACAGTAAGGGGAGAAACAGAAGCGCTTGCTTGTATACATAAGCATGTGATTGTGAAATGACTCCAATTCAGAAGTTGACCTGTTGACATAAAGGAAAGAATGCACTGTATTTCAGCTTTATTCCTATGCGATGTCAGGACATGGCGCAGCACAGTCGAATCTCACTGAGTTATCTGCATAGGGCAAAGTCAGCGGTACAACTGTAACTGTACTGTCAAACTTGAAAATCTTCCACTTGTTGTCGGTTCAGAAGGAAAGTTAGGTTGTTTGCCTGCCATTCTCACTCTGTTTGCACAGTGTACGAGAACGTGCTAATGGCGTATGATGTCTGCATGAACAGGCTGCGCAGTGTTATATAAACACATGCTGACTGACAGGGGACACAAATGGTATGATTTAATTCTGACCAAATTAAATAAATGGATGAACTTATGGTTCTATGCCTTCCACTGGCATTTAGACCGCTAAACATTGTGATTGCTATCAAGATATGAGGAGATTTTCAATCAGCATAACACATTTTTTTTTGTAGAGAATCACCTATTGTGCTTTTAATCTTGAACCACTTTAGACACATGGACTATTTTTCCTTTATTAAGTCTTTTGTACCTTTATGGGCCTTGAAAGTGGTGATTACGTTGCAGTCTATGTGAGGATGCAAAGCTCTCGGATTTCATTAAAAAAAAAATCTTAATTTGTCTTACTGGTTTGTTATAACATGAGGGTGAGTAATTAATGACAGAATTTGAATTTTTTGGTTGAACTATCTTTGTGAGGGCATTAATTGATATAATGCAATCCTAGCCCCGACTAAATGACTAACCCTAACCTTAACCCTAAAACCAGGGTTAAGGTGAGAATAATGAAGAAATTACATTGTCTTCATTGCTCCCTTTGCCAAGTGCATTCCAAACGGCTACATTTTGACACACAGGTGCCTTCCTTCATCCAAAGTCTCCACTTCAAGGGCTTTGCCCCTCAGAGTGAGAAAGGCATATGGATGCTCCCTCCCTTCCTATTGGAATTTGTTGTTCATGAGTGTTTGCATATTGTTGTTGTTGACGTTTAACTCTTTAGTATTAGTCATGATCAGTCGTTCTCTGGGGCCAGAGTTTGGAGGCAGTATCGGCCTTATGTTTTACTTGGCGAAGGTATGTGCATGTGGCGTCTATGTCCTCGGCCTGGTGGAGGCCATACTGGACGTCTTCGGGAAGGATCCAGGTGAGCGCTAAACTGTCTTTGAAGCAAATGAAATCAGTAACACAGAGCTTTTTTTACAGCGAAGCTTCTCTTTTCTTCTCTCTCCAGGCTCTGCTGTGTCACAGGGGCTGCATGTGTTGCCGCAGGGCTACTGGTACACCGTGTTGTACTCCTCTGTAGTGCTGTTGCTATGTCTGGTGGTGTGTCTGGTCGGTGCTCATATCTACGCCAAAGCCTCTTTTATCATTCTGGTGGTGGTGACGGTGTCTCTGATCTCCATCATCATCAGCCCCCTTATACTCAGTCCACAGCGCTTCAACATCACACACACATACGACAACAACCACAGCGTCACTGTCAGCCCCAGCTACACAGGCTTCAACGGCACTACATTAAAGAACAACCTTGGACGTGAGTGAGATTATCATCAATGCAATAATGATACTGACTGTTGTGGTGATTACAGTTGATGCTCTTTAGCAGTTATATTTCAAAATACTTCGAAGACAAATGAGACTGATCACAATTATGGAGTCCTGTCTGTTAGATAAAACATTTAGTGGAAAAATATTCAAATGATTGGATATTTATACTTTTCTAATGATATTTTGAAAAACGCAAACAAAGAGGCAAACATTTGACAGAAAAATTGAACGTTCCTCAAAAGAACATTTTGATTTACAAGAAAAGGAAGTTTATAATGAGTTTTTGCACATAATTGTAGTTTGAGTTCAGTAAGATTTCTTCTAAAGAAATTAATGTTTTCATTCAGCAAAGATACATTCAGTTGATCAAATGTGATAGTAAAGACTTTTAGATTGTTGGATTGTTTAAACTAAAGCATGTTTGATTAAAGTTTTTAATTAAGAGATATTTATAAATAATATAACAGAGATACAGTCTTGCTCAAAATGGGGATCATACAAAATGCATATTATTTTATATTTAGTCCTGTCCTCAATATGATATTTGACATAAAAGATGTTTACATATACTCCACAAGGCAAAAAAATTGTGGAATTTATAAAAATGATCCCGTCAAAAGTACTTACCCTTGATTCTTAATACTGTGTCGCAGTACTAAATAAAAAAATTGTTTAAACAAAATAAGAAACATTTGGACATCTTCATCCTGTTCAAAAGTTTTCACCCCCTGCTCTTAATGCATTGTGTTTCTATCTGGAGCATCAATGAATGTTTGTACCTTTTTTAATGGTTGTGTGTGAGTCCCTCAAATGCCCTCCGTGTGAAAATATGTATCTCAAAATCATAGTCACTGCTGAAAAGGGTTCAAATATGCAAAAGATGCTGGAAAACTGAAGGATTTTTCTGAATAACATTGGGCAGTTTAACTGCTCAGGACAAACAAGGGACTCAGGGACAACCATCACAAAAAACACAGTCGTGGATCATCCAGCGACACTGGATCAAGGATCCAGTATTAAGAATCAAGGGTATGTAAACGTTTGAACGGGGTCATTTTTTTAAAATTCAGCTATTTCTTTTTTTTTGTCTTGTGGACTATATGTAAACATCTTTTTATGTAAAATATCTAGCATACATTTTGTATGATCCCTATTATTTTGTTATAATAATGAACATTTAGCAGATTCTGCAAGGTGTATATAAACTTTTGAGCATGACTGTAAGTACAGTAGTAAAGAGACCAACAGCAGAAACAGAAAGTTATCTCTGACCTATGTACAAACATGTTAACAGCAAATTCTCCATGAATTTCCACGGTGTTGATATTATTGTAGTGTGGTACAAGTACATGCAAGTACAGTAATAAAATTTAGTTTTCCACTAAAATCATAATAGTTTGCAGAGTACTTGGAAGATTATGGATCACCTCAAATGCAGCCATATATAACAGGCTCTGTATTGCAGTCAACCATCAGGGAGCACACATAAAGCCCTTTTCATTAATTTCTATAATTACTGCACTAGCATGAATTTTGTCCACATGTTTCCTCCTGTAGCGCGCTACTCTCTGGACTACAGTACCAACACAATGATGTCTTTCGCCACTGTATTTGCTGTGATGTTCACTAGCTGCACAGGCATCATGGCAGGAGCCAACATGTCGGGTACAAAACCACAGACGCCCACATACACCATTCACGCAGTTACTTTAATTGGATACTCTTTTTGGTTGCTGATGTGTTTGTGTTGCCTTTTACAGTACTGTCAAAAACATGTCATTTGATTTGTCTCACTTCCTCAGGTGAGCTGAAGGACCCCAGTGAGTCAATACCTAAAGGGACTATCATAGCGGTGTCCTACACCTTCACTGTCTACCTGCTTCTCTTCCTGCTCCTGAGCTCTACCTGCGACAGGTGCCGTTAACGACACTCAAGCCACATGGGAAAACATGCGTTTACACAATGCTTTGTTTTTCCTCTCATTCGTCTCTCCTTTATTCCTCCTGTCGTTCTCTTGGTTTCTCTCTCTCAGGTTGTTGTTGATCAATGATTATGCAGTGTTCCAGCGTGTGAACGTGTGGCCTCCGCTGGTGACGATTGGGGTGTACTGCGCGTCTCTCTCAGCTGCTATGTGCTCCATGATAGGAGCTTCCCGAATCCTCCACGCTCTTGCTCTGGACAAGCTTTTTGGTTAGTGTGCATTTGAGGGTTTGGTCTCTTTAAGGGACAAATTTCAGACTGGAAACTGATACTGAGATGGTGATATATGGTATGGTTGTTGACATCTCCACAAGAAGTGTTATCGGAAAATTCTTGGGCTTGTTATTGAGCAATACTTGGAAAACGGTATTCATGGTTCCTAAGAAAAATGATTAGTGAATATTTTTCATTTTTGTCACATTTTCTAGGCTGTTTTATGGTGTGAGAGGTCATATGTTCTGTGCAAGAAGGTAAAAAAGGGACATTTTTACTAAAGGAATCATAACACATGCTCATTTCCTTCAATCATTTTCTACTGAAATCGGTTAATTGACTGAATCAAAAAACAATCTATTCTTATTGAGAATTTATTTATTATTAAAAAAATTCCTGTCAAAACATATATTTAAAAAATCATTCACAGGAATCACAGAAAATGATTTGTCACACAGTGGGATCGTGGTGACAGAGTTATTACAGATTATTATTATTATATAGAAACTTATTGTAGAAAACTAAGTTATGTAAAGCATCTTGAAAAGTTTCAATTTAAGGAATAAACAAGCGTAAAACAGCATAAATGTAAGATATCTAGAAGGCAAGCCTCTTCAAAACACCAGTACACATTTATTTAAAATATAATGCATGTACAAATAGGAAACATCAGTTCACTATTTTCGGATTGTTTGCATAAAAGAAAAAGAATAAGAATATATTTGTCTGGCTCATTTATCATGGCTCATATAACACATTTTAAATTCTTGTATGATTTAATGTCACACACTTTTTCTAAGACTCTTTACTAAATTACTATTTGATTATGATTATACACTAGAGTTGAAAAGTTTGGTGTCAGTAACATTTGTTTTTATGTTTTTGAAAGATTTTTTTTTTTTGTTCACCAAGGCTGCACTTATTTGATCAAAAATACTATAAAACGATTTTATTTATTAATTAGTAAAATATTGTGAAATGTATTACAACTGAAAATAGCTGTTTTTAATTTATTACATTTTAAAATGTAATTTATTTATATGATGGCACAGCTGAATTTTCAGCATCATTACATTTTTTCATTCATGTACAGTTTTTCAGGATTTTATAACTAATAGAAAGTTCAAAAGAACTTTTTGTAACAGTGTTCAAGTTCTTATTCTGACTTTTGACAAATTGAATGCATCTTTTTGGAATAAAAGTATTAATTTCTTGAAAAAATTAAATGACCCCAAACTTTTAAATGGTAGTGTAAACATATAAAATGATGTCCTAACAGTATAATTCCCTGGATTTAGGAAATCATACTGTTAACCACCCATTGACGCAGCAACTAAGTTACATGGCTGAGTTTGAGGAGACTGTTATGATATGATGGTGTAATAGTATCCTGGAGTGAGATGATAGTACTGCTCTGTTGGGGTGTGTCATGGGTTTGTTGATCTGTGCTGTGTGTGTGATCTGGTTTCAGGTCTGCCTTTGGCTCCGGCTGCAGTCACCTCCAGCTCTGGGAACCCATGGGTATCTGTGCTCTACACCTGGGGCCTGGTGCAGGTACAGGGAGCTGTGTGCATATGTCTTTGGATGCTATTTCTGTGACACGTAAAATATAAAGAGTATGTCTGTTAAAGGCACACTATGCAGTTTCCGTTTTTCTCAAACAGCGACCCCTAGAGTCACTGTGGAGTAGTTGTATTTAACGTTACTGTCGTAAATACCACTCACGCAGAGCCGTCTCTGCACTCACGGCCTGATCCCTCGTTTTCTTTCCTCTTCCGACCGCGCTTTCTTCGTTTTCTTCATCGTCTCTGCCATGATTCACGTCTGAAATGCGTGTTAGTGTCTTCCATAGAGGCTGCTTCATATGTTGTTGATGTATGTGACGTCGTGCCGTAAAACAAGTCGTGATTCTTGCGAGATTTGTTGGGACCTCTCAAACTTGCATTGCTGGTTTTGCCAGTGGTGTCCCCCCCCGCTGCTTTGCTAATGGGATCATTCGCCCTACTACGAGTTTGTTTACCATCGAAACGATTTCGAAGCTATTATATTAAGGTACAAATCTTGCATTGTATGCCTTTAAGATTTTGTGTGTGTGTTTGTTGTAGTGTACGCTGTTTGCAGGACAGCTGAATGTGATTGCTGGTATCGTGACAGTGTTTTACCTGTTGGCGTATGCTGCGGTTGATTTGGCCTGTCTGGCTCTGGAATGGGCCTCTGCTCCAAACTTCAGGTACGTGTGTGTGTGGGTGTGTGGTCTTTTTATAAGGTTATTGTGACTAGGGGTGTGCGATATGACGATTTTTGATCGTGGACGATTAAAATGTCTCCACGATCTGCTTTTGAAGAAATATCGTAGAATCGTGCTGTTCTGGCGCCTCTGTCCCAACATACTGAACAACACGACGTATATTCACATAAAATGTTAACGCAGCGGAACGGGACTGCAGTTCACAAAAGTTCACAATTTGCATGTGCTTTAATGCCTTGTCGGTTAAACATTTAATTCGCGTGCTGATGCGCTGTTCTAACGTGTGCGTTTCTCAGCGCGTACATGTGAAGCTCACATGCACTAAAAGCCAGTCTACCAGCGCCTTGATACTGGACTAAGTTATCTTTCGAGTCTTATTGTGCTTATACTGTTAAATACACACAAGGTTTACATAAACAAAGTCGGTTATGTCTAAAGTGAAAGCAAACTTGAGAAAATTGAGAGAAAATCTGCTTGTCAAATGCGTGTATATTAGACGCGTCGCGTGCAGCTCTTAAAGAGACAGTAGCAATAGTAAACACGCTGCCGCTTGTCCTTAAAGGGATAGTTCACCCAAAAATAAAAATTATCTCATCATTTACGCACTATAATGTTGTTCCAAACCTGTTTTAATTTCCTTCTAATAGTTTCTAATATTTTTCTAATATTAATATTTTGAAGAATGTGGCTATCAAAACAGTATAGCTGGTCCCCATTGACTTCCATAGGAGAAAAATATACTATGGTAGTCACTGGGGTATATCAACTGTTTGGTTACCCACATTCTTCCAAATAACTTTTATTTTCAACAGAAGAAAGAAACTTATTCGAGTTTAAAACAACTTGAGAGAGTAAATTATGATCATTTGAATTTATGATAATTTGAATAAAACAACAAAATGCAAAGAGAAAATCACTCACTGCTCTTGACTGATAACTTTAATAGTAGCTTTAATAAGTATCAATGTATAATTTATACAGTGAAGTCTGTTTTGTTTTATTTTCATATTTGTTCATTTAATTACTTTCTTCAATGCTACTGTTAAATACACCTACTGTAGCTGAAAACGTAAAGCACTGTTTAGCCTATTTCATTTGTATATTAAGTTGTGTATGTGTAATGTGTGTCTTTGATCTTAATATTTAATAACAAAGAAAATAATGACAAATATATTTATCTTCGCCCCTGTCTGCCATTTTGTTATTTTGTTACCCAAGGCTTTGTTTTTAAAATATGGACATTAGATTGGCTGTAATGCTAAGTCACAAAATAGTAACATAAACCAACATAAAAAGAATCGTGATAAAATCGTTAATTGTGATTTTCCTGAAAAAAATCGTGATATGATATTTTTGCCATATCGCCCACCCCTAATTGTGACTTTATATCTCACAATGTGCCTTCATATGTTATAATGTGACTGTCTTGCATCTGGAACTTTATTTCTTGGGTTTGTGACTTCATGACTTTTATCTCGCAATGTAAGAATCTCTTATTTTTAACTTGTGTCTAATAATAACCTTTTTATTGTTTTTTACCCTGTGGTGGTTTTTCAGTTTGCTTTTGATAATCACTCAAAGGACATGTTCTGTCAATTCTTTAGTTTGTAAATGTACGCTACCTTTCAAAAAGTTTGGGGTCGGTTATATGTTTTTGATAGTCTCTTTTGCTGACCAAGGTTGCATTTATTGGATCAAAAAAATACAGGAAAAACAGAAATATTATGTGTAAAGTTTAAAAGACCAGCATGAAATAGAAATCTTTACTGTCACTTTTGATTGATTTAATGCGTCCTTGCGGAATAGAAGTATTTATTTCTTAAAATCGTAATGACCCCAAATTTTTGAACAGTAGTGTAAGTATTTATTCTTCTTTCTTTCCAGGCCCACATTTCAGTTTTTCTCTTGGCACACATGTTTGTTGGGTATTGTCAGCTGTGTGGTAATGATGTTCGTGATAAACCCAGTGTATTCCTCGGCCAGTATCGTCCTGCTGCTACTCCTCCTGCTGATCCTGCACTACCGCTCTCCCACCAGCAGCTGGGGCTACATCAGCCAAGCACTAATCTTCCATCAGGTACATACACGCACACAAAACACATGTGAATGCACTAAATTTTAAATCCATAAGACAATCTTTCTGTGCTCTTTCAGGTGAGGAAGTACCTTCTGATGTTAGACTCCCGTAAGGATCATGTGAAGTTCTGGCGGCCGCAGGTCTTACTGATGGTGGCAAACCCACGCTCCTCCTGTCAGCTCATCTGCTTTGTCAACCAGCTGAAGAAAGGAGGGCTGTTTGTTCTTGGACATGTACAGATCGGCGATCTAGGTAGGACAAAAGGGGTATTAGGTTCAGGCGGCAGCTTTATGAGAGAACCCAAGTTTCACAAGACCAATAGACCAAAAGTTTCGACCCTTGTTAGTTACCACTTATGTGTTTTTATGATCTCTGGCTGAAATCCAGACGTTTTAACTGCTTCCTCTGATTCTTAAAGAAAAAATCAGAGATCATGTATACCTAATGTTTTAGAATGCTGCTTTCTCCAAAAACTATGTGCAGTTGCATAAACATTTCCTGAGTTTATGTAAACGGGGTCATTGTTGCTGTGTGAGTCTGGTCAGGATGCTCAAATAAACAGAGCCATGTTTTGATAACATCACATAGTCACAGGGCTTTTACACTTTTCAGGGAAGTCGGATACACCAAAATACCTCAAGTTGTTTTGTTTTGGTTACATTTTTGCAGCTAATGTAATGTTTCAATTGTAATCTGTTCATTTCAGTCAGTTTGGCTGGTAACTCGGGCTCATCCACCCCCATAGAACCTCAAGGGACACTTCACCCAAAAATTGTCGTTCCAAACCTGTTTGACTTCTTTCTTCTGCAAAGCATAGAAGAAGATATTTTGAAGAATGTCGATAACCAAACCATTTTGATTGGCATTGACAAAAAACACGTCTAAAAATGAATATCTAAAAATATTTTCTTAATAACAAATGTCTAAATGATGACAGAATTCTCATTTTTGGCTGAACTATCCCTTTATTAAACAATCTTCCTCTCTTCCTCCTGTAAACTCATTTTACTTTATCATGTTGTTGCACACAGAATGGAAAGGAGCAAATGACCAAACGTAATCTCTCTGAACTCTCTCTTGCAGACATGTTGCCCTCAGACCCAGTGCAGCCGCAGTATAATTTCTGGTTGAGTCTGGTGGATAAGTTGGGTGTGAAGGCCTTTGTGGATCTGACTCTTTCTCCCTCCGTCAGGCAGGGCACTCAACATCTGCTCCGCATCACTGGACTGGGTGAGACATTTCCTGATCAGGATATCTTTTTGATACGGAGCCAGAAAGCATCTATTAGATTAGATTCTAGATCTTCATTGTTACTGTACAAAGTACAAGTGCCTAGCCAGTGAAATTACAGACAGAGAGTCCTAGACAAGTTGGCAGCACAAATAGTTTCACTTTAAAAAAAAGCCAATTGTTTCGCATATTAAAACACATAGACTGCTAAAAAAAATACCATAAAAGTACTCAAACCACAAGGAAAAAAGCAACACGTTCCCTTTAGAGCAGTTTGTAAGAGAACTTTAAATGTATTCAAAGAAAGCACTTCCTTCAGTTTAGCTGAACATAATCTTGAGTTGGCTGTAAACAATCACTGTTTGTGTCATTTAGGCTTTTGTGGTTAGGCATCTTGTGAGCCGGTTCTTTTTAGTGCATCAAAAACACAAAACCAGTATAGACTGTTTCACAAACAAATGACTCCTATGAGTTAGTCCATATTAATGATTCATAAAGATACAGCACAACCAGTGTAAACTGATTTCACAACAAATGATACTTGTGAGCTGGTTCTTTTTAGTGAATCAAAAACCTACAGCACGACCAGTGTAGTCCATTTCAAGTCAAGTCAAGTCATCTTCATTTATATAGCGCTTTTAACAATGTAGATTGTTTCAAAGCAGCTTTACAGAGATAAACATATAATTTAAGGTAATATTGTTTTGGCTTTATAGCGGTTCTTTAATAACGTTATTTTCAGAAACGAATGACTACTGTGAGCTGGTTCTTTTTAGTAAATCATTTAGTAAATCAAATTTAATGAACAGTTTAAATGAGTTTGAAACTCTGCTCTGTATAACATGACATGTAGAGAATCTTCCAATCGAAATCAAATTATTAAAAATGTATCAATACTTCTATGTATTCTCTTCTTTTCCAGGAGGTATGAAGCCTAATACCCTGGTCTTGGGCTTCTATGACAACTGCTACCCAGAGGACTACTTCCTGCAGGACCCTGTCTTTTGCGAGGGCGATAGGGGTGAGGGGGATAATTTTGGGGTTGACCTCCCATCCTTACAGGCTCATTTTCCACTGGTGCGCCATGCGGAGAGCCCTCGCACACTGCAGCCCGAGGAGTATGTGAGCATCATCCTTGATGCCATAAAAATGGGCAAGAATGTTTGTTTAGCCAGGTACTTCTTCCAGCTACCGCCTGATAGCAAAGGTGTAACATGCATTAGGGGAAATGACAGCGTGGACACCATCGACGTGTGGCCGACAAACCTACTGTCCCCTGACAGTGCCAGTTACGCAGACGTGTGCAGTCTTTTCCTGCTTCAGATGGCGTGCGTGTTAAACATGGCCAGCAGGTGGCGTCGTGCGAGGTTACGTATATTCGTTTGTGTGGAGTCTGAATCGGGAGACCAGGGCTGGCTGGCTAAAGAGGAGCAATTTAGAGAGTTGCTGGGCAAGCTGAGGATCCGTGCCTCTATTAAGATTGTGGCGTGGGATAACGTGGCACGCATGTTTAGGGAGCAAAGCTCAGAGAGGCAAAACGTGTCTGAAGACTTCCTGTGTGCTGTGAATGCCCTACTGAAGGAACACAGCTCTACAGCAGCGGTGCGCTTCCTGTACTTGCCCCACCCTCCCTCCAGTTCGGAGCTGTCACAGCAGTACCTGACGCAGCTGGACGCTTTGACACGAGACCTGGGTCCAGCTCTCTTGATTCACGGGGTCACACCAGTCACATGTACTGAGCTCTGAGAAAACAATAACCAAAGCGTGTTTGTGTGATAGAGAGGAAAATCTGAAATGTTAGTGAGCGGAATACAAGTGTACAAGTACTTCTTAAATGGTGGGTGATTTTGAAGACCATCAAAAATGGGTGGAGTTTGTGCTCTCCCATTCAAAAATGTTATTTAAAGATGGATGGATGGAGTGTGTGTTATTGGTGAAAACGGCTTGTGTTTATGGGTGTATACTGCCAAATCATGTTGCAGTGTGCGGTTATTTTTGCGTTCTTCATGCGTCTCCGTTTGATCTCATCAACAGAAAGTTTAGTGTTTTCGTGGAAAGGGCTATAAATTTGAATGGCTAATGTTCATTCAAGTGTCAAGACAGTAAGTGTAAATATTTAAACAGATCCTGTGATCCATGTTTTTGTGTTTGTGCAAGACACTGTATGGAAAAAATAACATTGACTTTAATTGGGATGGAAAGTATTTGTCTAAATGAGACATGGTTATTGTTGGCACAGTAATAGGGCAAAGTGACCCTGTTCACTCAATTTTTGTTATTGTGATGTACTGTTGAATCATTTTGTTAATCATTTCTGCATTTTGTTATTGTGATACACTGTTGAGGCGTTTTGTTAATCATTTCTGCTTTTTCTTAGTATGAAACAACCCTCTGAACCAATTTTGACCCAGGTAGAGCTTGCAGGCCAATGAGGAGTCCTCAGGGGTTTAGGTCATTTTTGGTGTGATGGCAGAAATGCTGTTCCCAGCATCCGATTAGAGTTCTTACAATGGATTTGTGCATTCATGGTGTATTTACTGGATAATCATATGGACAGACATGCTGTTATTTATTATTATTACATTTTGTGTGTGCTTGTATGAGAAAGCAGGGAGAAAGAGTGAAAGTGTTTTCTTGTGCACATGTTTTTACAGTACAAATGCTCTTTGTACTAGGTGAAAGGTCATGAATGGCATCTGATTGGTCCGAGCTGATGATGATGTTTGTGTTGAGTCTGTGCTGGTCTTTGGGAACTGAAAAGGGACACTGGCTATAAATAATACTTGAATATTTTGCACATTTGCGCATGTGTTAATTTGTCAGCATTAACAAAAAACAATGCAGAAGCCCAAGAATATCAGGCCTTTATAATAGCTGTACAAGAGGTCTTATGATAAACAAGTAATTCCATTCTTTACATACATAATTATATAAAAAAAAGTTTTTGTTTTTATTAACAGTGCTTTAAGTATGTAAAAATTGCGTTACACAATCCAGTTTACATATAATCCGGAATATTTAGAAATCAGAAATCGTTAAGGCACATCATTAACATTAATATACTTTCAAAAATACATTCATACAATCACAGTATACAATCATGATCTTTGGTTGACAATTTAGCTCAACAGGAAGTTCAGTTAGGATGTACTGCAATTAACCAGCACTAGCAATGTATATGTAATAGCTTAATCATACGACTGAATGTAGAGTTTGTAAACTGAATATTAAATGATTAAACAAAACATTTGTCATCTTTTTCCTTCATTGACTTTCTTTATGCTGAATTTATAATTATATTCCACCCTAGAGTGTGTTCATGTCACATTATGGAAAAGCAATAAATACATTAAGTATTTAAATAGCCTACAGTATAAACTAGCTATTATAAAGTAGTTAATGTGTTCCAGTCCTGTGGCTCTTTTTCACATTTCCAAATTTAGAATACAGTGCTTCATGGGAGTGGGCGGAGCTAGAGAGCTAATTTTGGGGTGTTTTGCTTTGTTCTCTGATTGGTGTTATTTTCTGTACAGCATCATGGCTAATGTAGTTTTTCACCAGGAATTCCACTGTTAAACATGATTATTTACAACCTATATAACCTCGTAGCTCACAGTAAGTCTGTATTTAAAGGTGTACAAGTTATCGTTCAAAATCTTTGGTTCAAAAACCAGAGTTTTTACTTCTGGAACCCAGAATGATTACTGAAGGATCATGTGACTGCGAAGACTGGAGTAATTATACTGAAAATTCAGCATTGCAGAATAAATTGCATTTGATTTTTTTTTTTCATATTTTAAATAAAAGTTATATTAAATTGTAATATTTCAAAATGTTACTGTATTTTTTATCAAATAATCACAGCCTTAGTAAGCATAAGTGACCTTTTTTTCTTTCTTTTTTTTTTTTTACCCAGCTTAGTGTAAATGTCATTGAACTCTGTGAAAAGGGTCAATAGTTTGATACTGCTGAATCTGATTCCTATACAAATACACTCATATTAACTGAACATAGACCTTGGATCTGCCAACCTAACAGAAAATGTATAAACGTGGGTGTATTGTTACAATGCACCTGATTGCCTGTCACTGCAGTAGAAACAGTTTGTGTGTATAGTTCTTATTAATATCATTGGGCATATGTTTGTGTGTTATGTACATCTCTGTGGTCCACGGTTTGTGTCAGTCCTGTTTGTTGATTGTCTGCGCCATCCTCTCCTTTAATTTTGGTTCAATGGCACGAGCAAATTTTGCCACGAGTTTTACACAAAAGGACGTGAGACGCAGCCAGCCCGGGAAAAAAATGGACAGAGCAATGTGCTGAAACAACAAAGGGTGGTAAATAATCTTTCTTTAACATATTCAGATTTCTAAATTTTAGTTTTTTTAAAAAATAAAATACATTTCTACATTATCACACAACCCTGTATCTTTATATAGTACAAACTGTGTATTGAGGAGGATAAAAAATTTGTATAAAAGCTGCATTCCCAGACTGTACAAACTGATTTGTGTGTGGTGTTTACCTGCAGTGCATGAGTTAAACATCCACTTGTGTACGTTGTGTAACCTACAGTGTTCAGAGCATCTCTAGCAAAAGAAGCAGCACTTTTTACCAGTGGATTCACCGGCACATTATAAGTCATATTTGTGGAGACCACAAACGGGGCTACACACTGGACAAAGGAAGAGAAATAACATCAACGTTTGGCAATGTTTATACAAGATGTTTACTAGTACTGGACTTACTTGAACCGTGATTCCTCTTGACCTGTATTCTGCATGCAGACTGCGAGAGAAATATGTAACAAATATCTGGGTGTAAGAGAAGAGCAAGACACACTTTAGTCACTTTAGTGTTTTTGTTTGTGCAAGGTCGTATTTTATTCAAATATAGAAGCATGTGAAATGTGGTTTGTTTGTAACAACGTTGTACCTTAGTTGCAGAATACACTGACACCATTGGCTGAGGCTGAGAGGCTGCCTCTGATGATATGTTTATAATGAGGCCTTTTCCCCTGAGAGTAAACACAAGCCCTCAGTTAAAGAATAAACACAGTTCTCATAATTGAACAGATAAGATCAGAGCCGGCTGCGGGTTTACCTTTCAACCATGCCTGGCAAAATGAGTCTGCACATCTACGAAACAACTGATAACATTATTATCGGCAACTCTTTTCGGTATCAGAATCACAGATCAATGTAACATTTTATATAAAAAGATATGTTATGAGGGCCTTTCTATTAAACCAAGTTACAACCAAGTACAGTTAAAACATTTTAAATTATTATGTATTCCTGTGATGGCATGAATTTTCAGCATCATTACTCCAGTCTTCAGTGTTACATGATCCTTCAGAAATCACTCTAATATGCTGATTTGATGCAAAACATTTCTTATTATTATCAATGTTAAAAATAGTTATGATGATTCATATTTTTGTGGAAACCATTATTAATCTTTTTATTTCCAGGATTATTTGTTGAATAGAAAGTTCAAAAGAAAAGCATTTATTTGAAATAGAAATCTTTTGAGGCATCATAAATGTTTTTAGTCACTTTTTATCGATTTAATCCTTGCTGAATAAAACTATTAATTTATGTAAGAAAAAGAAATCTTACTGATCTTCCCAGACTATTTGAAATGTGTATATATTGTGATGGATTTTTAATAGATAAGATAGTAAAAATCTTTTAGAGCTAACCATGTTCCTAACTCTAAAAATCTGACTTCCCCTTCCAGGCCTAACCTTGTGACAAACTTTGGAAATGTACCAAAACATTCTGTTCTTTGTCTGTATTATGTCATGATATATTGAGTAATCAACTGAACTCTTAACCCTTTACAATGTTTTTGATGATTCAAGATATTTTTGCTTATGCTAGTAACAGAGGGTGAAAATGGCTTGATTTACCAATTGAACCAATCATATTGATAGAAGGTGCATGCTGATCTTATTTTTGATGTGTCTGTCTTTATCCTATAACACCTGATGTATTATTCTTTTTGGGTGAGATTCTCTGGAGAACTGCTCTGAGAGCTCTCCTGCCGTGATTAAAGCATTTAAAGGACATTTGCTGAAGTCTGTCTGTCATTAATGCTGCGCAGCAAGGTATTTAGCGAAACACTAGAGACCTTACTACCAAGTGATAGTGTGGATCACGTTAAGAACACTAGAGACCTTATTCCCAAGTGATAGTGTTCGATAGGGGGCGAGACGTTGTTCGACTCTTAGGCGGGGTTAGATTGCGGCTTAGGCATCAACCTGTGCGTTCAGAGGTAACTCAACTGAGTATAATATTTTCAAGTATAGAGGACATCAGGTTCAAGTCAGGTGCGTAGGGGAAAAATCTACCACAATATAAATACACACACACCCTTTCAAGAGTTTGGAATCAGTACGATTTTTTTAAAGATATAGTTTTATTCAGCAAGAATGCATAAAATTTATCAAAAGTAACAGTAAAGACAATACTGGATTATATCTATATAATATACATCCATTGTTATATCCATTTCCATCTATAGCCAAGTATTTTTTTTTTTACGTGCATATGTAGGACACAAAATGGCACCCATTTTTTAGAATGACCTATGATATCAATGTATGCTAGTACTATGTCAAGATGATATACGAGATATTTTGTATGACAAACCATGTGTAAACAGGTTCACATACAGATATTCTTACTTGAGTGACAGACAGCATGTTACAGTTTATCACATGTGTGATTCTCTGGAAACAGAAGAAAGTACTTTATATTGTAGACTCTCATGCAATGGATTCAGATTACAATAAAGTCAAGCTGTGTGGTGTAGGAAAGGTGGTTCAGACCTGGTCTGGATCAGGAACATCCAGAAAATTTGCCAGAACCCCAATATAGTTCATACCTACATTGTTCACTTTAGGGAGAAGAGAAGAGAAGAAATCAATAATTTATACACCTATCTTCAACTTTTTATTGATTTGTATTTTATTATCCTACTTGTTGATAGCATGGAGCTCCTGCTAAGAAAAATGGACATTACACCATAGAAAATAAGCTGGGGGGAAAACAGCATGTGTGACTTTACAGAGATAAATACATTATTACATACTGCTAATATTTACACATAAAAAAGTCCTATTTGGTATTTGCCCCAGCTAGTTACACTGACATAATGAGGCAGAGGTAATTACCATTGCTCCTTAACACCTAGAGGTGATGGTGATTTAGTCTATTATTCCAGTTATTTAACAGCTGATTAAAGTAAAATATAGGGGTAGAATGACCAAACACAGAAAAGGAGTAGCTGACATTTGTTTTAAATTTCCAATTTTATTTATATAGTTCTTATCACATTGCAGCTTAACTGAAATATATATTATATATATTATTTATATAAAACCTCAGTGCCTTATAGCCCACATTTAGCAGTTTAGAGTTGTAGTCTTCACAAATGTATTTTATATAGAAGAAGGTACAGTAGCAAAAATATTATTTAAAAAATGGTCATGTAAAACTAAATTACAACGTTTTTGGACCCAGAAATGAAAAATGACCCCTATAAGGCTTGTCAAAATTCAGTTTATTCTTTTACACCATCCTCACTGCATTGTATAAATATATCATTCTTGATCATTATCTTACCCAGAATTCCGATCTCCAGCCCCACTAGCTGTTGTGCAATAACTGGGTAGATGGAATGGCCTTCTGTAAAGTCTGTCTGAATCACATGTGTCTGTCGATTGTACTGAGACTCTGGAACACACAAAACAAAGCTGATTTATGCTCTTTTTACTCTTTACAAATAATACATAGTTTTTCCCACAAAAAAAACTAGTCTGGCTAAAAGGACATAGATTAAATATGGATTACAATTGAGCTGAATATCAGACCATCCTTTTGGCAGTATATATGCAAATATGGTTCATGACAGTTTAAAACGTTATGGTTTGTTAAATTCCAACCTGTGGAAATTTGGTCTAATATTTCTCTGTTCTGATGACAGATTTCACTTCTTTGAGAAGCTCTTTTTTTTTTCTCTTCACTTCCACTTTGTAACTCACCTATTTCTTTGGCAACGCTGCAAAGCTTTTCTTCCGAGCGACTGATCAGAACAATGTTTAATCCTCGTTTGGCAAGCTAAGATACAAATACGTAAAAGAAACATTATATATGTGTATAGAGGTAAAGGTAAACAGAAGTGAATTAGTAAGTACTTTTCCATATGAATGAAAGCCATTGTGGAAGTCAATCACAGGAGTCTTTCACTGTTTTGATAAGATACGGAAGATTGCAAACGCATTGTATGATGGACATCCTCTCATTAATCAGACTACTTTCCTCTTCCTTGACTGAGGACAAGAAAACACTGTCACAGCCAAGAGAGGGCCGGATTCTAATCTGTTAAAATACTTGACCACATCCATGCGGTTTTGGAAAACGGAAATTACTAGTGCATATGGATTATTGCAATTCGCCTATAAAGTCAAACACTGCACTAAAATTTAATTTGAATGACAATTATAGAGCAAACTTGACTTTAAGTGATGGCTAAGGGTGTTTTAAGTCACCAAACGCAGTCAAATATTGCATGCAGCTTTAAGAAGACCTAACTATGGATCTCAGATTAATAGTTAATTACAAACTTCAAAGATCTTTAGTGAACGTTTTAGTATAAAAACAGGTGCTATTACACTCCCATGTAATTAATGTTTTCAAAAAACTGTTATTTACTGACCTCTTCAGCATATGCTCGACCAATCCCTGATGTCGCTCCAGTTACAACTATGAGAGACAGGGGAAAGTTTTGTGAAATTTGCCATATTCAAATATCAGCACTCTTTCCTCTTTTGTCTTCTACTGTCAGTTATCATTAGATCACCCACCTTTAACCTCTATAATTGTCTTTCAATAGTATCTGATGTTTAAAGGTGTTTGATTATGCCTGGACAAATTTTAAGTAAATAAGAATAAGTCTGATATGGCAGCAATGATGAGTTTATGGCTGTGCTGATGCCCTGAGCAGAACGAGTACTGTACTGTTCAACCAATGCAAAAGTACACCCCTGCAGAAAAACATAGCAAAGCAGGTCACAAGCACATGTTGCGTTTTTGACACTAGATGTTGGTGTGACTTCATGCTGTTTAACCGCAAACATCTGTCCTGCTCCAGCAAGACCCTGCTGCCTCACTTGCCTGCCAGACTCCCTATGGTCCACCAGCTAATCAGAAGGGTTTTGCTGGTTAAAGCATGGTCCACCAGCTGAACCAGCGGAAAACATGTGCTGAGCGGTACAAACCGGCATGGACCAGCACAAAATTCATGCTGGTAACAGATCTTTTAGGTAATCCGTTTTTTTAGTTTAACTAACACAGATGGGTGTCAAAACCTGATACATTGACTTACTCCATATAATGTTTCCTGGCCTCATAAAAGCTGGTCCCTGTATAAAGCAGTACAGCAGACAACTTTACATTTACATGAGTAAATTAGTTTAGGCAGCTCATATAAGACAATGAAATCATTTAAGAACACCAGAGTGCCAGTTTCTATGTTCAAAAATGTCACAAATTTAGTTAAAAAAACTTCACAAATGCTGTGGTGAATTCTTCATGATCAGACTTTAATGGCAATCCATTTGAACACGTATTCCTTAAAACTAAGTAGTACGTTTTAATTATTATGTAATGTCATAGTGATTCATATATTTTCCAGTTTTACTATTAACTATTTATTAGATACTAGTACTTATTTCAAAAGTAGTGAATTGAATAGTGATCAATTCAGTTGGCCACTTGTAGATATTCATAAAAAGGAAATATATAATGTAGCCTATATATGCTACCAATAACAATTTAGAAATATAATATAGTGTATAATAAATGGGTAATTGTATCTAATAAATAGAAAAATAAGTAGGCTACTAGTACCTGATGATTAGTTGCTAGTTTAACAAGAACAGGTACCAGCAACAACTGACATGCATATAATCAAACAGAATTCAATAGCAAAATGTGTCATTTGAGGGTCAATGACGTATAACGATTTTACAATACAAAAAAATAATACCTGTTGCAATTGTTCAAACATTAAGGATGTTGTGTACACAAACCTTGTGAACTGCCACCTTAACGTGGTGAAGGGGTTTGAGTACCCGAATGACCCTAGGAGCTATATGCCCCTGGTAGGGTCTTCCAAGGCAAACAGGTCCTAGGCGACGGGTCAGACTAAGAGTGGTTCAAAACACCCTTTAGGAGACAAATTAAATCAAGGACCGTGACGTCGCCCGGTATGGCGCAGCCGGGGCCCCACCCTGGAGCCAGGCCTGGGGTTGGGGCTTGTATGCGAGAGCCTGGTGGCCGGGCCTCCCCCACGGGGTCCGGCCAGGCTCAGCCCGAAGGAGCGACGTGGGGCCACCTTCCCGTGGGCTCACCACCTGCAGGAGGGACCGTAAGGGGCCGGTGCTGAGAGGATTGGGCGGCAGTCGAAGGCGGAGGCCTCGACAACCCGATCCCTGGACACGGAAACTAGCTCTAGGGACGTGGAACGTCACCTCGCTGGCGGGGAAGGAGCCTGAGATTGTGCGTGAGGTAGAGAGGTTCCGACTAGAGATAGTCGGGACCACCTCTACGCACGGCTTGGGCTCTGGAACCACACCCCTTGAGAGAGGATGGACTCTTCACCACTCTGGAGTTGCCCATGGTGAGAGGCGGCGGGCTGGTGTGGGTTTGCTTATAGCCCCCCAGCTCAGCCGCCATGTGTTGGAGTTCACCCAGGTGAACGAGAGGGTCGTTTCCCTGCGCCTACGGGCCAAACGGCAGTGCAGAGTACCCGGCCTTCTTGGAGTCTCTGGGAGGGGTGCTGGAAAGTGCTCCGACTGGGGACTCCATCGTTCTACTGGGAGACTTCAACGCCCACGTGGGCAACGACAGTGACACCTGGAGGGGCGTGATTGGGAGGAACGGCCCCCCTGATCTGAACCCGAGCGGTGTTCAGTTATTAGACTTCTGTGCTAGTTACAGTTTGTCCATAACGAACACCATGTTCAAGCATAAGGGTGTCCATCAGTGCATGTGGCACCAGGACACCCTAGGCCGTAGGTCGATGATCGACTTTGTGGTCATTTCATCTGACCTGCGGCCGTATGTCTTGGACACTCAGGTAAAGAGAGGGGCGGAGCTGTCAACTGATCACCACCTGGTGGTGATTTGGATACGATGGCGGGGGAGGAGGCTGGACAGACTCGGCAGACCCAAGCGTACTGTGAGGGTCTGCTGGGAACGTTTGGCCGAGTCTCCTGTCAGAGAGATCTTCAACTCCCACCTCCGGCGGAGCTTCGACCAGATCTCGAGGGAGGCTGGAGATATTGAGTCCGAGTGGACCATGTTCTCCACCTCCATTGTCGAAGCGGCCGCTCGGAGCTGTGGCCGTAAGGTCTCCGGTAGGGGTGGGCGATATGGCAAAAATATCATATCACGATTTTTTTCAGGAAAATCACGATTAACGATTTTATCACGATTCTTTTTATGTTGGTTTATGTTACTATTTTGTGACTTAGCATTACAGCCAATCTAATGTCCATATTTTAAAAACAAAGCCTTGGGTAACAAAATAACAAAATAAAAAAAAATGGCAGACAGGGGCGAAGATAAATATATTTGTCATTATTTTCTTTGTTATTAAATATTAAG
The DNA here is from genome assembly GCF_965113295.1 of Leuciscus leuciscus. Lineage (NCBI taxonomy): Eukaryota > Metazoa > Chordata > Actinopteri > Cypriniformes > Leuciscidae > Leuciscus > Leuciscus leuciscus. Next base: position 28,001,038 of record NC_138729.1, read on the forward strand.
ATCAAAGATACACATTACACATACACAACTTAATATACAAATTAAATAGGCTAAACAGTGCTTTACGTTTTCAGCTACAGTAGGTGTATTTAACAGTAGCATTGAAGAAAGTAATTAAATGAACAAATATGAAAATAAAACAAAACAGACTTCACTGTATAAATTATACATTGATACTTATTAAAGCTACTATTAAAGTTATCAGTCAAGAGCAGTGAGTGATTTTTCTCTTTGCATTTTGTTGTTTTATTCAAATTATCAAATTCAAATTATCATAATTTACTCTCTCAAGTTGTTTTAAACTCGAATAAGTTTCTTTCTTCTGTTGAAAATAAAAGTTATTTGGAAGAATGTGGGTAACCAAACAGTTGATATACCCCAGTGACAACCATAGTATATTTTTCTCCTATGGAAGTCAATGGGGACCAGCTATACTGTTTTGATAGCCACATTCTTCAAAATATTAATATTAGAAAAATATTAGAAACTATTAGAAGGAAATTAAAACAGGTTTGGAACAACATTAGAGTGCATAAATGATGAGATAATTTTTATTTTTGGGTGAACTATCCCTTTAAGGACAAGCGGCAGCGTGTTTACTATTATAGCTACTGTCTCTTTAAGAGCTGTACGTGACGCGTCTAATATACACGCATTTGACAAGCAGATTTTCTCTCAATTTTCTCAAGTTTGCTTTCACTTTAGACATAACCGACTTTGTTTATGTAAACCTTGTGTGTATTTAACAGTATAAGCACAATAAGACTCGAAAGATAACTTAGTCCAGTATCAAGGCGCTGGTAGACAGGCTTTTAGTGCATGTGAGCTTCACATGTACGCGCTGAGAAACGCACACGTTAGAACAGCGCATCAGCACGCGAATTAAATGTTTAACCGACAAGGCATTAAAGCACATGCAAATTGTGAACTTTTGTGAACTGCAGTCCCGTTCCGCTGCGTTAACATTTTATGTGAATATACGTCGCGTTGTTCAGTATGTTGGGACCGTTGGGACAGAGGCACCAGAACAGATATAATGCACGATTCTACGATATTTCTTCAAAAGCACATCGTGGAGACATTTTAATCGTCCACGATAAAAAATAGTCATATCGCACACCCCTAGTCTCCGGTGCCTGTCGAGGCGGCAATCCCCGAACCCGGTGGTGGACACCGGAAGTAAGGGATGCCGTCAAGCTGAAGAAGGAGTCCTATCGGGCCTGGTTGGCTTGTGGGACTCCTGAGGCAGCTGACGGGTACCGGCAGGCCAAGTGAACTGCAGCCCGGGTGGTTGTGGAGGCAAAAACTCGGGCCTGGGAGGAGTTCGGTGAGGCCATGGAGAAGGACTATCGGCTGGCCTCGAAGAGATTCTGGCAAACCGTCCGGCGCCTCAGAAGGGGGAAGCAGTGCCCTACCAACGCTGTCTACAGTAGAGGTGGGGAGCTGTTGACCTCAACTGGGGATGTCGTTGGACGGTGGAAGGAATACTTCGAGGATCTCCTCAATCCCGCCGTCACGTCTTCCATTGAGGAAGCAGAGGCTGAGGGCTCAGAGGTGGACTCGTCCATCACCCAAGCTGAAGTCACCGAGGTAGTTAAGAAACTCCTCGGTGGCAAGGCACCGGGGGTGGATGAGATCCGCCCTGAGTACCTCAAGTCTCTGGATGTTGTGGGGCTGTCTTGGCTGACACGCCTCTGCAGCATCGCGTGGCGGTCAGGGACAGTGCCTCTGGGATGGCAGACCGGGGTGGTGGTCCCTCTTTTTAAGAAGGGGGACCGGAGGGTGTGTTCCAACTACAGGGGGATCACACTTCTCAGCCTCCCTGGGAAAGTCTATGCCAGGGTACTGGAGAGGAGAATACGGCCGATAGTAGAACCTCGGATTCAGGAGGAACAGTGTGGTTTTCGTCCGGGCCGTGGAACACTGGACCAGCTCTATATTCTCTACAGCAGGGGTTCCCAAACTTTTTAGCCCGCGACCCTCATGATAAATGTGCTGCTGCCCCGCGACCCCGCACCTCCCCCACCCCAGGGTCCGAAATTAACTTTTTGGCTCACCTGCCACGGGGACTGGTAGATGAAAAAATCCACCAGCCAAGCATATTTTTTACCGGCCAAAATAATAAACAGCCTTTTTTTTTTGTCACATATACATTCATTTCAGTACTTTTAATTGAGATAATAAGGTAGGCCTATTATGTTGAATACAAACGTAAAAAAAAAAAATGTCCAGAGCAAAATTTGAAATGTATAATAAAAAAAAATCGATATATATATATATTGATCAAAATGTGAGAAATATATGAAATATTACTATCATTGGGGTGAAATACAATTTTTTTTTTTTTTGTCAGTTTTGTTACCTGACTCATGTGGAAGGGAAGGCAGAACGTAACCTTGGTTCCCTGAGAGATAAGGGAACGAGTATTGCGTTGCGAACGCTATGGGAAAACTCATTTTCTCGAGAAAAGAACGGCCATGGTGTGTAAAGCAGAAGCAGCCTGGCCAGCGGCGGAGTATGCACGATCCGCGAGTGCTGAAGACGTTCTGCACGGCTTAGATGGGTGCGCTGCCTTCCAACTGCCAGCAGGACACAAATGGGCGGCGACCGCTTCTTCCAGTGGCGGGAGCTTTTTCCTCACTGCCGTCAACAGATAGAGCGTTAACTGTGTACACACCGCCGCCGACTTGAGCTGCAAAGAAGCTCTGGCCATCCTGTCAAGGACGCTTGTCAAAAAGTATGGGGAAGCTTGACGCTGGGCCGCTCTGAATAGTGAGTGCGCGCGCGCGCGGCCAGGGCTCTCACTCTGCTCGTTCTTAGAGGCAGAAGAGCGCGTACGTGCTGAAAATGTCATATTTTGGTATGAACATTCACCCGCCAGTGTGGCGGATAGCCTTTTGAGATTTACTCGCCAAACAGAAAATCTACCCGGTGTGATCGTACGTGCGAAAGGGTTAAATTAATTGCAACAAAAATATATAGGGCCTATATATTTTTTCCACTTTTTTTTTAAAGAAATCATCTCGCGACCCCTGCGCCAGGGTCCCGCGACCCCCACTTTGGGAACCACTGCTCTACAGGGTGCTGGAGGGTTCATGGGAGTTTGCCCAACCAGTCCACATGTGCTTTGTGGATTTGGAGAAGGCATTCGACTGTGTCCCTCGCGGCGGCCTGTGGAGGGTGCTCCGGGAATATGGGGTCCGGGGTCCTTTGCTAAGGGCTGTCCGGTCCCTGTACGACCGAAGCAGGAGCTTGGTTCGCATTGCCGGCAGTAAGTCAGACTTGTTCCCGGTGCATGTTGGACTCCGGCAGGGCTGCCCTTTGTCGCCGGTTCTGTTCATAATTTTTATGGACAGAATTTCTAGGCGCAGCCAGGGGCCAGAGAGTGTCAGGTTTGGTGACAACACGATTTCGTCTCTGCTCTTTGCGGATGATGTTGTCGTGTTGGCCTCATCAAGCCAGGACCTTCAGCATGCAGTGGGACGGTTTGCAGCCGAGTGTGAAGCGGCTGGGATGAGAATCAGCACCTCCAAATCCGAGGCCATGGTCCTCAGTCGGAAAAGGGTTGCTTGCCCACTTCAGGTTGGTGGAGAGTTCCTGCCTCAAGTGGAGGAGTTTAAGTATCTTGGGGTTTTGTTCACGAGTGAGGGAAGGATGGAATGGGAGATTGACAGATCGGTGCAGCTTCTGCAGTAATGCGGTCGATGTACCGGTCTGTCGTGGTGAAGAAAGAGCTGAGCTGCAAGGCGAAGCTCTCGATTTACCGGTCAATCTACGTTCCTACTCTCACCTACGGTCATGAGCTTTGGGTCATGACCAAAAGGACAAGATCCCGGATACAGGCGGCCGAAATGAGCTTTCTCCGCAGGGTGGCTGGGCGATCCCTTAGAGATAGGGTGAGAAGCTCGGTCACTCGGGAGGAGCTCAGAGTAGAGCCGCTGCTCCTCCACATCGAGAGGGATCAGCCGAGGTGGCTCGGGCATCTGTTCCGGATGCCTCCTGGACGCCTTCCTGGGAAGGTGTTCCAGGCGCGTCCCACTGGGAGGAGACCCCGGGGAAGACCTAGGACACGCTGGAGAGACTATGTCTCCCGGCTGGCCTGGGAACGCCTCGGTGTTCCCCCGGAAGAGCTGGAGGAAGTGTCTAGAGAGAGGGAAGTCTGGGCATCTCTGCTTAGACTGCTGCCCCCGCGACCCGGCCCCGGATAAGCGGAAGAAGATGGTATGGTATGGTGTACACAAACTCATGTAAAACATTTATTTAAGTGATTTTAGTGTTTCTTCATCTAGATGAATTGGCCATAGCCTCAAAAAAAATTTCATGTGGTGCAACCGTGATTTATCTTAAAATTAATTAATTTCCTTAACATTTTTTTTTTTTACAAGTTCTTAGTAATTAAAGTGTTTGGAAACAAAGTATTTGCATTTCTTTTGAGTTTTTGTAAATAATGATTTTTGTCATTTGTCATTTTGAATTTTTGTTCTAGAATTTCAGAGTTGGAATTCTTAAATCTTAAATCCTTCTTAAATCTAGTTAACAGACTTATTTTTCCTGTAAATCACATAAAACTGATAAAAATCTTAAAAAATATATAATTCACTTAAGCATTCTGTATCAGTGATTCATATTTCAGCCACATAAATAAGATTATTAATATTTTTTTAATACAGTGATTGCTTTTATTGGTCGCACCACATGAAGAGTGGTCGCTCCAAATGACACAAAGACCTTATATAGTAAAAAATAGAATTAAAGAGATCAATGATCAATACATTTTATACAAAAAAATAGATTTAAACCAGATTTTATAAAAATTTCACAGAATTTTCCTGAACAAACATTTTATTATTTTTATTTTTATTTATTTTTATAAAAATCACAATCGCAAACATAAGTGCAACATTTAATTTAACTTGACTTAGAATTTATTTCTAACAAATAATAATGTTATAGATATAAATACAAGTATTGTATACAGGTAACACCACAGGTAACCAAATTGCATAAAAATCTATTCTAAATGATACTAAATTAAAGTACTTTTTGTATATAAACCGTCAATTGAATATAAAAGCACAAAAAAATGCCAATCTAGGACATATATCTATCATGGAAAACAGTCTGCAGTGGTCGCACCACATGATATTTTCAAATTCAGTCAAAATTTACAGAACAAGAATTGGCCACCTAAACAAAACAAGCAAGCTTTCCACAAAAGGTCACTATGACATTTATAATAAAAAATATATATTTGAAGAAATAACTTTAATATTATTATTTTTTAGGTCATAGGCTACCACATGACATCCAAATGTGGAAACTACATACCAACCATTACAAAGGTTTATAAAAAAAAATTAAATTATAAAAAATAATTTGCTTGCTGCTTCCATAGGTCCTTGGAAAATTGTTATATGATGTAACTTCCTGTGTTTGAATAGTTTTCAACATAAAAGTCCCAAAATGGTAGTTCCTTGATGGTCGCACCACATGATATTTCATAAAATAGGACAAAGTTTGTTTGTATATTATGATGGAAATATAAATACAAATGCTTTGAATTTTTTTTTACAGGATTACAAAACACTTTGGAAATCATGCCAAATAGTGCCGAAAATAAATTTGAATTAATTTAGAGTAATTTCAAAGACGTTTTCAAAACAGATGTTATGCCCGGACAGTCGCACCACATGATATTTTGACACTTTAAATAACAAAAAAAAATTTTGTACAAATAACGAAAGGTTTTTGAAAAGTTAAAGTGAGTACATACATGGGAGAGGTAGCCTACTACAAATATACAGTATCTTTGTATGCATTTAAACCCGTTTTTACCTGAAAAAAAAAATGCAATCGGACAGAAAATGTAGGCGTCACGTCAATGACCCATGAACATTGGTATAGTTACTTGCAGCTATTGTGACTAAAAATAAAAAGTATTCATAACGCAAAGATAGATTTGGTGAAGGGAATAAATGTTACAACGGCTTGCCAAATACATTTACAGTGAAAGAATAAGCTGTATTGCATCAACGAAACAACGTAATTGTATCATTACAGGATGAGAAAGGAACTCACTCTGCAGCTGTGAGGAACGACTTACCAGCCCACTGGCCATATGTCCTCAAGTCCGTTTGCCAGATCTCAGAGATCATGTATGCCTTGAATCCGTGCCAACACTGCCATGACCACCTCAGCAGGAAATATACAACCGTAACGAAACCAATGCAACACAACATCATTGACGAACAGCTGCACTCTGAAATGTCTCCCATCTTACTTCTTTAAAACTACGCGTTTGTGTCACAGAGTGGTCCAGAGTTTAGGGTTGGGGGGGAACTCAACACACATACCAACGCTTACATAGCCTATATGCATGCTCCTCCCATTGCGCTTGGGGTCTGGCCGTCATTGGTCGACAGTATAAGACACAATGGCCCTCATTTATCAATCTTGCGTAGAAACGGGCGTATATATTGGCGTAAGATTATGCTTACACTCCTCTCATCGCCTGATTTATGAAGCTGTGCGTACCTTTGAAATCCAGGTGTACGCAATACCTGCCCTTGATAAATGCCGCGGCTGAAAACGATCGTCATTAGAATAACACGCCCCTATATATTCAAGTCTCCGCTCCCCCCACGCCCTCATTTTACGCCATGGACACACGGAAGACGGCAAAAAAGAGAAACTTCTCCGACGTGGAGATCGAGACCATCACCAGGGAAGTGGAAAGAAATAAAATCGTTTTATTTGGGAGTTTAAAGAGTGGGATTAAAGGCGCCCACAAAAACAAAATATGGACCCAAATTACGAGTTCTGTTAATAGTGTGGGGGTTGAGAAGCGCACTCCAGCAGAGGTAAGAATGTTTTATTGCTTAATATAGACCAATAGTGATCAAGTTAAGCATGAGTTTTCTTTAATGCTTAATATAGACCAACAGTGATCAAGTTAAGCATGAGTTTTCTTTAATGCTTAATATAGACCAACAGTGATCAAGTTAAGCATGAGTTTTCTTGTTTATTGTAGGTGAAAAAAAAGTGGTCCGATATAAAGATCGCCACAAAGAGGCGCGTCTCGGCACTGAAGAGGAGCCAGAGTCAGACTGGGGGAGGCCAGTCGGATCCAAGCCTCCAGCTGACACCGAACGAGGAGCGGGTGGCAGCCCTCATCGGAACGGCGTCTTTAGAAGGTATCACCAGTGGGGGAGATACCGACGACATTCATGGTAAGTAAACTTAAATGTGATAGACCAATAAAATAAATAAAAAAACACATATGTCCATAGTTAAATTATTTTATTTAAATTTTGCACTATTGTTTTGCAGATGATGGCACTGCAGGCCCCAGCGCCCTCGAGGCATCTCCCCCTCAGCCCATCCAGGAGCCTGAGCGTATCCTTGCGCCCCACCCAGAGCCTGAGCAGGTGCAAGCAGGGGAAGCCGCGGCCCGTCCACCAGCCTCACGTGCGCCACGGCCAAGGGTCCTGACGGATGAGGTCCTGGAAAGACAAACAGAAATTTGTAGACTACTGGTCGAAATTAACCATTCATTAGTGTCAATAAATACGACATTAAAGCAAATAAATGAAAACTTAAAAAAAAAATAAAACTAAAAAAAAACGAAACCATGAAAACGAAGTCTGTGTTATTTTAACTTACCCTTAAAACCGCCGAACAAGGTCCCGTCTGAGCTGAACAGCTCCTAAAGCCGGTGGTGCTGCCCACTGCTCCACTGGCACTTCTGGGTCTGGGTCAAGCGCGTCAAATGGCACACGGTTCATCTCAGCCATGTTGTGCAAGACGGCACATGCCAAAATGATATTGCACACCTTCTTTGGCGAATAGAGCAACGTGCCCCCCGCGTGTGCCAGGCAGAGCCATCTACCTTTTAGGAGCCCCACGCAGCGCTCCACAGTGGCTCGTGTTTGTGCGTGCGCTTGGTTGAAGTTGCGCTCCTGATGCGTCACGGGGTTTGGCACAGGGGTGACCAAAAAGTCCAAAAGAGGATAACCCCTGTCACCTAAAGGGGAAAAGAGAGGTTAGGAAACGAATATATTTTGCAAAATAAATTTGCTCTTAGTACTCACCTAAAAGATAACCATGACCCCTCAATGCGCCCTCCTGCAGCCGTCTGCGCACGCTGCTGTGCTCAAAAATGAAGGCATCGTGGGTGCCTCCAGGCCATCGTGCCACAACATTTAATAGGCAGAGTCTGGCATCACAAATAATTTGCACATTGACTGAATGATAATTTTTGCGGTTGATGTATGCGTAATCATTAACCGATGGTGGTTTCAGACGCACGTGGGTACAGTCAATTGCACCTATGACATTTGGAATCCCAGCAATCTCATAAAACCCCCTTTTAATCATTGTTTGCTGGGCATTGTCGTATGGGAATTGGACGTAGTGTGGGATGAGAGTCCTGATGGCAGCCAGCACGGATGGCAGCATGCGGCTCATGGTGGGTTGGGATATGCCAGACCTGTCAGCAATCTCCCGTTGAAAAGTTCCAGTGGCTAAGAACCCCAGTGTGGAGAGAACCTGGACTGGAACAGGTAAGGCCCTTGACCGCCGGGTCTCACGCTGGAGGTAGGGCTCCAGGTTATTGCACAGCTCCAGGAGAAGATGCCTTGGAAGACGGAATCTGCTCATCAGCCATTCATCTGATTCATTCAGAAGATCTCGCCTATCCTCAAATACTCTTTCCCTTCTCAAGGGCGCATATGCGTCTTCTAAAAGAGCCAGGTCAGCCATCATTGAGAATTGGTATAAGGTGGAAATCCAGTTTAAATAGCTGTTTGGATGAGCAAATGACCTATCACAATGCATTATTTTACAGCACGCGTTTTGAAACAATTAGCATTTAATTTCGTATCACGTCACATGTATTGGGGTGTACAATAGTGATGATGATGTGATGTGGAGTACCATTCATTCACATTAATTATTGCATGACAATTTGTAATATTATTATTATTATTATTATGATTTTTATTATTAATGACGCTTATTGTAATTTAGAAGAAGAATGTCGTTATTATTATATTTGTATTATTATTATTATTATTATTATTATTATTTAAAAGAAGAAGAATGTCATTTTTATTATTTTGTCAGTCTGAATAATGTTTTGGTCACTGAAAGCATATGCCTACAAATCAAATGATTTGGTAAAGTCACACAAATTAATCATTGAAGTCCATGTTGCACAAAAATAAACATTGAAGTTTATAATTACTATGTTTTTTTTTTTTTTTTTACAGTGGGTCATAATATATCATATCTTTTAGTTTGTCAGTGCGTTTTGTGGTGTTAGGAATTGTTTTTCTGCGCATTCCCGCACTCAAAACGTGCGTACACCACCTCCTGAGCAGGTGTAGGATTTGAGCGTGCCGTACGCCAAAGTCCATATTGATAAATCTCAAAGTCACCGTGGTTTTGGGTGTACGCCCGGTGTACGCTGGAAATTTGGTGTACGCACTTTTGATAAATGAGGGCCAATGTCACTGATTCTTGAAACTTTGCCAAAAACATGTCCCACTAAGAAAAGTGCAAATTCTGTAGGAAATTAATAACATTTTCATGAATAAAAAGGTCATAAATCAAGGTTATAATCAGGGGGTCCTTTGCACATATGTAAGGTTCTTTTATAGGTTTATTTTTTATCAATTTAATGATTATGCTGGCCCATTGCCTACAAAATCAGTTGTCCTCGGATAGGTGATAATAATTTTAACTTGATTAAAAAACAAAACTTAATAATTGAATTGAATAATATATTTCCCACATGTAAGAGTACATTGTAATATGTATTAAAAACTACAAACAGTGAGTTTTTAACAATATTTACTATTATTTTGTGGTTGCTCAAAATGTGTCCCACATATTCGCCACCGCCGTCATTTATAAAAAGTAATAAAATCAGGCAACTACAAGGTCAACTACATTTCTAAGGACCCCATTTTCAAACCTTCAGCTCTACTGCATGCTTCAAGATCACTCAAGCTCACTTTGCTATTTTCTCTTAAACTTGTTCATATTTTTGGACACTGCATGCTACTGTCACTTTTGTATAAAAAAAATTCTATTATGACATAAATATGTATACTTTTTAAGAAGAGATATGAAGTAGCTAGCAACAGAGGGGAAACAAGATGGCTAATGTGAACAACAGCATATAATGTGAAAGAGTAGGTTTTTGTCACCACCGTCAGGTTTTCTGTCTGACGGTGGTGACAAAAACCTCCAAATGGTCCTCAACGGATGCGCTCAATGCGCTGTTACACTACGTGAATTCACTCAGGCCCACACAGAAGAAAATGAATAGTTAAATAAAGTTGTTATTTTGTTCGTTTTTGCGCACAAAAAGTATTCTCGTCGCTTGATAAACTATGGGTTGAGCGACTGTAGTCACTTGGACTATTTTAACAATGTCTTTACTAACGTTTCTGGGCCGGCGAGTTTCGATCCCATAGAAGCCTATGGAGGAGTGAGACTTCATCAAAAATATCTTAATTAGTGTTCCGAAGATGAACGAAAGTCTTACGGGGTTGGAACAACATGAGGGTGAGTAATTACTGACAGAATTTTCATTTTTGGGTGAAATAACCTTTTTACCTCTTTTATAGCCTATGTGTATGTAATTCCCCCTATATTTCTTCCATACAGGCCTACACTGCATGCTATAATTTAGAAATATAGTGTGAGTGAGAGTGGAGATGTTCGTGGATATCCTCACGAACACGAGCAGTTCCAGCTGCATCCGCTTAAGTTTGAAGCGATTAAATTGTGTTTTCTAACGTTCATTTTGACTTTCGCCCGCATTAAAAATGAGTTCCAAACAACCAGCTTGGTTGCTCCGCAACTTCATTGTCTTTGAACTTGGAATGTTCGCGTTGCGCAGTTTAAAGCGAAAGGCGGAGTGATTATCTTAATTATTAATATTATGATTATGATAAGATTATATTAATATATGGTCAATATTCCAGTTGACTGCCAACACTCTGGTTGAGGATGATGGTCCTATAACAATTCAAAAGAGGAAAGGTCCTTTGGCAATGTTGATGGAGGAAATGAGGAAAGTGAGCAAGAGCCAATGGAGCAAGAACCACTGACCAAGAGTGGTCCTGATGGGACTGTGACAGATCTATCTGCTGATGTAGTTCATTGCGGAGATTGGCTTGCGGTCATTTATGACCAGAACGGGTGGTTAGCAAAGGCTGTCACTGTGGACGCTCATCATCAAGATGTGGAAGTGGATGTTTTTCCACCCTCATGGGCCCAACACACGATTCTATCCAAAAGGAGGTGGAAAGGATAGATACTTCATACCATTTGACCATATTCTGGTCAAACTTGTGGAACCGTCATCACCAGGTCGTGCAAGCAGGACAAGGGAGATATACAACCTGTCTGCTGAAGTCATGGACTTCATAGAGAAGAAACATATACACCATATACTTCCTGATAAAGCTAAATTAGTGGTGGAGTGATGTAAATCAGTCAGGGAATACTCACAGGAGTTCACATATGAATTATTATTATTTTCGTGCCATATGTGTTTTGTAGTATTTACACAGAATGCTTTCTGTATTTTGAAACATTTCAGTTTATGGAAAAGAGACTGTAAGACGTAGTTATTCATTTATTATTTCAGTTTATAGTCTAGTTTACAGAAGAATAGGATCTATATTATTTTATGAGTGGGGGGCATTACAAGACAGTTAAATATGACATCAGTGATGAATTCTATCTTATTGCTACTGGTAATGATTTCTTTTTTACTTATGATGATGATTATTAAGGGGTACTTTTATTAATTATAGCCTATTGCTAATTGAACCTATATGTTTCTTATTAAATGTTTGCCACAGTGTTCGCAATTGTTGTTCTCTGTTCTTCACGTCCAATATACAGTTTACAGTCCAGTTTTCAGAAGAATATAGTGTAAGATTTGATAAGTAGAGGGCACTAGATGACAGTTTAAGATGATGTCAGTGATGCATTGTACATTATTCCTACTGGTAATGACTTTATTTTTTCTATGATGATTTGATATTTGATGATATGGGGATGGGGGTACTTTTAATAACGATATTACTTAATTGTACCTTATATTCCTTGAAAAATGTTTATCACAGTGCTCAGGATTGTTATTTTTTGGACTAAATCGTTAAATAAAGTTGTTAAGTAAGAAGCCATTGACTTGAGTGGTATAAACAGTGGTAGTGTCACCACCGTAAAGACACCGTAAAAGAGTTTTATTTGTTTTAAATGAATATGCTCACAATATGTTTCATCAGTGCTGTCGAGTTATTAAAGTAATAGTCTCTTTCAATACAAAAATATGTTTGTTAAATAAATAAAAAAACGTACTTTTTCTATTTAGGCTTAAAGTAAACGTCGTATGATGTTAGATCTTTTAAAGGAGCACAAGTGAAACAGTATAAAAAATGAACAAAAGTGAATATTCAACATTTAACTGCATGTATATGTACTAAGAATGCCAGATAATTATTTAAAAACTCTAAATGCATATTAGAAAAAAAATTAAAAGTAATAATTTGCTTTTTATTGTGTCTGATGGTGTTGACAAAAACAAAGTAATAACTGGTAAAATGCCTATTTTATGAAAAAAAATACAATATGAGGAGGTTGCACCGGTACATTGCTAAACAACAGCCAAGAGTCTATAATGAAATAGTCTACCTTCAGATTTTGTATTTTAACTAACTTTTTATTTTCAAAATTAAAACCTGTTTTATCCAAATTCCCAAGAAGAATCACTGGTGTAGGCCTACTATGTAAATAAAATGGAACACCAGATCCTCGAAAGAGTTACTCCGCCTCAAAACAAACGCATAGCTCGTGTTAAAAGGTGAGATGTCCTCTTACTGTAGGCTACTCTTCACATATCTCCGATTATGTTGATCCAATTGAATAAGTGATAGGCGATATGTTTTGAATATGAATCGATAAACGAATATCATGTGGTCCGACCTGCCATCCATAAGTTTATCACTTCTGAATGACACCCTGTTTGAACAATTTATTATTGTACGAAACAGATAACAAAGCCATGGACTTTCCCTGATTGTAGACACTCATATTAAATCACAAACAAACGCCATAAACTTAAACAGCACCTCGCCTGAATGCTGTTATTGATCTAGGAACATGTTGTACTTAATGAAATCTCATTCACCACGTATGGCGTTCTCAGTATACATTAACCTGTTGTGGCACAACGGTGAATGTGATTTCACGGTTTTCACCAATGTTCCTGGATCAACATCTTTGTTGATCCTGGAACAACATTCCAAACAACCAAGCAAATTTTAGGGACAAGTTTACAGTTTATGTCCAGTTTAGACTTACAACCAGGGTTAGGTGCTAATACATCAGTGTTATTCACCCATTATTTCCCTCTGATTTAAGGGATAAGTTATGGGTTATGTCATAGGTTTAGGGGTAGCCTAAGGATAGGGCTAGGATAAAAAGTTTCGGAGGCAGTGTACAAGGGCCTTTACTTGGCAAAATCACGGTGACCCCGCTATATGTAGGCTATACGTAGGCACTTTTACCTCTCACATTAAATATCTATAGTCTACTGACAAAGTTATTGGTAACGCACCTCAAACCATTTGTAGGCTAGAGTTTATCTCTACATTGTTGGTTGTTTAACTTTCATGTCATGGATTTGTCAGAAGTAGCCTACAAATAAGCAGGTATAAATATTTCCTGTCAGAACCATGCAGCTTTCTTCGAATCGTTTGTTCAAGATGGCGATATCGACTTGTTTCTCAGCCTAGTCTTATGCTCCAGTTAATTCTAAGAAATTTTAAACAGTTACAATGTATTCAATGTAAGTTATTTAGTTAAATACATAAATTAGCCTAGAAGTTTAAAATAAATACTTAAAAGAAAATGTTTTGATGGTTAACATTTTTTTTGTGATCGCAAAGATGAAATATAGGCTAAATACAAAAATTATCATCTTGCAATTGCAAGTGCAAGTGCAATTAAATAACAAAGTATAATATACCTACTGTCAGACCTGTATTACAGACCATCATAACCTGACAAATACAAGTAGGCCTATATATACAAAGTGTTTTATTGTATTTTTAAATGCACTGCTGTAATCTAAAAATGATAATATTAATTATTTTTAAGATGGGAATAATAAAATATTTGTGACTAAGAACCAATTACCTATAACTAAAACTTTATAATCACTAAATGCTAAATGCAGATGATATCACTTTCCCCCCCCCGGCGAATACCGAAATTCTGTCCTATAAATGACAGTTTGTAACCTGAACAGACAACAAATCTTGCACTCACTGTTAATGTCAGATAAAATGATCCCACCCTGTCATAATCAGTTGAGAAGCAGTGAAAAAAAGGTCACATAAGGTTGTGCTTGACATTAGTGAGTAAAGACAAAGTGAAAGTTATGTGGTTCTTTGGTATTCCCCTTCATTCAAGCTGTGATTACAAGCAGGAACATACCGGTTCAGGCACAGACGTGTTTATGATCTGCCAGTGAAGAAGGTATTTGTTTGCTTTTTAATGTTTTGTTTCTAGTTACTTCACTCTCTACATGTTCTGTTATCATTGTGAACAGTCAGTTCAGAGGAAATTGACATTTGTACATTTATGACTTGTACACTAGGAATGAATAAGTGTTGTCTCATTGTATTAAGAATTAGGTATTGACTAATGATTGATTTGAAAACTGTGACTGTGTTGAATATGCATATGTTGTTCTCAAGTGGCTTAAACACCTTTTAATTTACTCTAAATTACCAGTATTTCTCTGTATTGTTCTCAGGTTTCTCAGTCTGTGGATGTGGAACAGGACATTTTAGACCATGAACAGTCCAAAGGTAACGCTTTTATTTTCGTTTCATTTTCATTTTATTTTCATGAATTTGTACAATCTGCCCTCATAATAACCTAATCCTCTAGGAAGGAAATTTTTATTTAGTGCACTCAAGGGGTCTGCACTGAGTGTGTAGACTTGGAATTAAGCCTTTCCCCGTTATTATTTGATTCACGGGACCGGACACCAGTTATCTTGCCAAGAAAAATCTTTATTCTTATATGTCAGGAGTGAAACTTGAGAAGATGTTGTATTCATGCCAGGTCTCTGCGTTTCCTTGTTTCAGTACAGTAAGATTGAGCTTATATACATCACAGAGAGACTTACAACTTCCTTGTAAGGTAGCAAAACATGTTGCTTGAGCTTTAAAAATGGAACGTATATGTCATGCTTACACATGGCACAATCCACTATCTATTTTAAGAAACTATCCTTGGTGTATACATTCGTGGTACATTTGCATCAGATTGCACACATACCTCTAAGCAAAATATAGCTCATCCCAGATCTCTGCTCAGCACACATGTACAACATACTCTGACTTCACAAAATACATTATGAAATTATTATGAAAATGAATAAAGAAAAAGAATACTAAAAAATAACATTAAACAGTAATTTTTTAGTCTTCAGAGTGTAAAACTATTTTTCCCAAAAAGCCGTAATATGTACCGCAATATGTTGTTAGTCAAGTCATGCACTTATACAGTGAATTTTATAACTCTTCAATAAGATATTATAATAAATAACTTTTAGACACAAATTTGCCTCTTTTTTTTTGCTCCACCAACAAAAATATATCCAACGAAGCCAGCACAATTTATCACTGTATTGCATCTCCAACCAACACACAGTTGCCCTGTTACCGAATGATTCAGTGTTTTTTATAGAATCAGTTGAGCGAATAATTCAATGACTCAATCATATGTACAGTGGCTGTGTTCGAAACCGCATACTGTATAGTAGGTACTACATTTGGTTTTAAACTTGCTTCACAACCATTAAAAAGTATGTTCTATATAGTATGAATGTATATAGTATAAATGTATGTAGTATGAATGAAATTCGGTTGTACATCTGCCATGTTGTCACTGTCATGTGACCTAGGGAATCAGCTGCGTTGCTTCCCTTCCATTCACAAATCCTCTTCCATGGCCTCATAGTATAGTAAAGTGTTCTTAGTTAACGCACTTCAGAATGGCTGCATCCGAAATCACATACTTCCCTACTATAGTAGGCAAAAAAACAGTATGTGACAAGAAGTATGTCTGAATTCATAATACTCATAAAAGAGGAGGTAAAAAGTATCCAGAAGACCTACTGCTTCAGGCAAGATTCTGAAGTGTGCATATGATGGACACTTTACTATCCCATGAGACCTCAGGAGAAGAGTTGTGAAAGGTAGTGAAGCGACGCAACTGACGCTGGTAGGTCACATGAAAATGACAACATGTTGAATGTACTTCGTCTGAATTATATTCATATTACACACATTCATTCTATACTTTTTTAGTGGTTGGCTCATAGTGACCAAAATCATTTGTTGCCACCTAATACTAACATAATGATGTATCCTGCAGAAAAGGGTCACTGAAGGATGAATGTTCACTGTTTGTCTGACTTTTTAGTGTCCCTATTGTCAGCAGTCTGATATCAGAAAGCTGGATGGTCAGCGTGCGGTCTGCAGGTCTTGTTCTAAGGTGAAGAGGTGCGTGTTTCAGTTCTGCTGGGCATGTCAGAGGGAATGGCCTTGCAATGCTTCGACCACCAACTCCTGCATGCTGCCAAACTGTGCGCTCCGTGCTGCCCTCCT
Source organism: Leuciscus leuciscus (assembly GCF_965113295.1). Lineage (NCBI taxonomy): Eukaryota > Metazoa > Chordata > Actinopteri > Cypriniformes > Leuciscidae > Leuciscus > Leuciscus leuciscus. Next base: position 28,017,744 of record NC_138729.1, read on the forward strand.
CAGCGTGAAACTGATCAGTGAACCGCAAAGTTCGGTGAATGGATGCCCGTTCCTTAGGGCCTGTCCTGGATGTCATGCCCTACTAACACACAACGGTGAGGGGTGCCCCAACATAATTTGTCCACACTGCAACGAGGAGTTCTGCTTTCGCTGCCTGCGCCCAGAATGCTATGACAATAATGACTATGTCAATGATGATGATGATGATGATGATGATGATTACGATCCTGAGCCCTGTGTGATAGTGGATAACACTGAGATCCTTCGACATCTAGAACTGTAGTAGTGGATAAACGGAATAACTCTGAGGATAAACTACTAAAAATAACATTTAATTTAAATTTGATTGATTTAATACTGGGAAAGGAAAAGAGTAATTTCCAAAGAGAATAAATTTTTACTCCAAAAGTTGTGTTTTTCTCTTTTCTTTGTATGCCAGAGGTGCAGAAATAAATACAATTATAATTAGATCAAATTATAATCCTGATGATTCAAATAATTGTTTAAGAGAATGAAGAGAAACATTTTGGAACTGAAGAATTCATATTAAATTTGTGATTTTGGTTAACTGTAAACTTCTGCATGTAATTTCATTTCATTATTTGAATAGGCAACAAGAGTATTTTGCAGATTTGTTGTAAAAGCTGCAGTGAATCTTGACATTTTTCGAGAATGGAAAAGTACCTCAGAACATATTTAGATTATGGTAAAGAGGATTAGGATGCAGTAAAACAGATTCATAATTACAGCATTGATGAGTGATCAGAGCCAGAATATAAAGGGACAGTGCCAGAACTTTCCTTCACTGGTCAGCAGCTGTCGCTATTTAATCACGAAACATCCGCAGGCATCTTTTAATAATAGTATTTTTCAAGAAAAACAAACAAACAGCCAAACAACGACACATACTGGCTTATACCTTTCTCAGATGAAAGTAATTTTTTTGAAGACTGTCAATATGGTATCTTTTGAATCTATTTTATTGTCTGTATAAAAACTGAAAGTGAAAGAAGCAGGTCTTGGTATTCCCCTGTTTAAGCTTACAGGAAATAAACAGAAACGTTTCGTGTCTATACGCACAAAGAAGTGGACAGAACACTGTGAGTCAACCGGTACGTAGCCTACTGATTTAATTTTAATTTTTAAATTAATTTTTAATCTTCTATAGGCTTACATCCTATTGCAAGAGTCGCTGAATAGAATTCAGACTTTTCGAATTCACACTTGTTCTTGTTGGCAAAAAAAACCACCTTAGATGTTATGATCGTGCATCTCTTTGTTATGATTTCTGTCAGGAGTGGAAGACACCGATTTTACTTTAAAAACTGTTTTTGGCTTGTCAAAGTTACATTTTAGTATAACAGATGTAATGGCTGTTACATCAAAGCAAATTGGTCCACGTCTAAAAATATTTTTGACTGATCCATACTGGTGATTTAGCAATGTATAAAATCATGCAAATCATATTGTTAAATATTAATCTGAATTGGCAAGCAAGCTAGTTGTCCAAAATGGCAGCTATGGGGCAAAGTGAGCCAAATGCTGTGGGTTAAATTGAGCCAGCGTTTTAACTTACCCCACCATAGAGCACTGTAAATTTAAGTTAAATATCTGAAGTATAAACTGGTATAATTTCAATGTAATATTAACTAGTTCAGTTTATGTTTATATGATGGGAACAATCAAATAAACTTCTCTGATAAGAACCAAAAGATGCTTAATCATATATATCTTTCCACCTGTAATCCCTAATTTGCCTAACATGTTCGACATTGCAGGAAAAACTACCATGCCAAGATCCTTTTGACTAAAATGTTTATTAGTTTCAGTGCCATTTATTCATTCATTCTAATTATGTTTTTTATTTAATTAAACTCAACAAACTCTCTGTTTAGTCTGTTTTTGGGAAGGTTAGAACTTTGGTCTTCAACTTATTGTTTCAGAAATGCAAACAATTAAAGATATTGAAATTTCAACTTCATTTGGTTGGTTTTATGTTGTTTAAGTTAGCTTTAAGAAAATAAATATGACTATTTATAACAAGAAATTTGGTTATTAAAGTAGTTTTTAAAAGAGATAAATTATTTAAAAAAAATTCACATGGGTTTGATTCAGATTCAGTTGGTCAGTTTACACCTAGATGGTGCTACTCACCCACTGACTCGGATCAACTTACCCCTAATATGGGGTAAATTTAGCTATATTTTTAGAACCCTTTGTCAGATGTATTCTGATCATTTTAAATGATAGGAAACATTTCTTACAACTTTCATTTTACTCCTGCCTAATTATCTCTTTTCTTGAGGACCACATAAGTAAAAAATGGCTCATCTTACCCCACTCTCCCCTAATGTCTGTGTGTCAGTGTCCTCAGATTCCCTGCCAGCACAGTTTTCAATACCTTTGTCTTGCCTTTTCCTTTCTAATCCGCTGACCCTCGTCTACTCTCTCTCTCACTCAGGTTTGTCATCTGTGAATAGTCCAGGAGGATTTGAGCCATGAACGTTCCAAAGGTAGATTGACCGTGCGAGAGCTTTGATATCCATCATGACGTCAGACATTTCGTACACGCTATTTTTAGGCACTTGTTCTGACATAGTATAGGAGGGGAATTAAGCTCTTAGACTTCATTTAGCACACTATGCCAAGGGGTCTGATTAACTGTGACGCAGTTTTCCACTGATAAGTGTCTAGAAGAGCCTTCCTGGGTTAAAACTTTTAGGGTCATTGAGCTATAGCTATCATTTTAGTTCTATTTTAAATGTGAAAATTGTGAAAAATTTACTCCTAAGGCAACTAGTAAGATTAGTATTTTTTTTTTTTTTTTTTTTTTTTTTGCAGTTTTTATTCTGTAGTTGAATGAATAAGCTTATGATGTAACTATGTCAGGGTCAAATTCTTCAGATTTGGGTTGTAAAGTACATGAGTCATTGTACTCCCATACTCTTCTTGATTAGGCCAGAGCATTATTTAAGGTAATTGTACTTTAAGTGGGCCTACTTTTGAAGAAAAATACTTGTACTAGTTTTATTCCTTTAACTCAGTTACATTTAAGTACATGGGAAAATAATTTATACCCCTCAGAATGTAATTACACCTTCAATTACGTCAATAAGGCTACATATTTCACTGGTCATTGTGTGTGTGTGCCTATATATATATATATATATATATATATATATATACACACAAAATCTTAACTACCTATTGATTTATGTCAATTTATAAAGTAAAAAAAAAAAAAAAAAAAAAAAAAAACATTTATAGAAGTTGTAAATATTGTGCAAATTTCACTCAGATAAATATTTAGCTGGATACTGTTTTTTTGTGTGTTTTTTAAGTGGAATAGCAAGTTAATGGAATCTGTGAAGTAGGGCCCCTCTTTATTTATTTGTGTGACCAAATCCCACAATTTTTTTCCCCCGTTTCCCAGTGTCCCATTTGTCGGCAGTCTGATGTTGGCATTCTGGATGGTCAGTGCGCGGTCTGCAGGTCTTGCTCTAAATCGAAGCGGTGCGTGTTTCAGTTTTGTTTGGCATGTCAGAGAGAATGGCCACGCGACTCTTCGACCACCAAATCCTGCATGCTGCCGAACTGTGCGCTCCGTGCTGCTCTCCTCAGCGACACAAAAATCAGTGACCCACAAAGCTCGGTGAGAGGATGTCCATACTTCAGGGCCTGTCCAGGTTGCAAGGCTCTGCTTACACACAACGGAATAGGCTGTCCCAACATTGTCTGCCCTCATTGTGAAAGACACTTCTGCTTCCGCTGCCTGCGTCAAAGGTGCTTCGGGGTAATACATATTGAAGCCTTAGCGCTTTATACCCATAGGATGTCCTTCTTTCCAGATGATGTATGTCCATGTAGAGTGGTGGACAACAAGCAGAGTCTTACAGTTTTGGGACTGTAACGAGAAAGTTTTGAACACAAAAGACAAATGACAACGCTGAAATCATACCTAATGAAAAACACTCAGTTAAGGCCTATCCTATGTGACTTATTAAGGAATACTGCAAACATGTTATTTTAAAGCTTTTACATTTTTAGCTATTCTTGTACATCTTTAGTAACAGGTAAATAAAAAACACTGTTTAATGAATGTACCCTGGATTATTTAGAAGTGATTCAGATTATCTTTTTTCAAATATGAAATGCTGACTACATATTAATATCAATAAACATCTTTTTAAAATCTTACAAAATCTTTGTTTATTCACCAAAATCAGAATCTTTGTAATATTATGAATGCCTTTAGGACCCAATTATGTTGCAGGACATTGATTTTGAGAGATAAATGTCTAGAAAACTTGACAACTTTTGTCAGTCAATTTAAACATATGCCTTAGAGTTTACTGAAAGCTTTTTAAGATACTTACAAAAACATACTTGTAAAAACAGGGTTGCCAAAGCAGGCCTGCTTGGTTTTTGGGGATCTGATTACACTCTTTGTTTGGCTAAATTTATAAACACAGAAGCATCTTCTGAAATGCACTTTTTTTTTTTTACATAATTGTTGCCATTCTCCTGCTCACTGGTTTACAAGTTCATTCTAGTTGGGTTGGTTGAGGTTCAGAAGGTCAGCAATATGGGTTAACATGACCAGTACTTTTTAGCCCACCTGGAATGCCACAGGTTTTCTTGGCTGCATCAGGATCCATCCTGCACATCTGCATGAATGAAGCTTAGTTATCAGCATAGCAGCTCTGAAATGACTTGCTTTGATATGCCATGTAGATATAGCCTACATCATTCACCCAAATATGAAAATACTCATCCACATATCAGTCCTTGACTTTTATATAAGAAACAGAATTAAATTTAAGTTGTTATTAGAAATCTTTTGTTTGACAGCCGTGGTCGCTGCATTCACTTTATCGTATGGAAAAGCAGCTTAGCAGATCACAAAATAATACGTTTTTGTTTAAAAATGCAAGACGAAGGTTTGTGGAATGAAAAAAGCCTGCAATGTCTAGAGATGCGTTTTTAAAAGTTGAACTTGATTGCTGTGAGCAGACATGAGCGCAACAATAAAACACATACTTCTAGCTCATATTCGGCTACATAATAAAACTAGTAAAATGCAGCTCATTACAATGTAAAAACACATTCTTCATAACCTTCTGCCATTAAAATAAATATATATATATATATATATATATATAAAAATACTTTTGTGTTCCACATGTATACCGGTTTCGAAGGACATGAGGATGAGTAAATAATTGTAGGATTTTCATTGTTGGTGGAGCTATTTTTTTTTAAACATTACTGCAGTTTTACAAAAATACTGCATACACAGACACATTTCTGCTGTATTTGAGCATTTATAAACTTTATCAGTTTTTAATAATTTATAAAACTTTTAACAGTTGTACTATGATAATGTACTGATAATTCTTTGACTAATAATTCAAAATTATTTTAGACAATGTTTGAGGCTACCTGTATCCCCCCACCTCATCTCTATCTCTGATTGGAGGTAAGAGGCTTGCCGGTTGAAGCTCAGCACAACCCAATCTGACTAATCTGATTATCTTAAAATGGACTCCTATCAATCATGAGCTAGCGTGAGACACACACAAGCAGGCCTAGTGCTAGTGAGATCAGACAGTTGTTCCAACCAGCAACAAGTTAAAAGTATTGGGTAGGAAACAGTCATGACCGAGTGAAAAGCCTTAAAGGGTTTGTGTTTATGTCCCCTCAACCCCTTGACACTATTATGACCTTGATCAAGACACTTGTGGTGCTGTAACATGTCCTGACTCCTGATGTACTGAACAATGACGTAAAAAAATGTGAATGGGTGGAGAGTGAGACAAAAGATATATGCGCTTTGTCTTTCTCTGTCTGGCACAGCATGTTGGGTCAAAAGGTGAACTTTGTTTCCAGTGCTCCAACAGCACTCTGATTAATGTGAGCCAACCACATAGCGTTGAATAGGGCTGTGGTCAAAGCTAAGCCAATATTGTCAGTGGCCGCATGGAGGTCCTCTTTCTGTTAGGACCATTAATGGGGCCAGTAAAGGGGAAGGAACGATTAAACTGGATCAAGTGACAGGCGGCAACATTCTGTCAGGAAACAGACTCGTAGAAGTAGGGAGTAACAATAAAACAGTCTTCATTTAAACAGGTAGATGGTAAATAATTATGTTTCAGGCAGAAAGCAACCATGAAGATGATGAAGCAATGGGAGACGGGAGTAAAGAATATGCACAACTTGGGTAAGTCCTAGCTGAGACCAGAAAATGATAACGTGTGTGGGGGGTGCAGGCTTTTGTAGTGTGGCGCAGATGAGGGTGATTGCCAGGTGCTAGGGGAGCCAGGGAGGATGATGGGAAGTAGTACAGAGGTGACAGGTGAATCATGACACATTCAAAAACAGACCAAACCATTACTTTACTTTGAGGGAAAAGAATGGTCCAAAACATACACCACCCTTCAAAAGTTTGGGGTCTGTATAATTTTATAAGATTTCAGGATTCTTTGATGAATACAAAATTCAAAAAAGCATTTATTTGAAATAGAAACCTAAGCCACTGTTATGTGTCTGAGCTCTATGGCTAAATGTCAGATTTTCAAATGTAATCGTTTTATTGCCTTGGGCCATTTCTATTTTACAAATCAATATTTAATATTTTGGTCAAACTAGTTTGTATAAAGTCCCAATCACTGCTCCAGTTTTGGAGGGCTGCTCAAGGATATAGTCAGGGCGTAATCTTCACAGGCTTTGACCTTAAAGCGCTTACCACTCCACAAGCTCTGAATGACTACCTCACAGCTCCCTCTCTCTTGTTTCATATATCTCCATCCTTCCATTTAATTTTTTAACAGCGTCTCATAATAAGAGCTTGCTGACCTTGTACCCTTTATCCAGGTCTTCTCCAGGAAGCCTTTAAACGCTTTTATGTCTGACCCACAAATATCAGGCTGAAAAGTATTTTTTATGTCAAAGCAAACTTTATTAAGAAGAGTGTAATAGTGTTGTGTTATAGGACTCAATGTCACAATGAACAAAGGTATCGTGGCTTAGGGCTTCCTGGGAACTCAAATCTCATTTCACCTGTTGGGCATTCCTAGCCAAGCTTATAAACTCAAGAAAGATCAAGAAGAAAGGAGGAGGAGCAGGAAAGAAAGAGGGACACACTGACACTTGGGATTTTTTAATGTAACATGAGGACGTGTTACACTAATGGTTTAACACCATCATCTTAAACCTGTTGCAGAAGTTGTGCTGTGTGATCTTCATATTGTCCGCTTTTCTGGTCATTGTGTTAACTTGATGCTCTTTTACTGTCACATAGATGTATGTAGAGACATGAATATTTTTCCTCATTTAATTCCCCCCATAAAATCAATAGTAGCCTACCTCTGGAAAAAAAAAGAGACTTTAGTCATGTCAGTGGCCGAGAAAAATCTTTGACCCTAAACAATGTGGCTGCCACACTGAGTACCAAATACCAAATACTACTCATTTATTTCAGTTACTATTTTCTGAAAATGTTCTATTATTGGAATATTAATTACGGCTGACTGTGAATAGTGAATTTCGGGGGACCGCCATATTGGCCAGTGTAACATAAAAAAATTTTAATTACAGAGTGCACCTGAGGAAACAAGTTGGAGCAGGACAGTACAGGTACAATCTGTTACATTTGTTGGCGCACTGTTGATCCTACACAGACAGTGCATGGGATCAAATTCTCAGCTTAATTATCAACCATCACGCAACTGTCACGGTATTGCATTAAAAAGGAAATAGTCTGCAAAAACCAACCATTTATAGTTGGACTCAGAGAGTAGAGATAGCTAAAATGATTTTAAATAAATAAATAAATAAATAAAATGTCTAATGTTGTGACTGAGAGTGTGAGTATATAAGTTTGGTGAATATTTCAATTTACTTCAAATTGTCAATCAATATCAATCAATATATTTCTAAGCCACAAGCTCACATTCACTGAGGAGGCAAAATGCCTTTTGCCATGTATGTGTGGATTATAGGCTAAAGAGGGTTAAGAAGTCACCTCTTAGATTCCCGGCCTGCCCCTCCTTTCTCCTCTGCTCATTCCTTGTCCAGCGCTACCTCTCTCTCTCTCTCTCTCTCTGTGTCTGTCTCTCTCTCTCTGTCTCTCTCTCTCTTTCTCTTTCTCTGTCAGTAAATCTGCGTGTTCCCAGTAAGACCCAGGACTCAGAGAGGCTCTTGTTCCAGTGGCCTCCCCCATTAGGCTCTCCAGACTGGGGCAGAACTCAGTTTAATAGAGGGCCTTCAACCTCCGGAGACCACAAACCAAAAATCAACTATCCATTGTAATAAGAGAAAGGTGGATTTCTACTTCTATACTTTTTATACAATTCTTTTCAAAGACATTTTTTTAAAGACTGCTCTTCTATTTGTTTTTGCATGGAATATTGGTCTTTTCTCCACCTTCAATTTGGACTTTTACATTTTTAAATTGGATTTTGTCATCTACATCCACCTCTCTGGGAGTGCAGTTCTGGTCTCCCGCTGGCTCTTCCCAGACTCTCTGTGTTCTAATGGAACGAGCACTCATCATGGCTCTCAATTTTCCAAACACACCAGGTTAGCCAATATTTTGCTCCTCTATTAAACAATCCTTTATTAAGAGTAAAAGTAGTTTTCAATATTAAATTTGCTTGAGTAGTCCTGGATTCTTAGAGAATTATAGGACTTCCCTGAGGGATGCCAAGTAATCTTAGGTTGTTACAACATCATTAGATAAAAAAAAAAAAAAAAATTAAAAAAACATCATTAGATTGCTTTGGCTTTTTTGAACTTTGTATAAGCAGAGTTTGTTAAATAATTTTGTTTATGCATTATTTTATTTCTCTATTCTGTTTTCTTGTCAGCCAAAAAGTAGTTTAGACTATCTAATTTTATTGGGTCTACTTAGTTAAATGTCAACTGTCTGAATCAATTTACGAAAGATGTAATTTGCTAACTATGCTAACCTTCAAATATATGATTCTTTGTGGTGAAGAAATATTATTGTTCTATTATAGGTGTCCATTCACTATAATGTTTTTGTATGTTCAGTCACTTAAACTAACACATTACATACTTTATACATATCCAGGTACAAAGGCCACAAAATAGGCAGTGTAGAGGAAACTTTACTGCAAATACTAAAAGAATGTGACATCACCATGTTATATATCAACTTGAATGTACTACATATATGTTTTTAATACATCATTGGCTATAAAAAGGAGTTTATAAGTAGACAGCTAGACAGAAAAACTTTCCAGTATTCTAATTTCGATTTTTTCGATACTAATTTTGTCTGTGCAGCTTAATATCCATCAGAAAGACACAAAATATGATCCATGTGTACATGTTCAGCAGTAATTTCCAGCAGCCAATGATCAGCTATATTAATAGCATTGGCGCATTTACAGTAGATAACAGGACATCCCCTTTGAATGTAATAGCAGCCTTAACAAATCTTATTGGTAACGAGGAATATCTAGATTTAAAACCTCTATGAGATGGCATGTATATATGGAGCTGACATAACCATATTGTCCTATTATATTAGCTTTGATGACTAGATTTACATATTTAAATACTGCAAGTGAAATATTTAAGTAGCTTGTATTAGGACCAAAAATGTGACATTCCTTTCGCTAATGAAACTATTGTGCTGTTATGCCGTACATAAAAATTGCTGCGGTGTAGCAGTGATCCAATATTACAGACAGTAAATTACTCAAACACGGGTAACCCGTCGTGGAATCCCATGCAATCCGCTGTAATCCTGGGGTATTTAAGTGCTGGCTAAAGGTCCAAAGAAAGAAAGAAAGCCAGACGGTTAAGACATGAGGGAAAGAGGAAAGTTATACAGAAGTAATACAGAATACTAAAGACATGGATTAAAAGGTTGAAGAATAACGAAAAATCTGAGAAGAAAAGACTTCTGACAGGTCAATAGATACAGAGTGATGATTGTGTAAAGAGATAAGGTTGATTAAGATTAAGATTGATTAAGCCTTATGTTATTTGGCAGTTATTATGGCCAGGGCTAATGGAGGCAGAGCTTGTAATCTGCTTTCTGCCTGTTGAGCAATGGATAGAGGCAGAGAGAGAGACAGCCTGGTACATGTTGTGTGACACTTCACCCCAGCTCCACCTTTAAACACAGATGGCACATGAGTCAGGTGAGGAAGTGGTTGGTCAGCTGACCAGACCAAGCCTACAATCAGAGATCAGGTCTCTAGGATCGCAATGGAAAGGCCAGAATGAGTAGTGGTTTGAAGAAGACTTCTATACCCTGCTTCCTATTTCTCAGTTTCACTTTGGTCACCACAAATCCTTTATTAGCAAACCAAACAGCATTTAATTGAGAGTTGCCACTTTGAAAAGAAGTAATAGATAGATATAATTCTGTTAAAAGAAATAATATGAATATATAAATATATTTCATCCTCGCTAAACACATAATTCAGGCTGGAACCCTATATTTCTGCCTCAGTACAAAATAAAAAAGTAATTGCTAGATAGTTTAAAATAAGAAATGAAGTCACATTGTGAGATGTAGTCACAATTATGATTTTATCAAGATGAAAAGTCATAATACTTTTTAGGTGGATATGGGCTTTACTTTTCAGACTCATGCCAAAAAAAGGATCTGCTATTATTTAATTTTTTTATTTACATATTTTTTTATGTTTTTGAAAGAAGTCTCTCACTATAAGGCATTTATTTGATAAAAAATTAAGTAAAAACAGTAATATTGTTACTATAATAATACTTTTTACATTAATTGTATTTATTTATTTTAAAATGTAATTAATTCCTTTTAATAGAATTATTAAACAGTAGCCTATATAAATATTTATATACAAACAGTGTGTGTATATCTGCTTAATATTTTTTGTGGAAACCGTGATACAATTTTTCAGGATTATTTGATGAAAAGAAAATTCAAAAGAACAGCATTTATTTAAAAATTGTTTGAGACATTTATTGTCCTTGCTAAATAAAAGTATTAATTTTGTTCAAAAAAAATCTTACTGACCCCCAGCTTTTGAACCGTAGTGTAGATCTGTTGACCTTGGTATCATTATGTATGACCCTGATGCTGATGTTTGAGCCACTTTTGCATCACTAATAAATAAACAATGGTGAAAAGAACTACAATATTCTAATTCTAAGAAGAAAGACTAATTTTGTCTTTTTCTGTTCTGTTTCTGTCCCTTGTCTTTCCCCCTCTCTTTAACCAAACCTTTATTGTTTCTCTCAAACACAACTGCACACATTTGCTCCATCTCCATAACAGACAGTGATGGCTGGTTATTGTGCAATAGTTTTGGGCTAGTGCCCCTCAGTGGGTAGAACCCAAATCGAGAGCTGGGTGTTTTGAGTGTGTTTTTATCAGCCTTCATACTGTCCCTGAAAAAATATTCATATAAACACACAACATCTCTCAGTGGCACCTGTTTTCTCATCATCCCTGACACTTAACAGTAGAAAAAAAAAATGGAAATGGATGACCACAGAAACTCTAGCTTTCTTTGCCAGTCCCACCAGCCACAATGGCAACCACAGTCTTCAGCAGGAAAGCGACAACGAAAACCAACCTCAAAACAAAAAGCAAAAAGCCCCCATGGCCCAGCGAGCTCAGTGTCCTCGACCCCAGTGCTACGCAGCCACAGCTGGTGGGGGAACAGTTTGCTCCTTCCTCTAGTCATGCTATCATACTTGCCCTGTGAGGCCTGGGGCACCACCTTCAAAATTGCCATCGTAGGACCATGGGCGTGTGACCCTATGTACTCCAAAGCCCTGCCAGACCTGGCTGCCCGATTAGCCATTAGCCGTATAAACAAAGACCCCGACCTCAACAAAGGGTACTGGTATGATTACACACTAATTAATGAGGATTGCTCGAGCTCGAGAGGCCTGGTACGCTTTGCCGAGCTGGAGGGTTACGGTGCGGCCTTTCTTGGACCGGCAAACCCTGCCTACTGCACTGCTGCTGCACTGCTGGCAAAGAATTGGAACAAGGGCATCCTGTCCTGGGCTTGCCTGAAGGCTGACATGATTAAGGAAATGTATCCCTCCTTTCTGCGGCCGCTCCCGTTGTCTTCTCGCGTGCTCTTCTCTGTGCTGCGCTTTTTCCGCTGGGCACATGTTGGGATTATAACTGCGGAGAACGACATGTGGGAAGCGACTGGGCATGAACTTGCTGCATCCCTGCGTGCTCTTGGTCTGCCAGTTGGCACGGTTGTTACCATGGGGGCGGACAAAGAGGGACCACGACGAGCCCTAAAGGCAATACGAGAGATGGATCGAGTGAGGGGTGAGTTCTGAGTTATGTTTAAAAAGGTACACTTAAAATGCGCAGCAATAACTCTTTACTAAAGTTTTTAGAACTTCAGTTAAAAACAGAAGATTAGAACAGTGGTTAGAGTTTTCAAATGAAATGATCTGCTTCTATATCCTCAGTTATACTAAGATAAATTAAATCTGTGATTATATATGATTGAAAATATTATCCATATGTCATATAAAAGAAAATGTATGCAATCTAAAATGTAGCCTACTGTACATAGCCTACATTTAAAAAATATATATTTATTCCATTATTTTAACAATGTTTATTTATAATTTAAGTGTGTGCTCTTCTGTGAGTGTAATATAATTAGGACACACTATAAATATTATTGGGGCAAAAAGTTTGTTACATCTGTTATTGTGTTATATCTCATTGTTTTTTTTATTTATTAATTATTAACATCAACTTATTCCTTCATTTATTGCTCAATTATTTTTCCTCCCTCTTCATTTGTGTGTGTGTGTGTGTGTGTGTGTGCGCGCGCAGTTGTCATTATGTGCATGCACTCTGTTCTGATTGGTGGAGAGGAACAGTATCGGTTGCTAACTTCAGCACTGGAGATGAGAATGATTGACCGAGGATACATCTTCATTCCATATGACACACTACTGTATTCGCTGCCATATAAAAATGTGAACTATCCAATCCTGGCCAATGACACCAAACTGCGACGAGCGTACGATGGGGTCTTAACAATAACCATGGACCAAGGGGAACAAAACTTCTATGAGGCCTTTAATGCAGCACAGGAATCCTATGACATCCGCACCAGCACACCAGCTGAAGAGGTAACACATTGACCCAGCTAGCAAACATTTTTTGAAATCGAGTTTGAACTCGTCTTACCAAATGGTTTTAGAACTAGTGGTCTCATTTTAAACAAGCAATATAGGGACACAAATAGCAAAAGCAAACGCTATAGTTATTAGAAAGAATCTTTGCCACAATAGTGACTCTTCAGATGTTTTTTTAGCACAGAAAAAAAGGCGTTAAGCGTTATTTATTTAATATGTACATCATTTGTTTATGCTAAGACATTTGCAGGTTGGTGTTTTGTCTCTAAATGATTCTGATAAAACAGGGTTATAATAGTTAACTAAAACCATTTATTTCGTTACTTGAAATAAAAGAAATGTTACCTGAAATCAAATCAAATATTTAGAAAACTATGGCACTGACATGTTTTAATATATTTGAGTATAAGTTTCTTTCAGTTAAAACAGCTCAAACATGCATTTTAGTCTGGGACTAAGTTTAAGCCTTGTCTGTGAAACCGGGGGTTGATGTACTAAAATAACAAACTGAAATGAAAATTAATAAAAAAATATATAGACACATCCTAATGACAAATGACCAAAACACTAATTCAAAAAACAGAATATTTGTAAAAAAAAAAACTATAATAGTGATACTAAAATAACACTTTGATAAAGTGAACAACAGACACTTATTAAGTTTTCCTTGGTATGAGAAATTGCTTAGAATGACTCTTGTGTTATTTGTCCTATTTTTTTTATTTTTTTCTTTCTTGGCAGGTTTCTCCATTTTTTGGGACGATTTATAACATGCTCTATTATACAGCCATGGCTGCAGAGAAGAGTCGTGCTACGAGTGGTGGGCGCTGGGTATCGGGTGATGCACTGGCTAACAACGAAGGTGGATTTGAATTCAGTGGCTTTAACCAACAGATATCAGCAGGTTCTGATGGAGAAGGAATGCAGGCACGCTATGCTGTCCTGGATTCAGATGGATCTGGCTCCAGCCTACACCTAACGCACGCCCTCGAAGCACCACACACGTATGGAAAATTTGGAGGGTTGAAGTACTTTGGGAAATCGATTCATTTTGCTGGAGCGTCTCCGAGCAGTGACTCAAACTGCTGGTTCAGCCCTTATATTGCTTGTAGTGGAGGTGAGGAAGCAGAACTTATGCCAAATTTCATAACATTACATTTTATGACATCAACATCACGACTGATTCTGTTTCTCATTCTTTCTTTTTTGTTTCAGGCCTGGATGGAGTTTTCTTCCTCCTTTTGTTGTTTATTGTGTTGATAGGTGGGGCAGGTGTCCTTTTTCTCCAAGTAAGGTATGAATTGACTTGCTTGAGTTTTAGCAAACCACCTTGTGTTGAACAAGTTTATAGTCTTACTGACAAACAAATAAGGATATGAGTGTGTGTGTGTTTCCAGGAAACACGGTCAGGTGGGCGTATTTGGTGGAGGAGGAGGGGGAGGAAGCGCTGCTAAGATAGTGCTGACACTGGATGACTTGGTCTTCATCAACACCACACTCAGCAGGAGGGTCAGTCACAAATGCTCTCTCTCTCTCTCGCTATGTGTGTCTGTCTTGCTCGTAGACTTTGTCTATGTCTCATTCACTTTCAATTTCTCTCTTTGTGAGTAGAAGCTGAATGAGGAGAGTTTACTCAGAAATTACTAGAAATTAGAAATTACTCAGTCATTAATTCTCTCTCTTCTTCATAGATTATTTGTGGATGCCTCTCTCATTATCAATTTCTCTCTCTCTTCTTTCTCTCTGTAGAAGCTGAATGAGGATAGTATGGTGAGGAGTCAACTAGATGTTAAAACCCCACACCACTCAGTTTCAGCTCGCAGTTACATTACTTCCTCTCCTGAAACGTCCAACGTTGCTGTGTTTGAGGTGTGTGAAATCTGTGCGTTTTGTGTCCAGACATACACCATATTAAGCTGTTAGCAAAGTGTTTTGGTTCTATAATAAAGCAATATCACTTAAACAAGAGGAATTTTGTTCTGAATACCAGAAGGTAACCAATGTTTCAGACAAAATTTGACCAGTTAGTTTTTGTAAATTTTTGAATATAGTTCCAAAGAAAGCCTAATGCACCAAACTGGAACAGCAATTTGAAAGGAGTTGTGCTTCAGGTGTTCAAAGTGTTAAGTAATTTTTTACTTACAGGGGTTTTCCATTTCCTACTCCATAAAAACATATTTATCTAATTTGATACCGAAAAGTAAGACTGATTACCCGTAAATAACGGCTAGTTAGTCATACTATAGTTTCTTACTAGTTCTTAAAGGTTTAGTTCACCCAAAAAATTTAATTCTGTCATTAATTACTAACCATTATGTCGTTCAAAACCTGTAAGACCTTAGTTCATCTTAGTAACATAAATTAAGATATTTTTTTATGAAATCCGAGAGCTTTGTGATCCGTCCATAGGCAGCAACATCATTCCAACTTTCAAGGCCCAGAAAGGTAGTAAAGACATCGTTAAAATAGTCCATGTGACTACAGTGGTTCAACCTTAATGTTATGAAGCGATGAGAATACTTTTTGTGCACAATAAAACCCAAAAATAACTACTTTATTCAACAATTTCTTCTCTTCTGTGTCAGTCTCTGACGCTCTTCATGTGAGCACCTCGACACATGCGTGAGCTGCTGACGCAGGAGCCGGATTTCTCACGTAGAACCCGGAAGTGCTGCACTGTGTTTACAATGTGAACAGCGTCTGAGACTAACACAGAGGAGAAGAAATTGTTGAATAAAGTAATTGTTTTTGTTTGTTTTTTGCGCACAAAAAGTATTCTCGTCGCTTCATAACATTAAGGTTGAACCAATGTAGTCACATGGAATATTTTAACAATGTCTTTACTACCTTTGCAATGACGTTGCTGCCTATGGCTGGTTCAGAAACCTCTCGGATTTCATCAAAAATATTTTAATCTGTGTTCCGAAGATGAACGAAGGACTTACGGGTTTGGAGTGAAATGACGGTGAGCATTTAATGATAGAATTTTCATTTTTGGGTGAACAAACCCTTTAAGGCACAGCCTTAACACAATGGCTATGTTTATGTAACTGGCCCCAGCAATGCTGGATTTTTAATCAGGGTGCTTGGTGATTAAAGTAAGCGCTAAATTTTAAAAAACTGTACGTTATTGCAGGCAAACTAAGCTTACAATTAGATTAGAGGACTGTGGTATAAAGTAGCCTGTATATTATTATGAACAACATACAGCAGTTAGTTGTAAATCAGATGTTGTAGAGACATATTAATTATATGCAGAATATGTTGAAAGCTGCAAATGTCTGTGTTTCACAAAATTCTACACATCACTTGTCCCTTGAGTGTTTATCAAACTGTACATTATGTATTTAATTATAATATTATATAATTAATAAAACATACGTACCAATAAAAGTGTAGTCCTCATAATTCAATTTAATCCATTTACAGGACCTTACTTAAATGAATTCCATAGAATTATACATATTTCCCTCTAAACTCAGTGTAGGAAATGAGAAAAACAGAGTCAGGAGATTCTGTTTGCGCATGTGGTGTGGTTTTGTGTTCAATTGAATTGTTCCGTGTTGTCAGGGTGATTGGGTTTGGCTGAAGAAATGCCCCTGTGGAGATTCTGTTTCAGAAATCGCTGAGAGCACACAGGCCATCTTTATCAAGGTAAGAGAGAGAAAGTGAGAGAAAAGAAATTAAAGTTAGCTAATAAGTTGTGGACAGGTTTTTAAAGGAAAACTGAATGCTGCTTACCTTCTATACCCTCTTTTTTGCTTCTGTTTGCTCCCTTCTCTCTCTCTCTCTAGCTGAGAGACATGCGCCATGAGAATCTGAACTTGTTTCTGGGTCTGTTCCTGGATAATGGCATATTTGGCATTGTTACGGAGCACTGCACCAGAGGCAGCCTGGAAGACCTACTCAACAATGAGGAAATGAGACTGGACTGGATGTTCAAATCCTCTCTTCTCCTTGATCTGATCAGGGTGAGGAATTGAAGTGATGGAAGGAAAGCTCAATTAACAAAGGGTTGAATGAATGCATAGATGAACAGATATGTAAGAACAACAAACTCAGTAAGAAGATGAAGATATGGATGAAAATGTGGTAAAGAATGACTGGCTAAATGTCAAGTAATGAACTGTCAAAGATGTCACCTGCGTTCATCTTCTCATACATCTCTGTCAATTTTCTCTCAGGGAATGAAGTACTTGCATAATCGTGGGATTATTCATGGACGCATGAAGTCAAGAAACTGTGTGGTAGATGGCAGGTTTGTTCTGAAGGTTACAGATTATGGCTTCAATGAAATCATCAACTGTCAAAACATCGTCTTGGAGGACAGCAAACCGGAGGGTACGTATAATACTTAAGGAAAGTGTCATGAGAACCAGGATATAGAGGCTCCTCTTGCTTGCTTTTCTGTATTCAGTCTTTCTGGTTGACTCTGATCTCTGTATCTTTGATTCAGATCAATTTTGGACGGCTCCAGAGATCCTGCGGAACCCTAATCTGAAGAAGAAGGGGGCGTTTTCAGCAGATGTATACAGCTTTGCTATTATCATGCAGGAGGTGATCTCTCGCTGCGCACCCTTTTGCATGTTGGATATGCCTCCTGAAGGTTTGACACTATCACACACCACTACATAATTGCTTACCACGTCGATGTTCATTTTTCCATGTTTACCTAATTAATGGAGAAGCTGAAAATAGCAATGATTTAATTAAGCTTGTTTAGAGCAATTCAGTTGTGTATCTCTGTGTGCAGAAATCATAGATAAGGTGCGCTCTCCTCCACCGCTGTGCAGACCCACTGTGTCTGTGGATGAAGCTCCGCTGGAGGTGATTCAGATCATGAAGCAGGCCTGGAGTGAGGAGCCTGACAAGAGACCCACATTTGAGGAGATCTTCAAACAGGTACAGCTTCTTTTTCTCTCATGCGCGCACACACACACACACACACACACACACACACACACACACACACACACACACACACACACACACACAAATTCTCATGAGATCTGTCTTAAGATCTTTAAACTGAAGATCCTTACACACACACACACACACACACACACACACACACACACACACACACACACACACACACACACACACACACACACACACACACACACACACACACACATCTAAGTTCGCTATCCTTGTGGGGACTCTCCATAGATGTAATGGTTTTTATACTGTACAAACTGCATATTCTATCACCTTACACTAACCCTACCTTTAACCCTACCCATCAGACATAACTTTCTGCATTTTATTACTTAAAAAAACAAAAAACATCAACAAGCTGTTTTGCTCATGGGGCCCAGAAAATGTCCACACAAGGACAAGGATTTTGGATAGTGCCACCTTTGTGGGGACATTTTGTCCCCATAATGTAGGTTTTACCAGGACACACATATTCACCATATAAAACATAGGGGAGAAAACAAAAAATTCTGTTCTCTGTCTCTTACTTTCTTACTTGCAGTTTAAAAATGTGAACAAGGGAAAGAAGACAAATATAATTGACTCAATGTTAAGGATGCTGGAGCAGTACTCCTCAAACCTGGAGGATCTGATCCGAGAGAGGACTGAAGAACTAGAGGTAGAGCGTCAGAAAACTGATGCTCTCTTAGCCCAGATGCTGCCCAAGTGAGTCCCACTGCAGTCTAACTTCACCCTTCTTTCCCTATTCTCTTCTTGTTTCTTATAATGCCATTCTGTCTTTCAGGTCTGTGGCCTTGGCATTAAAGACAGGAAAGCCAGTAAAACCGGAGCACTTTTCAGACGTCACACTGTATTTCAGTGATATTGTGGGTTTCACCACCATTTCTGCTCTGAGTGAACCTATCGAAGTGGTCGATCTGCTTAACGACCTCTACATACTCTTCGATGGAATCATCGCAATCCACGATGTCTACAAGGTCCGCATGAGCTTTTTTATGTTTGACTTATACTGTTGTGGAGATTGAGGAGATTCTTTCATGATACTGATCTCATAATATCAGATTTAGAGTGTTTTTGCTGCAGATCCCTTTAAAAAAATCAGAGACTCTCATAAAAAAAGGTACAAAAGCTGTCACTGGGGCGGTTCCCTTTCAAAAAGTAAACTTTTGTACCTTATTTAGCTCTAAAAGGTGTATAATAATGCCCCAAAGGTTCATATTAGTACCTAAATGGTACATTTTTACACGTTTGAAAGGGTGTGCCCTGGTGAAAGGTTTTGGACCATTTTTTCTGAGAGTGCATAAAAAAGGGAAAATACTGTAAAATTTCTTCTTTGGTAAGATATTCTTTTAAAGATTTTAATCTTTTGATGGGCTAAATTAAAATAATAAATTATTTATATAACATTTTATAATCTGAGGTCATTTCTATAGCACATGCAA
Source organism: Leuciscus leuciscus (assembly GCF_965113295.1). Classification (NCBI taxonomy): domain Eukaryota; kingdom Metazoa; phylum Chordata; class Actinopteri; order Cypriniformes; family Leuciscidae; genus Leuciscus; species Leuciscus leuciscus. Next base: position 28,037,273 of record NC_138729.1, read on the forward strand.
ACAGTTTTTTACAAAAACAGAATTTTTACAAGGAACATTTTATAGGACATATTATATATCAACAGGTGGAGACTATTGGTGATGCGTACATGGTGGCATCAGGTGTTCCGAACCGAAATGGTAACCGTCACGCAGCAGAGATGGCCAACATGTCTCTAGACATTCTGCACTGCATCGGAACATTTCAAATGAGGCACATGCCTGACGTCAAAGTCAAAATCCGCATTGGACTCCATTCTGGTAAGAAAAGCACAATGCACACAAACACTTACACCAATAACATTCAAAAGTTTAGGGACTTTTTTTTTTTTTTTGCCTTTTTTTTTTTTATTGAGATCGAATAGTAGAGAACTGACAGGAAGCTAAGTGAGAGAGAGAGGGGGATAGGATTGGGAAAGATTCCCGAGCCAGGACTCGAACTCTGCACTACGCGTCAAAGCGCTGCCACAAGGCTTCAACACAGTTCAAATAGCAATATTGTAAAATTACAAATTTAAATGAACCGTTTTCTATTTTATTGTAAAGCACTTTACTAGCACTTTATGCCCTTCTCACAAAGTAAAAAATCAGCCATATCATTTCAGTGCCAAAAATGGCCTAGTCTTACATCACCAAACTGAACATAGTGCTAAATGTAAATACGTATTTACACTTGATCCTCTGATGGCTGTATATTCCTAGAACAAGTGAAATGTAAATCCCGGGCATCATCCAATTAACAGATTCATCCAATTAGTAAGCACAGTGCTGGGCCTTTCCCCCACCCCCCAACTCAACAGAGATCACATGGTGCTTGCACAGGTGTGACTGACGCAGCGCTATGCAATTCTATCAAATGTAATGCAGTCGCTAATGTCCTAACTTATTATTTATGTGTGTCTGTACAGGTCCAGTGGTGGCGGGTGTAGTTGGGTTGAAGATGCCTCGGTACTGTCTATTCGGGGACACAGTAAACACAGCTTCCCGAATGGAATCCACAGGGTTGCGTGAGTCCACCTAAAACTTTTGTGTTGTATATGTTTATACATCAGCACGTGTCTGATACTAACAATGTACGCTTTTTTGACTTGTGTCTGAAGTCGTGATTCCAGGAATTTGTCTCTGGCTAAGGTTCAGTAGTTAGTGCTTTGTGTGTGTGTGCTGATCAGTGAGTGCATGTCAGTGAGAAGCTCAGAGGGCTTAAAGTGAAGAGTTCCCTGTAAGCTCTTAAGAGTATAAGCCAAATTAGAAAGAAAATTCTGCTTTAAAGCTAATGTCCTCTTAGAACTCAGCCTCCGCTATCACCCTGAACTCTCTGACCTTTAATCAGGCCTTCTGTCACATTTACCCAAGAACATTTACTTCACGTTTCAAGCTGAAGAACATGGACAAAATGTGTGAAATTTGATTAAAGATTTGCTAACGCACTACCATTCAAAAGTTGTTGTTTTTTAAATGAAATCAATACTTTATATTCAACTGCTCAAAAGTGAAAGCAAAGACATTTATAATGTTGCAAAAGATTTTGTGCTATTCTTCAATAAAATCCAGATTTTTATTTATTTATTACAGTTTCCACCAAAATATCAAGCAGTAGCACTGTTTTTCAACATTGCTAATAATAATGAATGTTTCTTGAGCAGCAAATCAGCATATTAGAATGATTTCTGAAGGATCATGTGACACTGAAGACTGGAGGAATGATGCTGAAAATTCAGCTTTGGCATCACAGGAATAAATTATGTTTTAAAATATATTAAAATATCTAACTAGCTATATATAAAATAAGTGATTTTGTGAAATATTATTAAAATATTAAACTAACTGTTAGATATTTTACTGTATTCTTTATTAAATAAATAACATTTGTAACTTTTGAATGGTAGTGTGCATTGAATTAGACTACCTCAGAATTATTGTAAACATTATCATATTGTACAAGAAGACTTTGTTTGAAAATCAGGTTGTTTCAAATTAATCTTAAATGAAACATTAAAGATGTTTTCATCATAGACTGGGCCACAAAGGTCCCACGTTTAGTACTGTGTGATTTCACCTACGCAATGAAATTGACTAGAACACACTTGCCCAGATAATCTGAAGGAAACGAAAGAGTGACAGAACGTCTCCAGTGATGTAACTAAGCCTAGTGCATCAGATCGAAAACTTTAACAGTTAGAGGCATACTGTCATCTAGTGGTTTCTCAGGGAACATCTTTACCTTCAAATAGAACTCTGCACAATGTTCTTGATGAGTCTGTATGAACTCATACAGAAGAAATCAGTGTGGGCAATGATTAAGTGATACATTTGTAACAATTTATTTTGATTTATTATTTATTTAATAATTAATTTAATTGCTCTCCCTGTTTCTACAGCTTACAGAATTCATGTCAACCAGAGTACTGTTGATGTCCTGAACAGCCTCAAACTTGGCTATAAAATAGATTGTAGGGGCAGGACAGAGCTCAAGGTACACACACACAAACACACACACACACACACACACACACACACACACACACAGAGAGACACACACACACACACACACACACACACACACACACACACACACACACACACACACACACACACACACACACACACACACACTCACACACTGACAAATGTTTCTTCAGTTCATGCATTTTTATGTCTCAGTTGATTTTTTTTATTAAAATAACTATAATGCTAACTATGATCTAAACAGACAGTAAAAAAAATCATCAATTCAATATTTTTTGTGAGAGTGATTGTATAATAAATACATATTTACACAATTTCATCTGTCCCAAATTTCTGCCATCATCTCCGCCGCAACAGACAAGTTTTGTTCCTAATACAGATTTATCAGACGTTTTACTTGTTTTTAAAGATTTTTTGACACTTGAGAAATATGAGACATGTGATGTATGTAGAAAAAAAATCAAGGCAAATACTACTTGAATGCTAATTATGAAATAAACGAAAGAAAGGAGATGACCAATTTATTTAATTTTTTTTTTTTCAATTTCCATCACCGTCATTTCCACCACATGATGTTTATTACACAGAACACATCATTTGAAATGTGATTGAAAAGAAACTAAAGGTTCATGACTTTCAGAAAAAAATGACTAAAATAAAATAATTCTTCACTGTTGCATATATGTCCTCCATTGGACATATATGTCCTCCATTGAACAAATTCAGTAAACTAGTGTGAGGGTGAAAGTGTGTTTCAAGGTAGTTTATTTTTTAACAAGTCCCACGAAACACACACTATAACCGAGGGAACACACTCTATTATACAGTATTGTACTAAATGCCTCATAAATGTCTTGAAGCCTGTCATATGAGCTCATGTCATTCTCTTACAGGGTAAAGGTGTAGAGGAAACATTTTGGTTGGTTGGGAGGGAGGGATTTACCAAGGCACTACCTATACCGCCAGACCTTACTCCTGGGTAAGAAAGAAAAAACACTTCTGTATGCATGTACACCTAGAGTAAACTAAACGTGTTGTGTTGATATGCTGATATCTTTCTTTATGTTGCCACAAAGGGCGAGCAACCATGGTATCAGCTTGGATGAGATTCCGGTTGACAGGCGGCAGAAATTCCTGGATCGACAAAAGAAAATGAGCTGAGGTTGAGAACAGAGACATTTCAGTGATTTCAGTCACATTTGTTTTATTTCTTAGTTTGGAATATTTCAGTTTTCTGCCTAATGAATGGATAAAAGAGTTGACAGTTCACTAATTTAGTTGCTGTAACTATACCTACAGTACATGTCTTAGTTCTGTTATTCACCCTGTTATTCCAAACCTATATGATTTTCTTTCTTCTATGGAACAAAAAATATATTTTGAAAAATCACTGGGATCCAATGTTGCTTTGGACGGCATTTAATTTCTGTTGTGTTCCGCAGAAGAAAGAAACCATACAGGTTTGGAAACATGAGAGTGAGTAAATGATGAGAGAATTGACTCTTTTTTTTCTTTTTCTTTTTTGGTGTCTGTCCCTTTAAGCTCTGCAACTTAAGGTTGTTCAAACTTTTGAACTCATGCTGTTCTGTTTCTGTGCCTTCCAATAGGCTGTGATGCTCATGTTTCTGCACCAGCCTATCGAATTTAGGAGAAAGTGGGGCAAGGGGATGAAAGGAGTGGAATGAGGTGTTCAAAAAACTTTTTCTACCCGATTCATTCCAAAAAAGAGTGGAAAACCTCACTAGGACATCTGACAAAAGGCACAAACACTTGACCTGAACGCCAGTCCATCGAAACCATCAACTCAACAAGATGGCATGTACCAGCTGCTATGGATGGTCACAGAGAACTTTTTTTTTAAACTGTATAGTTTATACTGCAGTTCATCCAATACTAAATGAAAGACACTGCTGAGATCACAGCTCATCCAGACATGAAAATGAGAACAGCAGCACATGCCTCATTCATCTGTGATCCCTCCAGTTAATCCACTTCTACAAAGAGATTTATTTTCTTCATTTCATTGTTTATAAGACAAAAGTGAAGGATGGTGCTTGTTTATAATGGCACCTGACAACTTAGTTATAATTCAGTGGAAAATAACAGCAATAATATCCATGTGTTGAAATTATTTAAAATACTGTGTTGAATTTATTTGCTAGGAATATCAGGCTATAATAAATAGGTGCTAGTTCAAAAAAAACATCACATTCTTCACATTTTCCTTTTTAAAATGCTTTCATTCTGTTTCATTTCATGTGGCACTGTTTGGCCTTTATAGAAAGCGAAATGCATTCAGAGCAGTTTCCATGGCCAATAAAACAACTTTCAAACCCAAGACTATATGGCAGAGAATTACTTGCTATCATTTGAGTAGCTTACCTCAATTGTCCTCTTTGAGTTAAGAGTAAGAGGTACTTTAAAAAAGGAAACTCGCCGAGACAGACACAAACTGTCAGGTTTATAACAGCATGGCACATTATACTCTGCACATTCCATGCATAATATCCTGATGTCAAACCCTGCTTCAGAGTCCTGAAATATTACCAAAGAGAAAACATATCAGAAATGTATCCAAAGATTATCTCAGCACTATTTTGCCTGCTCATGCACTCTGTAAATATATGCTATGTGCCCCAAAAGGGGAATTATTTGAAAGAATGCCATGACAGACTTTTAAATGTGTGGTCTGGATATCTTCATTAAGATAGGAGGGTTCTGGCGCCTGTGGCTGTCCAGGATGACGTTCTGTCACCTGATACCTAAAGCACAATCAGGGGAGCTACAGTCACAGCGGGATGTAGCTGAATATCAATAGCAAATCTCACCATTTTATCTTGTCTGTGATTATGTAAATAAAAAATGGTTTTAGTGAATGTGCAGATTCTTTCTTATGCATGTGCTTATTTAGCTCCATATCAGTATGTGAATCCCCAATATGTAGCCTACTAGCCTAACCTTTACCTTCCTAGAATTATGAAATGTAAATCTTTGAATTACACAAGTAGCCTAGCTGAAGTTTCGCTCCACTATTGGAATATTTTTTTTTATCAACAACAAAAAGGTTTAAGATTTTCTCAGTTATCACCTATTTTATGTTTGTTTGGACAGTTTCAGATAACATGTCAGTTCAAAGTCTTCTTCCAGCACATCGGAGTAGCAAATATAATGTAGCCCACAAACACGGATGTTTCACCCACACTGAACAAGAGTTACAGGTATAAGGATGTCAACACACAAGAAACAAAAGATCCCAGTGTTAATTCTACCAAGATGTATTATTATTAATTTAAACATTTAATCAAGTTGTATATCCGTGCGATGATAAAAGAAAGAAAAGACATCTCTGTTTTGCGTGCATATGTCAAGGCTAATATGACTGATTGATAAAGACGCGCGAAGGATTGGGTGTCAACTCGCGCTCGGGTGACTCGAGTAAACGGAGTCTGAGCTGAATAATAATTCGCCTAGAACTAGGACATGCTGGCTCCGCCCAATTATCAAAAACCATCTCGTTGATTGGACACAGAAACGTAAATGAGGCGGAGTCCATGGGTGTGTCATGAAGCGTGACCAAACTATGATTGGCTTTCGTCTCCCTCTATCAGAATCCGAATAGCGGCTCCTAGAGCCAAACCACATTTTACACATTAAGGAACTGTCTCTGGTAAAGTGGCGCTGATACTAACACAGGATAAATAATATTGTGCCGTCTTTGTCATTGTTTTCAAATTGAAGAAGTGTAAATGGTCCGTCAAGAAACCAAACGAATTATTTTGACATTAGACCAATAATTTCCTTATGCTTTATTTTAAACAATGTGCCTAAATGATGAGGGTCTGTCTTCTTTGAAAGAAGACGAACACAATTCCGGTTAAGTCAACGGAGAACTCACTTGACATGCACTTCACGGACTTCCACGGAGTACGGTAACATAAGGTAAACCTCTGGAAATATGAAATGTGTACATTTTATCTTATATATTCAAATATAGTCTACCTATTTGTTATCTGAATTGTTGTCGTCACCTCGTATTAGTTTATACAGGTTTTGTAACAACAGCTGCCTGAATGAGTTTATTTTCTGACAGGTGCATTTTACTGGGGAATACGTGGCTTAATAAGAAGTCACAGTAATATGTATAGACCGACAGGCGCATCTTTCTGTATTAGCTCGTTGTGTCTGCACGCGCATATTTCTCTTTGGCTCGCGCTCTGTTCTGCTGTCACGCGCGTGTGAATGCTCTGTTTGTCTACATGTTGCGAGGGCGCATCTAACTGCTTGGCAGCGCTCGGGCTCTCAGCTTCAAACCGTGCGAACCGCTCTTCCCCAACCCCCGTTGCACTGCTCAGCCCAGCCAGCGAGGGCGGGGCCAGCCCAAATAAATGTGGGGAGGGGAAAAAAACGAAGACAACAAACCTTAAAAATGTAGGCCACGGCGCGTGACCCAGTTCCTCATGAACAACACAGCGAGTGTGAATGTGGAGCACGGTTATTATCCCCCACGCCCGGCACGGTTCCAGGGCGGGTTCTACTGTGTGTTTTTCTCTCTGTGCCAAGCAATGTTCGGGGGCTTTTAGACATATGAAAGAGAAGAAAGAAATGTTAAATGTATCCAATTGCTATTTAAAAAGGTAACTAGTTGTCGAAAGTTTTCGCGTATTTTACCAAGTATTTTACACGTCTCTACATGTTTTATTTTCTCAGTTTTATTTCTGTTTTGACACAAATGAAATAAGTAAACGAAATAAGAAATGAGAAAAAGAGTTTTGAACATTTATATGTAGGCTATATAAAATGTAAAAAACAAAAACAAAACTTAACCTTTTACTTATTTTATGCATCAGTTGTGTCAAAGGCAAATATAGGCTATCTATCAATCAATCTATCTATCTATATAGACCACAGCCCTCAATAAACAGCAAATATTTACAACTGAACAGAGCATGAGCGGTTTCACTCAGCAGGCTCATATCTTGCCTGGGAGCTTAATCTTTTCCCCTAATTTTAGATCAGATATGTTTTTATTTTTTTTATTTTTTACTATAGATAAAGCTTGGGGTGTGGTTGTGAGAGATCAGATCAAATGAATTTTCCATTAACGTGTAGCCTGTGGGCTGACCAGGTGGTAAATACATCTCTTCACCTGTTGATTACACATGGGGATTGAGCCAGTGTCAATTTCAATAGATGTGTGTTGTGATTTGAAGTCTGCCCAGGCTGGGGCTGGGCTGCTCCTATAGGCTTTTGTGTGGTTTTGATCATAGTGAATACAGAAAGAGAAGATTGTAGTGTGTGTGTGTGACAGATATTTTGTTTTGGGCCCCTTGGAGAAGGCGATCAGTCTGAAGCTGACCTACTTTTCTCCTTTACTCCATACCTGCAGAGCTATTTATACCCATGGCACAGGGCTACAGGAGCAACTCAGACCATCTCTCCCCTCACAAATACACACATGGCACTTTATGCTCACACACATGTGTACACATCTCCTGCCATCTCACAATTTTTTTTCTTTTGTTTTTTTTATTATAATTTTCCCAGCCTGGCCTGTGGAGAGCATTCCCACCCACCCACACGGCGTGAAATCCACACCCCCTCAGGAGTGCAGTGAGGGTGAGCTGTATTCTTTTAAAGGGTCTGGTCCCAGTATGCATGTGTAAGCCTGTTTCACATCAAAACATGCCTAACATGCTTTTCTGTTTAATCTATGTAATAAGGATCAACCCACATCTGTAATTATTTGTTTGTCCCAGAATGTTTGGAGACTTGAATTACTACTTATCACAAAAGAAAAAGTCATGTTGATTCTTGCTAAGTTGTTAAGTGAACAAAATATGCTTCATTTGAGTATTTCCTTTTTTCAAAAAAAAAAAAAAAAAAATGTTACAGTAAGGTACTTGTTACAATGGAAATAATATGGGGTGAATCTCAGTTTAAGTTGAACAGCCACAAAACATATAGCTAAATAAAATGCATGTTAACATGATTTTGTGAAAACTAACATACTAACCTTTTTTGCGAAGTTAAATCCAGCTGTCAACCCTAAAACGAATTTTACAGTTCAAATAATAAGCAAGTTTTAATACACGTGTTCAGTTTTTTTAGCTTCATTCTAAGCCGCAGTTACATTTATTGTAAACGCCTCATTGTAAAATTTAGTTTTTTAATATTTGTTTGTGGTAATCAACATTAAGGTGTGGTCACATTTACCATTGCTCTGAGGAATTTAACAGGTGAAATCCAGTCATGTCAATAGTAATCTATTCAATCAGGAGTTTCACCTGAATGCAAAAAAGTTCCCTGTGCTAATTCACAGGGTTGACAACAGAAACCATCTTGGTTTGAAAGTGACTTCTGTGTGTGTATGCATCACTACAATTAAAAAACAACCTTTTTTGAAACCTTTTAATTCTGAAATTTCGCTATTGTGCCCACACATTTATGCTTAACTTGTATTGAACCCATAATAATACTTTAACAAGGAATAGTCCAATCTTACACAACCGATTTGGACACTTTTATATTTCATAAGACCTTCATAACAATTTATATTTCTTTATGGTTACAGGAGACAAAAGCACCATTGTGCAGATAGAGGGATGGAGAACAGGAGGCAATTGCCTCTAGATGGAGGTGGCAATCCCAAGTGCTCCGCCTTAGCAGATAAAGATAAAGTGGTCAGGATAGAGCAGGGTGACCCAGACCCCTCAACACAAATGCGTGTGAGAAAAGACGATCTCTGTGATGTTCCTCGCAAGGTGCCTCGTTTCCAGTATGTGGATTTCCCTTCCCTGCACCAGTGCATCCAAAAGCTTTCCGTGCCTCCACTGAACGGTTGGCTGGGATCCTGCTCGTTGGCAAAGGCACCAAACTGTAGGCCCTCCAGTCCTAAAGAAAAGGTGCCCAAGTTTAAATACGTGGACTACCCATCTCTCCACCACTGCATTCAGCAGCTTTCCGTGCCTCCATTAGAAAGCTGGAGTGCAGGGCTGGTCAGCTTTAATGCAGAAGGGAGACAGGAAGCGTCTGGATTGCAGAAGAGGCCCTTTCAACCTGGGAATGTGAAGAAGAACCAGAGAAATGAGGCAGGAGTTCGAAACAACGAGAGTAGAGTTACAGGATTTTCTTTCCCAAGAGACACACACACCTCAGTCTCAGGCAAGGAGGGGAGGCCTCAACACAACTACACCTCAGAGGCTCCACAGAGTTTAGAGGAAGGTAACGCAAGGTCCTGTGCTTTGAAACCAGAATCTGGTTTGCGATCAGATTGCGGTTCCAGGTTAGAATTTGGTTCTGGATCTCAGAGCAACACAGCGGTGAGAAGCGACAGGCCATCGGTTATTAGCATGGTATACACAGATAAGCAGAAGCACTGGACAAAGGCAGATCACCTGGAAGAACAATTGAACTCTCCAGATTCAGTCGGACGGGTACCGTGGAATACCCTCCCAGAGTCAGTCTGCCCATTCTGCCAACAGATGTTCACAAACCCAGAGCAGTTCAGGGCTCACCAGAGGAGCCATAAAGATAAGGTGACTAATGCTAACTGTTAAGTATATCCAACTGGACAATGATTACATCCAGCACAACTTCTCACATACACAACTACATAGTCAACATTTGAAGTGGATCAAAAAAGTTGGCCTAAGACAAAAACGGGTATTGTTCAAAATGCATGTATAACTTTGGTAAAAGGTTTTTGATCCACTTCAAATGTATATTCTCTGTATGTCACTTAAAGGGATAGATCACCCAAAAATTATGAAAATTATTTCATTTACACCCACACAAAATAAGATATTTAAAATAAAACAGTGGTTTTGTATCCCACTGATTTTTATTTTAGTGGCATAAAAATTTCTTCAGAATTGTTTTGTTTCACATAAATAAATCTAAGTCATACTGGTTTGCAAAAACATGGGTAAATTATGACATAATTTTCATTTTTGCGTAAACTTTCCCTTCCTTAATTCCTTTAGTTTATTACAGCATCTTGCATTCAGCTTTAGCAACTTCTGCATTCAGCCTCCATTATTTCCAAGTAATCACAGTGTAATTCTTATCTTCACAGAGACCAAATTGATGTGCAGAAGAACTGAGTGAGAGCTGCCTTTGCAAACAATTAATGCCACATAACATGGAATCTTATCATCAGAGGCCTTCTTGTCTTGTGACTGGCTATAGTGGTGCTTGCTGGCAGGACTATAGGGAGATCAAAGACACGATACACACATTAGACAGTTTTGGGTTCAGACCTTAGGGAGAATGAAAGCTTTTGTCTTGATTTATAGTGTGAAGTCTGAAAAGGCAGAAATTGACAGACAGAAACACAAGCATACAATATGCATGTTTGTTTGCACACACCTAGGCGCATATGCTTGCAATGGTGCCGACACACACACACACACACACACACACACACACACACACACACACACACACACACACACACACACACACACACACACACACACACACACACAGAGAGAGAGAGAGAGAGAGAGAGAGAGTCCTATTTATGATTTAGAAGAGGTCAATATTTACTTCCCCACATAAGGATGGGGTTTCAGCTCAAGACAGGGGATTAGAACCAGATTGGTTGTCTCTTCCACACATATAATATGAGTGTTTTTACAGGGGTGTGTGAAGCTCGATGAACTGGTGCATAAGAGGATACATTTTATTACATGTGTTCACCACACTGTGTGCATGGTGGCAGGCTAAATATTTAGCTTTTGGTGCCTACAAAATAATGGCTATTGTTACTAATGCACAAACAAACAGGCTTGTTATTGATTTGTTACATTAGCTTCTTATTGTTTTGTATGTTTTTTTTAAAAATGTTTTTGGAAATTAATGTCTAGTGGCTTTGAGCTGGTAGCTTTAAATATTAAAAAATGTACCGCTTGTTTTCAAGTGTTTAGTTGTGTGAGTAAAGTTTTTTTCATACAGAAACAAATGTTTGACTTTTCAGTACAGGTATGCCCTGTGCGAAGAAAACCTGTTTGGCAGGTTACCTCGCGGTTTAAAAGTTTGGAGCTTTATATAAACAAAAGAGCTAAACAACCAAACTCACTATTTTCATTTTAAACCTTAAGTCTAAATGGTTTTTAAAAAAGTATAAAAAGTGTTTGACTTTATTTACAAACTTTTTAAGGAACATAATGTATTTACATTATAGTGAAGATCTGACCAGCTAACATCTGTTCCTTATTAAGAACTATACATTTATAATGCACAGTCAAGTAATTTACATTTTATCTTATTTAAAGGGGTCATGAAATGAGAAATACAATTTTCCTTGAGGTTCTGACATATAAAAGGTCATCATATTATAAGAATATCCTGAAAGTTTCAGAACTGAAAATTTCCTTGTTAGTCCAAAATCCGCTTTTATTGTTACCAGGCCCAGCGAACGACTCGTCCTGGACTGTGCCTCTTTATGACGTAATAGAGTATTGAAAGACCGCCTCTTAGGCCCTGTCCACACGGAGACGCGTTTCGCTGTATACGTATACATTTTTTATCGTATTGGCGTTTCGTCCACACGGATCCGGCGTTTTCGGAGACTGAAACCGCTATTTTTTGAAACCGGGTCCCAAGGTGGATAAATCTGAAAACGCCGCCCTTGCGTTTTCGTGTGTACGGCCAATCCGTATATTTTGCGAAACGATGATGTCATCACACCAAGTGTGAACTAGTCAGACACCGTTAAGTCACAGCAACTACATTTATGGTTTTTCATATTGTTCAACAAAGTTCTTGATTAAAAAAGAAAAAAGAAAAAAAGAAGCTACTGTGCCTAATATTATTGTTGTATACAGCGCGCAAGGTTTATCCAAGTCTTCTTCTCCGTTTTTAGTGTATGTCTGAGGCAGAATTACAGCGCCACATACTGGTCTGGCATGTATACTACATCGTTTTGAGTCGGTTTCAGTGGTTTCGTGTGTACGCAGATATTTCTTGAGACGACGCCGTGTTTACGGTTTTTTTTTTTTGAACGAAAAAAAAAAATATCGGATAGGGAAAGCTCTGGCTTCGTGTGGATGTGGCCTTAGACCGATCACTTAGAACCCACTGGCGTTAGTGAGATGAGGAAGAGAGAAGAGCACAGGGTCACTCACTGGAATAAAAATAGCATTACCTTCCAAAGGATCCTAATGCTAGGATTGTGGTTATTTATTTTCAATAATGTGAATGTCTCAATTGAACATCATTTATTCGTATTCGGTACATTTCACTGGATTCTTTGGTAAATCAGTCCGCAAACTCTGTGCAGACTTTACAGGCTTTTATGATATACAGTGGGGAGAACAAGTATTTGATACACTGCCGATTTTGCAGGTTTTCCCACTTACAAAGCATGTAGAAGTCATCATAGGTACTCTTCAACTGTGAGTGATGGAATCTAAAACAAAAATCCAGAAAATCACATTGTATGATTTTTAAGTAATAATTTGCATTTTATTGCATGACATAAGTATTTGATACATCAGAAAAGCAGAACTTAATATTTGGTAAAGAAACATTTGTTTGCAATTACAGAGATCATACGTCTCCTGTAGTTCTTGACCAGGTTTGCACACACTGCAGCAGGGATTTTGGCCCACTCCTCCATACAGACCTTCTCCAGATCCTTCAGGTTTCGGGGCTGTCGCAGGGCAATACGGACTTTCAGCTCCCTCCAAAGATTTTCTATTGGGTTCAGGTCTGGAGACTGGCTAGGCCACTCCAAGACCTTGAGATGCTTCTTACGGAGCCACTCCTTAGTTGCCCTGGCTGTGTGTTCTGGGTCGTTGTCATGCTGGAAGACCCAGCCATGACCCATCTTCAATGCTCTTACTGAGGGAAGGAGGTTGTTGGCCAAGATCTCGCGATAAATGGCCCCATCCATCCTCCCCTCAATACGGTGCAGTCGTCCTGTCCCCTTTGCAGAAAAGCATCCTCAAAGAATGATGTTTCCACCTCCATGCTTCACGGTTGGGATGGTGTTCTTGGGGTTGTACTCATCCTTCTTCTTCCTCCAAACACGGCGAGTGGAGTTTAGACCAAAAAGCTCTATTTTTGTCTCATCAGACCACATGACCTTCTCCCATTCCTCCTCTGGATCATCCAGATGGTCACTGGCAAACTTCAGACGGGCCTGGACATGCGCTGGCTTGAGCAGGGGGACCCTGCGGGCGCTGCAGGATTTTAATCCATGACGGTGTAGTGTGTTACTAATGGTTTTCTTTGAGACTGTGGTCCCAGCTCTCTTCAGGTCATTGACCAGGTCCTGCCGTGTAGTTCTGGGCTGATCCCTCACCTTCCTCATGATCATTGATGCCCCACGAGGTAAGAGCTTGCATGGCGCCCCAGACCGAGGGAGATTGACCGTCATCTTGAACATCTTCCATTTTCTAATAATTGCGCCAACAGTTGTTGCCTTCTCACCAAGCTGCTTGCCTATTGTCCTGTAGCCCATCCCAGCCTTGTGCATGTCTACAATTTTATCCCTGATGTCCTTACACAGCTCTCTGGTCTTGGCCATTGTGGAGAGGTTAAAGTCTGTTTGATTGAGTGTGTGGACAGGTGTCTTTTACAAGTAATGAGTTCAAACAGGTGCAGTTAGAGAACATGAGGGCTTCTTAAAGAAAAACTAACAGGTCTGTGAGAGCCGGAATTCTTACTGGTTGGTAGGTGATCAAATACTTATGTCATGCAATAAAATGCAAATTAATTAATTAAAAATCATACAATGTGATTTTCTGGATTTTTAGATTCCGTCTCTCACAGTTGAAGTGTACCTATGATACAAATGACAGACTTCTACATGCTTTGTAAGTAGGAAAACCTGCAAAATCGGCAATGTATCAAATACTTGTTCTCCCCACTGTAGAATCGACAGTATTGCCACAACATGTAAGTAACCCTGTTCATTCTAATGCCTGATCTTTGACCAGTGCTTTTTTTTCTTTCTTTTTTTTCTCAGTGTCGTTCCAAATCAGTATGACTTTATTCTGTGGAGCACAAAAGGAAAAATGTATGTTTTTTTTTTCCACAATTTAACACATATTACACACACAACCCAAAAACAACACACCAAACAGTAAAGACAATACCGCTAAATATATCGACAAGACATAAAAAAAAAAAATAAAAAAAAAAAAATAAATACATAAATAAAATCTACACTACCACAGTCTGTGGGTTAACCCTTATTCAATGTGGGTTTATCAATTTTATAGTCTCTATATAATTCAGTACTAAGGACCATGTGGATTGGAAATCTTGCAGTCTTAAATGCCATTTACTTGTTAATTCTTCAATGGGTAACAAGTCTATAATCTGCTCCAGCCATTGACCCAAAGTGGGTCCTGACTGGGAAATCCATGTAGTGAGTATACATTTTTTAGCGAAATAAGAAAACATTGTAAACACACATCTTTTTGTATAGGGAAACTAATTTCCCCACATCATAATTCAACAAATATAACATAGGGCATAGCTCCAAAGTACAGTTACAAATATCTTGAATAACTTTATGAATCTTCGCCCAAAAAGAGTAAACAGCTTTACAATACCAAAATAAATGCATAAATGTTCCTAATTCAGTTCTACATTTTCTACACATAGGAGAATTTGTATCATCAAATTTATTAAGCTTCACTGGAGTTATATAATATTTATACATACATTTAAAATTAGTTTCTTTAATGTTAATATTTGTAGTCAAAGGTGAGGTCAATTCAGTGCACAAAATTAACCATTCTTTTTCACTGAACTTCCTTTTAAGCTCTAATTCCCAGTTTGTTTTCAAAGAAGAAAAAGAATTCTGGGAGTTTTCAGACAAAATTTTATACAAGTGAGATATCTTCCCCTTAACCGAAGTAGCAGAGATAATAAATTGTTCCAACTCAGTGGGATAGGATCTAAATTGTACCTTTTTATATAAAGATACAATGATGTGACGAACCTGCAAGTATTTAAAAAAAAATATGTTCTAGGAATTTGATATTCTGCACAAATAACAGTAAAGGATTTAACAGACTCAGAATCTTCATCAAACATGTCCGAAAAAGTTTTCAGACCATGAAGTGACCATTTTCGAAAGTCAGTTTGGGAAAGTGCTGGAAAGTCAGGGTTAAATGCAATAGGAGAGTTTTTACTTATACAACCTTCTGTACTCATATATTTATTACAGTCCTTCCAAGCTTTCAGTGTGGCTAGTAAGGGGGGCAACCCCTCTACACTCATCAGGGACTGCAATTTATTAACATAAAGTGTTGTTGTGATCTCCAAGGGATAGCATGATAGTGATTCCAATGCTACCCAAAGAGAACTATTTTCCAACTTCCAACTTATGATATTTCTAACTTGACAGGCCCAGTAGTACCATAAAAAATTTGGAAGTCCTAACCCCCCTTTTGGACATGACTTTGTTAAAGTGGACAGCTTAATTCGTGGGGTCTTGTTGTTCCATATACATTTTATTAGACATCTATTGATTAGCTTAAAAAAAGAAATATAATATGGTAACATATTAAAAGCATAAATAAACTTAGGGAGTATACTCATTTTAATAACATTAATTTTCCAAATAAGAGACAGTGGGAGAACAGACCAAGTCTGGAGTTTCTTTTTGCATTTCTCAAACAATGGGTTATAGTTTTCCAGTGATTTCTGATGTAATTCATGTAGCTGCAGTCAGATCCCAGCAAACACATTTGTGGCAACGTCTGTGGCACATTGCATTTCTACTATGGCAACGTCGCTGTCTATGTGCTCGCACCATTGTAACAACATAGATTTGTAAGATGCGACAGGGCTGTAACAATGTTGTTGCACAACATTCAGCAATTGCGAGATGACGTTCTGACAAAAAATTGTTTATGCTAGATATAGATATACCCCATTTAGCATGTTATGTTTTGAGGTTCATTTTTAATTAGTCAGATGTTAGATAATTATATACTTTTTAAATATTGTTTATCCTTATTATTATTTAATGGGCCTAACAGTAAATTAAAGGTGCTCTAAGTGATGACACGTGTTTTTTAGGCTGAAACATCTTTTGTCACATTCAGCAAACATCTCCTCACTATCCGCTAGCTGCCAAAAACAAACTGGGCCAACCTGCACCACGAAACAACAAACAGTGTTCCAGCCTAACCGACAAGAATGATTTGGGGGTGGGGTTGGGGGGTTAGTGCACGTGCACATGAAGAGGGGTGTTGGGAGTGGAGGAGAGAGAGAAGCATGAAGAGGGAAGTTAGCTAGAGGAGAGATGTCCTAGACAACGACAACGACTAACTTTAGAATTATATTCTCTTGAATTTTGATACGGCCGACACACGACCAAAGAGACGACGTTCCGATGAACAAATAGCAAAGAAGAGGGAAAAGGAAGCACGGAAGGGAGGGGGAGTGGACAGAATGAGGAGGAGGGAGGGTCGAGCTAGCCTCCGTTTTGTTTGACAATACTTCGAACGTCAACAAGAAGTTACGTCACCCAACATCGCTTGCTTGAGTTTAGCTTGAGTTCTCAAACTTTTATACAAAGTACCCACATTTGTTTACGACAAATGGAACCAATTCAACCCTCTACAAGAATATCACAGACCTCGTGAGTTGATACATGATGTTCCTTTGTTACATGTTAGGTTATAACACATGCTGGGGTAAGTTGCGCACAAAAAGTATTCTCGTCGTTTGATAAACTTAAGGTTGAGCCACTGTAGTCACTTGGACTATTTTAACAATGTTTTTACTAACTTTTCTGGGCCGGCACAATGAAATTTCCTAGAAGCCTATGGAGGAGTGAGCCAGCTCTCAGATTTCATCAAAAATATCTTAATTTGTGTTCCGAAGATGAATGAAAGTCTTACGGGGTTGGAACAACATAAGGGTGAGTAATTACTGACAGAATTTTCATTTTTGGGTGAACTAACCCTTAAATATAAGTAGTGTGGGGGTGCCAAACTAGCACTGTGGTCCAGTCTCTTAATGCTCCGTCTGTAAAGTGAACAGATTGAATGATGTTACTAATGGTATTTATTATTTCATAAACATTTAATAATAACAGTGTGGCTACTCCATAATGTTAACCCTTAAGTTATTTAGGCTGTGCTTTTTGAGTACTATAAATATTAAATCACACAAGATTCAAATGTAGCTTACAAATGTTATACAATGGAAAGGTTCAATAACACATTGTAAAATGAAAACTTCCATCGTTGAGGGGAAAATAAGATAATGTGCATCAAAATTCTGTAACTGCTATTTATTTATTTTTTGTACTAATTTGCCATACTATGGAAGTAGGAATATAATACTTTCATTGTATGACAATAGCAGCTTTGAGAAGTCTTCTGAATGTCACGGACTGGGTTGGTGAAAGGAGCGAGGACTCAAGTGCAGAAAACAAATGGGTATTTATTAACAAAAGAAATAAAACACTAGAAACAAAAACTCCCCGTGGGGGAAAACAGGACAGGCATCAGCAGGAACAGGAAACACAAAGGAACTTAGACAACGAACCAGCACAGGACTGCAAACACAGGGAGACTAAATAGGAAGCAAACAAAAGAGGGTAACGAGAAAGGCAGGTGGGGCAAATGAATCAATAATCAGGTAACAAGATGGGAGGGGCTAGACAATTGACAGGAGAGCACATGGAAAAACATGACAAGCCATGTGCTCACAACAAACCAGACTATACCCAACGCATGACAGGGTATAGTCTGGGCGGGGCGGACCAGACAGTTCAGACAGCCAGGGCTGTACGGGCGACCAGGCGGGCGCAGGCTGTGCAGGAGACCAGGGCGGAGCAGGCTCTGCAGGCCCTTCGGGCGGCCATGGTGGAGACGACCATTCAGGCGGCCATGGTGGGGACCACCCTTCAGGCGGCCATGGTGGAGACGACCAGGGCGGCGCAGGCTGTGCAGGCGACCAGGGCGGAGCAGAAACAGGAACAGAACCCGGCTCAGAAACAAGAACAGACACCGGTTGAGGAACAGACACCGGCTCAGGAACAGGAACAGACACCGGCTCAGGAACAGACACAGGCTTGGCGGCGGCCATCTTGTCCGGAGACACTGGCTCGGCGGCGGCCATCTTGTCTGGAGACACTGGCTCGGCAGACGTGACGTGAACCATCTCTGGATCGGCAGACGTGACCTGAACCGTCTCTGGATCGATAGAAACCATGTACTTCCTCCATGCATGCAGAACGGCCAATGCATAGAACGTGAAGACAGCCCTCTTGGCCATGGCAGGACTGATGGTGGAAACGGTAGGCTCAGGAATAGGCCATAACAGGGAGCTCTGGAAACACAGGACATGGGGGCTCGGGAACCACCGGACCAGGTGAAAGGAAAGCCTTCCTCCTCCTCCATTTAGGACAGCGCGGCGATACAGCAGCCTATTGGAATTTCAGTTTATCCTGTAGGATCTTATTGGATTCCAATAGGATCTTATTGGATTCTTAGAATCCTATTGGACATTCTGATTTATTTTAAAGCTGCCGTCGGCAACATTTTTTTGATCATATTCAGTGTAATCGACACTATAATCCGACAGAACAACATAAATAAGGTGGTTTTAGAAAAAAAACCGAGCTTCTAACTCCACCTGGAGCGTGTTATTTGTTTTGCAACAATCCAGCGCTCCCGCTTCATCAGGTCCAATCAGCGCAGGGGGGTGTGAGATCTGACTGTCAATCACAGGTCGTGCACACGCCACAGATCCCCCCTCACTCGCGCACGTTAATATCACATGCACACGCCACGCCTGAAGTTCGCCTGGAGATTGCATGAAGCGTGATGGCGGAGAGAAAATCTACTAACAAGCTTCCAATTCCTCGGTTATTGCTATCTATGGATAGATTAGCCAGGGCAGCCTACCTCCGAGTCCATGGTGTTGATAGATGCTGAAGAGACGGACGCGTTCACAGAAAATCAGGTACACACGCACAGTGACACACTGACGAGTTTTGTCTAAGAGAGTGTGTTTGAGTGTATGTGTGTGTAAGTCTGTAATGTATATAATCTGTAAAAAGTAATAAATTCATTAGTTATGAAAGAAAAAAAAAAAGAAAAAGAAAATACTAATGAAATTAAAATAACAGAAAATGCATTTGTTGATTTGTTTGTTTTATTTCATCAATCCATTATCAGTGCCTTAGAAAATGTGTGCACTAATACTGTGTGCCCAAATCACCTGCCATGCTGTTTATAATGTGACTGCAGGTTGCACAACATACATTAAACAGTGAACAATGTCTACATTGAGGTGAGTTTAAGCAAACTGCAAGACACAATCAAGATAAGATAAGATAAGAAAAACCTTTATTTGTCCCACAATGGGGAAATTACGGTTTGCAACAATAAGACAGGACAGAATAGATAAATGTACAGTTAGAAGATCAGTGCACAGAAGTCAGGTATAGCACACTATATGGGACATGTGATATAAATATAAATATAAATATAAAAATAATAAAATAAAATAAAATAGTCCAAAGTCAACAGTGTTCGTTGTACAGTCTGACGGCCGCTGGTAGGAAAGATCTGCGGTATCTCTCCCTCACACAGCGGGGATGGCGCAGCCTGTCACTGAAGCTACTCTCCAGGGCTGACAGAGTATAGTGCAGTGGGTGGGACTCGTGGGTCAGCATAGCTGTCAATTTAGCCAAGACCCTTCTGTCTCCTACCTCCCTCACTGAGTCCAGCGGACAGCCCAGGACAGAGCTGGATTTCTTGATCACCTTATCCAACTTTTTCATGTCCCTCTCAGTAATGCTGCTGCTCCAGCAAGCCACAGCATAGAGGATGGCTGACGCCACCACAGAGTCATAAAAAGTCTTAAGGAGGGGCCCTGTCACTCCAAAGGACCTCAGCCTCCTCAGGAAGTACAGCCTGCTCTGACCTCTCTTGTACAGAGCATTAGTGTTGTGAGTCCAGTCCAGCTTGTTATTTAAGTGAACACCCAGGTACTTATAAGTGTCCACTCTCTCAATATCCCTTCCCTGGATGTTCACCAAAGGGGGGAGAGCAGGCCGCCGTCTGCGAAAGTCGACCACCATCTCCCTGGTCTTCCCCGCGTTGATCCGGAGGTGATTGCGCTGACTCCAGTCCACAAAGTTCTGTATCAGTCCTCTGTACTCTGCATCATCATCCTCAGTGATGAGGCCAACAATGGCAGAGTCATCAGAGAACTTCTGCAGAACACATCTGTCCGAGTTGTGTCTGAAGTCTGCCGTATAGAGGGTGAAGAGGAAGGGGGCCAGCACAGTTCCCTGGGGGACACCCGTACTACACATGAGACGGTCAGACACGCCGTCACGTGCTCTCACAAACTGTGGCCGGTTCGTGAGATAGTTCAAAACCCACTGTGACAGCAGGTGGTCCACACCAGTCCTCTCCAGCTTATCCTTCAGAAGCATCGGCTGTATGGTATTAAAAGCGCTCGAGAAATCAAAAAACATGATTCTTACGGTGCTGCCGGACTTTTCCAGGTGGGCGAGGGCATGATGCTGCAGGAAGATGACAGCATCCTCCACCCCGATGTTGGGCCTGTAGGCAAACTGTAGAGGGTCCATGGAGGGGCCCACTGTGGAGCGGAGATGTTGCAAGACCAATCTCTCCAGCGTCTTCATCAAGTGTGATGTAAGAGCCACTGGCCTGTAGCAGTTGAGATCTTTAGGGTGCGATGTTTTTGGCACCGGTACCACACAGGACGTTTTCCACAACTGTGGTACCACTCCCAGTTTCAGGCTCAGGTTGAAGATCCTCTCCATAACTCCACTCAGCTGGTCTGCACTGGACTTCAGAAGCCTGGAGCTGATACCATCAGGACCTGCTGCTTTCCTCCCCTTGATTTTCCTTAGCGCCTGTCTCACCTGTACTGCTGTGAAAGACAGGGGTAGGCAGGGCGGATCAGTGCTAGGGATATGAGAAAGTCCATCTGGAGATGTAATGGGTGAAAAGTGAGATGAACCGAAGGTGTGAGAGGTGTGAAAGGTATGAAAGGCAGTGGAGGTGCCTTGTCCCGGTGGTGTGGGGATGAGGTGCAGTTGTGTGGGGGAAGGCGCGGGGGGAGGGGTGACTGGCTGATCAAACCTATTGAAGTGATGGTTCAGATCATTCAGCCAGTTAAGGTCCCCCTCAACCTGTGTGGGGGGTGATTTAAAACCTGAGATGGTCTTCAAGCTACTCCACACCCCCCTAATGTCTCTCTGTTCCAGCTGTCTATTTAGCTTTCTCTTGAAACAAGCCTTCCCCTCTCTGATCTTCCTCCTCAGCCTCCTCTGTACAACCTTCAGCTCAGCTTTGTCCCCCAATCTAAAAACTCTCCTCTTCTCCTTTAAGAGAGCTTTAATATCAGGGGTAATCCACGGCTTGTTGTTTGAGAAGCACCGTACCGTCCTAGTGGGCACAGTGTTCTCATAGCAGAAATTAATATAGTCCGTAATACAGTCTGTAAGTGCGTTGATATCCTCCCCATGTGGGTCACAGAGCTCTGACCACATAGTGGTTTCAAAACAGTGTTTAAGAGCCCCCTCACTCTCTGCGGTCCAGCTCCTCACTGTTCGTGGCACCACAGGCTCCCTGTATACAATAGGTGTATACACAGGCTGGAGATGGACCATATTATGATCAGCTTTCTCTATGGGGGGTAGGGGAGTCACAATGTATGTTGACATTAACATCACACTTGATGTTAGCAAAAAGCAAGTCCAATGTTTTATTGTCTCTGGTGGGGCAGGTGACATATTGGGTGAATGTGGACAGCACAGGCGAGGGAGAAACATGATTAAAATCTCCAGAGATCAGGAAGAGGACATGTGGATGCTGTGTCTGGAGCCTGCTGGTGACTGAGTGCAGGACATCCGTTGCTGTCTCAGCATGCGCAGAAGGAGGCACGTACACTGCTATCACAATAACATGTGAAAACTCACGTGGCAAATAATATGGTCGCATGCTAACAGCAAACAATTCAATGTCCCGACTACAGAATCGCTCCTTAATCGTGCAATGTTCAGGTTTACACCATCTTTCATTCACATACACAGCCAGACCTCCTCCGCGCTTCTTACCGCTGTCGGCCGTCCTGTCCGCTCGTAGGAGATGAAAATTATCCATGATAACAGCAGAATCCGGGATGTTTGGTGTCAGCCAGCTCTCAGAGAAGATAAGTAAGCAGCTGTCCTTATACTCTCGCTGGTATCGTGTTAGCGCTGAGAGCTCATCTGTCTTATTAGAAATGGACCTGAGATTACCCATAGTGACAGAGGGGACTGCAGGTCTAAAGCGCCTTTTCTTCTCTCGAAGTTTCTTTCCAGCACGACATCCTCGGCGAGTCTTGTATAACAACTCCGGGGGTATCACATATCTGTCTCTGAGGATCTCCGCTGCGCGCCGCAGCGCTAACAGCTGATGCCGTATGTAAACAATGCGCGTCCCAACTCCGACAGTCATAGTTAAAAGTGCTATAATCCTAAAAGGGTATGTAAGTCCAGAGAGAGTCTCTACGAAAAAATGTACAGAAGAAAACATTTACAAAAGAAAACATAAAAAAGAAAGAAACGAGAAAAGAGAGGAGGAAGTGTTGCAACCAGCTGCTACTTCCTGCAGCGCCGAATCAATAAACTACCATTAGTAAAAGAAAAACATTGGAAAAGTGCACCTTTAGGATTCTAAAAAATTCTCAAGAAAAAAAAGGAAATCCCAAATAAACCGGAGTAGTGACCCAATTGGATTGGATCCCATTAAAATCCTGTAGAAAATACTACAGGATATTTATGCATTGTCCTATAAGACTATTTCTATCGGAATCCTATAGAATATGTATGTATAGTCCTATAAGACAATTCCTATTGAAAATCCTATAGGAATGGTTCCAAAATATGATAGAAATTCTAATTAGAATCCTGTACAATTTTCTTATTGGAATCCTTTAGGATTTTTTGACAAGGGTTAGTTGTGTACTTACATTATCCCGACTGTTTCCAACAACTTTCAAACCAGGAGAAATGTGTAATTTACACATTAATTTAATTCGAGAAACGTCCCGTTTCTTTATTTCCGTTTTGTCGCCGTCAATGGCGTCATATCCGCGTTGTCCCTGGTTTCCGCTCGTACTGCCATGGCAACCAGAGCTATGAACCAGAGCCCTCTGATAGTAACCAAAGCGACTGACGGTAGTTCGCAATGTCTATTTGCACGCTGTTGTTGTTTCGTTCAAATATTATGGACCATGGCAAGCAGACTTTGGATACAAAAGGAGAACTAAAACGAGAATCAATATCAGCGCGGTGTTTTCGAGATGCCTAGAGCTCCCATAGACAGTATATAAACGAGAGCTCCACGTCCGAGACTTCGACCGCTTCTACGTACTTTATTAAACAGGTGAGCACATTTACATAAAACTAATCAATGTTATATAGCTCAACATGATGAAATGTTAGAATATGATCTGTATGTTATTCTAATGTTGATCTAGCTTACTGCTAGTCTCATACAGACAAACTAACACATACATTTCAACACATTCAAATGCAGTTTAGTGTGATAGTGTAATGTTAGACCAAGTGAAACATCGCTGCGTTACCTCACAAGTTTAATTTGTCTAATAAACTGACCTGTCACTGTGACTGTGAGTAGTAATTCTGCAGTTCGCGTGTGGTCAGTTGTGCTGCCGCCCCGTTTCCATGGTAACGCCCTCCGCTCCAGTTCAAATGCAACTCGAATGTTCAGCGCGCGCGCCCATTAAAATACGTAGGAATCACGCAGCATTTACATAAAAGTAGAATTGATGGAAGGAATTATTTGATAATCAGATAAAATATCCTGAAATTTGATACATTATTAAGTGTATAGTAGGCTTGTGGCCATCACCAAACTGTAAACGGAATGAGAATATGAAGCATTGAGAATGTAAAACAATGTTTAAAAAAGTAATTTATATAATAGGCTATAATATAGCTTTTTAGAAATGGTTAACGTGGTGTAGAAATGAAATTGCAAAAACATTTATTAAAAACTATAAATGATATAAGGCATGAATATATTTTATAATACTGAATATGTACACATATTTACAGATGTAACATGAGAAACAATTTATAAGATTTATGTTCAATGTATTTTTGAAATAATATATTTTCAAAATGTATTTCAATATATTTAACAGTGCTTCACATATGAGGATAGCCTATATTAAAATGAATTTATTAATAGGCTGTATAAGTGCTGGTTTATTGGGGTCTATGGTGTTATAAACTACTGTGATGTTTAAAATGTTTTTATGTATGTATATAGGCATATTATATAAATGTAGTGATTGTTAACAATGTTCAGAAGTGTACATTTGTTAACAAGTGTACATAACATTATGAGAATGTTCAGCAAGTAACATATGTTCCCAGAAAATTTTATGATAGCCTAAATATAACATTCAGAAAATACTAATAACATTATAAGGACATTCTGAGAATATTGTTCTAAGAAAGTTTTCTCTCAACATTATGAGAACGTTCATCAATCACAAATAACGTTTTGAAGACGTTCCAAGAACGTTGTTCTAAGAACGTTTTCTATCAACATTTTGAGAACGTTCATCAAGCACAAATAACATCATAAAGACGTTCCAAGAACGTTGTTCTAAGAATGTTTTCTATCAACATTATGAGAATGTTCATCAATCACAAATAACGTCATAAAGACTAAGAATGTTTTCTATCAACATTATGAGAACGTTCATCAAGCACAAATAACGTCATAAAGACGCTCCAAGAATGTTGTTCTAAGGACGTTTTCTATCAACATTATGAGAACGTTCATCAATCACAAATAACGTCATAAAGACGTTCCAAGAACGTTGTTCTAAGAACGTTTTCTATCAACATTACCAGCACTTGAACGGCTTTGGCCGACCCGAGTTCAAGTCCCCATTCGTGGATTTTTCTTGATCTCATACTGTCCTATCATAATAAAAGGCAAAAACTCCCAAAATTATTCTTTAAACTGATAGCAGTTAAGCTTCATCCACACAAAAAAATTGAATCAGCCTTTTTTTAAGCCACTACATCAACACGTCTCATAATGGGAGTGAGGGAACGTATTCCGACAGCTGGTTTGTTTGCCGTCAGATTCTGTTCCCCCCCATGTTTCTTAGCAGTGAGGTTCAAATATTCATCAAACTACTGTCAAATACATTTCCCAGATAGCCAAGTGGTCAGTGCACCGACAGTTAGCACTTTTGGGCTTTGGCCGACCCAAGTTCAAGTCCTGACTCTTGGATTTTTTCTTGATCCCATACTTTCCTATTATAATAAAAGGCAAAAACTTTCAAAAATTATTCTTTAAACTGATGGCAGTTATGCTCCATCCAACAAAAAAATTGAATCAGTCTTTATTTAAGCCACTACATCAACACCTCTCATAATGGGAGTGGGGGAACGAATTCTGACAGCTTGTTTGTTTGCCATCGGATTCTGTTCCCCCCATGTTTCTTAGCAGTGAGGTTCAAATATCCATCAAACTGCTGTTGATTAATTGTTCCAGATAGCCAAGTGGTCCATACACCGTCATTTAGCACTGTTGGGCTTTGGCCGACCCGAGTTCAAGTCCTGGTTCGTTTTTTTTTAGTTTTTTTTATCCCATACTGTCCTATCATAATAAAAGGCAAAAACTCCCAAAATTATTCTTTAAACTCATGGCAGTTAAGCTCCATTAACACAAAAAATTGAATCAGCCTTTTTTTAAGCCACTTCATCAACACGTCTCATAATGGGAGTGGGGGAACGGATTCCGACAGCTGGTTTGTTTGCCGTCGGATTCTGTTCCCCCCATGTTTCTTAGCAGTGAGTTCAAATATTCATCAAAATGCTGTCAAACAATTTTCCCAGATAGCTAAGTGGTCTTTGGTTTTTGGGGCTTTGGCTGACCCGAGTTCAAGTCCCGACTCTCCCGAATGTCTGAGGATAGTTGTTCTGGTGACCTGGATAACACATCAGGCACTACGTTGCAATGGCCTTTCCGATATTTGACTGTAAAGTCGTAACCCTGCAACCGTATTGTCCAAAAAGTCAGTTGCGATGAAGGCTTAGGATGTTGAAATACCCAAGTGAGTGCAGTGTGATCGGTAATGACCTCAAATGTCCTCCCTTCTAGATATGGTCTCCATTTTTCAACTGCCCAGATGACTGCTAAACACTTGACTTATCTGCTCCTCTGAGGAGTCTGGATGCATATGAAATGACTCTTTCACCATCCTCCGTCTCTTGGGTAAGTCTTGCACCCAGTCCATCTCACTTGCATCCGTTTGCACCCGAAATGGTTTATTGAAGTCTGGCGGTAAGAGAACTGGTGCTTGAGTCAAGTCCTGTTTTATGATGTTGAAAGCTCTTTGACATTCTTCTTCCCAAATCCAGGTGGATTTTTTTTTGCTTGAGGGCATGTAAAGGTGCTGCTTTTGTTGAGAAATGTGGAATGAAATGATGTTGCGTTGCATGAAGTTGCATTTTCCTAGGTTAAGTGTAAGTCCAGCATTGTGTTAACAATGGAATACCTGAGTGAGGTCGTCGGTGTGTACACGACTACATCATCTATATATACCAGACAACACTTGCCTTTGAGGGCTCTCAACACCGTCTCCATAAGTCTCTGAAATGAGGCCGCTGAGTTTTTGAGGCCAAAAAGTAAACATAAGAATTCAAATAAGCCTGCTGATGTCACAAATGCTGTTTTCTGTACGCTATCCTCTTCCATATCAAGTTGCCAATAGCCGCTTTTGAGATCCAATGTACTGAAGACAGTAGCGCCATGGAAAGACTCCAATATTTTCTGGATTTGTGGCATGGGGTACGCATCAAGATGTGTTTTGGCATTTAAGCCTCTACAATCAATACACAACCTGCAACTTCCATCCTTTTTGGGTAAACAACGACAGGAGATGCCCATGGTGAAACAGATGGTTGTATGATTTTTTTATTCAATAGTTCCTGAATTTCATCATCAACACATTTCTGTTTGTCCATAGAAAGTCTGTATGCCCTTTTTCTGACTGGCAGTTCAACAGTGGTTATAATTCGATGTTTGACCATGCTAGAATGTCCAATCTCTTTTGAGTATACAGTAGGCCAGTCAATCAACAGATGTTCCAATTTTTCCTTGTATAGTGGTGTGGTCTCTGCTTTACCTGTTAGTCTTTGTATAGATTCAAACACTGTGTCATCAATGGGAAGTGTGCGTATGGCCAAGTAGAAATAGACTGAAGAAGAAGAATATTGCGTCACAAATGGGAAAAACTGGTTTGCTTCCTGGCTGCTTGCAGATGGTAAGCCATTTTGGGCTTTACTGAAATCCAGCACAATCCCAGAATGCAACAAGAAATCCATTCCTAAAATGACTGGTACTGTTAAATCTCTGTCTTTCAAGATAAACAGTGTCAAGGTACATTTTTGACCCTGCATTTTACATTGCCATGTCACCTTTCCAGTAGCTGCTTGCTTTTGCCCATTGGCTAAAATAAATGTTTGGCTTG
This sequence comes from Leuciscus leuciscus, assembly GCF_965113295.1. Lineage (NCBI taxonomy): Eukaryota > Metazoa > Chordata > Actinopteri > Cypriniformes > Leuciscidae > Leuciscus > Leuciscus leuciscus. The sequence continues at coordinate 28,065,248 of NC_138729.1, forward strand.
GCTGACCGGGTTCACCCTGATTCAGTTGTTTCCAGACTGATTCTTGAATTAGAGACAGTGAACTACCTGTGTCCACCATGGCTGAAAAAAACCTATCACGTAAGATTATAGGTATATTGACCGTCTTAGTTGTAGTTTGATGTTGCATTTTGATGGACTGCACCATTTGAGTGCTTGCTGGCATTTTTCTTTTTTGCTCCTGTCTCTGGCACGGACAAGTGCACGGACACCACCGTCTCCGGCACGGACAACAACATCTCCGGCAAGGACACCATCATCTCCGGCACAGACGCCACCGTCTCCGGCATGGACACCACCGTCTCCAGATCGGACACCAACGTCTCCTGAACGGACACCAACGACTCCGGCACGGACACCACCATCTCCGGCACAGACACCAACGTCTCCGGCACGGATACCACCATCTCCGGCACGGACAAGTGCTCGGACACCGCCGTCTCCGGAATGGACCCCACCGTCTCCGGAATGGACCCCACCGTCTCCGGCACGGACACCAACGTCTCCGGCACAGACAGCAACATCTCCGGCACGGACAGCAAAGTCTCCGGCACAGACACCAACGTCTCTGGCACAGACAGCAACGTCTCCGGCATGGACACCAATGTCTCCGGCACGAACACCACCGTCTCTGGATCGGACACCAACGTGTCCGTCACAGATACCACCATCTCCGGCATGGACAAGTGCATGGACGTCTCCGGCACGGACACTGGCACAGACACCACCGTCTCCGGCACGGACACCAACGTCTCCGGCACGGACACTGGCACAGACACCACCGTCTCCGGCACGGACACCAATGTCTCCGGCATGGACAAGTGCATGGACACCGCTGTCTCCGGCACGGACACCAACGTCTCCGGAACGGACATCACCATCTCAAATGATGAAAATCTAATTATTGATATAAAAAATTTACATTGTTACTAGTAGCAATTCATTTGTTTATATCAAGAATAGACATTTCAACTAGTGACAGTTGATTTCTTGAAATCGAAAATAAAGCATTTACTAGTAATAATTGTATTTCTGATATGTGAAATTGGAATTTCAACTAGTAAGAAATCAATTGTTGATATCAACAATTGAATTTATATGGCAGCCTATGGTGACATTTCACTAGTGAAAAATACAATTACAGATATCAAGAATTATAGTTTTTATAACGTAATTCCTGATATCAAAAATTGCCATTGTTACTAGTAGAAATCCAATTCCAGATATCAATAATTATCATTTTAACTAGTGAAAATGTAATTGTTGATATCAAGAATTCATATCCTGGAAATTAATAAAAGTTAAAACGGCTTGCTATACTCCTTGACGATCACACTTTGACATGATTGGTTACATATGGATCTGGTTACAAGGTAGTTTTTGACGTTAGAAACACCAGCGGTCTCAATTCGCCTACTTATTCTACGCCCTAAAAGTATGTACTCTTAAATATTATATAATCTATAATAGCATTAAACATGGCAATTCCATGTTTCCTCCAAACAATATTTTCCTAATTATCAAGACAGGCACATGAAAGGTCAACGAACAACATTTATTAATTGTGTGTGGCAGAAACACGTTTATTCAACAGAATCTCTGCTTAGAGAAAATTATACCTGTTTGATTTTGGCCAAATTAAAGATCTGCATACGTGGTGCATACAGAATTGAACAGGTCACACAAACCTTTTAAATACATTTGTCCTTGGGTTAAAGAAAACTGAGGAATATTTTGGATGGCAGCCTCTCAGTTTAGTAGCCTACATAAAATGAAATAATCTCAACTGCCAATTAAATTTTTTTCCCCCAAGAATTTAAAGAGTAGGCCTATCCTATTAATGAGTTGTTCTCCCCCCTCCTTCTCACAACCCGTTTCATCACATGCAACTGTTGATTCTGTTTTTACTCAGTGGGCAGCAAGATTCTGGAAACTGACAATCACAATAAAAAAAAAAATAAAAAAAATAGCAATTACAATTCTCCCACAATTCTGAATAGACAACTAAAAAAAAAAAAAAAAAAAAAAAGAAGAGTAATTTAGCCTACTATTGGTTCTGGCATAATGTTAGTTGGTGCAGTCTATTTACAAAAACATTTTTAATTATTTTGAATGATTATTTTTTTTTATCGGTTTGAATAAATTATTCAAGGACCCAATTATAAAGATGTCACTTGTGTCATTACTGGATGAATCAGCGTTTTTGAACAAATCTTTTGAATGAATGATTCAATGACAAGTACATTTTTTAACAGTCACTTGTCTCCACCTACTGGTGTCATAATGTAATCATACAATCTTTATTTGAAGCATCAAGTTACTTTCAAAAGGTGATTTACTCTATTTTCACTTCTGTTTGAGATGGGGGAACTGGTTGTCTCCCTCGGTTGCATGGCTGTAGTTTGGGTTTGAACATTGAGGGGTTAAAGTGTGAACCATACCAGGAAATGCAACTTCGTGAGGTTTATTTATTTGTTTTTTGCTTTATTTTTGCAAAATGGCTCACACATGCGAAGTTGGTTGATAATAATCACTTGTTTACAAAGTGCCATGGAAAGTCAAACTGTCATTGCTTAAAATGTTCTTATACTGAACATATTAGTTTCCTGTCATTAATTGGATTATCTTTGATTTTCCCAATAGGCATATCTGTTATGAACTGCTCCGAGACACGAATGTTGAGGATCCAAATGCAGTTTATTGAAGTAAATCGTAATCAGAATCCAGGCAAAGGTCATACACAGGCAGGCAATCCAAACAAACAGACAAATCCAGAGGGTGAGGCAGGAACGGGAAAACCAGGGGCCCGTTCTTCGTACGTCGCTAACTCACTTAGCTGGATTTGATTGTTGGCGATTTAGCATGATCTTGGATTGTTTGGTTCTTCGACGCTCATCCTGAACTTGCTGTCATAGCAACAGGTGCGCAATCTTAAACCTGCTCGGGAGCAGACTTATTTCATGTTAACAGGATTAGACTGCGGCTTCATAAACGGAGCTGATACGGGAAGTCCAGCGCAGCGCGATAGTGCACTTTCTGAGATATATATTTTTTCTTGCTAGACCATAGACTGCCATCAAGGCCTCAATGAAGGGGATTATGTGCACAGAAAGGGGGTTCACAATGTAAATGTGCAGCCCAGTTACTATATTGTGATTCTTAATATTCCAGATTAGTATTATTATATCAAATTAAAAAAAGGCAGTTGACTAAAATCTTCCATATCACAAATGTGAAAGCAAAATGGCCAGGATCTGTGCATGACTTAAGAATTTTCAGAGATTCACATTTATGCACATTATTTGAAAGTGGTAAGGAAAGTTCCACAATTAAATTTCAAGCTCGCTGTATTACATACACTTATGCTGATCCTAACAGAACTGCATTTTTTCATAGGTGATTATGACATAAGGCGTCTCCCCATGTATAACATCAACATTGTTCCTGCCTGCAGACAGGTGTTTTATGACCCCATTCCCTGACCCAAACCAGTTACAATGCAGCTCTAGCCAGGACAAGGGCACACAATGAAATGAACTTTGGCTAACTAAAGGGAAGATTTCAGTGTCTGATAAGTCTGAGGGTTGCACACCTGACAGGGCCTGGGACATTGTTGCATGTGCATTACACAACATTGCCCAAAAAAAAAAAAAAAAAAAACTTTTCATTAAATGTTTAATAAAAGACAAATATGCTTAGTTCCTTGAGTTTTATTTCAATTGTTCTTTGTAAAGAAAAGCCAGTGGTCAAGTGCCTGCAACAAGAGATATTAGACGCATGCCTCATGCAACAAATAAAAAGGAAAAGTTGGCTATACACTGCCCACCTGTAGGCCTATGTCTCCTCTGTCTGTGCAGACTCTTCTGTAGGCCTTTCTGTAGATGTGGAATCCTGCAACTTATATTGCAACCATAAAGCATACAAGTATAAATTAAGTAAAGTTACTTATGCACTTGCAGGTAGGCTAGTTCCTCCATATGACAGTTATCTGAGAGGGTTTATTCACTGTCCAGTGCAATGGAAACAAATGGACATTACAAAGTCTTATACTTTCTTTACTTTGGAAAGTTAGAAAATGTCCACTTACTGCACATATTTCAGCCACCACTTTCTTGGAAACAGATACAAGTGTTGGTGTATTATGTAAAAGTGCACAAAAGAGGAAAACACAATGTCATTACAATGAACTACACTCGGGAAAAATGTGATCAATAACTCATGGCAAAATATTTTTACATTAACATAAGTTTATCAGTTTTCACTTTCACAAGTCAAAGCAATTCATCATTACTCAAGATTTAACAGTTGAAATGACTATAGGCTACAGCCTTAATTTAATGCAGCAAAAATTATTTTACAGTGTAGGCTACTAAGATCTTTTTTTTTTTTGCCTTTTTCTTGGTTGCTTTTATAAAGAGACAACCATTTATTTAACAGTGCCTTTTATAAAAGAGACTATAATATAGGCTAACTAAAAATTACCATTATGTAGAATATTTTTGAAATATTATACAATTATTAAAATACAAATATATAGGCTATTAAGTGATAAAGAGAAGAACCTAATTAGCCAGATCATGATTACCACGATGATATCATCTTGGATGTCTCATTTGATCTCGGATGTTTTAAGCAACGTACGAAGAACGGGCCCCAGGACACGGGCAGAGATCAAGAACCAGGAACAATGACAACAAAGGAAACGCTAAGAAATGTAGTGGAATAATGATTGAATGTGACAGGTGAATGTGATAATCAGGGATGATGAGTCCGGGCAGTGAATTATGGGAAATGTAGTTGTGAGTGAATAATAATAGTCTGATGTAGAGTGCCCTCAGGTGGCTCTCAAGGGCACTCCAGCTGATGACCGTTACATAGCCCCCCCTCAAAGGAGCAGCTTCCTGATGCTCCTAAAATTCTCCAGGAGGGAGGTGGAGCGGAGGCGGACCCGGGGGCGGGATGGAGGGCCAGGCCCGTGGAGCGGAAGAGGACCTGGAGACTGCGGCAGGCAATCCAAACAAACAGACAAATCCAGAGGGTTTGGCAGGAACGGGAAAAACCAGGACACGGGCAGAGATCAAGTGCTTGCATGTGGATTCTCTCTCCGCTTCATTCCTGCCTCATCATAACAATATCTGTCATATTAGCAGAACACATTTTACACATGAGGAAAACCAATTATTTAGTCAATAATTCAAGAAGGTCCATACTTTAAAGCTCTTGATTCTAACTTGTACTTGGCTTTATGAAAAGGTAGTTATTGTAATTGTTTAATATAGCATTTGTTACAATAAGGATATAATTAGGCTACAGGTAGACCATGGCTCACATTTGAACTTTTTCTGTCTTTTTTAAAAGTCTATTCCCTTAACAGGTTATTTATTATAAATTATACAAGTTAGTTCAAATGTAGCCTTCCACAATAAATACAATAGAACTTGATAAATGATAGTAAAGGTGGTCATGAGAAGTTTAAAAAGCTTGCAGGAGGATGTTTTCCTCTCGTTTCATCCGTCTTTTTAGTGGCTATTTTTAGATCATGTTTGATTTTCTCCACAGCGTTTTGCTGCATTCTCAATAGAATTAAAATGGGTTGTACATTTTATCAACGGCTCGCGCAAATCTTATTCACACTTTTGGAGCGCGCTGGTGTATACAGTAATTAATAGCCTGATTTTATGTTTCGGTCGTAGTACCAGCAACATGCAAGGAGTGCCGGCAAGCAAGAAAAAGTGAGGGTATACCCGGCTACGCGTCGCTGCCTGTTGAATGAGTGCTGAAATCAATTACTCATCATTAAAGTCATTTTGGCTTCATACTTTTGGCATAAAGTTAAACATTTGTCATACCTGACCAGATGATGTTCAAAAAAATGTCACACCAGATAAGTAAGTTGTAGGTTGTGTTTGAATAATTACGTATCTTATTTAGCTGAAGTAAATTACACGCAATTCTCACGTATCCTTGCTTGATGAAGAATGAGAGACGGCCCAACGATCAGTTGAAATTCAAAAGGCTGATTTTCGCTAAGCAGTGACGATATATGTTGTCCAGTGGTTGTCCAGACACCCTAGGCACAACCTTAAGCAATGGCCCTGAACGGTGGTTTAATGTCAACATTGTGACAACGCTGTAACAACCTTCACCACACAACGTAGTTATGGCAACCTTTTGGCTATGTTGTTAAAACGTTGTTAGAAGGTTGGGTGTTTGCGATAACCCTAGTAGGCTAACCCCAGGACTTTCCAGAACTCAGCTGTGGGTTGTTCCTGTAAACAAATCATTCCTTTCTACACAGAACGGATCGACAACACAGCATTGATATTTACATTGAGAATTAAAAAAAAAACTCACTCAAACAGATCAGATGAAACGAAGAACCAGGAAATACTGTGTGAAAAATGCAGATATAAACACAAATAAGGAAGAGCTGAGAAGTACGAGACAAACAGTTATACGGTGGGTTGCAAGAAGAAAGACAACAATGGGAGCTGGTAATTGTTTTGTTTATTACGTTACCATTCAAAATGTATAACTGATTATGAACAAGTTTGTTTATAAATATATTTACAACCATCGAAAAAATACTTTCACTTTCACTTTGTCCTGAGAAAAGTACGATGCTTGTCAATCGTATAATTGCACATTTCAGATGTTGTAAAGCCCCCCAAAAATTGCCAATCACTGTTCTGTAGGAAATTCACAGGTGTACAATCAGACTGATGCTCTTGGCCAGGAGGGAAATATTTTAAAGGTGAGAACACTTTATTGTTAAAGACAATTTGCTGTGAGCTTATAACTATAATGTTGCATTCGAATATAAATATCCTTAAAAGCAGTTTACAAATGGTAGTTGATCAAAAAGATCGTAAAGCCTCATGCACACTATAGTGCTGGCAGTGCTACTGGTTAAATCACTGGATTACACTGATCAAATTAGTCATTTTATCTTGTCTAGTCTGTGAAGGAGCTTTCTCCTCCCTCTCAAACACTAATGGATAACCAATCCGTCAGCACTTCTGCATCTCAAAAAGATGGAAAAAACCCAGATCCCACAAACACAGTGAGCACTGCATATTAACTTCATTTAATCAAGCCCATCAGTCTCAAGAAGTTGAAAATGTTTATTAATTAGCACCCATGTCTTACATTTTTCTAGTGCCCAGTTTGTTTCTCTGCACTGAAACCTGCATGTATAAAAGGGTGTACTAAAAGTGAACTGCTTCACTGTACTCAATGCCTGACCACTCAGCTCCTGTGTAGCTCCTGCCTCTACCCCTGCACTTCTGCTGCCTGCCCCAACAAGCTGTGCCCCATCGTCTCCACACTGCTAACCTGCGAAGTGGTATCCGATCCAAAGAGTAAAGTGCATGGTTGTCCAATGTTCAGAGCCTGTCCCAAGTGTCACAATCTGATTATGCATGAACAAGGATGCAAGTTTGTGAGATGCTCATCATGCAATTACAGGTTCTGTTTCATCTGCTTACAAGATGATTGTAGCAAGAATGCAGCAAACTACTGGTTACTAACTTGCACAAAGCAGAGAGCAGAAAGACAGAGATTTTTTTCACCACAATCCTGAACAGAGATTCATCGCAGGGTTGGAAACTACTTTCTAAAATGCAAATCCAAGATTTGGCAGTTGCTATACAGAAGTGAACAATTAATTAATTAATTAATTTCACAAACTGATTCAGACTACAAAATAAATATAATATCATTGACTATTTTCCCCTGTGCTTTGAACTTGTTTTGCCTTACATCTGACCTGGACTTTGGTTAGCAGGCATATCAACTCAAGTATGGAAATAATTACTTATGGTTCAAATTAGCACTGGTTAAAACTAGCAGACTTGTATCGTGTAATATTGTTAATAGTGAAACTGACAGAACATTATCTCTTACTAGGACTCTGTGCCACTCTACTTCTTTTATACTTAAAAGGCAATATTATCAGTTGAAATGACAGCTCATGGTACAATATAAAAAGATCCATACAATATTTCATTTTAAGTATTTAAGATTTAAAAAGGTTTGGTATAATTTGTGCTGGTCAGACAAAGTACAGGAAAAAGTACAGAAAAAAAAGGTAAGATGAAGTAGGGATGAAGTTCAGAGGAAGTCTGTGCATTGAAACATACAAAGTTTAATGATTATTCAATAAACCTTGCTCATTATTTTGTCATCACTTCGTCACCTGCTTTATGCTATTTCACGCCTCAAGAATTTTAGTTAATACAGTTTTGGGCACTGGACAAAATACAGATTTGTTGACTGATTTTGGGTATCAGATAAGATTATCTGTTAACTGGTTTTGGGTATCAGAAGAAAAAAAAACTGCTAACAATTTTGGGTACCAAACAAAATGGATGTTTGACAAAATCTGGTAAAAAGACTGGATCCAACATTTCAGGAGTGAAGATTCAATCTAACTGTTCATATTAAAGACTTACACAACAGAGTACTGCCCAGATTCAAGGTCCTATTGTCAGGCACTTTAAATCTAAGGGAAAGAAAGATATTTTTGATAGGTGTTAAGGTATAATGGTACAAATATTCATATGATGGATGCTTTCCATTCAAAGCAGGGACCGTCCTGTCAGGGATGAATGCAGGAATATTATCTTAAAGGGATAATTCACCTAAAAATAAAAATTCTGTGATCATTTACTTACTCTCATGTCATTCGAACAAATTAAATCTGTTCATCATATAAAGCGATCATGTCTCTTCACAAGACTTGAATTAAACGGCTTGATTCATATGGATTCAATTTGACACCTTTATAACCGTTTTGGATCTTTTAAGGTTTGGTCACCTCACTCACCTGGAAGTTCAATGGAGGGACAGAAACAGGTTTCATTGAAAATATCTTAATTTGTGCTTTGAATAGGGAGGCACCGATATGATTATAATTTGTTTGGCCGATACAGATTGACAAACAACTATTGGCCGATTCCGATATTTGTCACTTGCTTATTTGAACTTTTGTCATTAAAACAGATTAGTGTTTTGATCATCTTAATTTAGCAGTTCAAAAATGCATGCATTAGTAAAATAATTTCAATTGAACATGGATTGGATCCATTTAACATTCAACATGCCAACATAAATACAACAGAACAAAGATGCATATGAAATAAACAGTGCTTTTCAGGTACTGTAGGTCTAACAGTAGTTTTTAGGTACAGAAATAAAGTAATCAAATGTAAAATATATTCTTCATTGTTTAAATTAAATATACATTAATCATTATTAAAGTCACAAAAGTTATTTAGGCAAGAATGGTGAGCGATTTGTTTGTCTTTTGATGTTTGATTAACATTAAAACGAGCAGCAGGAATATTATACTAGTACACCGTAATTTTATTTCTCAAATGTTTATTTAAGATATAACCAACTATGTTTACAAGGATACTAGCCAAGATGGGCATTTTTATATAATTTTGTATGAATTAGAAGAAGTGAAAGAGAACTCAATTCAGTATTTGCACATGGTCTATAACTTAAAGGGGGGGTGAAACACTCAGTTTCAGTCAATCTCATGTTAATCTTGAGTACCTATAGAGTAGTATTGCATCCTTCATATCTCCAAAAAGTCTTTAGTTTTATTATATTTATAAAAGAAAGCGGCTGGAGGCGTGCCGTGTGGGCGGAGCTAAAGAATCACGAGCGCCAATCACACACACACCATACGTCGCATGCTCCATAGATACATTAACTATACGTGATCATGTTTACTTGCTGTGCTTATGCGCCGATAGCTAACAACACAGACATTTGAAGCAGTTTTACTCACCGCCTGCGGTTCCAACGCACAACCGTGAACCTTTATCGTTGGGACTGCTCCATCCTTAAAGGGATACTTCAGGATTTAGCATTAAGCTTTGTATTAGTAGAAAACCTGTAGTATTTTCGAATTACCGTGCTTTCTAACCTCATATCCCTCTGAGATGAGAGATTTATGTATTTTTTGTCTGGAAAATTGTCATTTTGCGTCATCTGAGGATTTTTTGGCCAGAGGCTAAAGACTACAGCCAGTAAGAGGGGCTGTCCCGCATGTTTTCAGCCCGCCCATAGGAGGTGGGATCTCACCATAGGGGATCTCACTCACAGAATGTACACATAGTATCAGCCGTCTTTCTTTGGAAGTTAAGCTAACAGGCTCTTGTTCTGTGGAGAAAGCTGAGTATAGTAGGAGAAAGCTGAGCAGTAGGGGTTACCATCCTCTTTTTCCCGGACATGTCCGGCCGTCGAAATCGTCCAAAATGTCCGGGATTCGGCTTTTGGTTTCTGCAGTCGCCATTCATTGTTTACATGCACACCTTTTGTTTCAATCTAACTGAATTCATTCCGATTGGTGAATCTGAATGTAGTGTTTACATGAACGCTAAACAAGTTACCGGTTGATGTGCGTTTTAACATTGCTAAGAAAATTCCCGCTCCTCCATGAGAGATAACTTACGAGACCGGTGCGTCTCAGTAATCACGCCACTGGCCTCGCGCCGTTCTCCCGTGCCCCTCAGCCTCGTCCTGCTCGCCACAGTAAACATAATGAATGGCGAGTGTAGAACGCAAAAGCCGAATCCCGGACATTTTGGGCGATCGGGCAAACTCGTCAAGGAGTCTCACTAGTAGCCTAGCCTTCTTGTTTTCAACTGCGCTCTCTGACCAGTAGGCGTGGCTTGGGAGTGGCCTCCTAGGGCAGCGAAGCAAGTGCATTGTCTTTCATCCACATAAGCCAAAAATACATTTTCTGGCTTTTCTCAGTCTAGAAAGCTCCAAATTCAAAAATAATTTCACATTTCTTCTACATAAATGACCTATTTTAAATACACATTCATCTTTCCAGAGGTGAAGTATTAGACGATCTGCAAATCCGGCGTCGAACTGGGCCTTGTTTATAAAACAATCATCGTCGAAATGCAGGGAACAACCAAGAACACTTGCACAACTCCGTTGATGACTTCCCTAAAGCCGAGCACAGCGCTTTGATGGGCGTACTGCTTTCGCTCTCTCGCTCAGGTCTACGGGTGCGCGAGCGCCCTTCAGAAGTGCTCTTAGGACCCGTATAAGGAAATTCCGCCCCATCTGACGTCACACACGCCCATACTCGAAAAAAACCTTCCGAAACTTGTGACAAACCGGAAGGAGTATTTCTGGCACAGAAATACTCCATCAAACGTACAACTTAATTTTTTTTAACTTTGTCCATGTTTAGCATGGGAATCCAACTCTTTAACAGTGTAAAAAACTCAGTATGCATGAAATAGCATTTCACCCCCCCTTTAAGATGTGTGCGCACACAAAACTTCTCACACAGTGAGTAGAATTGAGTTCTCTTTCGCATCTTCTTGCACATGAATGTTTAAAATCGCCAGGTTTAAAAACACGTGCAAAGGACAAACTTTCATGAACATGCAGCACTGGCCTGAACGGGACAGGTTCCATCAACTCAACTGTCCCGAGGGTTGTTCACTCTGGCCATAGGCAGTCCTTATTATCGAGCTATAAATTATAGTATAGTTTTAAATTGATAAAAATTCGCGGTGCATCTCTAGTTTTGAAGATTAAACAAAGTCACCCCAACATGTGTGAGTAAATGGTGACAGAATTTTCATTTTTAGGAGAACTATCCCTTTAATAACTTTGGACCCTATATTGGATCCATCACAAGACTAGCATTAATAGTGAATTTACACAACTGTTGTCATGAACACTGATGAACCTTCAATCCACCATCATTTCGAAACTTTTTTCCACACTGACCGCAAACATAAGGTTTCTCTCCCGTATGAAGGCGGAAGTGGCGCTTGAGTGTCAATGCGTGACGGAAGCGTGCACTGCATATAGAGCAAGTGTATGGCCTCTCTCCTGTATGGATCCTCTGATGGATCTTGAGATGGTGCTTACGGTTGAAGTCTCGCCCACATAGGCTACAATGATAAGGGCTCCGGCCGGGGGGAAACGCATGGCACCCAGGACTCTTATAATGGTTGTTGTGGAGCTTTGGGAAGTGGTTTTGTTGGCCTGAGCTTGAGGACGACAGGAAATCTAGGTCTAGAGGCAGAGAAAAGGGAAAACTACATGTAAAAATCTTGCAATATGGCATATTACTGTACTTAAATGGATCAGTCAGTTTATAATTGTACTCAGTGCAAACTAATATCACCCTACTAGCATGGCATATTATTTATATATAGTACAACAGTAGTACTAACCTAGGGGTTGGTTGGTGGACTGAAAGTGCATATTTGATTGACAGCTCTCTGTGTGCAATGGCTCAGGTCTCCAGTCTTCCAATAGTCGAGACTGAGCCAGAGAAAGGCTGTCTGAGTTGGGCTCCTCCACCACAGAGAGGGACACTGGGATTGGATCATCATAACTCTCATCTTTCTCCACTTTTACAGCCACTTCAAGGGATGACCCCCCACTTGTAACTGTCCCAGCACATGTCTGGTCAGTTTTGGTCATATTGTGTTGATCATTCTTGATGTCTGAAAAGGGAGTAACTCATAAGTTTAATCAATCCAGTCCAAACTATGCACAGTAGCAATAGATGTATACATTGCAAACTAAATATACTGTTAAATTTACAGTAAAAAACTAAACAAAAAACACAGTAAAACTACTGTGTCACTGTTTCAGGTATTACAGAATGACATATTGGTGCCTATATAACAGTTTATTTCATTAAGCAATGTAACGTTAATAAACCAATTAGCTATCAAAATCGCTTTTTACCTTAAAATGTAGTTAACAACCATGATAATACAGGTGGTACAATAGAAAGCCACATAACTGATCAGATCAGAGTTCATTGTAAGTGGCCTGTCCATAAAACATGGCCAAATGGCCAATATTTGTTCAGGGTAAACTAAAATAATGCAATAAACATTAACCAAGCAACAGAAAGTACCCATAAAAAACACCCTACTGTACATTACTGATATAAAAATTAAAATTAAAATACAACTAAATAAAACATAATCATAGGTGATGATTATATAATAATATAATCACACAAAAATAATGTTAAAGTTAAACCATTTAAAAGTTATGGTAAGTATATGATAAGGTAACTTAGTAAAAGTATTTTTTTTCATGAGGTGATACGGGTACCACTACTCAGACAGCAACATATGTCGTTATTATGGCTAATAACAACTCACATGGGGTAAAATGAAAAAGTAAAGACTAAACATGAAGTCAAAATGGGCCAATAGTTTTAAAGGTGTGTATCATTAACAGTCGGTCATTTTAACTGATTTAAAACTTTAAATTATGCATTCGTCTTTAAACATCAAATAGCTTACCATTTGTGTCATCTAATCTATAGTGAGTTGATTCCTCAAGTGTATCCGAGTTTAAAGTCTGAGCGCACGCGCCTCCATTTTGGTTCCCACAGATTGATCCTCGCTGGAATATATTAGTTTCCTTGGATCCACATACCTCATAATCATGTTCCGAGTTCACAGTGGGCTCGGTTTGTTGTCCTACGTTAAGGGTATTTAACTGCCGACCCCCACGCTGAACCCTGCTGCAGCTGATTGGAGGCTTTGTCACCAAATGTTTGGTACTACCGATGGGAAAATCCTCGAGTCTCTGTGGCTGTTGATCCAGGCGACCACACACAGTTGACAGTTGCGTTTCAGCTGTTTGCAGCCTAAACTTGAGCGCACTGTTGTCCCGCAGAGCCTCTTGAATCTTGCCCTGCACATCTCTCAACGCTCTGTCAAGCAGTCTGGTTATCTCCGCAACGGCGATCTCTACCGCAACACCGAGCGCGTTTTGAAGGGTCGCAGTCAGTTCATCTTGAAACGAGAACGATACCTCAGCGATCACTGCGGGGTTTGCAGGACCACCGTTTACCTCCATTTCCTTTCTCGTTTAAAATAACTTTTCGCCAATATTCTAATATCTTAAGAGTAGACGAAGAAGAGCACCGCTCACCGTATAACCCTGAAGAGGCGAACGTTTATTAGCTGGCCAACCAAATCATTCCCTTCGTTGGGTGAATATAAAACAACTGAACATTTGTACTTAGTTTTAAACGAGCCCATTTTAACTCTTCAAAAAACAAACTAACAGAATACATAAAAAAAAAAAAAAATTAAAAAACATAATTCACTGTCGTCAACCCTGGTAAAATGTCAAATATTAAATAATTGAATAAAACTCCGGAATAAGACACAGTTGTCCTCGTTGTTTTTAAAAAGGTGTTTTTTTCTTTCACATTTACCTTTTAAGACAGGGCTCATAGCAATATCTTAATGAACACTTACTAATGTGAAAAAGAAAACCAGAGTAATATTAAAATAGCAAATATTTTGACATTAGCCTAATTGACATTATGAATGTAAACATTTTCACAAAGTCATGTGGAGGGTTTACATTTGTTCAATTTACATGTGTGAAACTGATATACAAAACAAAATTATCATGTTCACAAGGTCAAGAATCCGGGGATTAAATAGATTTAAAAAGAATGTTATTAATTTTCACTGAAAGCTATTTAAGTTGACCGCATATACGTAAGAACACGAAACAATGCATTTAGGTGATTATATATTGATAGCTATTTTTTAAATAAAAGTAATTTGTATTTTTTTAATTAGTTGAATTATAGCTAATCATCATAATCAACAACCGAGGGACCGGAGTCCGTAGGTCTAAGAAAAATTAGTAAGCATGCAGAAAAACATGATCCTCAAAGAAAGAAAGAAAGAAAGAAAGAAAGAAAGAAAGAAAGAAAGAAAGAAAGAAAGAAAGAAAGAAAGAAAGAAAGATGTCAGGGAAAAACTGTCCTGAGATATCAACCCGATCTCCGCAGTAGGCCATTTGAAATCAGTAAAATCAAAAGTGACCGCTGTCAGATTCTCCGTTTAGAAGCCGTTCTGCCTTTTGTACATTTACAAGCCCATATATGGGAAGCCGGAAGCTGCGCGCGCCATACGTGAACTTGGAGCATTTTCGTGGATTTGGAGATTTATCGCATCTGTCAACAAGATGCGTCCTATGTAATAGAGGACAGAGGAAAAATAAAGAGACCAAAAAGCGTCAGGACTAGCAAAGCAGCAATATGAGAATGAACACTAGCCTAGTAAAGATTTTCTTCCCAGAAGTTAGGTGAGCGCTTGAGTGGCTTGATAAGCGCATGCCGAATTGCTTTGCTTGTTATTAAAGATGGGGTGGTAGTAGATTTTAGGGGAAAGTTACCATGTTCTTTAACAGCACTATGTAAAATGAAAATTTAACTATGTAGGCCTATTAAAATAATGTAGCAAAATGTTTTCCTCTGTGGATTTTTCGCACTATTCAAAGGCTATCTCATGTTGTGTTTCCTGCACTTGAAGCATAGGCGTAATTTGCGGGTGGGACGGGTGGGACATGTCCCCACCACTTTTTGCCAGGGTCGATATTGTCCCCATCACTTTTTAAAACATCTCGCGCCACGAATGTACCAATTCTACAAATAAATAAAACATCTCCAGTTAACTGGCAGAGCATTCATTTCGTTCGTTTTTTAAATAAAAGACGATCTAGTGCTCAAATGTGTTTTTTAAATCAAGTGATCAAAGTGCTCGTTGGCGCTGTGATCAGTGGCGCGGATACAGTGTTTTCGGTGGACCGCACTGTCTTCACTCGGACGCGCGCTTCAGTCCGTTGCGGATACTCTCTATTCGTTCTGGTGAAATCACAAAACATAATGCACACAAACGTGCCCCTGCTTGATATACAACCACTGATGAACATAAACGGTTTTGATGAGAAAAAAAAAAATTATATGAAAAAAAAAAAAAAAAAACTATGCGAGAGCAGATTAGAACCCAGAACCTCTGGCACGGTTGGCGAAAGTTCTACCACTGGACCATTAAGATACACGTTAGTCAAGCAGCGGATACATATATCAGGTTACATCTCATTAAACGACAAATTAAACCCCATGTAGCCTACTATTTAAATCGATTGAAGGTCATCGTAATGTTATTGTTCATATATCTGATTTAGCATTTTATTAGCAACCCCCCCACCCCACCCCACCTGTCCCACCCACTTTTTAAAACAAAGTTACGCCAATGACTTGAAGAAATTATTTGACATTAGCCTACATGTATTAATTTTGTTTTCTTACACACGTAAACGTGTTAGTTAAAAAGATCTTGAGATCTCATCATTTTATTACAGTTTAAGTCCCAATACACAACTGGAACAAGCAAAGACTGTGTTGGTGGCGCTTCGTGGCCTATATTCTACTATGGACTATAGGCCTATACCCTATCTTACTAAATTGGTCGTTTTTGGCTGAAATATTAACTGTTTCATGTTCCTGTTTTAAATAGAACGTTTATATGCAAACTGCAGAAAGAAATATTGCATCCGCATTATTGTCTTGATACGGGAGAAAACTGTCAAATGAGTTGCGTCTTATTACACTGACACAAAAACATTGCAAAAGGCAACCAACAGGTGTCGCAAACGCCTCACCATGAATGATGCACTAGCGCAAGAGACTTGCCAATGACAGTGGAGAGGGGGATTCCGCATTTAATAATTAAAAAATGCAATAGCCTACTACGTGAAAATTAGAATCATGTGTATATTTTCCATTTAAAAATTATTCAAAAAAATAATTCCGACATGCATTCCTTTTAAATGTCCATATCCAGACTGGCAGTTAAAAGAAACCCTTAATGTGGAATATAAAATATGGCACAAGAAATGTGTTCATTAAACCTTGAGGATGTTTGTATCTTTTAACGAATCCATATGCAGACTGAACACTGAAATCAGTGCAGTCTCAGTTCCGTTCTGTGTACACCGTGTAGCCTATGAACTGGCATTAACGGGTTTACCAGTCTCGTGCAGGCAGAGGGTGGCATTCGAGGTAGAGCTGTACAGTAAACAATTTTGGTACGCTTGCAATGATACACAGCAGAACCGCATGCTAGTGCAGACGTCGCATGCCGCATGTGCACGCCTGTCAGTGGAGCCTGGCTGCACAAAACCATACAAGCTGGACCAGGAGGAAAACAATCTCAAGCGCTTATTTGGGCTCTCCTCGAGGGCTCATGATTGCATGATGAGAGAGAAGAGGACTGCTGCTATCATGAACGAATGTAAAACATAACACAGATTTTAGGCAGGCATTGGTGGATAAAAAAAAAAAAAACCAAGCAACTCGCCCAGCAATGGAGAACCAGGCGGCGATGGAGCAGCAGAGCTACGAGGACGTGCGGAAAAGCGGTTATCTCCGCAAGCAGAAATCTATGCACCGGCGCTTTTTCGTTCTCCGGGCTGCATCGGAGCAGGGCCCGGCCAGACTAGAATATTATGAAAACGAAAAGAAATTCCGAAGCAAATCACCAGTCCCAAAGAAAGCAGTGAACCTAGACTCTTGCTTCAACATCAACAAACGGGCAGATTCAAAGAACAAGCACATGATAGTGCTGTATACCCGCGGGGAGAGCTTTGCCATAGCCGCGGACACTGAAGAGGTCCAAAACGAATGGTACCAGGCCATGCTGGATCTACAGTGTAAATGTGAGTCAGAAATTATGTTGTACCCTTGAGTCGAATTCGTGAATGACCTGTCTTTCGCATATATGCTGCAGCATCATAGACCTTGGTGGTTGTAGTTTCTTAACCTGCCCATCAACTTGCGTGTTGATGATGGGAGCCCCCTTGGCTTCAGAGGATCTATTTTTGCGAAGCCGTTTGGATTCAAATGCACGTTCTACCCCACCCGTCTGTTTAATGTAGCCACCACACCTGGAAATG
This sequence comes from Leuciscus leuciscus, assembly GCF_965113295.1. Taxonomy (NCBI): domain Eukaryota; kingdom Metazoa; phylum Chordata; class Actinopteri; order Cypriniformes; family Leuciscidae; genus Leuciscus; species Leuciscus leuciscus. Next base: position 28,083,047 of record NC_138729.1, read on the forward strand.
TGGACGCAAGCGGTATTAAAATGGCCATGATTACGGTGCATGCTTTGTAGAACCATAGGCTTACAATGCATCCATGAATAGACAAGTTCATATTTTTATTTTTATTGAATTGTTTAGAGAAAATCGAGATGTACTATTCGAACGCTCTCATCACTAGACATAACTACTATAGCGCGTAGTGCGAGAGTGGCGCATTGTGCAAGCGCTGCTGCAGCGCTCAGGAGTCAGTACTGTTTTTGTTTTCTACACATTTGTGCATGTTGTACGTGTAACCTACATTTCTGTCATAGCGATTCTGCCGGGGAGGGGAGCCGCGGCAGCCGTGCGTGTTTATTGGAATACGGGTCTCCTCTTGCCCCATCCCTCGTGTTTTGGTAGAACATGACCCCCGCCACTGAATGAACCGAGTTGAACAGCAGGCCATCAGTGATGATATAGACATTAGTTGCCGAGCAAGCGATTCTATAAGCCTTCCTCGGTTTAATTTGGATCCGTAAAGGCTATAATGGATTTACTTGGCTGTAGTGTTTGTATCTAGCAACTGCACGGAGATCATCTCTTTTTCCATTTTTTTACAAGAAGGCAACGAAATGTGCAACATTGGTCAGATAAATGCAACCGATAAATGGCATGCAAACAGCGGCCACATCAGTTTTATATTATACACTAATATACATTATATTATGCAACCGTTTATATTGTACATTAACCTAACCAGTCAAAAATTGCTCTGACCTGGGCTGGTTGGTTTGATCGGCACAGTGCTACTTTACATTTACATTTACATTTAGTCATTTAGCAGACGCTTTTATCCAAAGCGACTTACAAATTAGGACTAATTTAAGCGAGTCATCATAAAGAGGCAAAAAACAACAACAACACAAGAAGTGCTCAAAATACGAAGTTCAGGTATTATTCAGAGTAGCATAAGCCTGATAAGTGATGTTTCAAAGGGAAAAACATCGTTTTTTTTTTTATTTTTTTTAAAAAATTTTTTATGAGGTTAAGTGCTCACGGAAGAGATGGGTTTTTAGCTGTCTTTTGAATGTTGTCAGGGATTCTGCATTCCGGATGAGGGTGGGGAGAGCGTTCCACCAGCATGGAACTGTGAATGAGAATGTTCTGGAAAGTGATTTTGTGGCTTTCTGTGATCGTTCTTTCTCGTTCTTCTGACTTTCTCGTTCTTAACTAAAAGCTGTCACGAAAATGTAACAACATTTTGACCCTATGTCCCTCTCAAAACGTGAAGAGGTAATGACCATTTTTCATCCACTCCAAAGCTTAAATCTTATAAAATAATGTAGAGAAATAATAAATAAAAATAATAATAATGTTTACCTCTACTGACACACGCTTATAAAACACACACACACACACACACACACACACACACACACACACACACACACACACACACACACACACACACACACACACACACACACACACACACACACACACACACACACACACACACAATGTGGTGAAGTATAATTAAACAAAATAATTTGTGAATTACATAATAAAATAGCATGTTTTCATGCCATTCTTTTAAAAAGATAACATTGGGTAAGAGGAGCAACATAATCTTAACATTTTGCTCTAAATATATTGGAAATATAGTGAAATATAGTATTTTACACGACTTAAATTGTAAATAATATTTTTTTCCACTATTACAATTCTACTCCAAACTTGAATGATGTGACCAACAAGTGACTTTTTTATTTATATTAGTGTGGCTTAATAACACAAAACTTCCTTTGACTAATAGTGTGCTGTGGACATTTTTGGACATATTTTTTTGTGACAATTCTGAGTGGAAATGTCTCTATTGACACAATCAGCACAGTACTACATACTTTACAATTTATTTAAATATATCCATGTTTATTACATTTTTATATTGTGTTTCTATCTTTTTATTTTGCATCTGCAGGTAAGACTCCTGATGAGTGTGGCAGTGGAGGAGACTGTGAACTGCCTTCCCCTGGCCCTGCCTTTAAGGAGGTCTGGCAAGTTAAAGTCTGGCCAAAAGGTTTGGGCCAGGCCAGGAATCTAGTTGGAATCTACAGACTTTGCTTAACGGACAAAACAGTCAACTTTGTCAAACTCAACTCTGATGTTGCAGCTGTGGTCCTCCAGCTGATGAATGTCCGACGCTGTGGCCACTCAGAGAACTTCTTTTTCATTGAAGTGGGTCGTTCTGCCATGACAGGCCCTGGAGAATTCTGGATGCAAGTAGAGGATTCAGTGGTGGCACAGAACATGCATGAGACCCTTCTTGAGGCCATGAAGGCTCTAAGTGAAGAGTTTCGTCAAAGAAGCAAATCCCAAACTGTTGGTGTGAGCTGTGGAGGAGGAACTGCCTCTAACCCTATCAGTGTACCCTCTAGACGACACCACCCAAATCTACCACCTTCCCAGGTTGGTTTTTCCAGACGTGCTAGAACGGAAACCCCTGGAGTCTCGAACACCAACACGTCTCCAACTCCACGGCATGGATTTTCTAGGTCACGGACAGCCAGCATTGGGGCTCGTACAGAGGATGGAGGTGGCAGAGCAACGGCACTCAGCACAAGTCCGAGTCTCAATGGTTCATCCTGCTCAACTACCCCAACCCTGAGGCCTAAACCCACACGAGCACCCACTCCAGCGAAGATCACCCTCAGCCTAGCACGATACACCCCAAATCCTGCACCTTCCCCAGCCCCCAGCCTCTCATCCAGCTCTGGTCATGGGTCAGAATGTGGGTTAGGTGGAGCTGCCTTTGGAACTGTGCCCATCTGCACTTATGCTCGAATTCCTCAGAGAGTGTCCATGTCAGGATCACCCAGTGATTATGGTTCCTCAGATGAGTATGGCTCCAGCCCCGGAGAGCACTCCCTGCTTGCCGCAGGGCTCCCTGGTGCCCTTGTTGAAGGTAGAGCCAGTTATATCCTGATGGGTCACAGAGAAGGGTCTCACAAACGTGTTCATGGACGCAGGGTTCTTCGTCGTTCATCTAGTCGCGAGTGTGAGGCTGACCGCAGGCTGCTCAGCAAGCGTGCTTCCTTACCCCCCACCTCTACCCAGGAGCGTTTGGTCCCAAACCGCAGGGAGGAGGAAGAAGAGGATGAAGAAGACTATGCAGTGATGTCACGCAGTGCAAGTAGAGAGTCTTTCACTTCACGCCGAGGCTCAGGGGGTTCAGCTACAACATCATTGGTGCAGGAAAACTCAGCAGATAAAGGGGTCAGTACTAAAGGGGGACCTGAAGACTCCTCAATTGAGAGTGGCTACATGTCCATGTTGCCAGGTGTTACAGCTCCTCCTGCTTCATTGTCACTATCAGTTTCTGGTTCAGATGTAGTGCCAAAGGGTGGAGATGAATACATGGCCATGACTCCCAATAGTAGTGTCTCACCCCCTCAACAAATCCGCCTACCCATTAATGAGGGCTACATGATGATGTCTCCTAACAGTAGCTGTTCACCAGACTTGCATGGCCTGAGTGGATGCATTTGGGGCAGCAGGGGCAGCATGGAGAGTCGGGCAGGCAGCGACTACATGAACATGTCACCTATTAGTGCCAGGTCAGCTTGCAGTACTCCTCCATCACACCCAGAGCAGCAACCACAGCAGCCAAAGATGGTCTATTCTTATTTTTCGCTGCCACGTTCATATAAACACACTGCCCTCTCAACCCGTTTTGAAGATGATCTGGATAGGGTTTGTATGGGTAGAGGTGAAGCTGGAGGAAAGGTTGGTTACCATTGTGGAGGGGACACACCTGTGGGCTCAGGTGGTGGTGGACAACTCTCTCTGTCCTCATCCTCTTTCTCCTCTAGTTCAGCTAGCAGTGAAAGCCTTGAAGACAGGTCGTTGTCTCTGTCTGTTGGTGGAGTGGGAAGAGCAGCCAGACTGACCACAGGACACAGGGTAGGGGGAGCTCACCCCAAAGTTTCAGCCCAACACCATCACCAGCAGAAATGTGGGCCAGGTTTTCAGAAACAGGGTCATTTACAGCCAAGAAAGGACAAGTTGTCCAACTTTTTTGTGGATATGTCCAAAGCCAATACGTTGCCGAGAGTCAGGGAGACTTTGCTCCCAACTCCATCCTTGAGCCCTGGAGAGTATGTGAGCATTATTTATCAGGGTGAGCGAAGAGGACATAACAAGAGGAGGACTACAGCTGAACCAGGGAACTCCATGGCACAAGGACAACAAAGAGCCTTTCATCGACCACAGCCATGTCAAGGTGGTTCTGCCAACCTTCCCCGGAGCTTCTCAGCACCCCTCTCCACCTCTATCTCTTTATCCTCTGAATATGTGAACATGGACTTAGGTAATTCACCTTCTCTCACTCCTCTCTCTTCTTTTAAACCTGCTCCAAAGGTCAGAGAGGAGATCAGCAGAGCTCCTCATGTAAAACAAGAAGTAGAAATGGGACTCAGGAAGAGCAGCATGACAGGCTTGACATCTACAGATGTCACTGCTGCACCTTTTACAGACTATACTGAGATGAAATTTGGACTGGATGGAGATAAAACATCCATGTCCCCTAAACCTGGCCAAACACCTCTACCATCCTCCATGGAGCAGGAGCATAAAATGAATTATCCCTCACCCAAAGCTTTTTCAAATGTGGATCAGGGTGCCCGTCTAGTGAGGGCGGAATCATCAGCAAGAAGGCGGCATCGCTCTGAGACATTCATAGCACCTCCAACTCTCAACCTCTCCCCCTCTGCTTCCCCTTCTCCTTTTCCTGAAACACCACATTGTGGTCCACCACGACAGCAGGGATTAGAGAACAACCTGTGGTCTAATAATAAGCCACCCTCTCCACAGTGTGCCAGCCCTGGAGTGGCAACTCTTCCTGCTGCTCAGGCATCTTCCTTAAACCTGGAGCAAGGCCTGAACTACATTGATTTAGACTTAGTCACTAAGGAGAATCAAACCAGTGTGGATGGACCTTCTGGCCCTCACTCATTTTTCTCTCCTGTAGTTGGAGGGTTGACTGGGGGATTGGGTGGAGCAGGAGGAAACACCACCTCCAACATCAACACATATGCCAGCATTGATTTCATCAAATCGGATGAATTGAGAGTTCATCAGAGCAGCAGGAAGGACAGCAAAGGTAAAAGCACTGTACACTACTAAACTTTATTTGCACCATTACTGAAGCCCAATTCATGTTTGCCTTTCCATACTGTTACCATTTAGTTTTTCAAAGTATTAATCTCTGGTTTTCTCAAAACTGCAATGGTGTTCTCATAGAACATTATTAGTGGTATCACCTCTCACATAAATCTCCTTATCAGAATAATAATGCTTATAAAGTAACAATATTCCATATCAACATATGATTCAAACATTCATTCAAGACTCATGTAATTATTTTTTATTTGTTATTCAGTGGATTTGTGTTAGAAATGACAAAATATTTCCTGCTGTGCTCAGAGTGATGGTAATGGGCTTTTCAGGGGTAATTTTGGGGCCTCACTCCTCTCTTTTGATATAGAACAATAGTAAATATTGTTAAGAGGGCGGGCTAGTTCTGCTCTCTGCCTGTTTCCATTTGTGAAGTGGAGGTGGAGTAAAAGAAGAATCTGACAGCTTTTGCGTTGTATTAACCACAGATCATTTTGGTTGTTGGTTTTGAGTGTGTGTTTGTTACAGTTTATGAATGCATGATAAGGGCAGTGTGAGTGAGTACAGACATATGTGTGTGTGTGTGCCTGTGATGTGTGTGGATTGAGAATATAGCATATTTGTGGCTTATCTAAGGGTTTATAAGGGATACCTCTGAGCAGCCCTGTATCCGCATATATATTTAACTCACTGTGATTGTAGATAATTATGGCTATTTAACTTCAGTCTAGCTGAAAATGTTCCTGAATGTGGTTCTGCTTCTACTCATCTCTCTCCTATTTTCTCTTTCTCCTTTTCTTCTTCTGTCTTTCATCTTGACCTTCTATCTCTCTCAGTAACATACAGACTCTCTGCAAGAATGTGCTCTAACTTCTAATCTTTATTAAATGTTTTACATTTGGCAGATGCTTTTATCCAAAGCAACTTACATTGCATTTCAAGGTACACATTTTTACATTCTTATCAGTTATTGCTTTCCCTGGGAATCGAACACATGACCTTGGTGTTGCAATCGCCAATGCTCTACTGTTTGAGGTACAGGAAACCTATTAGCTGTAAATTGCGACTAAGGACATGATTTTCATATGTAATTCACTTCAAGCTCTGTGACATGCCATTGATCACAGAACTGGTGCATCGTTGTCTTAAAACGACTAGTCAGACGAGTGGCTTCTTTTGATTTTATGATAGGCTTCAGGTCAGTGTTATCCAGTGGTTCTCAACCCTGCACTTTCTCGATCCCTGTCTGCATAAATTTGAATGTTCACCCAAAATGTCTTAATTAAGCTGCTGTATGCAAAGTTTTGCTGTTAAATTATCATTGCTGATTGTGCAGAAAGACAACTATATTGATTTTCTCAAAACGTTTAAACACAATGGGCCCTATCCAGCGCAGGACTTAGGGGGCTGGGGGCCCCTGGGCTTGAGTTAATGTTTGGGCCCTACTTACGCTACATTATAGATTAGCACAAATTACACAAGAATTAAAATATGCTTTGAGGTTCCTAGAACAATTAATATGCAACATGCTTATAGTCTAAGTTTAGTGGTAGGCTAATATTAAATAGTAATTATAATACAATACAACAGGATGTGCTCTCTCAGTTGAGAGAAGATCAAAATAATAAATAATAAAGCCAAGTGATGAACAGTATTTTTTAAATTCATTGTCATATGGCTATTGTTACCAAATAAAAGGAAGTCGGTATCAATAAAATCCATTTTTGGATTTACACATAGGCTGTTTAGACATGGCATATATGGATTTACACAGCAAATTATAATTGCATGTTTCATGTTTCAACAGATTCATGTTTTAAATGTAACATTTTATTGTAGAAATATTAAATGATTGAAATAAATGAAATGTCTACTTTTTAACTATGAAACTAACACCGCCAGTAGGTGGCGGCAAGTCTCCAAAAAGGGCCCTTATCATACACCTGGCAATATGCAAATGTTTTTTGCTAGTTTCAGCCCGGCGCATTTTATAATTTTCACGATCTGCGCCACGTTGTTTAAATAGCAAATGCATTTGCGCCCATTGGTGCACCGCCATGTAAATAGCGAATCCGCCATAGCGCGACCGCAACTGGCTTTTAAAGGGAATGGGAGATGAGACTCTGATTGGTTTATTGCATGTTACGCCCAAAACACACCCATTACTCATTAAGAGAATAGGGACAACCCTTTTAGACCATGCGCTGGGACCATGCACTTTTGGAATCCAAAAGTGGATTCAGACACGCCCTAAGTGCACTTGCTCCGTGCGCTTTAGACCATGTGCTTATATCGTTAAAATAATGCCCTATGTGTTCAACATTGCTCTGATTGTTTAAGGAGCCCAGCATGGCAACATTGACTCAACCACTGGTTTTGAGGGCAAGATTACCTATTTTTCCAAACAATACGCTGATTTCACACAGCCGTTATTTTGAAATCGAAAGCGAGGCTCCGGTGGGAAGAAAACCGGAAGTGTCGCCTTTAATCACAGGAGAGGCGTGAATGCGATGGCGTATTGTTGTGTTTAATGATGTTGTGTCAATTCTAAAAATGTACATACATTTCTTTCATACTTTAGACTATATACAGTGAAATTCATTTATAAATAAAATAATTTTTTTATATATAATTCAGAATGTAAAAAAAGAAGCAGGAATGAACTATATATATATCCTATATTGAATAGTAACATCCAATAGTGTAAATCGCGGCAGCAGCTTCAGGTTGGTAATCCAAGGCATTGTTGTTTATCTTTACTTCCGGGCTTCTTCCCACCGGAGCCTCACTTTCGATTTCAAAATGGCGGCTGCGTGAAATCAGCGTATAGTAGATGGAGGAAGTGTTTTCTAAACAGACATTTTATTTGCAATTCCATTTGGTGCTGCAAGTGGAACAGAAATTGCACAATGCGATTTAATTTAAGTTTTCTGTAGAAAAAGTGAGTGGTGCTTGCCCATGCAGAAGTTGCTATCACAATGCTATACTAGGGCATGTTAAAGTATTCTGAGTGTGTTTTGCAGTGCATGCACCACTAATTATTTTAACAAAGTGTCCAATCTTCCATAACTCGTATATCTCAGATTTGCTGAACAAAGATTTAGAGTCATTCAAAACTTTAAAAAAAGAAAGAAAGAATGTCAAGGTAGTATCCTTGACTGTTCAATTTAGTTCAGCATTCTGAAAACCATCTTATGCAAACTACTTACCATCAGAGTGGAAAGTGAGCGGAGGTGATTCAAAAACAAGGGTATTGGACAAGACTAATAGTATGAAAGACAAAGAAATGTTTTTAGTGGGTGAAAGAAAGATGACACCAGAGAACAAAAGAATAGACTGTCAGAGAAAATATGGCCTCAGAAAGACAGTAAGGTTAAGACTAGATTGAGAGAGAAAGATTAACAGAGACAGACAAGAAGTCAGAGCGTCAATGCAGGTATTGTGTGACTCAAAGTGACGCTCTGAAGGCTTTACCTCATACAAACCCAGTCACCACAGTGGTGCTAAGAAGAGGGGAATCTGCTCCAACTCAAAGCTGTCTAGACAAAGCAGGTTGTTGTAGGTCAGAGGATCTGTAATCTAGCTGACCCATCAGCAGCCCTGAGGAGAAGACATTCCTTTACAGTGGTCTAAGGAAGGGCATTTACTCACACTAGCATTATTGCATGTCAATGTATGTGTGTCTTTTGTGTATGTGCAGTGAATCATTACATTACCATTCAAGTGGAATTATCATTCACGAGTTCAGGCTTTATTTAGGCTATATTTAGCCTATATGGAATTTTCTATTCTAAAAAAGAATTTAAAAAGATTCAAATAAATAAATAAAATGAGTAAATAAATAAATAGTGCATCTAACAATACAGTAATGAGTAGGGTAAAAAACATAGGCTAATAATGTAGCTGCTTTAAAGACAATATTTTCCAAATATATTTTAGATTTGTTTTAAAAAAAACCCGATATACTCACATGATGAGGGACATATTCGGGGGTCCATGGCATCTGAAAGACTGAAAAGCAGATTGTCTAGGCTGCTTATTCCATACAACAAAAGTGAATAGGTAATGGGCTTGTCAAGCTTTGAAGGCACAATATGTAAGATTTTTGCATGAAAATATCCCAAAACCACTAGCACAGTGTTAAATTTTGTTCACTTGTGTAATACTTACATTGTCCCAAATGTTTCCAACAATGTTTGTTTAAATCCAGAGAAATTTGCAGTTTTAACCATTGTAATGTCCCTCCTCATAGCGTCACCTGTCAATGGTGGCATGTTCACGTTATCCTCGGTTTCCACTTTTACTGCTCATGAAAAAATGCATAAGTAGTTGTTGTAGCGTCTAGCACGCTACTCTTTTGTTGTTTCACACAGTCATCATGGACCACAATTATTCGTTATCGTTTGCAGCAGGTTCTGTCGCCAAAAATAACTTCAAGAAACGTAAACGTACTGGTGAATCAAATGACCCAAGAAGAGTTTTGGACAAGAGGAGAAATAAAACAAGGATCAAACACTGTTTAATAAGTCTGGTGAACAGCTCTATAGCAGTGTAATTATCTATGTGTTATACATAAATAGTAAGCCTTTTTGCAAATGCTGTGGGTACTTTTAGAATGATTGTTTTGAACACTTAAAACTCTGCTGCTTTACCACCACTTCATTCAACACATTAAGTGACATGTAGTAGTAATTTAGCATGAAACTTTTTGTTACTTGCGGCTAATTCATTAGAATGATATAAAATCTTTATTTCATTACCTCATCCATGAGCATGATTTGTAAGCCCCGTCAGACTGATTTCCATCGGCAGTGGAGGTGAAGATGACAAATCCCATCATTCCTCGCTCCTTCACATCAAGCTACGCCTTTGTTATTGTTTTGAATATGCAACCTCTAGCTGCGAAAATTAAATACTGTGCCTTTAAGAAGTTATTTACTGAAAATTTCATTCTAGCCATCTCTGCTGCCATTACAGTGAAAATGTCTTTGTTTTCCTGAAGCACAGCAACATTCACTAACTAACAGTCTGTGACTCACTCTGAGGCTCTGGCCTTTGAACTTAATGCAGTTGTTTTTGAGTGTACTGTTAATATACATGCTTGACCATTTGAAGGATATAGTTTTAAGTTTTAAGCCTGAATTATTCCAATTCAAGCCTATAACCTTTTAACGCTTGCTTTTGTAGTGTAAGTGAGAAGATCTGATGCTTATTTTGGACTTTTGATTTGTCCTATACGTCAAAGGAAGACACTCATCCGTTTCGTTTCCTTAGTGACACTAATGAGAGTGTTGTTCGTTTTCTCCCCCCTGCTTGTCTTTCTTTCTCTCTGTCTCTGCTTGTCAGCCAAAGCTCAGCTCCCATCCTCTCCAAGCCTTTAATAGTATCACACACATACATACACACTCGTTAGGGTCGAGGTCTGCAAAGGTGTAAAATCTAGAGTGACAGTCACAGGCCCTCAACCAACCACTTGCTTCTGCCAAACACTTTACCTTATTGAACATCTCAGCCAGCTAATCAAGGTCTTCCCTGCTGGAAAATCCAGCATGAATTCCAAGTTGGTCCAGGCTGGTTTATGCTGGTTAGAGCTGGTATAGTGCTGTTCTAGCTGGTGGACCATGCAATTCTCAAGCAAAACTTAGCTGGATTAGCTGGAATTGCTGGTCCACCTGCACATCCGCTTCCCATACTGGTAACCAGCAACCAGCATCCCATGCTGGTCTCTGCATGCAAAAAACATACCTTATGCTGGTGACCAGCAATGCAGGAGTTCTCAGCCGGGCTTTAAAATCACTGACAGGTTTGTTAAAGCCAAGTTGTAAATGTGTAAATATTCTAGTAATGTTCTGTTACTGTTCTAGTGCATAAAAAACAATGTCCATAATTAAGTTATCCAGGAGGATTTTAAGAACTTGTGCTTGTGCCTACCGTGATAGACAATAATCCAATGAATTCACCTTTTGAAATCCTAAGATTTTCATTTTCAGTCTAGACACTCAACCATTAAGACAATAATGGACAGAGGAAATATTTCTATTTATGTTAAGCAAACACAATACATATAAATAAATATATAATGTATATATGTGTGTGTATGCATATGGGTGTATGTGTGTGGGTAGGTGCTTGTCTGCAGGGAGATTATGGTTAACTCAAGTGGGTGTACGGAGAGCAGCACCAATTGATCTGTCTGCTGTTAACAAACCATCCACACACATACTGTCACACACAAACACTCACTCATCCACTCAGAGCATAGGAGTGGGTATAGGCATAGTTAGACTGATAGTTTAGAGGATGAGAAAGAGAGAATTGTATTGCATGTGTTTACACTACTAATATTATAAGGTAGAGAGAGAGAGAGAGAGAGAGAGAGAGATTAATTTCATTGCTCTTGAGAGTCTGTGGCAATTCATACACTAAGGTGAAGGTGGCAGCTGGCCAGTTCATACACAGCAAATTTGTGGGGCCCGTCCAAGAACCATGAGATGGGCCCCGCTAACAACTAGTGATGTCACAAATCAGCATTTCTATTGGGAGATAAAATATCATTGCTGATGGAGACAATGATGTTGGTTTGAGCAATATGTTTTTTTTGTCTTTTCTGTACATCACTGAAATAGCTAGATTTAGACATTGAAATAGGCATTTATTCGATCAAAAATAACTGTTTTCTGTTTGAATATATTTAAAAATGTATTTTATTCCTGTGATGGCAAAGCTGAATTTTCAGCAGTCATTCATTATTCCAGTCTTCAGTGTCACATTATCCTTCAGAAACCACTCTGATATGCTGACAATTATTGTCATTATTAAAAAACAGTTGTGCTGTTTAATATTTTTTATTTTATTTGAAATTTTACATTTATGTGAAACAAATGTATCTACTATCAGCTTTGATCAATTCAATGCATACTTTCTGAATAAAAGTTTTTAAAAGTATAAAAGTATTTAGTATTTATAAAAAATTAAAAAAATCAAACTTCTAAATGATAGTGACTATCTTAAATGCATCTTAAATGCAGCTGCTCTAAACACCAATCTAGCTGTAATATAGTTGGCTTAATGCACATATACTCAAGCACACTCAACGACCTGTTTGTTTTCTCTCTCTCTCTCTCTCTCTCTCTCTCTCTCTCTCTCTCTCTCTCTGCCTTTTAAACTTAAGTCACACTCTGCTTGGCAAGTCCTCTCTCAGATCCATACAACATTCTCTATCACATTTTTTCCTTACACACACCTCCCAAAGTACATAAACAGATCCAAATACATGGACACAGCTCTCTGCTTGTCTCTTTGAGTGTGTCTCTGTCATGTCTGTTCTGTCTCTTTGGCAATGACTCATGACTATGTTGGTCTGTTAGAGAGGAGAGGGAGCCACCGGGATGGAGAGAAAATATGGGGATGTTGTGATCCAGATCAGAGTAAGCCTTTTAGTTTATAGTCAACTGAATGTGTTTCTCTATTACTCAAGATGTTTCACTCCTCTTCCAAGTTCAAGTTGTTTTATGAGGCATGGGGAGTCACACTTTGTGCATATATTGTATGTACAGAATTGATCTATTCACTCTTTAGCATATCAGTGGTGGAACATTCCCATAGGTTCAATTTGTGCACTGTAATTTTTTTTTTAAATGACGGTACGAAAGTTTACACAAATACGGTAGCAAAATTTTAGGTTTTACAGGACTTAAATGTATGTTAAAAACCATCAAAAGGATTTAAATTTATGGTAACAAAAAAACATCAGCTGTGGTTGCCAGTATTTTACTGTAAAAAATACAGTAGCAACATTTGAGGTTTTACGGGACTTAAATTTATGGCAAAAAAACTTATATTTCATTACCTGATATAAAACACCATCCCACTAAAGTCCTAATCTGCTTTATACAGGTGATAACCACAATAATAATACAGGTGGTAAAACAGAAAACCACATGATGATGGAAGCTCACCACAATTAGCTTTCTACAAGCTGAGGTATATAAAGAAGGTGCACAGTGTCATAAATACAAAACACCGTCATGGTGACACACGACTCTAAAATAATGCAATAAACATTCATTAAATAACATTAGATGTAACAAAGCCATAATGTACATAACTGATAACAAAAACTAAGAAGAAACATAATTATTTGAATGAAATAACATCAAATGTGGAGCTTCATGCAGGGAATTCTGGGAATTCCATTTTAGAGGAACAACAAGAACGGATATAGAAGAGACAAGCAGAAACACAAGAACTACAAGTGACTTCCAGCCACAGCCTTAGATAAAATCAACTGAAGATAAAATAAGACATTAAATCTCTCAAGATCTCAGAAGAGGAGGATTAAACGACCCCACAAACAGCATTACCAGCTTCACTTCTTACAAACCATGGTTGACTCCATTTCTGTCATACGCCTACAAAAGCTCTTATCGAGAATTAACAGAGGTTTAGATGTTGATGTTTTATTGAAAATATGTAATTTGAGTCACCGTTATGGTGATCAGTGTTTGCTTTAGTTGGGTTTTTCACCCTTGACTTTTTAACATTAAAAATGTAATATTACTACCATATTTTTGCAGTAAAGTACTTCAACCACAGCTGCCATACATTTTTTTACCATTCATTTATGTTCAATGCCATAAAACCTTAAATATTGCTTTTTACAGTGTATACATTTAACAGTATTTTACTGTAAAATTACATGAAATGCCCCAGGAGATCTATTATAATTTTTCACCGTATATAGTAAAGGATTAGGGAACATACCATAAACCAATTAACATGTTTTTTGTTTTCTGTGGCATTTTTACCTTTAAAATTAGGGAAAAAAATTACAGTGTGTGTTCCCATGACCTAATACTGCTGTGATTTACAGGATACTGAACTTGCATTGAACTCAGATTATTTGCTATATTTGACACTGTTAAATGTTTGTCTGCAATCACAATATCAGCCAACCTTCATGTCCCCATTCCATCACCATTACTTTTAAATGATTGATCAAATGTTATGGGAGTGAATTATTGCCTTGACAGTGAATCAGTCAGTCAGTTTTGGTGTTCAGTTAAATGCATTTAAAATGAACAAAACATTCAGAATGTTTTAATTCGAATTTCGACAGTGAGCAAACTTTTATGATTGCATTCATTTGATTCTTAATCTTCCTATTAGACTTGTAGTGTATCCTAGGCAAGAAAGATAATAATTACAAACTTTTTTTTCCACTAAATGACTTGCACCAAAAGTAACTTTTAAAGGAAATACATGCCTATATTTCCTGAACTACCTAAAATGTAATTATTAATAACTACAGGTGGCATCAGGGTGGTAGAGAGATATTAGAATCTAAAGACCTTTACCGGATTTAAATAATGTCATGCTTAGTCTTAGGGGTAAGTAAGTAATGATTAATAATACTTTGTATGATGCAAGACAGTAACCACACATTTAGGATTGTGGTAATAGTTTAAGAATTAGCCCTTGAAAAAGCTGCATTTTTACCACTAGTCCAAATTTTAGTGGGGTACATGTGTCACTTAATGGAGGTTGCAGACCTGGTACTTTGTAAAATGTGAGATAAAATATGAAATGTTCATGAAACTTCAACGTTAACCTCTTCCAATGGAATTATAGTTACAAGTTAAAAAAAAAAAATCCTGAATTCAAGGACAGTCTCTCTCAGAGTTTCCTGAGAATTTCTGTTCAGTGTGCATTCATGCACATTTAGACAGGGTGGAATCATTGACTTGTGTGTGAGTTTACACTGACTTTCACAGGGAGAAATGTTTGCAGTGCAAGCACTGTGTAGCTATTGCATTTGCAGTGTGTCGATTGTGTGTGAGGTGCCTCTCACTTGTCCGTTTACATACTGCACTACATCTTTGTCTGTGACCCTGTCTGGCCTATTTGTGCATAGACAGACGTGTGTGTGTGTGTGTGTGTGTGTGTGTGTGTGTGTGTGTGTGTGTGTGTGTGTGTGTGTGTGTGTGTGTGTGTGTGTGTGTGTGTGTGTGTGTGTGTGTGTGTGTGTGTGTGTGTGTGTGTGTGTGTGTGTGTGTGTGTGTGTGTGTGTGTTTGTTTGTGTGTGCGCGTGTGGGCACCGGTAATATGTGTAAATGCACACATTGCAATGCTGGCAGTAAAAAGGACAGAAATAGAGTACTTTGATGCTCTTTAAACATGTGCAGTGAAGAAAAAAAATTTGGAAATCCCATGGGACCTGTTCAATGATGCTTTTATACTGAGAATGGAGAAGAATATAAACGGAAAGAACAGCGACTCTTGAGTAAACAAAATAAAACAATCTAAG